>NC_090035.1:44838415-45463415 GCF_037176765.1 Anolis sagrei
CGATGCCCAACAGGCTGAAATGGGACTGGCAGGGAATGACAGGGGAAAGGGTCTGTGACAGGAAGTTATGGGAGGTAAAGAGTAATTTTTGACCCAATACTGATGACATCCTTCGATGCCATGCAAAGTCAAATTTCAATTTGAGTCCTGGGGTTCCGAAGCGTTTACTTTGAAAAAACTAGTGTGCTCAAAGCACTTTGTGTTGGGGGGGGGGAAGCGTACATTGGAGTATAGGACTGTCTCTTCTCTGGGCACCCCAGAGGCGATGCCCAACAGGCTGAAAGGGGACTGGCAGAGAATGACAGGGGAAAGGGTGTATGACAGGGGAAAGGTTGTATGACAGGAAGTTATGGGAGGTAAAGAGTAATTTTTGACCCAATGCTGATGTCATCCTTCGATGCCATGCAAAGCCAAATTTCCATTTGAGTCCTGGGGTTCCGAAGCGTTTATTTTGAAAAAAACTATTGTGCTCAAAGCACTTTGTGTTGGGGGGGGGGGGGGAAGCGTACACTGGAGTACAGGACTGCCTCTTCTCTGGGCACCCCAGAGGCGCTGCCCAACAGGCTGAAAGGGGACTGGCAGGGAATGACAGGGGAAAGGGTGTGTGACAGGAAGTTATGGGAGGTAAAGAGTAATTTTTGACCCATTGCTGATGTCATCCTTCGATGCCATGCAAAGTCAAATTTCCATTTGAGTCCTGGGTTTTCGAAACGTTTACTTTGAAAAAACTAGTGTGCTCAAACACTTTGTGTTGGAGGGGGGAGAAGCGGAGACAGGAGTACAGGACTGCCTCTTCTCTGGCCACCCCAGAGGCGATGCCCAACAGGCTGAAAGGGGACTGGCACGGAATGACAGGGGAAAGGGTGTATGACAGGAAGTTATGGGAGGTAAAGAGTAATTTTTGACCCATTGCTGATGTCATCCTTCGATGCCATGCAAAGTCAAATTTCCATTTCAGTCCTGGTGTTCCGAAGTGTTTCCTTTGAAAAAACTAGTGTGCTCAAAGCACTTTGTGTTGGGGGGGGGGGGAAGCGTACACTGGAGTACAGGACTGCCTCTTCTCCGGGCACCCCAGAGGCGATGCCCAACAGGCTGAAAGGGGACTGGCAGGGAATGACAGGGAAAAAGGTGTATGACAGGAAGTTATGGGAGGTAAAGAGTAATTTTTGACCTATTGCTGATGTCATCCTTCGATGCCATGCAAAGTCAAATTTCAATTTGAGTCCTGGGGTTCCGAAGCGTTTACTTTGAAAAAACTAGTGTGCTCAAACACTTTGTGTTGGGGGGGGGAAGCGTACACTGGAGTACAGGACTGCCTCTTCTCCGGGCACTCCAGAGGCGATGCCCAACAGGCTGAAAGGCGACTGGCAGGGAATGACAGGGTAAAGGGTGTGTGACAGGAAGTTATGGGAGGTAAAGAGTAATTTTTGACCCATTGCTGATGTCATCCTTCGATGCCATGCAAAGTCAAATTTCAATTTGACTCCTGGGGTTCCGAAGCGTTTACTTTGAAATAACTAGTGTGCTCAAACACTTTGTGTTGGAGGGGGGAGAAGCGTAGACTGGAGTACAGGACTGCCTCTTCTCCCAGCACTCCAGAGGCGATGCCCAACAGGCTGAAAGGGGACTGGCAGGGAATGACAGGGGAAAGGGTGTATGACAGGAAGTTATGGGAGGTAAAGAGTAATTTTTGACCCATTGCTGATGTGATCCTTCGATGCCATGCAAAGTCAAATTTCAATTTGAGTCCTGGGGTTCCGAAGCATTTACTTTGAAAAAACTAGTGTGCTCAAAGCACTTTGTGTTGGGGGGAAGCCTACACTGGAGTACAGGACTGCCTCTTCTCCGGGCACTCCAGAGGCGATGCCCAACAGGCTGAAAGGGGACTGGCAGGGAATGACAGGGGAAAGGGTGTATGACAGGAAATTATGGGAGGTAAAGAGTAATTTTTGACCCATTGCTGATGTCATCCTTCGATACCATGCAAAGTCAAATTTCAATTTGAGTCCTGGGGTTCCGAAGCGTTTACTTTGAAAAAAACTAGTGTGCTCAAAGCACTTTGTGTTGGGGGGGGGGGAAGCGTACACTGGAGTACAGGACTGCCTCTTCTCCGGGCACTCCAGAGGCGATGCCCAACAGGCTGAAATGGGACTGGCAGGGAATGACAGGGGAAATAGTGTGTGACAGGAAGTTATGGAAGGTAAAGAGTAATTTTAGACCCATTGCTGATGTCATCCTTCGATGCCATGGAAGTCAAATTTCCATTTGAGTCCTGGGGTTCCGAAGCGTTCACTTTGAAAAAACTAGTGTGCTCAAAGCACTTTGTGTTGGGGGGGGGGAAGCATACACTGGAGTACAGTACTGCCTCTTCTCCGGGCACTCCAAAGGCGATGCCCAACCGGATGAAAGGGGACTGGCAGGGAATGACAGGGGAAAAGGTGTATGACAGGAAGTTATGGGAGGTAAAGAGTAATTTTTGACCTATTGCTGATGTCATCCTTCGATGCCATGCAAGTCAAATTTCCATTGGAGTCCTGGGGTTCCGAAGCGTTTACTTTGAAATAACTAGTGTGCTCAAACACTTTGTGTTGGAGGGGGGAGAAGCGTAGACTGGAGTACAGGACTGCCTCTTCTCCGGGCACTCCAGGGGCGATGCCCAACAGGCTGAAAGGGGACTGGCAGGGAATGACAGGGGAAAGGGTGTATGACAGGAAGTTATGGGAGGTAAAGAGTAATTTTTGACCCATTGCTGATGTCATCCTTCGATGCCATGCAAAGTCAAATTTCAATTTGAGTCCTGGGGTTCCGAAGCGTTTACTTTGAAAAAACTAGTGTGCTCAAAGCACTTTGTGTTGGGGCGGAAGCCTACACTGGAGTACAGGACTGCCTCTTCTCCGGGCACTCCAGAGGCGATGCCCAGCAGGCTGAAAGGGGACTGGCAGGGAATGACAGGGGAAAGGGTGTATGACAGGGGAAAGGGTGTATGACAGGAAGTTATGGGAGGTAAAGAGTAATTTTTGACCCATTGCTGATGTCATCCTTCGATGCCATGCAAAGTCAAATTTCAATTTGAGTCCTGGCGTTCTGAAGTGTTTCCTCTGAAAAAAATTGTGTGCTCAAAGCACTTTGTGTTGGGGGGGGGGAGTGTACACTGGAGTACAGGACTGCCTCTTCTCCGGGCACTCCAGAGGCGATGCCCAACAGGCTGAAATGGGACTGGCAGGGAATGACAGGGGAAAGAGTGTGTGACAGGAAGTTATGGGAGGTAAAGAGTAATTTTTGACCCATTGCTGATGTCATCCTTCGATGCTATGCAAAGTCAAATTTCAATTTGAGTCCTGGAGTTCCGAAGCGTTTACTTTGAAAAAAACTAGGGTGCTCAAAGCACTTTGTGTTGAGGGGGGGGAGTGTACACTGGAGTACAGGACTGCCTCTTCTCCGGGCACTCCAGAGGCGATGCCCAACAGGCTGAAATGGGACTGGCAGGGAATGACAGGGGAAAGAGTGTGTGACAGGAAGTTATGGGAGGTAAAGAGTAATTTTTGACCCATTGCTGATGTCATCCTTCGATGCCATGCAAAGTCAAATTTCCATTTGAGTCCTGGGGTTCCGAAGCGTTTACTTTGAAAAAAACTATTGTGCTCAAAGCACTTTCTGTTGTGGGGGGGGCCGAAGCGTACACTGGAGTACAGGACTGCCTCTTCTCTGGGCACCCCAGGGGCGCTGCCCAACAGGCTGAAAGGGGACTGGCAGGGAATGACAGGGGAAAGGGTGTGTGACAGGAAGTTATGGGAGGTAAAGAGTAATTTTTGACCCATTGCTGATGACATCCTTCGATGCCATGCAAAGTCAAATTTCAATTTGAGTCCTGGGGTTCTGAAGTGTTTACTTTGAAAAAACTAGTGTGCTCAAAGCACTTTGTGTTGGGGGGGAAGCCTACACTGGAGTACAGGACTGCCTCTTCTCCGGGCACTCCAGAGGCGATGCCCAACAGGCTGAAAGGGGACTGGCAGGGAATGACAGGGGAAAGGGTGTATGACAGGGGAAAGGGTGTATGACAGGAAGTTATGGGAAGTAAGGAGTGATTTTTGACCCATTGCTGATGTCATCCTTCGATGCCATGCAATGTCAAATTTCAATTTGAGTCCTGGCGTTCTGAAGTGTTTACTTTGAAAAAACTAGTGTGCTCAAAGCACTTTGTGTTGGGGGGGGGGGAAGTGTACACTGGAGTACAGGACTGCCTCTTCTCCGGGCACTCCAGAGGCGATGCCCAACAGGCTGAAATGGGACTGGCAGGGAATGACAGGGGAAAGAGTGTGTGACAGGAAGTTATGGGAGGTAAAGCGTAATTTTTGACCCATTACTGATGACATCCTTCGATGCCATGCAAAGTCAAAATTCAATTTGAGTCCTGGGCTTCCGAAGCGTTTACTTTGAAAAAACTAGTGTGCTCAAAGCACTTCGTGTTGGGGGGGGGGGGAAGCGTACACTGGAGTACAGGACTGTCTCTTCTCTGGGCACCCCAGAGGCAATGCCCAACAGGCTGAAAGGGGACTGGCAGGGAATGACAGGGGAAAGGGTGTGTGACAGGAAGTTATGGGAGGTAAAGAGTAATTTTTGACCCATTGCTGATGTCATCCTTCGATGCCATGCAAAGTCAAATTTCCATTTGAGTCCTGGGGTTCCGAAGCGTTTACTTTGAAAAAAACTATTGTGCTCAAAGCACTTTGTGTTGGGGGGGGTGGGGGAAGCGTACACTGGAGTACAGGACTGCCTCTTCTCTGGGCACCCCAGAGGCACTGCCCAACAGGCTGAAAGGGGACTGGCAGGGAATGACAGGGGAAAGGGTGTGTGACAGGAAGTTATTGGTGGTAAGAGTAATTTTTGACCCATTGCTGATGTCATCCTTCGATGCCATGCAAAGTCAAATTTCCATTTGAGTCCTGGGGTTCCGAAGCGTTTACTTTGAAAAAAACTAGTGTGCCCAAAGCACTTTGTGTTGGGGGGGGAAGCGTACACTGGAGTACAGGACTGCCTCTTCTCTTGGCACCCAAGAGGCGATGCCCAACAGGCTGAAAGGGGACTGGCAGGGAATGACAGCGGAAAGGGTGTGTGACAGGAAGTTTTGGGAGGTAAAGAGTAATTTTTGACCCATTGCTGATGTCATCCTTCGATGCCATGCAAAGTCAAATTTCAATTTGAGTCCTGGGGTTCCGAAGCGTTTACTTTGAAAAAACTAGTGTGCTCAAACACTTTGTGTTGGAGGTGGGAGAAGCGTAGACAAGAGTACAGGACTGCCTCTTCTCCGGGCACTCCAGAGGCGATGCCCAACAGGCTGAAAGGGGACTGGCAGGGAATGACAGGGGAAAGGGTGTATGACAGGAAGTTATGGGAGGTAAAGAGTAATTTTTGACCCATTGCTGATGTCATCCTTCGATGCCATGCAAAGTCAAATTTCAATTTGAGTCCTGGGGTTCCGAAGCGTTTACTTAGAAAAAACTAGTGTGCTCAAAGCACTTTGTGTTGGGGAGACTTCCGGTTGGGCGAAATGGCGGCTGGCTGGACTCCAGTGGAGCTCCGCTGAAGTCAACCTCCAACCGAAGCTAGCGGAGGCAATCTTGCCCCTGTACTGGGCCGGATCGAAGGCCCATTCAACGCAAAACCTTCCGCTACCGATCCGACGGTCTCGAGAGCTGATCTCCCTCAAGGAGACCAGCCAGCAGACCCGGACGGGGAAGGAAGCGGCTAGCGGGGAGGTATCTCATCCAGGGACCTGGAGCGAGAACGACAGCCGACCATCGCCGAAATTTTACAAGGACGTGGGGAGAAGGATGGCAAGGTGAGCTAATTTCAATATCAATACCAGCCCCTGGGCCACAGTACGAACTTTAGAGGCGACAGAAAGTCAGAAAAGGGAAAAGAAAAGGAAATGGTCTACTCAGAGAAACGATAACTAAAGAGAAGGAAAAGACGGAGGGGAAAAGAGCAATAAATTAAACGACCAACGACAACTCAAATACAAATACAAGTACAAAAGCGAAAAGAGAGAAAGCAAGCTCAGACAATAAGAAACAAGGGAGAAAAAAGAGGGAAAAAAAAGAGAGAAACAAAGAGAGAAAGAGTGCTGTAGGGTGAAGACAGCGGCTCAAAGCAAATTAAAGTAACTTAACATAATTTAAGTGACTCAAAAACAATCTGGATTATTGATACTACAGATCAAAGGAGATCAAAAAGAAGCAAGATAGACAAATAAGATAGCACAGGATAAGCAGAGCAAAGCGCAAAGAAGAGAATAAGGAGAAGCAAGAAAAGGGGGCAAAAACTTGCAAAAACTTGCAAGGATAAAAGAAAAAATATCCTTACCTGCCAGACTGGCCTTGAAAACGCTGGAGACCATCCCAGGGTGCTGCCCCCAGCATAAACAAAGGCTCCCAAGGCTGAACACTCCAGTATAAACAAATACACCTCCAGTATAAACAAACAAAAAGGTCACGAGGCGCGCTCCCTCCCCCGCACCAGAAGCAGCAGCAGCGCGAACGGAAGGAAGACTGCCTGCCACCCGCGGGGATACCTGGGAAGGGGAAAGGGAGAAGGCGGAAGTGGGAAACCACGAGGCGCGCTCCCCCCTCCCAGAGCAGAAAAGCGCGCGGGACATCGGGAAGGGAGAAGGCGGAAGTGACATCAAGGCAAGGAGGAGAAACGATAGGAGGAACGAAAGACTGGAAAGCCTAGAGGGGCAGAAATTGCGAGACTAACAAAGAACAAAGCACAAGGAACCTAAGATAGAGCTAGTAAAGTACAGAAGGAAGACAGAAGAGCGAGAACCCAGGAAAAAGGAAGGACTTAGCAGACACCAACAGATACAGCAGATTCAAGACACATACACATATATTCTAAACTTTAATACAATACATATATTTATACATATATTTATACATACACATATACAACAATAATAATAATAAAATAATAATAACAAAAACAAATAAAATAAATAAATAAATAAATAAAATAAAATAAAAAAAAATCCACAAACAGGAAAAACAAACACAAATTAAATAAAGAACAACTGCAACCACAGATACACTGTTCCCAGAAAAGCCTACAAATATAGGCCTAAACTTACCAAAACGGAGGCCAAAATATATATAAGAGGAGCTTTGAAGAACTGGCTAAAAATGACAACACCCAAGACCAAGACAGATAAAACTGACAAAACTGACAAAACTGATAAAACAGAAAAGACAGAACCAACAGAACAAAGAAGAGGCTCAGTATCTGGCAATCCAACAGGAAAAGAGATACTAAAGGAAATACAGAAGATATTGGAACAACAAGAAGCAAATCAAGAGAAACAAGACGCATATCAAAAGGTCGCGGAAGACCAAAGAATGAGACTTAAGAATGACTTGACCGAGGAAATGGTAAAAATGAGAAAAGAGATCACAAACGAACTGGGAGAAATGAAAAAAGAAATGGATGCCATGAGACAGGAAATGAGAAAAAATCAACTAGATGTAGCTAAACTGGAAGAAACACAAGAAACAATTAACCGTAAGTTAGAAGACATAGAAATAAGAGAGGAGAAGATTGAAGCAAAACTAGACCAAGCCGAACAGAAAGAATTAGAATACTTCCTAAGATTCCGGAATATACAAGAAGAGACACAAGAAGACTTAAGAAAAATTATTGTTACAATGACAGCAGAACTACTGGAAATCGCAGAAGAGGATGCAGAGACAAATATTGACAGGACGTACCGAATAATGACAGGCTATGCCAAAAAATACAAAGTAGAAAGAGACGTGATTGTTCAATTTGGAAGAAAACACATTAGAGATGAAATTCTTAAACAAAGCTTCAAGAACCCACCATACTATAAGAACAAAAAGGTCATTATTCTAAAAGAACACACCCAATCAACAATCCAAAGAAGAAGAAAGTACAAGGAACTGACCGAAGAACTTAAACGACAGAAGATCAGATTCAGATGGGAGAGAGGAGAGGGCCTGATGGCAACTTACAGAAATGAGAGGATCTGGATAACCTCGGAGGAGAAAGCAAAAGACTTTTTAAGAACGATAAAAATGAATAAAGAAGGAGAAGAATATCAAGTTGGAAAGGGCCTACAAACAAAAAGGAGTCGCACAGAATCCCCGGAAAAAATAGATGAGATACCCACACTTCCAGCACCGAGTTTAGAGAAGATTCCAGAAATAAATGAACAACATGGAAAGAACAGTCAAGTGTTATAACCAAAACATCAATGGTTTAAACTCCCCGAATAAAAGAAGAAGAGTCTTCAACAAGATCAAACAAGGCAAATATGATATAGTGGCCCTCCAAGAAGTACACATCGCACAAAAACACTCAGCACACATCATGAACAAAAAACTAGGCAAAGAATTTTTTTCACTAGCCAAAGAAAAGAAAAGAGGAGTAATTTTATATGTAAACGAAGACCTCAACCCAATACAGGCCTTCAAGGATGATGAAGGAAGGATAATTGGAGTCACAACAACATTCGACAAGCAGAAAACATTAGTGTGCAATATATACGCACCAAACGGCCCAAAATCCAAATTTGCCCTGAAATTAAGAAAGCTAATACAGAAAGAAGAATATGACCACCTTATAATAATGGGAGACTATAACGGCATAATTAACAATAAACAAGATAGAAAATCCGAATCTGGACAACAAGAAACAACAAAAGTAAATCTCTTACCCAAGATAGTCACTAGCTTACTAAAAGAACTGAACCTGCAAGATGCATGGAGGAGCCACCACCCAAAGGATCAAGACTACACCTACTTCTCGGGACGCCATAGAAGCTGGTCACGGATCGACATGGTGTGGGCAACACACTCCCTAATTACTAAAATAGACAGAATTGAGATTTTAACAAGAAAAGATTCAGACCACAGCCCAATTGAGTTCATCTACAATCAAAAGAAAAGACAAGGCAACTGGAGACTAAATGACTACTTGTTGCAAGACCAAGAAATACAGAAGCTTATAGGATCCTATATCACAGAATATTTTGAATTAAACGAAACAGAGGAGGTCGACATACAGACGACATGGGACGCAGGAAAAGCAGTCATAAGAGGTATCTGCATGCAACAAGAGGCTAGAAGAAACAAGAAGAGAAATGAGCAGATGAATAAGATAACAACAAAACTAGATGAGGCAGAACATAAGCTGAAACAAGACCCAAAAAATACTAATATAATCCTAGAAATTGAAATGCTCCAGAAAAGGAGAATAGAATTAGAAACAGAACAGATGGCGAAAAAATTAAAATTTGCAAAACAATCACATTTTTACAACGCAAATAAGGTCGGAACATGGCTGGCAAGGAAGATCGGAAAAGCGAAACAGAAGCAATGTATTACAAAGATAATTACAAACAACAGAGAATTTACGAGAGACCAGGATATAATAAACCAGTTTAATGAATATTATGGAACACTATATACACGAGGAGAACTCAAGAAAGAGGAAATAACCCGCTATTTATGTGAACAAAAACTAGAAAAGATCTCAGAAGAGCACAGAGGAAATCTAAACAAAGAAATAACAGACCAAGAAATTCACAATGCAATCAAGAAACTAGATCCGTCAAAAACACCAGGACCAGACGGCTTCTCGGCAGCCTATTACAAGACCTATGAAAAAGAACTGACACCTAAATTGAAGAAATTAATGAACGATGCCCTAGAAACTAAAAAAATCCCAACTACATGGAAACAGGCAAAAATAACAATGATATACAAAGAAGGAACTGATAGAACAGATGTAAAAAACTACCGCCCTATATCTTTATTAAACGTCGACTACAAGATCTACGCAACTATAATTGCTGAAAGACTAAAACAATTCCTGAAAGAGTGGATTGAAGAAGAACAAGCTGGCTTTCTTCCACATCGTCAAATAAAAGACAACATCCGAACAGTTGTGAATGTAATAGAATATTACGAGAAGAACGTAGATAAAGAATGTGCACTGCTTTCACTAGATGCCGAAAAGGCCTTTGACCAAATTAATTGGGATTTCTTCCTCATACTAACCAAAGAACTGGACATGGGACATCACTTCATCAACTCCATAGAATCGATTTATAGCACCCAAGAAGCTAAAATATCAGTAAATGGATGTACAACGCAAAGCATCAATATCCAAAAAGGAACCAGACAGGGGTGCCCGTTGTCGCCGCTGCTCTTTATCATGTCACTAGAGATCCTCCTCAACAACATCAGAAAGGATAACAGACTCAAAGGAATCAAAATACGGAGACACACATACAAGTTAAGAGCTTTTGCGGATGACGTAATATGTATGATTGAAGACCCGTTAGAAAATTTTGGTTTGTGGCTAAACAAGATTGAAGAATTCGGCGCGGTGGCTGGCTTTATTATAAACAAAAACAAAA
Organism: Anolis sagrei; assembly: GCF_037176765.1. Classification (NCBI taxonomy): domain Eukaryota; kingdom Metazoa; phylum Chordata; class Lepidosauria; order Squamata; family Anolidae; genus Anolis; species Anolis sagrei. The sequence continues at coordinate 44,848,851 of NC_090035.1, forward strand.
CTAAATGGCTGACAAAAAACATAACAAAAAAGCGGCAAAGAACATTGGAAGAAAAAAGCGGGATCCAAGTAACAGACAAAATAAAATACCTTGGCATAACCTTAACGGCAAAGAATTCCCACTTATTGAAAAATAACTATGAAGCAAAATGGAGAGAAATTAGTAAAGAACTAGAAAAATGGAAACACCTTAATCTATCCCTCTTAGGAAGAATCTCGGCCATAAAAATGACAGTACTGCCAAAAATTCTTTTTCTATTCCAAACAATACCAATAATTAGAACTATCCAGGTAATTAAGAATTGGAATAAAGAAATTTCAAAATTTATATGGAGAGGTAAGAAACCACGAATTAAATTTACATGTTTAATTGATGAAAAAGAGAGAGGCGGACTAGGACTGCCAGACCTTCAAACATATCATGACGCATGTGGACTAAATTGGATTAGGGAGTGGGCAAACATAGATAAACCTAAGATGCTGGCGCTAGAAGGGCACGACCTCCGGAGTGGTTGGCACGCATACCTGTGGTATGACAAGAAGAAGATCGAAAAGAACTTTGGAAACCACTTCATTAGGTCATCAATAATAAGAATTTGGGAAAAGTATAAGAAAAACTTCTATCAAAAGACGCCTTTATGGATATCCCCGTTGGAGGCTTCCCAAAGAAGAGAATTAGGGTGGGAAAAATGGCCCAAATATAAAGACATCTTAAAGAAAGACAGAGAAGGACACAAATTAAAATCGTTAGAAGAAATCAAAGAAACATTTGGCGAAATCTCATGGTTCCAATACAGGCAGCTCAATGAAGCATTCAACAGAGATAAAAAGGACGGGTTTGAAAGCAACGACAGACAATGGGACAGGATCATGGCAACCGAAAAGAAAGGAATAACAAAACTATACAAAATCCTCCTGAATTGGAAAACAGAAGGTAATAGAATAAGCAGCTACATCACGAAATGGACGGACAACCTTGGCCATGCAATTGCAACACCAAACTGGGAATATGCATGGAAGACAAAGATAAAATGGACTAACTCATACAGCTTACGAGAAAATTGGATGAAGATGCTATATCAATGGTATCTCACCCCAAGTAAATTGGCAAAATATTACAAAAAAGTAACCAACCAATGCTGGAAATGTAAAGACAAGGAAGGAACCTTCATCCATCTGTGGTGGTTCTGCAGGAAAGTGAAAAAGTTTTGGCAGGAGATCCACGAAATAACAACAAAGATATTGGAACTAAAAATTGAGAAAAAAGCAGAGTATTATCTACTAGGAATCTTCGACTTTAAAATCGACATGAACAAAGACAAACTCTTTTTCCACATGGCGACTGCCGCAAGACTTGTAGTGGCAAGTAAATGGAAAAGAGAGGAAATTCCAACGATTGATGAATGGAGACTAAAACTAATGGACATTATGAACATGGATACTCTAACACAACACCTAACAGCCAAACAGAGAACAAGAAGTAATACAACAGATTGGTCTCCGATCCGACAGTATTTAGAAGGAGAGACAAGATAAACAAGACGAGAGGACGACAAAGAAGAGGGAAGATCCGCAGAGAAAATAATACAAAAACACCAACTAACCCAGGGGGGGAAATCAACGGACAATGGGGAAACCTTATGTTACAAATTTTCTAACACACCCCACGTCTCACTCTCCCCCACCACGCAAACCTCCCCCACCCCAACCCGGATTAGCTAGGTCACATCCCACACCTTCGGACCCACACCCCCCCCCTACCCAACCCTTAGCGAGGAACCCCGACCCTCCCCCATTCCCTCCCTCCCCAAATCCATACCCCTGACTCCTTTTAATGCAAACTCCAATATGTCAAAGACCAACACCTTACTGATATATTGTTACTAATAAAAAATCTCAATAAAAATTATATTAAAAAAAAAAAAAAGCACTTTGTGTTGGGGGGGGGGAAGCGTACACTGGAGTACAGGACTGCCTCTCCTCCGGGCACTCCAGAGGCGATGCCCAACAGGCTGAAACGTGAATGGCAGGGAATGACAGGGGAAAGGGTTTATGACAGGGGAAAGGGTGTATGACAGGAAGTTATGGGAGGTAAAGAGTAATTTTTGACCCATTGCTGATGTCATCCTTCGATGCCATGCAAGTCAAATTTCCATTTGAGTCCTGGGGTTGTGAAGCGTTCACTTTGAAAAAACTAGTGTGCTCAAACACATTGTGGTGGAGGGGGGAGAAGCGTAGACAGGAGTACAGGACTGCCTCTTCTCTGGCCACCCCAGAGGCGATGCCCAACAGGCTGAAAGGGGACTGGCAGGGAATGACAGGGGAAAGGGTGTATGACAGGAAGTTATGGGAGGTAAAGAGTAATTTTTGACCCATTGCTGATGTCATCCTTCGATGCCATGCAAAGTCAAATTTCCATTTGAGTCCTGGTGTTCCGAAGTGTTTCCTTTGAAAAAACTAGTGTGCTCAAAGCACTTTGTGTTAGGGGGGGGGGAAGCGTACACTGGAGTACAGGACTGCCTCTTCTCCGGGCACTCCAGAGGCGATGCCCAACAGGCTGAAAGGGGACTGGCAGGGAATGACAGGGGAAAAGGTGTATGACAGGAAGTTATGGGAGGTAAAGAGTAATTTTTGACCTATTGCTGATGTCATCCTTCGATGCCATGCAAAGTCAAATTTCAATTTGAGTCCTGGGTTTCCGACGCGTTTACTTTGAAAAAACTAGTGTGCTCAAAGCACTTTATGTTGGGGGGGGGGGAAGCGTACACTGGAGTACAGGACTGGCTCTTCTCCGGGCACTCCAGTGGCGATGCCCAACAGGCTGAAATGGGACTGGCAGGGAATGACAGGGGAAAGAGTGTGTGACAGGAAGTTATGGGAGGTAAAGAGTAATTTTTGACCCATTGCTGATGTCATCCTTCGATGCCATGCAAGTCAAAGTTCCATTTGAGTCCTGGGGTTCTGAAGCGTTCACTTTAAAAAAACTAGTGTGCTCAAAGCACTTTGTGTTGGGGGGGGGGGAAGCGTACACTGAAGTACAGGACTGCCTCTTCTCTGGGCACCCCAGAGGCGATGCCCAACAGGCTGAAAGGGGACTGGCAGGGAATGACAGGGGAAAAGGTGTATGACAGGAAGTTATGGGAGGTAAAGAGTAATTTTTGACCTATTGCTGATGTCATCCTTCGATGCCATGCAAAGTCAAATTTCAATTTGAGTCCTGGGGTTCCGAAGCGTTTACTTTGAAAAAACTAGTGTGCTCAAAGCACTTTGTGTTGGGGGGGGGGGGAAGCGTACACTGGAGTACAGGACTGCCTCTTCTCCGGGCACCCCAGATGCGATGCCCAACAGGCTGAAAGGGGACTGGCAGGGAATGACAGGGTAAAGGGTGTGTGACAGGAAGTTATGGGAGGTAAAGAGTAATTTTTGACCCATTGCTGATGTCATCCTTCGATGCCATGCAAAGTGAAATGTCAATTTGACTCCTGGGGTTCCGAAGCGTTTACTTTGAAATAACTAGTGTGCTCAAACACTTTGTGTTGGAGGGGGGAGAAGCGTAGACTGGAGTACAGGACTGCCTCTTCTCCGGGCACTCCAGGGGCGATGCCCAACAGGCTGAAAGGGGACTGGCAGGGAATGACAGGGGAAAGGGTGTATGACAGGGGAAAGGGTGTATGACAGGAAGTTATGTGAGGTAAAGAGTAATTTTTGACCCATTGCTGATGTCATCCTTCGATGCCATGCAAAGTCAAATTTCCATTTGAGTCCTGGGGTTCCGAAGCGTTTACTTTGAAAAAAACTATTGTGCTCAAAGCACTTTGTGTTGGGGGGGGGGGGGAAGCGTACACTGGAGTACAGGACTGCCTCTTCTCTGGGCACCCCAGAGGCGCTGCCCAACAGGCTGAAAGGGGACTGGCAGGGAATGACAGGGGAAAGGGTGTGTGACAGGAAGTTATGGGAGGTAAAGAGTAATTTTTGACCCATTGCTGATGTCATCCTTCGATGCCATGCAAGTCAAATTTCCATTTGAGTCCTGGGGTTGTGAAGCGTTCACTTTGAAAAAACTAGTGTGCTCAAACACATTGTGGTGGAGGGGGGAGAAGCGTAGACAGGAGTACAGGACTGCCTCTTCTCTGGCCACCCCAGAGGCGATGCCCAACAGGCTGAAAGGGGACTGGCAGGGAATGACAGGGGAAAGGGTGTATGACAGGAAGTTATGGGAGGTAAAGAGTAATTTTTGACCCATTGCTGATGTCATCCTTCGATGCCATGCAAAGTCAAATTTCCATTTGAGTCCTGGTGTTCCGAAGTGTTTCCTTTGAAAAAACTAGTGTGCTCAAAGCACTTTGTGTTAGGGGGGGGGGGAAGCATACACTGGAGTACAGGACTGCCTCTTCTCCGGGCACTCCAGAGGCGATGCCCAACAGGCTGAAAGGGGACTGGCAGGGAATGACAGGGGAAAAGGTGTATGACAGGAAGTTATGGGAGGTAAAGAGTAATTTTTGACCTATTGCTGATGTCATCCTTTGATGCCATGCAAGGTCAAATTTCAATTTGAGTCCTGGGGTTCCGAAGCGTTTACTTTGAAAAAACTAGTGTGCTCAAACACTTTGTGTTGGAGGGGGGAGAAGCGTAGACTGGAGTACAGGACTGCCTCTTCTCCGGGCACTCCTGAGGCGATGCCCAACAGGCTGAAAGGGGACTGGCAGGGAATGACAGGGGAAAGGGTGTATGACAGGAAGTTATGGGAGGTAAAGAGTAATTTTTGACCCATTGCTGATGTCATCCTTCGATGCCATGCAAAGTCAAATTTCAATTTGAGTCCTGGGGTTCCGAAGCGTTTACTTAGAAAAAACTAGTGTGCTCAAAGCACTTTGTGTTGGGGGGGGGGGGGAGCGTACACTGGAGTACAGGACTGCCTCTCCTCCGGGCACTCCAGAGGCGATGCCCAACAGGCTGAAACGTGAATGGCAGGGAATGACAGGGGAAAGGGTTTATGACAGGGGAAAGGGTGTATGACAGGAAGTTATGGGAGGTAAAGAGTAATTTTTGACCCATTGCTGATGTCATCCTTCGATGCCATGCAAGTCAAATTTCCATTTGAGTCCTGGAGTTGTGAAGCGTTCACTTTGAAAAAACTAGTGTGCTCAAACACATTGTGGTGGAGGGGGGAGAAGCGTAGACAGGAGTACAGGACTGCCTCTTCTCTGGCCACCCCAGAGGCGATGCCCAACAGGCTGAAAGGGGACTGGCAGGGAATGACAGGGGAAAGGGTGTATGACAGGAAGTTATGGGAGGTAAAGAATAATTTTTGACCCATTGCTGATGTCATCCTTCGATGCCATGCAAAGTCAAATTTCAATTTGAGTCCTGGGGTTCCGAAGCGTTTACTTTGAAAAAACTAGTGTGCTCAAAGCATTTTGTGTTGGGGGGGGGGAAGCGTACACTGGAGTACAGGACTGCCTCTTCTCCGGGCACTCCAGAGGCGATGCCCAACAGGCTGAAAGGGGACTGGCAGGGAATGACAGGGGAAAGGGTGTGTGACAGGAAGTTATGGGAGGTAAAGAGTAATTTTTGACCCATTGCTGATGTCATCCTTCGATGCCATGCAAAGTCAAATTTCAATTTGAGTCCTGGGGTTCCGAAGCGTTTACTTTGAAAAAACTAGTGTGCTCAAAGCACTTTGTGTTGGGGGGGGGGGAAGCGTACACTGGAGTACAGGACTGCCTCTTCTCCGGGCACTCCAGAGGCGATGCCCAAAAGGCTGAAAGGGGACTGGCAGGGAATGACAGGGGAAAGGATGTATGACAGAAAGTTATGGGAGGTAAAGAGTAATTTTGACCCATTGCTGATGTCATCCTTTGATGCCATGCAAAGTCAAATTCCAAATTGAGTCCTGGGGTTCCTAAGCGTTTACTTTGAAAAAACTAGTGTGCTCAAAGCACTTTGTGTTGGGGGGGAAGCGTACACTGGAGTACAGGAATGCCTCTTCTCCGGGCACTCCAGAGGCGATGCCCAACAGGCTGAAAGGGGACTGGCAGGGAATGACAGGGGAAAGGGTGTATGACAGGAAGTTATGGGAGGTAAAGTGTAATATTTGACCCATTGCTGATGTCATCCTTCGATGCCATGCAAAGTCAAATTTCAATTTGAGTCCTGGGGTTCCGAAGCGTTTACTTAGAAAAAACTAGTGTGCTCAAACACTTTGTGTTGGAGGGGGGAGAAACGTAGAGAGGAGTACAGGACTGCCTCTTCTCCGGGCACTCCAGATGCGATGCCCAACAAGCTGAAAGGGGACTGGCAGGGAATGACAGGGGAAAGTGTGTATGACAGGAAGTTATGGGAGGTAAAGAGTAATTTTTGACCCATTGCTGATGTCATCCTTCGATGCCATGCAAAGTCAAATTTCCATTTGAGTCCTGGTGTTCCGAAGTGTTTCCTTTGAAAAAACTAGTGTGCTCAAAGCACTTTGTGTTAGGGGGGGGGGGGAAGCGTACACTGGAGTACAGGACTGCCTCTTCTCCGGGCACCCCAGAGGCGATGCCCAACAGGCTGAAAGGGGACTGGCAGGGAATGACAGGGGAAAAGGTGTATGACAGGGGAAAGGGTGTATGACAGGAAGTTATGGGAGGTAAAGAGTAATTTTTGACCCATTGCTGATGTCATCCTTCGATGCCATGCAAGTCAAATTTCCATTTGAGTCCTGGGGTTGTGAAGCGTTCACTTTGAAAAAACTAGTGTGCTCAAAGCACTTTATGTTGGGGGGGGGGGAAGCGTACACTGGAGTACAGGACTGGCTCTTCTCCGGGCACTCCAGTGGCGATGCCCAACAGGCTGAAATGGGACTGGCAGGGAATGACAGGGGAAAGAGTGTGTGACAGGAAGTTATGGGAGGTAAAGAGTAATTTTTGACCCATTGCTGATGTCATCCTTCAATGCCATGCAAGTCAAAGTTCCATTTGAGTCCTGGGGTTCTGAAGCGTTCACTTTAAAAAAACTAGTGTGCTCAAAGCACTTTGTGTTGGGGGGGGGGGGGAAGCGTACACTGAAGTACAGGACTGCCTCTTCTCTGGGCACCCCAGAGGCGATGCCCAACAGGCTGAAAGGGGACTGGCAGGGAATGACAGGGGAAAAGGTGTATGACAGGAAGTTATGGGAGGTAAAGAGTAATTTTTGACCTATTGCTGATGTCATCCTTCGATGCCATGCAAAGTCAAATTTCAATTTGAATCCTGGGGTTCCGAAGCGTTTACTTTGAAAAAACTAGTGTGCTCAAAGCACTTTGTGTTGGGGGGGGGGGGAAGCGTACACTGGAGTACAGGACTGCCTCTTCTCCGGGCACTCCAGATGCGATGCCCAACAGGCTGAAAGGGGACTGGCAGGGAATGACAAGGGAAAGGCTGTGTGACAGGAAGTTATGGGAGGTAAAGAGTAATTTTTGACCCATTGCTGATGTCATCCTTCGATGCCATGCAAAGAGAAATGTCAATTTGACTCCTGGGGTTCCGAAGCGTTTACTTTGAAATAACTAGTGTGCTCAAACACTTTGTGTTGGAGGGGGGAGAAGCGTAGACTGGAGTACAGGACTGCCTCTTCTCCGGGCACTCCAGGGGCGATGCCCAACAGGCTGAAAGGGGACTGGCAGGGAATGACAGGGGAAAGGGTGTATGACAGGGGAAAGGGTGTATGACAGGAAGTTATGTGAGGTAAAGAGTAATTTTTGACCCATTGCTGATGTCATCCTTCGATGCCATGCAAAGTCAAATTTCCATTTGAGTCCTGGGGTTCCGAAGCGTTTACTTTGAAAAAAACTATTGTGCTCAAAGCACTTTGTGTTGGGGGGGGGGGGAAGCGTACACTGGAGTACAGGACTGCCTCTTCTCTGGGCACCTCAGAGGCGCTGCCCAACAGGCTGAAAGGGGACTGGCAGGGAATGACAGGGGAAAGGGTGTGTGACAGGAAGTTATGGGAGGTAAAGAGTAATTTTTGACCCATTGCTGATGTCATCCTTCGATGCCATGCAAAGTCAAATTTCCATTTGAGTCCTGGGGTTTCGAAACATTTACTTTGAAAAAACTAGTGTGCTCAAAAACTTTGTGTTGGAGGGGGGAGAAGCGTAGACTGGAGTACAGGACTGCCTCTTCTCCGGGCACTCCAGAGGCGATTCCCAACAGGCTGAAAGGGGACTGGCAGGGAATGACAGGGGAAAGGGTGTATGACAGGAAGTTATGGGAGGTAAAGAGTAATATTTGACCGATTGCTGATGTGATCCTTCGATGCCATGCAAAGTCAAATTTCAATTTGAGTCCTGAGGTTCCGAAGCGTTTACTTTGAAAAAACTAGTGTGCTCAAAGCACTTTGTGTTGGGGGGGGGAAGCGTACACTGGAGTACAGGACTGCCTCTTCTCCGGGCACCCCAGAGGCGATGCCCAACAGGCTGAAAGGGGACTGGAAGGGAATGACAGGGGAAAAGGTGTATGACAGGAACTTATGGGAGGTAAAGAGTAATTTTTGACCCATTGCTGATGTCATCCTTCGATGCCATGCAAAGTCAAATTTCAATTTGAGTCCTGGGCTTCCGAAGCGTTTACTTTGAAAAAACTAGTGTGCTCAAAGCACTTTGTGTTGGGGGGGGGAAGCGTACACTGGAGTACAGGACTGCCTCTTCTCCGGGAACCTCAGAGGCGATGCCCAACAGGCTGAAAGGGGACTGGCAGGGAATGACAGGGGAAAGGGTGTATGACAGGGGAAAGGGTGTATGACAGGAAGTTATGTGAGGTAAAGAGTAATTTTTGACCCATTGCTGATGTCATCCTTCGATGCCATGCAAAGTCAAATTTCCATTTGAGTCCTGGGGTTCCGAAGCGTTTACTTTGAAAAAAACTATTGTGCTCAAAGCACTTTGTGTTGGGGGGGGGGAAGCGTACACTGGAGTACAGGACTGCCTCTTCTCTCGGCACCTCAGAGGCGCTGCCCAACAGGCTGAAAGGGGACTGGCAGGGAATGACAGGGGAAAGGGTGTGTGACAGGAAGTTATGGGAGGTAAAGAGTAATTTTTGACCCATTGCTGATGTCATCCTTCGATGCCATGCAAAGTCAAATTTCCATTTGAGTCCTGGGGTTTCGAAACGTTTACTTTGAAAAAACTAGTGTGCTCAAAAACTTTGTGTTGGAGGGGGGAGAAGCGTAGACTGGAGTACAGGACTGCCTCTTCTCCGGGCACTCCAGAGGCGATTCCCAACAGGCTGAAAGGGGACTGGCAGGGAATGACAGGGGAAAGGGTGTATGACAGGAAGTTATGGGAGGTAAAGAGTAATATTTGACCGATTGCTGATGTGATCCTTCGATGCCATGCAAAGTCAAATTTCAATTTGAGTCCTGAGGTTCCGAAGCGTTTACTTTGAAAAAACTAGTGTGCTCAAAGCACTTTGTGTTGGGGGGGGGAAGCGTACACTGGAGTACAGGACTGCCTCTTCTCCGGGCACCCCAGAGGCGATGCCCAACAGGCTGAAAGGGGACTGGAAGGGAATGACAGGGGAAAAGGTGTATGACAGGAACTTATGGGAGGTAAAGAGTAATTTTTGACCCTTTGCTGATGTCATCCTTCGATGCCATGCAAAGTCAAATTTCAATTTGAGTCCTGGGCTTCTGAAGCGTTTACTTTGAAAAAACTAGTGTGCTCAAAGCACTTTGTGTTGGGGGGGGGAAGCGTACACTGGAGTACAGGACTGCCTCTTCTCCGGGAACACCAGAGGCGATGCCCAACAGGCTGAAAGGGGACTGGCAGGGAATGACAGGGTAAAGGGTGTGTGACAGGAAGTTATGGGAGGTAAAGAGTAATTTTTGACCCATTGCTGATGTCATCCTTCGATGCCATGCAAAGTCAAATTTCAATTTGACTCCTGGGGTTCCGAAGCGTTTACTTTGAAATAACTAGTGTGCTCAAACACTTTGTGTTGGAGGGGGGAGAAGCGTAGACTGGAGTACAGGACTGCCTCTTCTCCGGGCACTCCAGGGGCGATGCCCAACAGGCTGAAAGGGGACTGGCAGGGAATGACAGGGGAAAGGGTGTATGACAGGAAGTTATGGGAGGTAAAGAGTAATTTTTGACCCATTGCTGATGTGATCCTTCGATGCCATGCAAAGTCAAATTTCAATTTGAGTCCTGGGGTTCCGAAGCGTTTACTTTGAAAAAACTAGTGTGCTCAAAGCACTTTGTGTTGGGGGGGAAGCCTACACTGCAGTACAGGACTGCCTCTTCTCCGGGCACTTCAGAGGCGATGCCCAACAGGCTGAAAGGGGACTGGCAGGGAATAACAGGGGAAAGGGTTTATGACAGGGGAAAGGGTGTATGACAGGAAGTTATGGGAGGTAAAGAGTAATTTTTGACCCATTGCTGATGTCATCCTTCGATGCCATCCAAAGTCAAATTTCAATTTGAGTCCTGGGGTTTCGAAGCGTTTACTTTGAAAAAACTAGTGTGCTCAAACACTTTGTGTTGGGGGGGGAAGCGTACACTGGAGTACAGGACTGCCTCTTCTCTGGGCACCCCAGAGGTGCTGCCCAACAGGCTGAAAGGGGACTGGCAGGGAATGACAGGGGAAAAGGTTTATGACAGGAAGTTATGGGAGGTAAAGAGTAATTTTTGACCCATTGCTGATGTCATCCTTCGATGCCATGCAAAGTCAAATTTCAATTTGAGTCCTGGGGTTCCGAAGCTTTTACTTTGAAAAAACTAGTGTGCTCAAAGCACTTTGTGTGTGGGGGGGGGGAAGCGTAGAGAGGAGTACAGGACTGCCTCTTCTCCGGGTACTCCAGATGCGATGCCCAACAAGCTGAAAGGGGACTGGCAGGGAATGACAGGGGAAAGGGTGTATGTCAGGAAGTTATGGGAGGTAAAGAGTAATTTTTGACCCATTGCTGATGTCATCCTTCGATGCCATGCAAGTCAAATTTCCATTTGAGACCTGGGGTTCTGAAGCGTTTACATTGAAAAAACTTGTGTGCTCAAACACATTATGTTGGAGGGGGGATTAGCGTAGACAGGAGTACCGGACTGCCTCTTCTCCGGGCACTCCAGAGGCGATGCCCAACAGGCTGAAAGGGGACTGGCAGGGAATGACAGGGGAAAGGGTGTATGACAGGAAGTTATGGGAGGTAAAGAGTAATTTTTGACCCATTGCTGATGTCATCCTTCGATGCCATGCAAAGTGAAATTACCATTTGAGTCCTGGTGTTCCGAAGTGTTTACTTTGAAAAAACTAGTGTGCTCAAAGCACTTTGTGTTGGGGGGGGGAAGCGTACACTGGAGTACAGGACTGCCTCTTCTCCGGGCACTCCAGAGGCGATGCCCAACAGGCTGAACGGGGACTGGCAGGGAATGACAGGGGAAAAGGTGTATGACAGGAAGTTATGGGAGGTAAAGAGTAATTTTTGACCTATTGCTGATGTCATCCTTCGATGCCATGCAAAGTCAAATTTCAATTTGACTCCTGGGGTTCCGAAGCATTTACTTTGAAAAAACTAGTGTGCTCAAACACTTTGTGTTGGGGGTGGGGGAAGCGTACACTGGAGTACAGGACTGCCTCTTCTCCGGGCACTCCAGAGGCGATGCCCAACAGGCTGAAAGGGGACTTTCAGGGAATGACAGGGGAAAGGGTGTGTGACAGGAAGTTATGGGAGGTAAAGTGTAATTTTTGACCCATTGCTGATGTCATCCTTCGATGCCATGCAAAGTCAAATTTCAATTTGACTCCGGGGGTTCCGAAGCGTTTACTTTGAAAAAACTAGTGTGCTCAAGCACTTTGTGTTGGAGGGGGGAGAAGCGTAGACAGGAGTACAGGACTGCCTCTTCTCCGGGCACTCCAGAGGCAATGCCCAACAGGCTGAAAGGGGACTGGCAGGGAATGACAGGGGAAAGGGTGTATGACAGGAAGTTATGGGAGGTAAAGAGTAATTTTTGACCCATTGCTGATGTCATCCTTCGATGCCATGCAAAGTCAAATTTCAATTTGAGTCCTGGGGTTCCGAAGCGTTTACTTTGAAAAAACCTAGTGTGTTCAAACACTTTGTGTTGGGGGGGGGGAAGCGTACACTGGAGTACAGGACTGCCTCTTCTCCGGGCACCTCAGAGGCGATGCCCAACAGGCTGAAAGGGGACTTTCAGGGAATGACAGGGGAAAGGGTGTGTGACAGGAAGTTATGGGAGGTAAAGAGTAATTTTTGACCCATGGCTGATGTCATCCTTCGATGCCATGCAAAGTCAAATTTCCATTTGAGTCCTCGGGTTTCGAAACGTTTACTTTGAAAAAACTAGTGTGCTCAAACACTTTGTGTTGGAGGGGGGAGAAGCGGAGACAGGAGTACAGGACTGCCTCTTCTCCGGGCACTCCAGAGGCGATGCCCAACAGGCTGAAAGGGGACTGGCAGGGAATGACAGGGGAAAGGGTGTATGACAGGAAGTTATGGGAGGTAAAGAGTAATTTTTGACCCATTGCTGATGTCATCCTTCGATGCCATGCAAAGTCAAATTTCAATTTGAGTCCTGGGGTTCCGAAGCTTTTACTTTGAAAAAACTAGTGTGCTCAAAGCACTTTGTGTTGGGGGGGGGGGAAGCGTAGAGAGGAGTACAGGACTGCCTCTTCTCCGGGCACTCCAGATGCGATGCCCAACAAGCTGAAAGGGGACTGGCAGGGAATGACAGGGGAAAGGGTGTATGACAGGAAGTTATGGGAGGTAAAGAGTAATTTTTGACCCATTGCTGATGTCATCCTTCGATGCCATGCAAAGTCAAATTTCAATTTGAGTCCTGGGGTTTCGAAGCGTTTACTTTGAAAAAACTAGTGTGCTCAAAGCACTTTGTGTTGGGGGGGGAAGCGTACACTGGAGTACAGGACTGCCTCTCCTCCGGGCACTTCAGAGGCGATGCCCAACAGGCTGAAAGGGGACTGGCAGGGAATGACAGGGGAAAGGGTGTATGACAGGGGAAAGGGTGTATGACAGGAAGTTATGGGAGGTAAAGAGTAATTTTTGACCGATTGCTGATGTCATCCTTCGATGCCATGCAAGTCAAATTTCCATTTGAGTCCTGGGGTTCTGAAGCGTTTACATTGAAAAAACTTGTGTGCTCAAACACATTATGTTGGAGGGGGGATTAGCGTAGAGAGGAGTACCGGACTGCCTCTTCTCCGGGCACTCCAGAGGCGATGCCCAACAGGCTGAAAGGGGACTGGCAGGGAATGACAGGGGAAAGGGTGTATGGCAGGAAGTTATGGGAGGTAAAGAGTAATTTTTGACCCATTGCTGATGTCATCCTTCGATGCCATGCAAAGTGAAATTACCATTTGAATCCTGGTGTTCCGAAGTGTTTACTTTGAAAAAACTAGTGTGCTCAAAGCACTTTGTTTTGGGGGGGGGGAAGCGTACACTGGAGTACAGGACTGCCTCTTCTCCGGGCACCACAGAGGCGATGCCCAACAGGCTGAACGGGGACTGGCAGGGAATGACAGGGGAAATGGTGTATGACAGGAAGTAATGGGAGGCAAAGAGTAATTTTTGACCTATTGCTGATGTCATCCTTCGATGCCATGCAAAGTCAAATTTCAATTTGACTCCTGGGGTTCTGAAGCATTTACTTTGAAAAAACTAGTGTGCTCAAACACTTTGTGTTGGGGGGGGGGGGAGTGTACACTGGAGTACAGGACTGCCTCTTCTCCGGGCACCCCAGAGGCGATGCCCAACAGGCTGAAAGGGGACTTTCAGGGAATGACAGGGGAAAGGGTGTGTGACAGGAAGTTATGGGAGGTAAAGTGTAATTTTTGACCCATTCCTGATGTCATCCTTCGATGCCATGCAAAGTCAAATTTCAATTTGACTCCGGGGGTTCCGAAGCGTTTACTTTGAAAAAACTAGTGTGCTCAAGCACTTTGTGTTGGAGGGGGGAGAAGCGTAGACAGGAGTACAGGACTGCCTCTTCTCCGGGCACTCCAGATGTGATGCCCAACAGGCTGAAAGGGGACTGGCAGGGAATGACAGGGGAAAGGGTGTATGACAGGAAGTTATGGGAGGTAAAGAGTAATTTTTGACCCATTGCTGATGTCATCCTTCGATGCCATCCAAAGTCAAATTTCAATTTGAGTCCTGGGGTTTCGAAGCGTTTACTTTGAAAAAACTAGTGTGCTCAAAGCACTTTGTGTTGGGGGGGGAAGCGTACACTGGAGTACAGGACTGCCTCTCCTCCGGGCACTTCAGAGGCGATGCCCAACAGGCTGAAAGGGGACTGGCAGGGAATGACAGGGGAAAGGGTGTATGACAGGGGAAAGGGTGTATGACAGGAAGTTATGGGAGGTAAAGAGTAATTTTTGACCGATTGCTGATGTCATCCTTCGATGCCATGCAAGTCAAATTTCCATTTGAGTCCTGGGGTTCTGAAGCGTTTACATTGAAAAAACTTGTGTGCTCAAACACATTATGTTGGAGGGGGGATTAGCGTAGAGAGGAGTACAGGACTGCCTCTTCTCCGGGCACTCCAGATGCGATGCCCAACAGGCTGAAAGGGGACTGGCAGGGAATGACAGGGGAAAGGGTGTATGACAGGAAGTTATGGGAGGTAAAGAGTAATTTTTGACCCATTGCTGATGTCATCCTTCGATGCCATCCAAAGTCAAATTTCAATTTGAGTCCTGGGGTTTCGAAGCGTTTACTTTGAAAAAACTAGTGTGCTCAAAGCACTTTGTGTTGGGGGGGGAAGCGTACACTGGAGTACAGGACTGCCTCTCCTCCGGGCACTTCAGAGGCGATGCCCAACAGGCTGAAAGGGGACTGGCAGGGAATGACAGGGGAAAGGGTGTATGACAGGGGAAAGGGTGTATGACAGGAAGTTATGGGAGGTAAAGAGTAATTTTTGACCCATTGCTGATGTCATCCTTCGATGCCATGCAAGTCAAATTTCCATTTCAGTCCTGGGGTTCTGAAGCGTTTACATTGAACAAACTTGTGTGCTCAAACACATTATGTTGGAGGGGGGATTAGCGTAGACAGGAGTACCGGACTGCCTCTTCTCCGGGCACTCCAGAGGCGATGCCCAACAGGCTGAAAGGGGACTGGCAGGGAATGACAGGGGAAAGGGTGTATGACAGGAAGTTATGGGAGGTAAAGAGTAATTTTTGACCCATTGCTGATGTCATCCTTCGATGCCATGCAAAGTGAAATTACCATTTGAATCCTGGTGTTCCGAAGTGTTTACTTTGAAAAAACTAGTGTGCTCAAAGCACTTTGTTTTGGGGGGGGGGAAGCGTACACTGGAGTACAGGACTGCCTCTTCTCCGGGCACCACAGAGGCGATGCCCAACAGGCTGAACGGGGACTGGCAGGGAATGACAGGGGAAATGGTGTATGACAGGAAGTAATGGGAGGCAAAGAGTAATTTTTGACCTATTGCTGATGTCATCCTTCGATGCCATGCAAAGTCAAATTTCAATTTGACTCCTGGGGTTCTGAAGCATTTACTTTGAAAAAACTAGTGTGCTCAAACACTTTGTGTTGGGGGGGGGAAGCGTACACTGGAGTACAGGACTGCCTCTTCTCCGGGCACCTCAGAGGCGATGCCCAACAGGCTGAAAGGGGACTTTCAGGGAATGACAGGGGAAAGGGTGTGTGACAGGAAGTTATGGGAGGTAAAGTGTAATTTTTGACCCATTCCTGATGTCATCCTTCGATGCCATGCAAAGTCAAATTTCAATTTGACTCCGGGGGTTCCGAAGCGTTTACTTTGAAAAAACTAGTGTGCTCAAGCACTTTGTGTTGGAGGGGGGAGAAGCGTAGACAGGAGTACAGGACTGCCTCTTCTCCGGGCACTCCAGATGCGATGCCCAACAGGCTGAAAGGGGACTGGCAGGGAATGACAGGGGAAAGGGTGTATGACAGGAAGTTATGCGAGGTAAAGAGTAATTTTTGACCTATTGCTGATGTCATCCTTCGATGCCATGCAAAGTCAAATTTCAATTTGAGTCCTGGGGTTCCGAAGCATTTACTTTGAAAAAACTAGTGTGCTCAAGCACTTTGTGTTGGAGGGGGGAGAAGCGTAGACAGGAGTACAGGACTGCCTCTTCTCCGGGCACTCCAGATGCGATGCCCAACAGGCTGAAAGGGGACTGGCAGGGAATGACAGGGGAAAGGGTGTATGACAGGAAGTTATGGGAGGTAAAGAGTAATTTTTGACCTATTGCTGATGTCATCCTTCGATGCCATGCAAAGTCAAATTTCAATTTGAGTCCTGGGGTTTCGAAACGTTTACTTTGAAAAAACTAGTGTGCTCAAACACTTTGTGTTGGAGGGGGGAGAAGCGGAGACAGGAGTACAGGACTGCCTCTTCTCCGGGCACTCCAGAGGCGATGCCCAACAGGCTGAAAGGGGACTGGCAGGGAATGACAGGGGAAAGGGTGTATGACAGGAAGTTATGGGAGGTAAAGAGTAATTTTTGACCCATTGCTGATGTCATCCTTCGATGCCATGCAAAGTCAAATTTCAATTTGAGTCCTGGGGTTCCGAAGCTTTTACTTTGAAAAAACTAGTGTGCTCAAAGCACTTTGTGTTGGGGGGGGGAAGCGTAGAGAGGAGTACAGGACTGCCTCTTCTCCGGGCACTCCAGATGCGATGCCCAACAAGCTGAAAGGGGACTGGCAGGGAATGACAGGGGAAAGGGTGTATGACAGGAAGTTATGGGAGGTAAAGAGTAATTTTTGACCCATTGCTGATGTCATCCTTCGATGCCATCCAAAGTCAAATTTCAATTTGAGTCCTGGGGTTTCGAAGCGTTTACTTTGAAAAAACTAGTGTGCTCAAAGCACTTTGTGTTGGGGGGGGAAGCGTACACTGGAGTACAGGACTGCCTCTCCTCCGGGCACTTCAGAGGCGATGCCCAACAGGCTGAAAGGGGACTGGCAGGGAATGACAGGGGAAAGGGTGTATAACAGGGGAAAGGGTGTATGACAGGAAGTTATGGTAGGTAAAGAGTAATTTTTGACCCATTGCTGATGTCATCCTTCGATGCCATGCAAGTCAAATTTCCATTTGAGTCCTGGGGTTCTGAAGCGTTTACATTGAAAAAACTTGTGTGCTCAAACACATTATGTTGGAGGGGGGATTAGCGTAGACAGGAGTACCGGACTGCCTCTTCTCCGGGCACTCCAGAGGCGATGCCCAACAGGCTGAAAGGGGACTGGCAGGGAATGACAGGGGAAAGGGTGTATGACAGGAAGTTATGGGAGGTAAAGAGTAATTTTTGACCCATTGCTGATGTCATCCTTCGATGCCATGCAAAGTGAAATTACCATTTGAGTCCTGGTGTTCCGAAGTGTTTACTTTGAAAAAACTAGTGTGCTCAAAGCACTTTGTGTTGGGTGGGGGAAGCGTACACTGGAGTACAGGACTGCCTCTCCTCCGGGCACCACAGAGGCGATGCTCAACAGGCTGAACGCGGACTGGCAGGGAATGACAGGGGAAAAGGTGTATGACAGGAAGATATGGGAGGTAAAAAGTAATTTTTGACCTATTGCTGATGTCATCCTTCGATGCCATGCAAAGTCAAATTTCAATTTGACTCCTGGGGTTCCGAAGCATTTACTTTGAAAAAACTACTGTGCTCAAACACTTTGTGTTGGGGGGGGGGAAGCGTACACTGGAGTACAGGACTGCCTCTTCTCCGGGCACCACAGAGGCGATGCCCAAAAGGCTGAAAGGGGACTTTCAGGGAATGACAGGGGAAAGGGTGTGTGACAGGAAGTTATGGGAGGTAAAGAGTAATTTTTGACCCATTGCTGATGTCATCCTTCGATGCCATGCAAAGTCAAATTTCAATTTGACTCCGGGGGTTCCGAAGCGTTTACTTTGAAAAAACTAGTGTGCTCAAGCACTTTGTGTTGGAGGGGGGAGAAGCGTAGACAGGAGTACAGGACTGCCTCTTCTCCGGGCACCCCAGAGGCGATGCCCAACAGGCTGAAAGGGGACTGGCAGGGAATGACAGGGGAAAGGGTGTATGACAGGAAGTTATGGGAGGTAAAGAGTAATTTTTGACCCATTGCTGATGTCATCCTTCGATGCCATGCAAAGTCAAATTTCAATTTGAGTCCTGGGGTTCCGAATCGTTTTCTTTGAAAAAACTAGTGTGCTCCAAGCACTTTGTGTTGGGGGGGAAGCGTACACTGGAGTACAGGACTGCCTCTTCTCCGGGCACTCCAGAGGCGATGCCCAACAGGCTGAAAGGGGACTGGCAGGGAATGACAGGGGAAAGGGTGTATGACAGGAAGTTATGGGAGGTAAAGGGTAATTTTTGACCCATTGCTGATGTCATCCTTCGATGCTATGCAAAGTCAAATTTCAATTTGAGTCCTGGGGTTCCGAAGCGTTTACTTTGAAAAAACTAGTGTGCTCAAAGCACTTTGTGTTGGGGGGGGGAAGCGTACACTGGAGTACAGGACTGCCTCTTCTCCGGGCACCTCAATGGCGATGCCCAACAAGCTGAAAGGGGACTGGCAGGGAATGACAGGGGAAAGGGTGTATGACAGGAAGTTATGGAAGGTAAAGAGTAATTTTTGACCCATTGCTGATGTCATCCTTCGATGCCATGCAAAGTCAAATTTCAATTTGAGTCCTGGGGTTCCGAAGCGTTTACTTTGAAAAAAACTAGTGTGCTCAAAGCACTTTGTGTTGGGGGGGGGGAAGCGTACACTGGAGTACAGGACTGCCTCTTCTCCGGGCACCCCAGAAGCGATGCCCAACAGGCTGAAAGGGGACTGGCAGGGAATGACAAGGGAAAGGCTGTGTGACAGGAAGTTATGGGAGGTAAAGAGTAATTTTTGACCCATTGCTGATGTCATCCTTCGATGCCATGCAAAGTCAAATTTCAATTTGAGTCCTGGGGTTCGGAAGCGTTTACTTTGAAAAAACTAGTGTGCTCAAACACTTTGTGTTGGAGGTGGGAGAAGCGTAGACAGGAGTACAGGACTCCCTCTTCTCCGGGCACTCCAGAAGCGATGCCCAACAGGCTGAAAGGGGACTGGCAGGGAATGACAGGGAAAGGGTGTATGACAGGAAGTTATGGGAGGTAAAGAGTAATTTTTGACCCATTGCTGATGTCATCCTTTGATGCCATGCAAGTCAAATTTCAATTTGAGTCCTGGGGTTCCGAAGCGTTTACTTTGAAAAAACTAGTGTGCTCAAGCACTTTGTGTTGGAGGGGGGAGAAGCGTAGACAGGAGTACAGGACTGCCTCTTCTCCGGGCACTCCAGAGGAAATGCCCAACAGGCTGAAAGGGGACTGGCAGGGAATGACAGGGGAAAGGGTGTATGACAGGAAGTTATGGGAGGTAAAGAGTAATTTTTGACCCATTGCTGATGTCATCCTTCGATGCTATGCAAAGTCAAATTTCAATTTGAGTCCTGGGGTTCCGAAGCGTTTACTTTGAAAAAAACTAGTGTGCTCAAAGCACTTTGTGTTGGGGGGGGAAGCGTACACTGGAGTACAGGACTGCCTCTTCTCTGGGCACCCCAGAGGCGATGCCCAACAGTCTGAAAGGGGACTGGCAGGGAATGACAAGGGAAAGGCTGTGTGACAGGAAGTTATGGGAGGTAAAGAGTAATTTTTGACCCATTGCTGATGTCATCCTTCGATGCCATGCAAAGTCAAATTTCAATTTGAGTCCTGGGGTTCGGAAGCGTTTACTTTGAAATAACTAGTGTGCTCAAACACTTTGTGTTGGAGGTGGGAGAAGCGTAGACAGGAGTACAGGACTTCCTCTTCTCCGGGCACTCCAGAAGCGATGCCCAACAGGCTGAAAGGGGACTGGCAGGGAATGACAGGGAAAGGGTGTATGACAGGAAGTTATGGGAGGTAAAGAGTAATTTTTGACCCATTGCTGATGTCATCCTTTGATGCCATGCAAAGTCAAATTTCAATTTGAGTCCTGGGGTTCCGAAGCGTTTACTTTGAAAAAACTAGTGTGCTCAAACACTTTGTGTTGGGGGGGGGGAAGCGTACACTGGAGTACAGGACTGCCTCTTCTCCGGGCACCACAGAGGCGATGCCCAAGAGGCTGAACGGGGACTGGCAGGGAATGACAGGGGAAAAGGTGTATGACAGGAAGTTATGGGAGGTAAAGAGTAATTTTTGACCTATTGCTGATGTCATCCTTCGATGCCATGCAAAGTCAAATTTCAATTTGAGTCCTGGGGTTCCGAAGCGTTTACTTTGAAAAAACGAGTGTTCTCAAAGCACTTTGTGTTGGGGGGGGGGAAGCGTACACTGGAGTACAGGACTGTCTCTTCTCCGGGCACCTCAGAGGCGATGCCCAACAGGCTGAAAGTGGACTTTCAGGGAATGACAGGGGAAAGAGTGTGTGACAGGAAGTTATGGGAGGTAAAGTGTAATTTTTGACCCATTCCTGATGTCATCCTTCGATGCCATGCAAAGTCAAATTTCAATTTGACTCCGGGGGTTCCGAAGCGTTTACTTTGAAAAAACTAGTGTGCTCAAACACTTTGTGTTGGAGGTGGGAGAAGCGTAGACAGGAGTACAGGACTTCCTCTTCTCCGGGCACTCCAGAAGCGATGCCCAACAGGCTGAAAGGGGACTGGCAGGGAATGACAGGGGAAAGGGTGTATGACAGGAAGTTATGGGAGGTAAAGAGTAATTTTTGACCCATTGCTGATGTCATCCTTCGATGCCATGCAAAGTCAAATTTCAATTTGAGTCTTTGGGTTCCGAAGCGTTTACTTTGAAAAAACTAGTGTGCTCCAAGCACTTTGTGTTGGGGGGGGGGAAGCGTACACTGGAGTACAGGACTGCCTCTTCTCCGGGCACCACAGAGGCGATGCCCAAGAGGCTGAACGGGGACTGGCAGGGAATGACAGGGGAAAAGGTGTATGACAGGAAGTTATGGGAGGTAAAGAGTAATTTTTGACCTATTGCTGATGTCATCCTTCGATGCCATGCAAAGTCAAATTTCAATTTGAGTCCTGGGGTTCCGAAGCGTTTACTTTGAAAAAACGAGTGTTCTCAAAGCACTTTGTGTTGGGGGGGGGGAAGCGTACACTGGAGTACAGGACTGTCTCTTCTCCGGGCACCTCAGAGGCGATGCCCAACAGGCTGAAAGTGGACTTTCAGGGAATGACAGGGGAAAGAGTGTGTGACAGGAAGTTATGGGAGGTAAAGTGTAATTTTTGACCCATTCCTGATGTCATCCTTCGATGCCATGCAAAGTCAAATTTCAATTTGACTCCGGGGGTTCCGAAGCGTTTACTTTGAAAAAACTAGTGTGCTCAAGCACTTTGTGTTGGAGGGGGGAGAAGCGTAGACAGGAGTACAGGACTGCCTCTTCTCCGGGCACTCCAGAGGAAATGCCCAACAGGCTGAAAGGGGACTGGCAGGGAATGACAGGGGAAAGGGTGTATGACAGGAAGTTATGGGAGGTAAAGTGTAATTTTTGACCCATTGCTGATGTCATCCTTCGATGCCATGCAAAGTCAAATTTCAATTTGAGTCTTTGGGTTCCGAAGCGTTTACTTTGAAAAAACTAGTGTGCTCCAAGCACTTTGTGTTGGGGGGGAAGCGTACACTGGAGTACAGGACTGCTTCTTCTCCGGGCACCTCAAAGGCGATGCCCAACAAGCTGAAAGGGGACTGGCAGGGAATGACAGGGGAAAGGGTGTATGACAGTAAGTTATGGAAGGTAAAGAGTAATTTTTGACCCATTGCTGATGTCATCCTTCGATGCCATGCAAAGTCAAATTTCAATTTGACTCCTGGGGTTCCGAAGCGTTTACTTTGAAAAAACTAGTGTGCTCAAACACTTTGTGTTGGAGGGGGGAGAAGCGTAGACTGGAGTACAGGACTGCCTCTTCTCCGGGCACTCCAGAGGCGATGCCCAACAGGCTGAAAGGGGACTGGCAGGGAATGTCAGGGGAAAGGGTGTATGACAGGAAGTTATGGGAGGTAAAGAGTAATTTTTGACCCATTGCTGATGTCATCCTTCGATGCCATGCAAAGTCAAATTTCCATTTGAGTCCTGGTGTTCCGAAGTGTTTACTTTGAAAAAACTAGTGTGCTCAAACACTTTGTGTTGGGGGGGGGGGAAGCGTACACTGGAGTACAGGACTGCCTCTTCTCCGGGCACCACAGAGGCGATGCCCAAGAGGCTGAACGGGGACTGGCAGGGAATGACAGGGGAAAAGGTGTATGACAGGAAGTTATGGGAGGTAAAGAGTAATTTTTGACCTATTGCTGATGTCATCCTTCGATGCCATGCAAAGTCAAATTTCAATTTGAGTCCTGGGGTTCCGAAGCGTTTACTTTGAAAAAACGAGTGTTCTCAAAGCACTTTGTGTTGGGGGGGGAAAGCGTACACTGGAGTACAGGACTGTCCCTTCTCCGGGCACCTCAGAGGCGATGCCCAACAGGCTGAAAGTGGACTTTCAGGGAATGACAGGGGAAAGAGTGTGTGACAGGAAGTTATGGGAGGTAAAGTGTAATTTTTGACCCATTCCTGATGTCATCCTTCGATGCCATGCAAAGTCAAATTTCAATTTGACTCCGGGGGTTCCGAAGCGTTTACTTTGAAAAAACTAGTGTGCTCAAGCACTTTGTGTTGGAGGGGGGAGAAGCGTAGACAGGAGTACAGGACTGCCTCTTCTCCGGGCACTCCAGAGGAAATGCCCAACAGGCTGAAAGGGGACTGGCAGGGAATGACAGGGGAAAGGGTGTATGACAGGAAGTTATGGGAGGTAAAGAGTAATTTTTGACCCATTGCTGATGTCATCCTTCGATGCCATGCAAAGTCAAATTTCAATTTGAGTCTTGGGGTTCCGAAGCATTTACTTTGAAAAAACTAGTGTGCTCCAAGCACTTTGTGTTGGGGGGGAGGCGTACACTGGAGTACAGGACTGACTCTTCTCCGGGCACTCCAGAGGCGATGCCCAACAGGCTGAAAGGGGACTGGCAGGGAATGACAGGGGAAAGGGTGTATGACAGGAAGTTATGGGAGGTAAAGAGTAATTTTTGACCCATTGCTGATGTCATCCTTTGATGCTATGCAAAGTCAAATTTCAATTTGAGTCCTGGGGTTCCGAAGCGTTTACTTTGAAAAAAACTAGTGTGCTCAAAGCACTTTGTGTTGGGGGGGGGGGAAGTGTACACTGGAGTACAGGACTGCCTCTTCTCTGGGCACCCCAGAGGCGATGCCCAACAGGCTGAAAGGGGACTGGCAGGGAATGACAAGGGAAAGGCTGTGTGACAGGAAGTTATGGGAGGTAAAGAGTAATTTTTGACCCATTGCTGATGTCATCCTTCGATGCCATGCAAAGTCAAATTTCAATTTGAGTCCTGGGGTTCCGAAGCGTTTACTTTGAAAAAACTAGTGTGCTCAAACACTTTGTGTTGGAGGTGGGAGAAGCGTAGACAGGAGTACAGGACTTCCTCTTCTCCGGGCACTCCAGAAGCGATGCCCAACAGGCTGAAAGGGGACTGGCAGGGAATGACAGGGAAAGTGTGTATGACAGGAAGTTATGGGAGGTAAAGAGTAATTTTTGACCCATTGCTGATTTCATTCTTTGATGCCATGCAATGTCAAATTTCAATTTGAGTCCTGGGGTTCCGAAGCGTTTACTTTGAAAAAACTAGTGTGCTCAAAGCACTTTGTGTTGGGGGGGGGGGAAGCGTACACTGGAGTACAGGACTGCCTCTTATCTGGGCACCCCAGAGGCGATGCCCAACAGGCTGAAAGGGGACAGGCAGGGAATGACAAGGGAAAGGCTGTGTGACAGGAAATTATGGGAGGTAAAGAGTAATTTTTGACCCATTGCTGATGTCATCCTTCGATGCCATGCAAAGTCAAATTTCAATTTGAGTCCTGGGGTTCGGAAGCGTTTACTTTGAAAAAACTAGTGTGCTCAAACACTTTGTGTTGGAGGTGGGAGAAGCGTAGACAGGAGTACAGGACTTCCTCTTCTCCGGGCACTCCAGAAGCGATGCCCAACAGGCTGAAAGGGGACTGGCAGGGAATGACAGGGAAAGGGTGTATGACAGGAAGTTATGGGAGGTAAAGAGTAATTTTTGACCCATTGCTGATGTCATCCTTTGATGCCATGCAAAGTCAAATTTCAATTTGAGTCCTGGGGTTCCGAAGCGTTTACTTTGAAAAAACTAGTGTGTTCAAAGCACTTTGTGTTGGGGGGGAAGCGTACACTGAAGTACAGGACTGCCTCTTCTCCGGGCACTCCAAAGGCGATGCCCAACAAGCTGAAAGGGGACTGGCAGGGAATGACAGGGGAAAGGGTGTATGACAGGAAGTTATGGGAGGTAAAGAGTAATTTTTGACCCATTGCTGATGTCATCCTTCGATGCCATGCAAAGTCAAATTTCAATTTGACTCCTGGGGTTCCGAAGCGTTTACTTTGAAAAAACTAGTGTGCTCAAACACTTTGTGTTGGAGGGGGGAGAACCGTAGACTGGAGTACAGGACTCCCTCTTCTCCGGGCACTCCCGAAGCGATGCCCAACAGGCTGAAAGGGGACTGGCAGGGAATGACAGGGGAAAGGGTGTATGACAGGAAGTTATGGGAGGTAAAGAGTAATTTTTGACCCATTGCTGATGTCATCCTTTGATGCCATGCAAAGTCAAATTTCAATTTGACTCCTGGGGTTCCGAAGCGTTTACTTTGAAAAAACTAGTGTTCTCAAACACTTTGTGTTGGAGGGGGGAGAAGCGTATACTGGAGTACAGGACTCCCTCTTCTCCGGGCACTCCAGAAGCGATGCCCAACAGGCTGAAAGGGGACTGGCAGGGAATGACAGGGGAAAGGGTGTATGACAGGAAGTTACGGAAGGTAAAGAGTAATTTTTGACCCATTGCTGATGTCATCCTTTGATGCCATGCAAAGTCCAATTTCAATTTGAGTCCTGGGGTTCCGAAGCGTTTACTTTGAAAAAACTAGTGTGCTCAAAGCACTTTGTGTTGGGGGGAAGCGTACACTGGAGTACAGGACTGCTTCTTCTCCGGGCACCTCAAAGGCGATGCCCAACAAGCTGAAAGGGGACTGGCAGGGAATGACAGGGGAAAGGGTGTATGACAGGAAGTTATGGGAGGTAAAGAGTAATTTTTGACCCATTGCTGATGTCATCCTTCGATGCCATGCAAAGTCAAATTTCAATTTGACTCCTGGGGTTCGGAAGCGTTTACTTTGAAAAAACTAGTGTGCTCAAACACTTTGTGTTGGAGGGGGGAGAAGCGTAGACTGGAGTACAGGACTCCCTCTTCTCCGGGCACTCCAGAAGCGATGCCCAACAGGCTGAAAGCGGACTGGCAGGGAATGACATGGGAAAGGGTGTATGACAGGAAGTTATGGGAGGTAAAGAGTAATTTTTGACCCATTGCTGATGTCATCCTTTGATGCCATGCAAAGTCAAATTTCAATTTGAGTCCTGGGGTTCCGAAGCGTTTACTTTGAAAAAACTAGTGTGCTCAAACACTTTGTGTTGGAGGGGGGAGAAGCGTAGACTGGAGTACAGGACTCCCTCTTCTCCGGGCACTCCAGAAGCGATGCCCAACAGGCTGAAAGGGGACTGGCAGGGAATGACAGGGGAAAGGGTTATGACAGGAAGTTATGGGAGGTAAAGAGTAATTTTTGACCCATTGCTGATGTCATCCTTTGCTGCCATGCAAAGTCAAATTACAATTTGAGTCCTGGGGTTCCGAAGCGTTTACTTTGAAAAAAACTAGTGTGCTCAAAGCACTTTGTGTTGGGGGGGAAGCGTACACTGGAGTACAGGACTGCTTCTTCTCCGGGCACCTCAAAGGCGATGCCCAACAAGCTGAAAGGGGACTGGCAGGGAATGACAGGGGAAAGGGTGTATGACAGGAAGTTATGGGAGGTAAAGAGTAATTTTTGACCCATTGCTGATGTCATCCTTCGATGCCATGCAAAGTCAAATTTCAATTTGAGTCCTGGGGTTCCGAAGCGTTTACTTTGAAAAAACTAGTGTGCTCAAAGTACTTTGTGTTGGGGGGGGGGGGAAGTGTACATTGGAGTACAGGAATGCCTTTTCTCCGGGCACCCCAGAGGCGATGCCCAACAGGCTGAAAGGGGACTGGCAGGGAATGTCAGGGGAAAGGGTGTATGACAGGAAGTTATGGGAGGTAAAGAGTAATTTTTGACCCATTGCTGATGTCATCCTTCGATGCCATGCAAAGTCAAATTTCAATTTGAGTCCTGGGGTTCCGAAGCGTTTACTTAGAAAAAACTAGTGTGCTCAAAGCACTTTGTGTTGGGGTGGGGGGAAGCGTACACTGGAGTACAGGACTGCCTCTTCTCTGGGCACCTCAAAGGCGATGCCCAACAGACTGAAAGGGGACTGGCAGGGAATGACAGGGGAAAGGGTGTATGACAGGAAGTTATGGGAGGCAAAGAGTAATTTTTGACCCATTGCTGATGTCATCCTTCGATGCCATTCAAAGTCAAATTTCCATTTGAGTCCTGGGGTTCCGAAGCGTTTACTTTGAAAAAACTAGTGTGCTCAAAGCACTTTGTGTTGGGGGGGAAGCGTACACTGGAGTACAGGACTGCCTCTTCTCCGGGCACACCAGAGGCGATGCCCAACAGGCTGAAAGGGGACTGGCAGGGAATGACAAGGGAAAGGGTGTATGACAGGAAGTTATGGGAGGTAAAGAGTAATTTTTGACCCATTGCTGATGTCATCCTTTGATGCCATGCAAAGTCAAATTTCAATTTGAGTCCTGGGGTTCTGAAGCGTTTACTTTGAAAAAACTAGTGTGCTCAAAGCACTCTGTGTTGGGGGGGGGGAAGTGTACACTGGAGTACAGGACTGTCTCTCCTCCGGGCACTCCAGAGGCGATGCCCAACAGGCTGAAAGGGGACTGGCAGGGAATGACAGGGGAAAAGGTGTATGACAGGGGAAAGGGTGTATGACAGGAAGTTATGGGAGGTAAAGAGTAATTTTTGACCTATTGCTGATGTCATCCTTCGATGCCATGCAAAGTCAAATTTCAATTTGACTCCTGGGGTTCCGAAGCGTTTACTTTGAAATAACTAGTGTGCTCAAACACTTTGAGTTGGAGGTGGGAGAAGCGTAGACAGGAGTACAGGACTCCCTCTTCTCCGGGCACTCCAGAAGCGATGCCCAACAGGCTGAAAGGGGACTGGCAGGGAATGACAGGGAAAAGGGTATATGACAGGAAGTTATGGGAGGTAAAGAGTAATTTTTGACCCATTGCTGATGTCATCCTTCGATGCCATGCAAAGTCAAATTTCAATTTGAGTCCTGGGGTTCCGAAGCGTTTACTTAGAAAAAACTAGTGTGCTCAAAGCACTTTGTGTTGGGGGGGGGAAGCGTACACTGGAGTACAGGACTGCCTCTTCTCTGGGCACCTCAGAGGCGATGCCCAACAGACTGAAAGGGGACTGGCAGGGAGTGACAGGGGAAAGGGTGTATGACAGGAAGTTATGGGAGGCAAAGAGTAATTTTTGACCCATTGCTGATATCATCCTTCGATGCCATGCAAAGTCAAATTTCAATTTGAGTCCTGGGGTTCCGAAGCGTTTACTTTGAAAAAACTAGTGTGCTCAAAGCACTTTGTGTTGGGGGAGAAGCGTACACTGGAGTACAGGACTGCCTCTTCTCCGGGCACACCAGAGGCGATGCCCAACAGGCTGAAAGGGGACTGGCAGGGAATGACAAGGGAAAGGGTGTATGACAGGAAGTTATGGGAGGTAAAGAGTAATTTTTGACCCATTGCTGATGTCATCCTTCGATGCCATGCAAAGTCAAATTTCAATTTGAGTCCTGGGGTTCCGAAGCGTTTACTTTGAAAAAACTAATGTGCTCAAAGCACTTTGTGTTGGGGGGGGGGAAAGCGTACACTGGAGTACAGGACTGTCTCTCCTCCGGGCACTCCGGAGGCGATGCCCAACAGGCTGAAAGGGGACTGGCAGGGAATGACAGGGGAAAAGGTGTATGACAGGGGAAAGGGTGTATGACAGGAAGTTATGGGAGGTAAAGAGTAATTTTTGACCCATTGCTGATGTCATCCTTCGATGCCATGCAAAGTCAAATTTCAATTTGAGTCCTGGGGTTCCGAAGCGTTTACTTTGAAAAAACTAGTGTGCTCAAAGCACTTTGTGTTGGGGGGGAAGCGTACACTGGAGTACAGGACTGCCTCTTCTCTGGGCACCCCAGAGGCGATGCCCAACAGGCTGAAAGGGGACTGGCAGGGAATGACAGGGGAAAGGGTGTGTGACAGGAAGTTATGGGAGGTAAAGAGTAATTTTTGACCCATTGCTGATGTCATCCTTCGATGCCATGCAAAGTCAAATTTCAATTTGAGTCCTGGGGTTCCGAAGCGTTTACTTTGAAAAAACTAGTGTGCTCAAAGCACTCTGTGTTGGGGGGGGGGGGGGAAGTGTACACTGGAGTACAGGACTGTCTCTCCTCCGGGCACTCCAGAGGCGATGCCCAACAGGCTGAAAGGGGACTGGCAGGGAATGACAGGGGAAAAGGTGTATGACAGGGGAAAGGGTGTATGACAGGAAGTTATGGGAGGTAAAGAGTAATTTTTGACCTATTGCTGATGTCATCCTTCGATGCCATGCAAAGTCAAATTTCAATTTGACTCCTGGGGTTCCGAAGCGTTTACTTTGAAATAACTAGTGTGCTCAAACACTTTGAGTTGGAGGTGGGAGAAGCGTAGACAGGAGTACAGGACTCCCTCTTCTCCGGGCACTCCAGAAGCGATGCCCAACAGGCTGAAAGGGGACTGGCAGGGAATGACAGGGAAAAGGGTATATGACAGGAAGTTATGGGAGGTAAAGAGTAATTTTTGACCCATTGCTGATGTCATCCTTCGATGCCATGCAAAGTCAAATTTCAATTTGAGTCCTGGGGTTCCGAAGCGTTTACTTAGAAAAAACTAGTGTGCTCAAAGCACTTTGTGTTGGGGGGGGGGAAGTGTACACTGGAGTACAGGACTGCCTCTTCTCTGGGCACCTCAGAGGCGATGCCCAACAGACTGAAAGGGGACTGGCAGGGAATGACAGGGGAAAGGGTGTATGACAGGAAGTTATGGGAGGCAAAGAGTAATTTTTGACCCATTGCTGATATCATCCTTCGATGCCATGCAAAGTCAAATTTCAATTTGAGTCCTGGGGTTCCGAAGCGTTTACTTTGAAAAAACTAGTGTGCTCAAAGCACTTTGTGTTGGGGGAGAAGCGTACACTGGAGTACAGGACTGCCTCTTCTCCGGGCACACCAGAGGCGATGCCCAACAGGCTGAAAGGGGACTGGCAGGGAATGACAAGGGAAAGGGTGTATGACAGGAAGTTATGGGAGGTAAAGAGTAATTTTTGACCCATTGCTGATGTCATCCTTCGATGCCATGCAAAGTCAAATTTCAATTTGAGTCCTGGGGTTCCGAAGCGTTTACTTTGAAAAAACTAGTGTGCTCAAAGCACTTTGTGTTGGGGGGGGGGAAGCGTACACTGGAGTACAGGACTGTCTCTCCTCCGGGCACTCCGGAGGCGATGCCAAACAGGCTCAAAGGGGACTGGCAGGGAATGACAGGGGAAAAGGTGTATGACAGGGGAAAGGGTGTATGACAGGAAGTTATGGGAGGTAAAGAGTAATTTTTGACCCATTGCTGATGTCATCCTTCGATGCCATGCAAAGTCAAATTTCAATTTGTCTCCTGGGGTTCCGAAGCGTTTACTTTGAAATAACTAGTGTGCTCAAACACTTTGTGTTGGAGGGGGGAGAAGCGTAGACTGGAGTACAGGACTGCCTCTTCTCCGGGCACTCCAGAGGCGATGCCCAACAGGCTGAAAGGGGACTGGCAGGGAATGACAGGGGAAAGTGTGTATGACAGGGGAAAGGTTGTATGACAGGAAGTTATGGGAGGTAAAGAGTAATTTTTGACCCATTGCTGATGTCATCCTTCGATGCCATGCAAAGTCAAATTTCCATTTGAGTCCTGGGGTTCCGAAGCGTTTACTTTGAAAAAAACTATTGTCGCTCAAAGCACTTTGTGTTGGGGGGGGGGGGAAGCGTACACTGGAGTACAGGACTGCCTCTTCTCTGGGCACCCCAGGGGCGCTGCCCAACAGGCTGAAAGGGGACTGGCAGGGAATGACAGGGGAAAGGGTGTGTGACAGGAAGTTATGGGAGGTAAAGAGTAATTTTTGACCCATTGCTGATGTCATCCTTCAATGCCATGCAAAGTCAAATTTCCATTTGTGTCCTGGGGTTTCGAAACGTTTACTTTGAAAAAACTAGTGTGCTCAAAGCACTTCGTGTTGGGGGGGGAAGCGTACACTGGAGTACAGGACTGTCTCTTCTCTGGGCACCCCAGAGGCAATGCCCAACAGGCTGAAAGGGGACTGGCAGGGAATGACAGGGGAAAGGGTGTATGACAGGGGAAAGGTTGTATGACAGGAAGTTATGGGAGGTAAAGAGTAATTTTTGACCCATTGCTGATGTCATCCTTCGATGCCATGCAAAGTCAAATTTCCATTTTAGTCCTGGGGTTCCGAAGCGTTTACTTTGAAAAAAACTAGTGTGCTCAAAGCACTTTGTGTTGGGGGGGGGGAAGCGTACACTGGAGTACAGGACTGCCTCTTCTCTGGGCACCCCAGAGGCGATGCCCAACAGGCTGAAAGGGGACTGGCAGGGAATGACAGCGGAAAGGGAGTGTGACAGGAAGTTTTTGGAGGTAAAGAGTAATTTTTGACCCATTGCTGATGTCATCCTTCGATGCCATGCAAAGTCAAATTTCCATTTGAGTCCTGGGGTTCCGAAGCGTTTACTTTGAAAAAACTAGTGTGCTCAAACACTTTGTGTTGGAGGTGGGAGAAGCGTAGACAAGAGTACAGGACTGCCTCTTCTCCGGGCACGCCAGAGGCGATGCCCAACAGGCTGAAAGGGGACTGGCAGGGAATGACAGGGGAAAGGGTGCATGACAGGAAGTTATGGGAGGTAAAGAGTAATTTTTGACCCATTGCTGATGTCATCCTTCGATGCCATGCAAAGTCAAATTTCAATTTGAGTCCTGGGGTTCCGAAGCGTTTACTTTGAAAAAACTAGTGTGCTCAAAGCACTTTGTTTGGGGGGGGGGGAAGCGTACACTGGAGTACAGGACTGTCTCTTCTCTGGGCACCCCAGAGGCGATGCCCAACAGGCTGAAAGGGGACTGGCAGGGAATGACAGGGGAAAGGGTGTATGACAGGGGAAAGGTTGTATGACAGGAAGTTATGGGAGGTAAAAAGTAATTTTTGACCCATTGCTGATGTCATCCTTCGATGCCATGCAAAGTCAAATTTCAATTTGAGTCCTGGGGTTCCGAAGCGTTTACTTTGAAATAACTAGTGTGCTCAAACACTTTGTGTTGGAGGGGGGAGAAGCGTAGACTGGAGTACAGGACTGCCTCTTCTCCGGGCACTCCAGGGGCGATGCCCAACAGGCGGAAAGGGGACTGGCAGGGAAGGACAGGGGAAAGGGTGTATGACAGGAAGTTATGGGAGGTAAAGAGTAATTTTTGACACATTGCTGATGTCATCCTTCGATGCCATGCAAAGTCAAATTTCAATTTGAGTCCTGGGGTTCCGAAGCGTTTACTTTGAAAAAACTAGTGTGCTCAAAGCACTTCGTGTTGGGGGGGGGAGAAGCGTAGACTGGAGTACAGGACTGCCTCTTCTCCGGGCACTCCAGGGGCGATGCCCAACAGGCGGAAAGGGGACTGGCAGGGAATGACAGGGGAAAGGGTGTATGACAGGAAGTTATGGGAGGTAAAGAGTAATTTTTGACCCATTGCTGATGTCATCCTTCGATGCCATGCAAAGTCAAATTTCAATTTGAGTCTTGGGGTTCCGAAGCGTTTACTTTGAAAAAACTAGTGTGCTCAAAGCACTTTGTGTTGGGGGGGGGGGAAGCGTACACTGGAGTACAGGACTGTCTCTCCTCCGGGCACTCCGGAGGCGATGACAAACAGGCTCAAAGGGGACTGGCAGGGAATGACAGGGGAAAAGGTGTATGACAGGGGAAAGGGTGTATGACAGGAAGTTATGGGAGGTAAAGAGTAATTTTTGACCCATTGCTGATGTCATCCTTCGATGCCATGCAAAGTCAAATTTCAATTTGTCTCCTGGGGTTCCGAAGCGTTTACTTTGAAATAACTAGTGTGCTCAAACACTTTGTGTTGGAGGGGGGAGAAGCGTAGACTGGAGTACAGGACTGCCTCTTCTCCGGGCACTCCAGAGGCGATGCCCAACAGGCTGAAAGGGGACTGGCAGGGAATGACAGGGGAAAGTGTGTATGACAGGGGAAAGGTTGTATGACAGGAAGTTATGGGAGGTAAAGAGTAATTTTTGACCCATTGCTGATGTCATCCTTCGATGCCATGCAAAGTCAAATTTCCATTTGAGTCCTGGGGTTCCGAAGCGTTTACTTTGAAAAAAACTATTGTGCTCAAAGCACTTTGTGTTGGGGGGGGGGAAGCGTACACTGGAGTACAGGACTGCCTCTTCTCTGGGCACCCCAGGGGCGCTGCCCAACAGGCTGAAAGGGGACTGGCAGGGAATGACAGGGGAAAGGGTGTGTGACAGGAAGTTATGGGAGGAAAAGAGTAATTTTTGACCCATTGCTGATGTCATCCTTCGATGCCATGCAAAGTCAAATTTCAATTTGACTCCGGGGGTTCCGAAGCGTTTACTTTGAAAAAACTAGTGTGCTCAAGCACTTTGTGTTGGAGGGGGGAGAAGCGTAGACAGGAGTACAGGACTGCCTCTTCTCCGGGCACCCCAGAGGCGATGCCCAACAGGCTGAAAGGGGACTGGCAGGGAATGACAGGGGAAAGGGTGTATGACAGGAAGTTATGGGAGGTAAAGAGTAATTTTTGACCCATTGCTGATGTCATCCTTCGATGCCATGCAAAGTCAAATTTCAATTTGAGTCCTGGGGTTCCGAATCGTTTTCTTTGAAAAAACTAGTGTGCTCCAAGCACTTTGTGTTGGGGGGGAAGCGTACACTGGAGTACAGGACTGCCTCTTCTCCGGGCACTCCAGAGGCGATGCCCAACAGGCTGAAAGGGGACTGGCAGGGAATGACAGGGGAAAGGGTGTATGACAGGAAGTTATGGGAGGTAAAGGGTAATTTTTGACCCATTGCTGATGTCATCCTTCGATGCTATGCAAAGTCAAATTTCAATTTGAGTCCTGGGGTTCCGAAGCGTTTACTTTGAAAAAACTAGTGTGCTCAAAGCACTTTGTGTTGGGGGGGGGAAGCGTACACTGGAGTACAGGACTGCCTCTTCTCCGGGCACCTCAATGGCGATGCCCAACAAGCTGAAAGGGGACTGGCAGGGAATGACAGGGGAAAGGGTGTATGACAGGAAGTTATGGAAGGTAAAGAGTAATTTTTGACCCATTGCTGATGTCATCCTTCGATGCCATGCAAAGTCAAATTTCAATTTGAGTCCTGGGGTTCCGAAGCGTTTACTTTGAAAAAAACTAGTGTGCTCAAAGCACTTTGTGTTGGGGGGGGGGAAGCGTACACTGGAGTACAGGACTGCCTCTTCTCCGGGCACCCCAGAAGCGATGCCCAACAGGCTGAAAGGGGACTGGCAGGGAATGACAAGGGAAAGGCTGTGTGACAGGAAGTTATGGGAGGTAAAGAGTAATTTTTGACCCATTGCTGATGTCATCCTTCGATGCCATGCAAAGTCAAATTTCAATTTGAGTCCTGGGGTTCGGAAGCGTTTACTTTGAAAAAACTAGTGTGCTCAAACACTTTGTGTTGGAGGTGGGAGAAGCGTAGACAGGAGTACAGGACTCCCTCTTCTCCGGGCACTCCAGAAGCGATGCCCAACAGGCTGAAAGGGGACTGGCAGGGAATGACAGGGAAAGGGTGTATGACAGGAAGTTATGGGAGGTAAAGAGTAATTTTTGACCCATTGCTGATGTCATCCTTTGATGCCATGCAAGTCAAATTTCAATTTGAGTCCTGGGGTTCCGAAGCGTTTACTTTGAAAAAACTAGTGTGCTCAAGCACTTTGTGTTGGAGGGGGGAGAAGCGTAGACAGGAGTACAGGACTGCCTCTTCTCCGGGCACTCCAGAGGAAATGCCCAACAGGCTGAAAGGGGACTGGCAGGGAATGACAGGGGAAAGGGTGTATGACAGGAAGTTATGGGAGGTAAAGAGTAATTTTTGACCC
The DNA here is from genome assembly GCF_037176765.1 of Anolis sagrei. Classification (NCBI taxonomy): domain Eukaryota; kingdom Metazoa; phylum Chordata; class Lepidosauria; order Squamata; family Anolidae; genus Anolis; species Anolis sagrei. Next base: position 44,883,108 of record NC_090035.1, read on the forward strand.
ATTGCTGATGTCATCCTTCGATGCTATGCAAAGTCAAATTTCAATTTGAGTCCTGGGGTTCCGAAGCGTTTACTTTGAAAAAAACTAGTGTGCTCAAAGCACTTTGTGTTGGGGGGGGAAGCGTACACTGGAGTACAGGACTGCCTCTTCTCTGGGCACCCCAGAGGCGATGCCCAACAGTCTGAAAGGGGACTGGCAGGGAATGACAAGGGAAAGGCTGTGTGACAGGAAGTTATGGGAGGTAAAGAGTAATTTTTGACCCATTGCTGATGTCATCCTTCGATGCCATGCAAAGTCAAATTTCAATTTGAGTCCTGGGGTTCGGAAGCGTTTACTTTGAAATAACTAGTGTGCTCAAACACTTTGTGTTGGAGGTGGGAGAAGCGTAGACAGGAGTACAGGACTTCCTCTTCTCCGGGCACTCCAGAAGCGATGCCCAACAGGCTGAAAGGGGACTGGCAGGGAATGACAGGGAAAGGGTGTATGACAGGAAGTTATGGGAGGTAAAGAGTAATTTTTGACCCATTGCTGATGTCATCCTTTGATGCCATGCAAAGTCAAATTTCAATTTGAGTCCTGGGGTTCCGAAGCGTTTACTTTGAAAAAACTAGTGTGCTCAAACACTTTGTGTTGGGGGGGGGAAGCGTACACTGGAGTACAGGACTGCCTCTTCTCCGGGCACCACAGAGGCGATGCCCAAGAGGCTGAACGGGGACTGGCAGGGAATGACAGGGGAAAAGGTGTATGACAGGAAGTTATGGGAGGTAAAGAGTAATTTTTGACCTATTGCTGATGTCATCCTTCGATGCCATGCAAAGTCAAATTTCAATTTGAGTCCTGGGGTTCCGAAGCGTTTACTTTGAAAAAACGAGTGTTCTCAAAGCACTTTGTGTTGGGGGGGGGGAAGCGTACACTGGAGTACAGGACTGTCTCTTCTCCGGGCACCTCAGAGGCGATGCCCAACAGGCTGAAAGTGGACTTTCAGGGAATGACAGGGGAAAGAGTGTGTGACAGGAAGTTATGGGAGGTAAAGTGTAATTTTTGACCCATTCCTGATGTCATCCTTCGATGCCATGCAAAGTCAAATTTCAATTTGACTCCGGGGGTTCCGAAGCGTTTACTTTGAAAAAACTAGTGTGCTCAAACACTTTGTGTTGGAGGTGGGAGAAGCGTAGACAGGAGTACAGGACTTCCTCTTCTCCGGGCACTCCAGAAGCGATGCCCAACAGGCTGAAAGGGGACTGGCAGGGAATGACAGGGGAAAGGGTGTATGACAGGAAGTTATGGGAGGTAAAGAGTAATTTTTGACCCATTGCTGATGTCATCCTTCGATGCCATGCAAAGTCAAATTTCAATTTGAGTCTTTGGGTTCCGAAGCGTTTACTTTGAAAAAACTAGTGTGCTCCAAGCACTTTGTGTTGGGGGGGGGGAAGCGTACACTGGAGTACAGGACTGCCTCTTCTCCGGGCACCACAGAGGCGATGCCCAAGAGGCTGAACGGGGACTGGCAGGGAATGACAGGGGAAAAGGTGTATGACAGGAAGTTATGGGAGGTAAAGAGTAATTTTTGACCTATTGCTGATGTCATCCTTCGATGCCATGCAAAGTCAAATTTCAATTTGAGTCCTGGGGTTCCGAAGCGTTTACTTTGAAAAAACGAGTGTTCTCAAAGCACTTTGTGTTGGGGGGGGGGAAGCGTACACTGGAGTACAGGACTGTCTCTTCTCCGGGCACCTCAGAGGCGATGCCCAACAGGCTGAAAGTGGACTTTCAGGGAATGACAGGGGAAAGAGTGTGTGACAGGAAGTTATGGGAGGTAAAGTGTAATTTTTGACCCATTCCTGATGTCATCCTTCGATGCCATGCAAAGTCAAATTTCAATTTGACTCCGGGGGTTCCGAAGCGTTTACTTTGAAAAAACTAGTGTGCTCAAGCACTTTGTGTTGGAGGGGGGAGAAGCGTAGACAGGAGTACAGGACTGCCTCTTCTCCGGGCACTCCAGAGGAAATGCCCAACAGGCTGAAAGGGGACTGGCAGGGAATGACAGGGGAAAGGGTGTATGACAGGAAGTTATGGGAGGTAAAGTGTAATTTTTGACCCATTGCTGATGTCATCCTTCGATGCCATGCAAAGTCAAATTTCAATTTGAGTCTTTGGGTTCCGAAGCGTTTACTTTGAAAAAACTAGTGTGCTCCAAGCACTTTGTGTTGGGGGGGAAGCGTACACTGGAGTACAGGACTGCTTCTTCTCCGGGCACCTCAAAGGCGATGCCCAACAAGCTGAAAGGGGACTGGCAGGGAATGACAGGGGAAAGGGTGTATGACAGTAAGTTATGGAAGGTAAAGAGTAATTTTTGACCCATTGCTGATGTCATCCTTCGATGCCATGCAAAGTCAAATTTCAATTTGACTCCTGGGGTTCCGAAGCGTTTACTTTGAAAAAACTAGTGTGCTCAAACACTTTGTGTTGGAGGGGGGAGAAGCGTAGACTGGAGTACAGGACTGCCTCTTCTCCGGGCACTCCAGAGGCGATGCCCAACAGGCTGAAAGGGGACTGGCAGGGAATGTCAGGGGAAAGGGTGTATGACAGGAAGTTATGGGAGGTAAAGAGTAATTTTTGACCCATTGCTGATGTCATCCTTCGATGCCATGCAAAGTCAAATTTCCATTTGAGTCCTGGTGTTCCGAAGTGTTTACTTTGAAAAAACTAGTGTGCTCAAACACTTTGTGTTGGGGGGGGGGGGAAGCGTACACTGGAGTACAGGACTGCCTCTTCTCCGGGCACCACAGAGGCGATGCCCAAGAGGCTGAACGGGGACTGGCAGGGAATGACAGGGGAAAAGGTGTATGACAGGAAGTTATGGGAGGTAAAGAGTAATTTTTGACCTATTGCTGATGTCATCCTTCGATGCCATGCAAAGTCAAATTTCAATTTGAGTCCTGGGGTTCCGAAGCGTTTACTTTGAAAAAACGAGTGTTCTCAAAGCACTTTGTGTTGGGGGGGGAAAGCGTACACTGGAGTACAGGACTGTCCCTTCTCCGGGCACCTCAGAGGCGATGCCCAACAGGCTGAAAGTGGACTTTCAGGGAATGACAGGGGAAAGAGTGTGTGACAGGAAGTTATGGGAGGTAAAGTGTAATTTTTGACCCATTCCTGATGTCATCCTTCGATGCCATGCAAAGTCAAATTTCAATTTGACTCCGGGGGTTCCGAAGCGTTTACTTTGAAAAAACTAGTGTGCTCAAGCACTTTGTGTTGGAGGGGGGAGAAGCGTAGACAGGAGTACAGGACTGCCTCTTCTCCGGGCACTCCAGAGGAAATGCCCAACAGGCTGAAAGGGGACTGGCAGGGAATGACAGGGGAAAGGGTGTATGACAGGAAGTTATGGGAGGTAAAGAGTAATTTTTGACCCATTGCTGATGTCATCCTTCGATGCCATGCAAAGTCAAATTTCAATTTGAGTCTTGGGGTTCCGAAGCATTTACTTTGAAAAAACTAGTGTGCTCCAAGCACTTTGTGTTGGGGGGGAGGCGTACACTGGAGTACAGGACTGACTCTTCTCCGGGCACTCCAGAGGCGATGCCCAACAGGCTGAAAGGGGACTGGCAGGGAATGACAGGGGAAAGGGTGTATGACAGGAAGTTATGGGAGGTAAAGAGTAATTTTTGACCCATTGCTGATGTCATCCTTTGATGCTATGCAAAGTCAAATTTCAATTTGAGTCCTGGGGTTCCGAAGCGTTTACTTTGAAAAAAACTAGTGTGCTCAAAGCACTTTGTGTTGGGGGGGGGGGGAAGTGTACACTGGAGTACAGGACTGCCTCTTCTCTGGGCACCCCAGAGGCGATGCCCAACAGGCTGAAAGGGGACTGGCAGGGAATGACAAGGGAAAGGCTGTGTGACAGGAAGTTATGGGAGGTAAAGAGTAATTTTTGACCCATTGCTGATGTCATCCTTCGATGCCATGCAAAGTCAAATTTCAATTTGAGTCCTGGGGTTCCGAAGCGTTTACTTTGAAAAAACTAGTGTGCTCAAACACTTTGTGTTGGAGGTGGGAGAAGCGTAGACAGGAGTACAGGACTTCCTCTTCTCCGGGCACTCCAGAAGCGATGCCCAACAGGCTGAAAGGGGACTGGCAGGGAATGACAGGGAAAGTGTGTATGACAGGAAGTTATGGGAGGTAAAGAGTAATTTTTGACCCATTGCTGATTTCATTCTTTGATGCCATGCAATGTCAAATTTCAATTTGAGTCCTGGGGTTCCGAAGCGTTTACTTTGAAAAAACTAGTGTGCTCAAAGCACTTTGTGTTGGGGGGGGGGGAAGCGTACACTGGAGTACAGGACTGCCTCTTATCTGGGCACCCCAGAGGCGATGCCCAACAGGCTGAAAGGGGACAGGCAGGGAATGACAAGGGAAAGGCTGTGTGACAGGAAATTATGGGAGGTAAAGAGTAATTTTTGACCCATTGCTGATGTCATCCTTCGATGCCATGCAAAGTCAAATTTCAATTTGAGTCCTGGGGTTCGGAAGCGTTTACTTTGAAAAAACTAGTGTGCTCAAACACTTTGTGTTGGAGGTGGGAGAAGCGTAGACAGGAGTACAGGACTTCCTCTTCTCCGGGCACTCCAGAAGCGATGCCCAACAGGCTGAAAGGGGACTGGCAGGGAATGACAGGGAAAGGGTGTATGACAGGAAGTTATGGGAGGTAAAGAGTAATTTTTGACCCATTGCTGATGTCATCCTTTGATGCCATGCAAAGTCAAATTTCAATTTGAGTCCTGGGGTTCCGAAGCGTTTACTTTGAAAAAACTAGTGTGTTCAAAGCACTTTGTGTTGGGGGGGAAGCGTACACTGAAGTACAGGACTGCCTCTTCTCCGGGCACTCCAAAGGCGATGCCCAACAAGCTGAAAGGGGACTGGCAGGGAATGACAGGGGAAAGGGTGTATGACAGGAAGTTATGGGAGGTAAAGAGTAATTTTTGACCCATTGCTGATGTCATCCTTCGATGCCATGCAAAGTCAAATTTCAATTTGACTCCTGGGGTTCCGAAGCGTTTACTTTGAAAAAACTAGTGTGCTCAAACACTTTGTGTTGGAGGGGGGAGAAGCGTAGACTGGAGTACAGGACTCCCTCTTCTCCGGGCACTCCAGAAGCGATGCCCAACAGGCTGAAAGCGGACTGGCAGGGAATGACATGGGAAAGGGTGTATGACAGGAAGTTATGGGAGGTAAAGAGTAATTTTTGACCCATTGCTGATGTCATCCTTTGATGCCATGCAAAGTCAAATTTCAATTTGAGTCCTGGGGTTCCGAAGCGTTTACTTTGAAAAAACTAGTGTGCTCAAACACTTTGTGTTGGAGGGGGGAGAAGCGTAGACTGGAGTACAGGACTCCCTCTTCTCCGGGCACTCCAGAAGCGATGCCCAACAGGCTGAAAGGGGACTGGCAGGGAATGACAGGGGAAAGGGTTATGACAGGAAGTTATGGGAGGTAAAGAGTAATTTTTGACCCATTGCTGATGTCATCCTTTGCTGCCATGCAAAGTCAAATTACAATTTGAGTCCTGGGGTTCCGAAGCGTTTACTTTGAAAAAACTAGTGTGCTCAAAGCACTTTGTGTTGGGGGGGAAGCGTACACTGGAGTACAGGACTGCTTCTTCTCCGGGCACCTCAAAGGCGATGCCCAACAAGCTGAAAGGGGACTGGCAGGGAATGACAGGGGAAAGGGTGTATGACAGGAAGTTATGGGAGGTAAAGAGTAATTTTTGACCCATTGCTGATGTCATCCTTCGATGCCATGCAAAGTCAAATTTCAATTTGAGTCCTGGGGTTCCGAAGCGTTTACTTTGAAAAAACTAGTGTGCTCAAAGTACTTTGTGTTGGGGGGGGGGGGGAAGTGTACATTGGAGTACAGGAATGCCTTTTCTCCGGGCACCCCAGAGGCGATGCCCAACAGGCTGAAAGGGGACTGGCAGGGAATGTCAGGGGAAAGGGTGTATGACAGGAAGTTATGGGAGGTAAAGAGTAATTTTTGACCCATTGCTGATGTCATCCTTCGATGCCATGCAAAGTCAAATTTCAATTTGAGTCCTGGGGTTCCGAAGCGTTTACTTAGAAAAAACTAGTGTGCTCAAAGCACTTTGTGTTGGGGTGGGGGGAAGCGTACACTGGAGTACAGGACTGCCTCTTCTCTGGGCACCTCAAAGGCGATGCCCAACAGACTGAAAGGGGACTGGCAGGGAATGACAGGGGAAAGGGTGTATGACAGGAAGTTATGGGAGGCAAAGAGTAATTTTTGACCCATTGCTGATGTCATCCTTCGATGCCATTCAAAGTCAAATTTCCATTTGAGTCCTGGGGTTCCGAAGCGTTTACTTTGAAAAAACTAGTGTGCTCAAAGCACTTTGTGTTGGGGGGGAAGCGTACACTGGAGTACAGGACTGCCTCTTCTCCGGGCACACCAGAGGCGATGCCCAACAGGCTGAAAGGGGACTGGCAGGGAATGACAGGGAAAAGGGTGTATGACAGGAAGTTATGGGAGGTAAAGAGTAATTTTTGACCCATTGCTGATGTCATCCTTCGATGCCATGCAAAGTCAAATTTCAATTTGAGTCCTGGGGTTCCGAAGCGTTTACTTAGAAAAAACTAGTGTGCTCAAAGCACTTTGTGTTGGGGGGGGGGAAGCGTACACTGGAGTACAGGACTGCCTCTTCTCTGGGCACCTCAGAGGCGATGCCCAACAGACTGAAAGGGGACTGGCAGGGAGTGACAGGGGAAAGGGTGTATGACAGGAAGTTATGGGAGGCAAAGAGTAATTTTTGACCCATTGCTGATATCATCCTTCGATGCCATGCAAAGTCAAATTTCAATTTGAGTCCTGGGGTTCCGAAGCGTTTACTTTGAAAAAACTAGTGTGCTCAAAGCACTTTGTGTTGGGGGAGAAGCGTACACTGGAGTACAGGACTGCCTCTTCTCCGGGCACACCAGAGGCGATGCCCAACAGGCTGAAAGGGGACTGGCAGGGAATGACAAGGGAAAGGGTGTATGACAGGAAGTTATGGGAGGTAAAGAGTAATTTTTGACCCATTGCTGATGTCATCCTTCGATGCCATGCAAAGTCAAATTTCAATTTGAGTCCTGGGGTTCCGAAGCGTTTACTTTGAAAAAACTAATGTGCTCAAAGCACTTTGTGTTGGGGGGGGGGAAAGCGTACACTGGAGTACAGGACTGTCTCTCCTCCGGGCACTCCGGAGGCGATGCCCAACAGGCTGAAAGGGGACTGGCAGGGAATGACAGGGGAAAAGGTGTATGACAGGGGAAAGGGTGTATGACAGGAAGTTATGGGAGGTAAAGAGTAATTTTTGACCCATTGCTGATGTCATCCTTCGATGCCATGCAAAGTCAAATTTCAATTTGAGTCCTGGGGTTCCGAAGCGTTTACTTTGAAAAAACTAGTGTGCTCAAAGCACTTTGTGTTGGGGGGGAAGCGTACACTGGAGTACAGGACTGCCTCTTCTCTGGGCACCCCAGAGGCGATGCCCAACAGGCTGAAAGGGGACTGGCAGGGAATGACAGGGGAAAGGGTGTGTGACAGGAAGTTATGGGAGGTAAAGAGTAATTTTTGACCCATTGCTGATGTCATCCTTCGATGCCATGCAAAGTCAAATTTCAATTTGAGTCCTGGGGTTCCGAAGCGTTTACTTTGAAAAAACTAGTGTGCTCAAAGCACTCTGTGTTGGGGGGGGGGGGGAAGTGTACACTGGAGTACAGGACTGTCTCTCCTCCGGGCACTCCAGAGGCGATGCCCAACAGGCTGAAAGGGGACTGGCAGGGAATGACAGGGGAAAAGGTGTATGACAGGGGAAAGGGTGTATGACAGGAAGTTATGGGAGGTAAAGAGTAATTTTTGACCTATTGCTGATGTCATCCTTCGATGCCATGCAAAGTCAAATTTCAATTTGACTCCTGGGGTTCCGAAGCGTTTACTTTGAAATAACTAGTGTGCTCAAACACTTTGAGTTGGAGGTGGGAGAAGCGTAGACAGGAGTACAGGACTCCCTCTTCTCCGGGCACTCCAGAAGCGATGCCCAACAGGCTGAAAGGGGACTGGCAGGGAATGACAGGGAAAAGGGTATATGACAGGAAGTTATGGGAGGTAAAGAGTAATTTTTGACCCATTGCTGATGTCATCCTTCGATGCCATGCAAAGTCAAATTTCAATTTGAGTCCTGGGGTTCCGAAGCGTTTACTTAGAAAAAACTAGTGTGCTCAAAGCACTTTGTGTTGGGGGGGGGGAAGTGTACACTGGAGTACAGGACTGCCTCTTCTCTGGGCACCTCAGAGGCGATGCCCAACAGACTGAAAGGGGACTGGCAGGGAATGACAGGGGAAAGGGTGTATGACAGGAAGTTATGGGAGGCAAAGAGTAATTTTTGACCCATTGCTGATATCATCCTTCGATGCCATGCAAAGTCAAATTTCAATTTGAGTCCTGGGGTTCCGAAGCGTTTACTTTGAAAAAACTAGTGTGCTCAAAGCACTTTGTGTTGGGGGAGAAGCGTACACTGGAGTACAGGACTGCCTCTTCTCCGGGCACACCAGAGGCGATGCCCAACAGGCTGAAAGGGGACTGGCAGGGAATGACAAGGGAAAGGGTGTATGACAGGAAGTTATGGGAGGTAAAGAGTAATTTTTGACCCATTGCTGATGTCATCCTTCGATGCCATGCAAAGTCAAATTTCAATTTGAGTCCTGGGGTTCCGAAGCGTTTACTTTGAAAAAACTAGTGTGCTCAAAGCACTTTGTGTTGGGGGGGGGGAAGCGTACACTGGAGTACAGGACTGTCTCTCCTCCGGGCACTCCGGAGGCGATGCCAAACAGGCTCAAAGGGGACTGGCAGGGAATGACAGGGGAAAAGGTGTATGACAGGGGAAAGGGTGTATGACAGGAAGTTATGGGAGGTAAAGAGTAATTTTTGACCCATTGCTGATGTCATCCTTCGATGCCATGCAAAGTCAAATTTCAATTTGTCTCCTGGGGTTCCGAAGCGTTTACTTTGAAATAACTAGTGTGCTCAAACACTTTGTGTTGGAGGGGGGAGAAGCGTAGACTGGAGTACAGGACTGCCTCTTCTCCGGGCACTCCAGAGGCGATGCCCAACAGGCTGAAAGGGGACTGGCAGGGAATGACAGGGGAAAGTGTGTATGACAGGGGAAAGGTTGTATGACAGGAAGTTATGGGAGGTAAAGAGTAATTTTTGACCCATTGCTGATGTCATCCTTCGATGCCATGCAAAGTCAAATTTCCATTTGAGTCCTGGGGTTCCGAAGCGTTTACTTTGAAAAAAACTATTGTCGCTCAAAGCACTTTGTGTTGGGGGGGGGGGGGAAGCGTACACTGGAGTACAGGACTGCCTCTTCTCTGGGCACCCCAGGGGCGCTGCCCAACAGGCTGAAAGGGGACTGGCAGGGAATGACAGGGGAAAGGGTGTGTGACAGGAAGTTATGGGAGGTAAAGAGTAATTTTTGACCCATTGCTGATGTCATCCTTCAATGCCATGCAAAGTCAAATTTCCATTTGTGTCCTGGGGTTTCGAAACGTTTACTTTGAAAAAACTAGTGTGCTCAAAGCACTTCGTGTTGGGGGGGGAAGCGTACACTGGAGTACAGGACTGTCTCTTCTCTGGGCACCCCAGAGGCAATGCCCAACAGGCTGAAAGGGGACTGGCAGGGAATGACAGGGGAAAGGGTGTATGACAGGGGAAAGGTTGTATGACAGGAAGTTATGGGAGGTAAAGAGTAATTTTTGACCCATTGCTGATGTCATCCTTCGATGCCATGCAAAGTCAAATTTCCATTTTAGTCCTGGGGTTCCGAAGCGTTTACTTTGAAAAAAACTAGTGTGCTCAAAGCACTTTGTGTTGGGGGGGGGGGAAGCGTACACTGGAGTACAGGACTGCCTCTTCTCTGGGCACCCCAGAGGCGATGCCCAACAGGCTGAAAGGGGACTGGCAGGGAATGACAGCGGAAAGGGAGTGTGACAGGAAGTTTTTGGAGGTAAAGAGTAATTTTTGACCCATTGCTGATGTCATCCTTCGATGCCATGCAAAGTCAAATTTCCATTTGAGTCCTGGGGTTCCGAAGCGTTTACTTTGAAAAAACTAGTGTGCTCAAACACTTTGTGTTGGAGGTGGGAGAAGCGTAGACAAGAGTACAGGACTGCCTCTTCTCCGGGCACGCCAGAGGCGATGCCCAACAGGCTGAAAGGGGACTGGCAGGGAATGACAGGGGAAAGGGTGCATGACAGGAAGTTATGGGAGGTAAAGAGTAATTTTTGACCCATTGCTGATGTCATCCTTCGATGCCATGCAAAGTCAAATTTCAATTTGAGTCCTGGGGTTCCGAAGCGTTTACTTTGAAAAAACTAGTGTGCTCAAAGCACTTTGTTTGGGGGGGGGGGAAGCGTACACTGGAGTACAGGACTGTCTCTTCTCTGGGCACCCCAGAGGCGATGCCCAACAGGCTGAAAGGGGACTGGCAGGGAATGACAGGGGAAAGGGTGTATGACAGGGGAAAGGTTGTATGACAGGAAGTTATGGGAGGTAAAAAGTAATTTTTGACCCATTGCTGATGTCATCCTTCGATGCCATGCAAAGTCAAATTTCAATTTGAGTCCTGGGGTTCCGAAGCGTTTACTTTGAAATAACTAGTGTGCTCAAACACTTTGTGTTGGAGGGGGGAGAAGCGTAGACTGGAGTACAGGACTGCCTCTTCTCCGGGCACTCCAGGGGCGATGCCCAACAGGCGGAAAGGGGACTGGCAGGGAAGGACAGGGGAAAGGGTGTATGACAGGAAGTTATGGGAGGTAAAGAGTAATTTTTGACACATTGCTGATGTCATCCTTCGATGCCATGCAAAGTCAAATTTCAATTTGAGTCCTGGGGTTCCGAAGCGTTTACTTTGAAAAAACTAGTGTGCTCAAAGCACTTCGTGTTGGGGGGGGGAGAAGCGTAGACTGGAGTACAGGACTGCCTCTTCTCCGGGCACTCCAGGGGCGATGCCCAACAGGCGGAAAGGGGACTGGCAGGGAATGACAGGGGAAAGGGTGTATGACAGGAAGTTATGGGAGGTAAAGAGTAATTTTTGACCCATTGCTGATGTCATCCTTCGATGCCATGCAAAGTCAAATTTCAATTTGAGTCTTGGGGTTCCGAAGCGTTTACTTTGAAAAAACTAGTGTGCTCAAAGCACTTTGTGTTGGGGGGGGGGGAAGCGTACACTGGAGTACAGGACTGCCTCTCCTCCGGGCACTCCGGAGGCGATGACAAACAGGCTCAAAGGGGACTGGCAGGGAATGACAGGGGAAAAGGTGTATGACAGGGGAAAGGGTGTATGACAGGAAGTTATGGGAGGTAAAGAGTAATTTTTGACCCATTGCTGATGTCATCCTTCGATGCCATGCAAAGTCAAATTTCAATTTGTCTCCTGGGGTTCCGAAGCGTTTACTTTGAAATAACTAGTGTGCTCAAACACTTTGTGTTGGAGGGGGGAGAAGCGTAGACTGGAGTACAGGACTGCCTCTTCTCCGGGCACTCCAGAGGCGATGCCCAACAGGCTGAAAGGGGACTGGCAGGGAATGACAGGGGAAAGTGTGTATGACAGGGGAAAGGTTGTATGACAGGAAGTTATGGGAGGTAAAGAGTAATTTTTGACCCATTGCTGATGTCATCCTTCGATGCCATGCAAAGTCAAATTTCCATTTGAGTCCTGGGGTTCCGAAGCGTTTACTTTGAAAAAAACTATTGTGCTCAAAGCACTTTGTGTTGGGGGGGGGGGGGAAGCGTACACTGGAGTACAGGACTGCCTCTTCTCTGGGCACCCCAGGGGCGCTGCCCAACAGGCTGAAAGGGGACTGGCAGGGAATGACAGGGGAAAGGGTGTGTGACAGGAAGTTATGGGAGGTAAAGAGTAATTTTTGACCCATTGCTGATGTCATCCTTCAATGCAATGGAAAGTCAAATTTCCATTTGTGTCCTGGGGTTTCGAAACGTTTACTTTGAAAAAACTAGTGTGCTCAAAGCACTTCGTGTTGGGGGGGGAAGCGTACACTGGAGTACAGGACTGTCTCTTCTCTGGGCACCCCAGAGGCAATGCCCAACAGGCTGAAAGGGGACTGGCAGGGAATGACAGGGGAAAGGGTGTATGACAGGGGAAAGGTTGTATGACAGGAAGTTATGGGAGGTAAAGAGTAATTTTTGACCCATTGCTGATGTCATCCTTCGATGCCATGCAAAGTCAAATTTCCATTTTAGTCCTGGGGTTCCGAAGCGTTTACTTTGAAAAAAACTAGTGTGCTCAAAGCACTTTGTGTTGGGGGGGGGGGAAGCGTACACTGGAGTACAGGACTGCCTCTTCTCTGGGCACCCCAGAGGCGATGCCCAACAGGCTGAAAGGGGACTGGCAGGGAATGACAGCGGAAAGGGAGTGTGACAGGAAGTTTTTGGAGGTAAAGAGTAATTTTTGACCCATTGCTGATGTCATCCTTCGATGCCATGCAAAGTCAAATTTCCATTTGAGTCCTGGGGTTCCGAAGCGTTTACTTTGAAAAAACTAGTGTGCTCAAACACTTTGTGTTGGAGGTGGGAGAAGCGTAGACAAGAGTACAGGACTGCCTCTTCTCCGGGCACCCCAGAGGCGATGCCCAACAGGCTGAAAGGGGACTGGCAGGGAATGACAGGGGAAAGGGTGCATGACAGGAAGTTATGGGAGGTAAAGAGTAATTTTTGACCCATTGCTGATGTCATCCTTCGATGCCATGCAAAGTCAAATTTCAATTTGAGTCCTGGGGTTCCGAAGCGTTTACTTTGAAAAAACTAGTGTGCTCAAAGCACTTTGTTTGGGGGGGGGGGGAAGCGTACACTGGAGTACAGGACTGTCTCTTCTCTGGGCACCTCAGAGGCGATGCCCAACAGGCTGAAAGGGGACTGGCAGGGAATGACAGGGGAAAGGGTGTATGACAGGGGAAAGGTTGTATGACAGGAAGTTATGGGAGGTAAAAAGTAATTTTTGACCCATTGCTGATGTCATCCTTCGATGCCATGCAAAGTCAAATTTCAATTTGAGTCCTGGGGTTCCGAAGCGTTTACTTTGAAATAACTAGTGTGCTCAAACACTTTGTGTTGGAGGGGGGAGAAGCGTAGACTGGAGTACAGGACTGCCTCTTCTCCGGGCACTCCAGGGGCGATGCCCAACAGGCGGAAAGGGGACTGGCAGGGAAGGACAGGGGAAAGGGTGTATGACAGGAAGTTATGGGAGGTAAAGAGTAATTTTTGACACATTGCTGATGTCATCCTTCGATGCCATGCAAAGTCAAATTTCAATTTGAGTCCTGGGGTTCCGAAGCGTTTACTTTGAAAAAACTAGTGTGCTCAAAGCACTTCGTGTTGGGGGGGGGGAGAAGCGTAGACTGGAGTACAGGACTGCCTCTTCTCCGGGCACTCCAGGGGCGATGCCCAACAGGCGGAAAGGGGACTGGCAGGGAATGACAGGGGAAAGGGTGTATGACAGGAAGTTATGGGAGGTAAAGAGTAATTTTTGACCCATTGCTGATGTCATCCTTCGATGCCATGCAAAGTCAAATTTCAATTTGAGTCTTGGGGTTCCGAAGCGTTTACTTTGAAAAAACTAGTGTGCTCCAAGCACTTTGTGTTGGGGGGGAGGCGTACACTGGAGTACAGGACTGACTCTTCTCCGGGCACTCCAGAGGCGATGCCCAACAGGCTGAAAGGGGACTGGCAGGGAATGACAGGGGAAAGGGTGTATGACAGGAAGTTATGGGAGGTAAAGAGTAATTTTTGACCCATTGCTGATGTCATCCTTCGATGCTATGCAAAGTCAAATTTCAATTTGAGTCCTGGGGTTCCGAAGCGTTTACTTTGAAAAAAACTAGTGTGCTCAAAGCACTTTGTGTTGGGGGGGGGGAAGTGTACACTGGAGTACAGGACTGCCTCTTCTCTGGGCACCCCAGAGCCGATGCCCAACAGGCTGAAAGGGGACTGGCAGGGAATGACAAGGGAAAGGCTGTGTGACAGGAAGTTATGGGAGGTAAAGAGTAATTTTTGACCCATTGCTGATGTCATCCTTCGATGCCATGCAAAGTCAAATTTCAATTTGAGTCCTGGGGTTCCGAAGCGTTTACTTTGAAAAAACTAGTGTGCTCAAACACTTTGTGTTGGAGGTGGGAGAAGCGTAGACAGGAGTACAGGACTTCCTCTTCTCCGGGCACTCCAGAAGCGATGCCCAACAGGCTGAAAGGGGACTGGCAGGGAATGACAGGGAAAGGGTGTATGACAGGAAGTTATGGGAGGTAAAGAGTAATTTTTGACCCATTGCTGATGTCATCCTTTGATGCCATGCAATGTCAAATTTCAATTTGAGTCCTGGGGTTCCGAAGCGTTTACTTTGAAAAAACTAGTGTGCTCAAAGCACTTTGTGTTGGGGGGGGGGGAAGCGTACACTGGAGTACAGGACTGCCTCTTCTCTGGGCACCCCAGAGGCGATGCCCAACAGGCTGAAAGGGGACTGGCAGGGAATGACAAGGGAAAGGCTGTGTGACAGGAAGTTATGGGAGGTAAAGAGTAATTTTTGACCCATTGCTGATGTCATCCTTCGATGCCATGCAAAGTCAAATTTCAATTTGAGTCCTGGGGTTCGGAAGCGTTTACTTTGAAAAAACTAGTGTGCTCAAACACTTTGTGTTGGAGGTGGGAGAAGCGTAGACAGGAGTACAGGACTTCCTCTTCTCCGGGCACTCCAGAAGCGATGCCCAACAGGCTGAAAGGGGACTGGCAGGGAATGACAGGGAAAGGGTGTATGACAGGAAGTTATGGGAGGTAAAGAGTAATTTTTGACCCATTGCTGATGTCATCCTTTGATGCCATGCAAAGTCAAATTTCAATTTGAGTCCTGGGGTTCCGAAGCGTTTACTTTGAAAAAACTAGTGTGCTCAAACACTTTGTGTTGGGGGGGAAGCGTACACTGAAGTACAGGACTGCCTCTTCTCCGGGCACTCCAAAGGCGATGCCCAACAAGCTGAAAGGGGACTGGCAGGGAATGACAGGGGAAAGGGTGTATGACAGGAAGTTATGGGAGGTAAAGAGTAATTTTTGACCCATTGCTGATGTCATCCTTTGATGCCATGCAAAGTCAAATTTCAATTTGAGTCCTGGGGTTCCAAAGCGTTTACTTTGAAAAAACTAGTGTGCTCAAAGTACTTTGTGTTGGGGGGGGGGGGAAGTGTACATTGGAGTACAAGGCTGTCACTTCTCTGGGCACCCCAGAGGCGATGCCCAACAGGCTGAAAGGGGACTGGCAGAGAATGACAGGGGAAAGGGTGTATGACAGGGGAAAGGTTTTATGACAGGAAGTTATGGGAGGTAAAGAGTAATTTTTGACCCATTGCTGATGTCATCCTTCGATGCCATGCAAAGTCAAATTTCCATTTGAGTCCTGGGTTTCCGAAGCGTTTACTTTGAAAAAAACTAGTGTGCTCAAAGCACTTTGTGTTGGGGGGGAAGCGTACACTGGAGTACAGGACTGCTTCTTCTCTGGGCACCCCAGAGGCGATGCCCAACAGGCTGAAAGGGGACTGGCAGGGAATGACAGGGGAAAGGGTGTATGACAGGAAGTTATGGGAGGTAAAGAGTCATTTTTGACCCATTGCTGATGTCATCCTTCGATGCCATGCAAAGTCAAATTTCAATTTGAGTCCTGGGGTTCCGAAGCGTTTACTTTGAAAAAACTAGTGTGCTCAAACACTTTGTGTTGGGGGTGGGAGAAGCATAGACAGGAGTACAGGACTGCCTCTTCTTCGGGCACCCCAGAGGCGATGCCCAACAGGCTGAAAGGGGACTGGCAGGGAATGACAGGGGAAAGGGTGTATGACAGGAAGTTATGGGAGGTAAAGAGTAATTTTTGACCCATTGCTGATGTCATCCTTCGATGCCATGCAAAGTCAAATTTTCATTTGAGTCCTTGGGTTTCGAAACGTTTACTTTGAAAAAACTGGTGTGCTCAAACACTTTGTGTTGGAGGGGGGAGAAGCGGAGACAGGAGTACAGGACTGCCTCTTCTCCGGGCACCCCAGAGGCGATGCCCAACAGGCTGAAAGGGGACTGGCAGGGAATGACAGGGGAAAGGGTGTGTGACAGGAAGTTATGGGAGGTAAAGACTAATTTTTGACCCATTGCTGATGTCATCCTTCGATGCCATGCAAAGTCAAATTTCAATTTGAGTCCTGGGGTTCCGAAGCGTTTACTTTGAAAAATCTAGTGTGCTCAAAGCACTTTGTGTTGGGGGGGGGGGGAGTGTACACTGGAGTACAGGACTCTCTCTTCTCTGGGCACCCCAGAGGCGATGCCCAAAAGGCTGAAAGGGGACTGGCAGGGAATGACAGGGGAAAGGGTGTATGACAGGGGAAAGAGTGTATGACAGGAAGTTATGGGAGGTAAAGAGTAATTTTTGACCCATTGCTGATGTCATCCTTCAATGCCATACAAAGTCAAATTTCCATTTGAGTCCTGGGGTTCCGAAGCGTTTACTTTGAAAAAACTAGTGTGCTCAAACACTTTGTGTTGGAGGTGGGAGAAGCATAGACAAGAGTACAGGACTGTCTCTTCTCCGGGCACTCCAGAGGCGATGCCCAACAGGCTGAAAGGGGACTGGCAGGGAATGACAGGGGAAAGGGTGTATGACAGGAAGTTATGGGAGGTAAAGAGTAATTTTTGACCCATTGCTGATGTCATCCTTCGATGCTATGCAAAGTCAAATTTCAATTTGAGTCCTGGGGTTCCGACGCGTTTACTTTGAAAAAAACTAGTGTGCTCAAAGCACTTTGTGTTGGGGGGGGGGAAGTGTACACTGGAGTACAGGACTGCCTCTTCTCTGGGCACCCCAGAGGCGATGCCCAACAGGCTGAAAGGGGACTGGCAGGGAATGACAAGGGAAAGGCTGTGTGACAGGAAGTTATGGGAGGTAAAGAGTAATTTTTGACCCATTGCTGATGTCATCCTTCGATGCCATGCAAAGTCAAATTTCAATTTGAGTCCTGGGGTTCCGAAGCGTTTACTTTGAAAAAACTAGTGTGCTCAAACACTTTGTGTTGGAGGTGGGAGAAGCGTAGACAGGAGTACAGGACGTCCTCTTCTCCGGGCACTCCAGAAGCGATGCCCAACAGGCTGAAAGGGGACTGGCAGGGAATGACAGGGAAAGGGTGTATGACAGGAAGTTATGGGAGGTAAAGAGTAATTTTTGACCCATTGCTGATGTCATCCTTTGATGCCATGCAATGTCAAATTTCAATTTGAGTCCTGGGGTTCCGAAGCGTTTACTTTGAAAAAACTAGTGTGCTCAAAGCACTTTGTGTTGGGGGGGGGGGGAAGCATACACTGGAGTACAGGACTGCCTCTTCTCTGGGCACCCCAGAGGCGATGCCCAACAGGCTGAAAGGGGACTGGCAGGGAATGACAAGGGAAAGGCTGTGTGACAGGAAGTTATGGGAGGTAAAGAGTAATTTTTGACCCATTGCTGATGTCATCCTTCGATGCCATGCAAAGTCAAATTTCAATTTGAGTCCTGGGGTTCGGAAGCGTTTACTTTGAAAAAACTAGTGTGCTCAAACACTTTGTGTTGGAGGTGGGAGAAGCGTAGACAGGAGTACAGGACTTCCTCTTCTCCGGGCACTCCAGAAGCGATGCCCAACAGGCTGAAAGGGGACTGGCAGGGAATGACAGGGAAAGGGTGCATGACAGGAAGTTATGGGAGGTAAAGAGTAATTTTTGACCCATTGCTGATGTCATCCTTTGATGCCATGCAAAGTCAAATTTCAATTTGAGTCCTGGGGTTCCGAAGCGTTTACTTTGAAAAAACTAGTGTGCTCAAACACTTTGTGTTGGGGGGGAAGCGTACACTGAAGTACAGGACTGCCTCTTCTCCGGGCACTCCAAAGGCGATGCCCAACAAGCTGAAAGGGGACTGGCAGGGAATGACAGGGGAAAGGGTGTATGACAGGAAGTTATGGGAGGTAAAGAGTAATTTTTGACCCATTGCTGATGTCATCCTTTGATGCCATGCAAAGTCAAATTTCAATTTGAGTCCTGGGGTTCCGAAGCGTTTACTTTGAAAAAACTAGTGTGCTCAAAGTACTTTGTGTTGGGGGGGGGGGGGAAGTGTACATTGGAGTACAGGGCTGTCACTTCTCTGGGCACCCCAGAGGCGATGCCCAACAAGCTGAAAGGGGACTGGCAGAGAATGACAGGGGAAAGGGTGTATGACAGGGGAAAGGTTGTATGACAGGAAGTTATGGGAGGTAAAGAGTAATTTTTGACCCATTGCTGATGTCATCCTTCGATGCCATGCAAAGTCAAATTTCCATTTGAGTCCTGGGTTTCCGAAGCGTTTACTTTGAAAAAAACTAGTGTGCTCAAAGCACTTTGTGTTGGGGGGGAAGCGTACACTGGAGTACAGGACTGCTTCTTCTCTGGGCACCCCAGAGGCGATGCCCAACAGGCTGAAAGGGGACTGGCAGGGAATGACAGCGGAAAGGGTGTGTGACAGGAAGTTTTGGGAGGTAAAGAGTAATTTTTGACCCATTGCTGATGTCATCCTTCGATGCCATGCAAAGTCAAATTTCAATTTGAGTCCTGGGGTTCCGAAGCGTTTACTTTGAAAAAACTAGTGTGCTCAAACACTTTGTGTTGGGGGTGGGAGAAGCATAGACAGGAGTACAGGACTGCCTCTTCTTCGGGCACCCCAGAGGCGATGCCCAACAGGCTGAAAGGGGACTGGCAGGGAATGACAGGGGAAAGGGTGTATGACAGGAAGTTATGGGAGGTAAAGAGTAATTTTTGACCCATTGCTGATGTCATCCTTCGATGCCATGCAAAGTCAAATTTCCATTTGAGTCCTTGGGTTTCGAAACGTTTACTTTGAAAAAACTGGTGTGCTCAAACACTTTGTGTTGGAGGGGGGAGAAGCGGAGACAGGAGTACAGGACTGCCTCTTCTCCGGGCACTCCAGAGGCGATGCCCAACAGGCTGAAAGGGGACTGGCAGGGAATGACAGGGGAAAGGGTGTGTGACAGGAAGTTATGGGAGGTAAAGAGTAATTTTTGACCCATTGCTGATGTCATCCTTCGATGCCATGCAAAGTCAAATTTCAATTTGAGTCCTGGGGTTCCGAAGCGTTTACTTTGAAAAAACTAGTGTGCTCAAAGCACTTTGTGTTGGGGGGGGATGTGTACACTGGAGTACAGGACTCTCTCTTCTCTGGGCACCCCAGAGGCGATGCCCAAAAGGCTGAAAGGGGACTGGCAGGGAATGACAGGGGAAAGGGTGTATGACAGGGGAAAGAGTGTATGACAGGAAGTTATGGGAGGTAAAGAGTAATTTTTGATCCATTGCTGATGTCATCCTTCGATGCCATACAAAGTCAAATTTCCATTTGAGTCCTGGGGTTCCGAAGCGTTTACTTTGAAAAAAACTAGTGTGCTCAAAGCACTTTGTGTTGGGGGGGGGAAGCGTACACTGGAGTACAGGACTGCCTCTTCTCTGGGCACCCCAGAGGCGCTGCCCAACAGTCTGAAAGGGGACTGGCAGGGAATGACAGGGAAAGGGTGTGTGACAGGAAGTTATGGGAGGTAAAGAGTAATTTTTGACCCATTGCTGATGTCATCCTTCGATGCCATGCAAAGTCAAATTTCAATTTGAGTCCTGGGGTTCCGAAGCGTTTACTTTGAAAAAACTAGTGTGCTCAAAGCACTTTGTGTTGGGGGGGGGGAGCGTACACTGGAGTACAGGACTGTCTCTCCTCCGGGCACTCCAGAGGCGATGCCCAACAGGCTGAAAGGGGACTGGCAGGGAATGACAGGGGAAAAGGTGTATGACAGGGGAAAGGGTGTATGACAGGAAGTTATGGGAGGTAAAAAGTAATTTTTGACCCATTGCTGATGTCATCCTTCGATGCCATGCAAAGTCAAATTTCCATTTGACTCCTGGGGTTCCGAAGCGTTTACTTTGAAAAAACTAGTGTGCTCAAACACTTTGTGTTGGAGGTGGGAGAAGCGTACACTGGAGTACAGGACTGCCTCTTCTCCGGGCAATCCAGAAGCCATGCCCAACAGGCTGAAAGGGGACTGGCAGGGAATGACAGGGGAAAGGGTATATGACAGGAAGTTATGGGAGGTAAAGAGTAATTTTTGACCCATTGCTGATGTCATCCTTCGATGCCATGCAAAGTCAAATTTCAATTTGAGTCCTGGGGTTCCGAAGCGTTTACTTAGAAAAAACTTGTGTGCTCAAAGCACTTTGTGTTGGGGGGGGAAGCGTACACTGGAGTACAGGACTGCCTCTTCTCTCGGCACCTCAGAGGCGATGCCCAACAGACTGAAAGGGGACTGGCAGGGAATGACAGGGGAAAGGGTGTATGACAGGAAGTTATGGGAGGCAAAGAGTAATTTTTGACCCATTGCTGATGTCATCCTTCGATGCCATGCAAAGTCAAATTTCAATTTGAGTCCTGGGGTTCCGAAGCATTTACTTTGAAAAAACTAGTGTGCTCAAAGCACTTTGTGTTGGGGGGGAAGCGTACACTGGAGTACAGGACTGCCTCTTCTCCGGGCACACCAGAGGCGATGCCCAACAGGCTGAAAGGGGACTGGCAGGGAATGACAAGGAAAACGGTGTATGACAGGAAGTTATGGGAGGTAAAGAGTAATTTTTGACCCATTGCTGATGTCATCCTTCGATGCCATGCAAAGTCAAATTTCAATTTGAGTCCCGGGGTTCCGAAGCGTTTACTTTGAAAAAACTAGTGTGCTCAAAGCACTTTGTGTTGGGGGGGAAGCGTACACTGGAGTACAGGACTGCCTCTTCTCTGGGCACCCCAGAGGCGATGCCCAACAGGCTGAAAGGGGACTGGCAGGGAATGACAGGGGAAAGGGTGTGTGACAGGAAGTTATGGGAGGTAAAGAGTAATTTTTGACCCATTGCTGATGTCATCCTTCGATGCCATGCAAAGTCAAATTTCAATTTGAGTCCTGGGGTTCCGAAGCGTTTACTTTGAAAAAACTAGTGTGCTCAAAGCACTCTGTGTTGGGGGGGGGGGGGAAGCGTACACTGGAGTACAGGACTGTCTCTCCTCCGGGCACTCCAGAGGCGATGCCCAACAGGCTGAAAGGGGACTGGCAGGGAATGACAGGGGAAAAGGTGTATAACAGGGGAAAGGGTGTATGACAGGAAGTTATGGGAGGTAAAGAGTAATTTTTGACCCATTGCTGATGTCATCCTTCGATGCCATGCAAAGTCAAATTTCAATTTGACTCCTGGGGTTCCGAAGCGTTTACTTTGAAATAACTAGTGTGCTCAAACACTTTGTGTTGGAGGTGGGAGAAGCGTAGACAGGTGTACAGGACTGTCTCTTCTCTGGGCACCCCAGAGGCGATGCCCAACAGGCTGAAAGGGGACTGGCAGGGAATGACAGGGGAAAGGGTATATGACAGGAAGTTATGGGAGGTAAAGAGTAATTTTTGACCCATTGCTGATGTCATCCTTCGATGCCATGCAAAGTCAAATTTCAATTTGAGTCCTGGGGTTCCGAAGCGTTTACTTAGAAAAAACTAGTGTGCTCAAAGCACTTTGTGTTGGGGGGGGAAGCGTACATTGGAGTACAGGACTGCCTCTTCTGTGGGCACCTCAGAGGCGATGCCCAACAGACTGAAAGGGGACTGGCAGGGAATGACAGGGGAAAGGGTGTATGACAGGAAGTTATGGGAGGCAAAGAGTAATTTTTGACCCATTGCTGATGTCATCCTTCGATGCCATGCAAAGTCAAATTTCAATTTGAGTCCTGGGGTTCCGAAGCGTTTACTTAGAAAAAACTAGTGTGCTCAAAGCACTTTGTGTTGGGGGGGGGGGGGGAAGCGTACACTGGAGTACAGGACTGCCTCTTCTCCGGGCACACCAGGGGCGCTGCCCAACAGGCTGAAAGGGGACTGGCAGGGAATGACAGGGGAAAGGGTGTGTGACAGGAAGTTATGGGAGGTAAAGAGTAATTTTTGACCCATTGCTGATGTCATCCTTCGATGCCATGCAAAGTCAAATTTCAATTTGACTCCTGGGGTTCCGAAGCGTTTACTTTGAAAAAACTAGTGTGCTCAAAGCACTCTGTGTTGGGGGGGGGGGAAGCGTACACTGGAGTACAGGACTGTCTCTCCTCCGGGCACTCCGGAGGCGATGCCCAACAGGCTGAAAGGGGACTGGCAGGGAATGACAGGGGAAAAGGTGTATGGCAGGGGAAAGGGTGTATGACAGGAAGTTATGGGAGGTAAAGAGTAATTTTTGACCCATTGCTGATGTCATCCTTCGATGCCATGCAAAGTCAAATTTCAATTTGACTCCTGGGGTTCCGAAGCGTTTACTTTGAAATAACTAGTGTGCTCAAACACTTTGTGTTGGAGGGGGGAGAAGCGTAGACTGGAGTACAGGACTGCCTCTTCTCCGGGCACTCCAGGGGCGATGCCCAACAGGCGGAAAGGGGACTGGCAGGGAATGACAGGGGAAAGGGTGTATGACAGGAAGTTATGGGAGGTAAAGAGTAATTTTTGACCCATTGCTGATGTCATCCTTCGATGCCATGCAAAGTCAAATTTCAATTTGAGTCCTGGGGTTCCGAAGCGTTTACTTTGAAAAAACTAGTGTGCTCAAAGCACTTTGTATTGGGGGGGGGGGGAAGCGTACACTGGAGTACAGGACTGTCTCTTCTCTGGGCACCCCAGAGGCGATGCCCAACAGGCTGAAAGGGGACTGGCAGGGAATGACAGGGGAAAGGGTGTATGACAGGGGAAAGGTTGTATGACAGGAAGTTATGGGAGGTAAAGAGTAATTTTTGACCCATTGCTGATGTCATCCTTCGATGCCATGCAAAGTCAAATTTCCATTTGAGTCCTGGGATTCCGAAGCGTTTACTTTGAAAAAAACTATTGTGCTCAAAGCACTTTGTGTTGGGGGGGGGGAAGCGTACACTGGAGTACAGGACTGCCTCTTCTCTGGGCACCCCAGAGGGGCTGCCCAACAGGCTGAAAGGGGACTGGCAGGGAATGACAGGGGAAAGGGTGTGTGACAGGAAGTTATGGGAGGTAAAGAGTAATTTTTGACCCATTGCTGATGTCATCCTTCGATGCCATGCAAAGTCAAATTTCCATTTGAGTCCTGGGGTTTCGAAAAGTTTACTTTGAAAAAACTGGTGTGCTCAAACACTTTGTGTTGGAGGGGGGAGAAGCGGAGACAGGAGTACAGGACTGCCTCTTCTCCGGGCACTCCAGAGGCGATGCCCAACAGGCTGAATGGGGACTGGCAGGGAATGACAGGGGAAAGGGTGTGTGACAGGAAGTTATGGGAGGTAAAGAGTAATTTTTGACCCATTGCTGATGACATCCTTCGATGCCATGCAAAGTCAAATTTCAATTTGAGTCCTGGGGTTCCGAAGCGTTTACTTAGAAAAAACTAGTGTGCTCAAAGCACATTGTGCTGGGGGGGGGGGGAAAGCGTACACTGGAGTACAGCACTCTCTCTTCTCTGGGCACCCCAGAGGCGATGCCCAAAAGGCTGAAAGGGGACTGGCAGGGAATGACAGGGGAAAGGGTGTATGACAGGGGAAAGAGTGTATGACAGGAAGTTATGGGAGGTAAAGAGTAATTTTTGACCCATTGCTGATGTCATCCTTCGATGCCATACAAAGTCAAATTTCCATTTGAGTCCTGGGGTTCCGAAGCGTTTACTTTGAAAAAAACTAGTTTGCTCAAAGCACTTTGTGTTGGGGGGGGAAGCGTACACTGGAGTACAGGACTGCCTCTTCTCTGGGCACCCCAGAGGCGCTGCCCAACAGTCTGAAAGGGGACTGGCAGGGAATGACAGGGGAAAGGGTGTGTGACAGGAAGTTATGGGAGGTAAAGAGTAATTTTTGACCCATTGCTGATGTCATCCTTCGATGCCATGCAAAGTCAAATTTCCATTTGAGTCCTGGGGTTCCGAAGCGTTTACTTTGAAAAAACTAGTGTGCTCAAAGCACTTTGTGTTGGGGGGGAGGAAGCGTACACTGGAGTACAGGACTGCCTCTTCTCCGGGCACTCCAGGGGCGATGCCCAACAGGCGGAAAGGGGACTGGCAGGGAATGACAGGGGAAAGGGTGTATGACAGGAAGTTATGGGAGGTAAAGAGTAATTTTTGACCCATTGCTGATGTCATCCTTCGATGCCATGCAAAGTCAAATTTCAATTTGAGTCCTGGGGTTCCGAAGCGTTTACTTTGAAAAAACTAGTGTGCTCAAAGCACTTTGTATTGGGGGGGGGGGGGAAGCGTACACTGGAGTACAGGACTGTCTCTTCTCTGGGCACCCCAGAGGCGATGCCCAACAGGCTGAAAGGGGACTGGCAGGGAATGACAGGGGAAAGGGTGTATGACAGGGGAAAGGTTGTATGACAGGAAGTTATGGGAGGTAAAGAGTAATTTTTGACCCATTGCTGATGTCATCCTTCGATGCCATGCAAAGTCAAATTTCCATTTGAGTCCTGGGATTCCGAAGCGTTTACTTTGAAAAAAACTATTGTGCTCAAAGCACTTTGTGTTGGGGGGGGGAAGCGTACACTGGAGTACAGGACTGCCTCTTCTCTGGGCACCCCAGAGGGGCTGCCCAACAGGCTGAAAGGGGACTGGCAGGGAATGACAGGGGAAAGGGTGTGTGACAGGAAGTTATGGGAGGTAAAGAGTAATTTTTGACCCATTGCTGATGTCATCCTTCGATGCCATGCAAAGTCAAATTTCCATTTGAGTCCTGGGGTTTCGAAAAGTTTACTTTGAAAAAACTGGTGTGCTCAAACACTTTGTGTTGGAGGGGGGAGAAGCGGAGACAGGAGTACAGGACTGCCTCTTCTCCGGGCACTCCAGAGGCGATGCCCAACAGGCTGAATGGGGACTGGCAGGGAATGACAGGGGAAAGGGTGTGTGACAGGAAGTTATGGGAGGTAAAGAGTAATTTTTGACCCATTGCTGATGACATCCTTCGATGCCATGCAAAGTCAAATTTCAAATTGAGTCCTGGGGTTCCGAAGCGTTTACTTAGAAAAAACTAGTGTGCTCAAAGCACTTTGTGCTGGGGGGGGAAAGCGTACACTGGAGTACAGCACTCTCTCTTCTCTGGGCACCCCAGAGGCGATTCCCAAAAGGCTGAAAGGGGACTGGCAGGGAATGACAGGGGAAAGGGTGTATGACAGGGGAAAGAGTGTATGACAGGAAGTTATGGGAGGTAAAGAGTAATTTTTGACCCATTGCTGATGTCATCCTTCGATGCCATACAAAGTCAAATTTCCATTTGAGTCCTGGGGTTCCGAAGCGTTTACTTTGAAAAAAACTAGTGTGCTCAAAGCACTTTGTGTTGGGGGGGGGAAGCGTACACTGGAGTACAGGACTGCCTCTTCTCTGGGCACCCCAGAGGCGCTGCCCAACAGTCTGAAAGGGGACTGGCAGGGAATGACAGGGGAAAGGGTGTGTGACAGGAAGTTATGGGAGGTAAAGAGTAATTTTTGACCCATTGCTGATGTCATCCTTCGATGCCATGCAAAGTCAAATTTCCATTTGAGTCCTGGGGTTCCGAAGCGTTTACTTTGAAAAAACTAGTGTGCTCAAAGCACTTTGTGTTGGGGGGGAGGAAGCGTACACTGGA
Source organism: Anolis sagrei (assembly GCF_037176765.1). NCBI lineage: Eukaryota > Metazoa > Chordata > Lepidosauria > Squamata > Anolidae > Anolis > Anolis sagrei. The sequence continues at coordinate 44,908,876 of NC_090035.1, forward strand.
GTACAGGAATGCCTCTTCTCCGGGCACCCCAGAGGCGATGCCCAACAGGCTGAAAGGGGACTGGCAGGGAATGACAGGGGAAAGGGTGTATGACAGGAAGTTATGGGAGGTAAAGAGTAATTTTTGACCCATTGCTGATGTCATCCTTTGATGTCATGCAAAGTCAAATTTCCATTTGAGTCCTGGGGTTCCGAAGCGTTTACTTTGAAAAAACTAGTGTGCTCAAAGCACTTTGTGTTGGGGGGGGGGGGAAGCGTACACTGGAGTACAGGAATGCCTTTTCTCCGGGCACCCCAGAGTCGATGCCCAACAGGCTGAAAGGGGACTGGTAGGGAATGACAGGGGAAAGGGTGTGTGACAGGAAGTTATGGGAGGTAAAGAGTAATTTTTGACCCATTGCTGATGTCATCCTTCGATGCCATGCAAAGTCAAATTTCAATTTGAGTCCTGGGGTTCCGAAGCGTTTACTTAGAAAAAACTAGTGTGCTCAAAGCACTTTGTGTTGGGGGGGGGAAGCGTACACTGGAGTACAGGACTGCCTCTTCCCTGGGCACCTCAGAGGCGATGCCCAACAGACTGAAAGGGGACTGGCAGGGAATGACAGGGGAAAGGGTGTATGACAGGAAGTTATGGGAGGTAAAGAGTAATTTTTGACCCATTGCTGATGTCATCCTTCGATGCCATGCAAAGTCAAATTTCAATTTGAGTCCTGGGGTTCCGAAGCGTTTACTTAGAAAAAACTAGTGTGCTCAAAGCACTTTGTGTTGGGGGGGGGGAAGCGTACACTGGAGTACAGGACTGCCTCTTCTCTGGGCACCTCAGAGGCGATGCCCAACAGACTGAAAGGGGACTGGCAGGGAATGACAGGGGAAAGGGTGTATGACAGGAAGTTATGGGAGGTAAAGAGTAATTTTTGACCCATTGCTGATGTCATCCTTTGATGTCATGCAAAGTCAAATTTCCATTTGAGTCCTGGGGTTCCGAAGCGTTTACTTTGAAAAAACTAGTGTGCTCAAAGCACTTTGTGTTGGGGGGGGGGGAAGCGTACACTGGAGTACAGGAATGCCTTTTCTCCGGGCACTCCAGAGTCGATGCCCAACAGGCTGAAAGGGGACTGGTAGGGAATGACAGGGGAAAGGGTGTATGACAGGAAGTTATGGGAGGTAAAGAGTAATTTTTGACCCATTGCTGATGTCATCCTTCGATGCCATGCAAAGTCAAATTTCAATTTGAGTCCTGGGGTTCCGAAGCGTTTACTTAGAAAAAACTAGTGTGCTCAAAGCACTTTGTGTTGGGGGGGGGAAGCGTACACTGGAGTACAGGACTGCCTCTTCCCTGGGCACCTCAGAGGCGATGCCCAACAGACTGAAAGGGGACTGGCAGGGAATGACAGGGGAAAGGGTGTATGACAGGAAGTTATGGGAGGTAAAGAGTAATTTTTGACCCATTGCTGATGTCATCCTTCGATGCCATGCAAAGTCAAATTTCCAGTTGAGTCCTGGGGTTCCGAAGCGTTTACTTTGAAAAAACTAGTGTGCTCAAAGCACTTTGTGTTGGGGGGGGGGGGGAGCGTACACTGGAGTACAGGAATGCCTTTTCTCCGGGCACTCCAGAGGCGATGCCCAACAGGCTGAAAGGGGACTGGCAGGGAATGACAGGGAAAAGGGTGTATGACAGGAAGTTATGGGAGGTAAAGAGTAATTTTTGACCCATTGCTGATGTCATCCTTCGATGCCATGCAAAGTCAAATTTCAATTTGAGTCCTGGGGTTCCGAAGCGTTTACTTAGAAAAAACTAGTGTGCTCAAAGCACTTTGTGTTGGGGGGGGGGGGGAAGCGTACACTGGAGTACAGGACTGCCTCTTCTCCGGGCACACCAGGGGCGCTGCCCAACAGGCTGAAAGGGGACTGGCAGGGAATGACAGGGGAAAGGGTGTGTGACAGGAAGTTATGGGAGGTAAAGAGTAATTTTTGACCCATTGCTGATGTCATCCTTCGATGCCATGCAAAGTCAAATTTCCATTTGAGTCCTGGGGTTTCGAAACGTTTACTTTGAAAAAACTAGTGTGCTCAAACACTTTGTGTTGGAGGGGGGAGAAGCGGAGACAGGAGTACAGGACTGCCTCTTCTCCGGGCACTCCAGAGGCGATGCCCAAAAGGCTGAAAGGGGACTGGCAGGGAATGACAGGGGAAAGGGTGTGTGACAGGAAGTTATGGGAGGTAAAGAGTAATTTTTGACCCATTGCTGATGACATCCTTCGATGCCATGCAAAGTCAAATTTCAATTTGAGTCCTGGGGTTCCGAAGCGTTTACTTTGAAAAAACTAGTGTGCTCCAAGCACTTTGTGTTGGGGGGGGGGAAGCGTACACTGGAGTACAGGACTGTCTCTTCTCTGGGCACCCCAGAGGCGATGCCCAACAGGCTGAAAGGGGACTGGAAGGGAATGACAGGGGAAAGGGTGTATGACAGGGGAAAGGGTGTATGACAGGAAGTTATGGGAGGTAAAGAGTAATTTTTGACCCATTGCTGATGTCATCCTTCGATGCCATGCAAAGTCAAATTTCAATTTGAGTCCTGGGGTTCCGAAGCGTTTACTTTGAAATAACTAGTGTGCTCAAACACTTTGTGTTGGAGGGGGGAGAAGCGTAGACTGGAGTACAGGACTGCCTTTTCTCCGGGCACTCCAGGGGTGATGCTCAACAGGCTGAAAGGGGACTGGCAGGGAATGACAGGGGAAAGGGTATATGACAGGAAGTTATGGGAGGTAAAGAGTAATTTTTGACCCATTGCTGATGTCATCCTTCGATGCCATGCAAAGTCAAATTTCAATTTGAGTCCTGGGGTTCCGAAGCGTTTACTTAGAAAAAACTAGTGTGCTCAAAGCACTTTGTGTTGGGGGGAAAGCGTACACTGGAGTACAGGACGGCCTCTTCTCCGGGCACACCAGAGGCGATGCCCAACAGGCTGAAAGGGGACTGGCAGGGAATGACAAGGGAAAGGGTGTATGACAGGAAGTTATGGGAGGTAAAGAGTAATTTTTGACCCATTGCTGATGTCATCCTTCGATGCCATGCAAAGTCAAATTTCAATTTGAGTCCTGGGGTTCCGAAGCGTTTACTTTGAAAAAACTAGTGTGCTCCAAGCACTTTGTGTTGGGGGGGGGGGGGGAAGCGTACACTGGAGTACAGGACTGTCTCTTCTCTGGGCACCCCAGAGGCGATGCCCAACAGGCTGAAAGGGGACTGGCAGGGAATGACAGGGGAAAGGGTGTATGACAGGGGAAAGGGTGTATGACAGGAAGTTATGGGAGGTAAAGAGTAATTTTTGACCCATTGCTGATGTCATCCTTCGATGCCATGCAAAGTCAAATTTCCATTTGAGTCCTGGGGTTCCGAAGCGTTTACTTAGAAAAAACTAGTGTGCTCAAAGCACTTTGTGTTGGGGGGGGGGGGAAGCGTACACTGGAGTACAGGACTGCCTCTTCTCCGGGCACACCAGGGGCGCTGCCCAACAGGCTGAAAGGGGACTGGCAGGGAATGACAGGGGAAAGGGTGTGTGACAGGAAGTTATGGGAGGTAAAGAGTAATTTTTGACCCATTGCTGATGTCATCCTTCGATGCCATGCAAAGTCAAATTTCCATTTGAGTCCTGGGGTTTCGAAACGTTTACTTTGAAAAAACTAGTGTGCTCAAACACTTTGTGTTGGAGGGGGGAGAAGCGGAGACAGGAGTACAGGACTGCCTCTTCTCCGGGCACTCCAGAGGCGATGCCCAACAGTCTGAAAGGGGACTGGCAGGGAATGACAGGGGAAAGGGTGTGTGACAGGAAGTTATGGGAGGTAAAGAGTAATTTTTGACCCATTGCTGATGACATCCTTCGATGCCATGCAAAGTCAAATTTCAATTTGAGTCCTGGGGTTCCGAAGCGTTTACTTAGAAAAAACTAGTGTGCTCAAAGCACTTTGTGTTGGGGGGGGGAAGCGTACACTGGAGTACAGGACTGTCTCTTCTCTGGGCACCCCAGAGGCGATGCCCAACAGGCTGAAAGGGGACTGGAAGGGAATGACAGGGGAAAGGGTGTATGACAGGGGAAAGGGTGTATGACAGGAAGTTATGGGAGGTAAAGAGTAATTTTTGACCCATTGCTGATGTCATCCTTCGATGCCATGCAAAGTCAAATTTCAATTTGAGTCCTGGGGTTCCGAAGCGTTTACTTTGAAATAACTAGTGTGCTCAAACACTTTGTGTTGGAGGGGGGAGAAGCGTAGACTGGAGTACAGGACTGCCTTTTCTCCGGGCACTCCAGGGGTGATGCTCAACAGGCTGAAAGGGGACTGGCAGGGAATGACAGGGGAAAGGGTATATGACAGGAAGTTATGGGAGGTAAAGAGTAATTTTTGACCCATTGCTGATGTCATCCTTCGATGCCATGCAAAGTCAAATTTCAATTTGAGTCCTGGGGTTCCGAAGCGTTTACTTAGAAAAAACTAGTGTGCTCAAAGCACTTTGTGTTGGGGGGAAAGCGTACACTGGAGTACAGGACGGCCTCTTCTCCGGGCACACCAGAGGCGATGCCCAACAGGCTGAAAGGGGACTGGCAGGGAATGACAGGGGAAAGGGTGTATGACAGGAAGTTATGGGAGGTAAAGAGTAATTTTTGACCCATTGCTGATGTCATCCTTCGATGCCATGCAAAGTCAAATTTCAATTTGAGTCCTGGGGTTCCGAAGCGTTTACTTTGAAAAAACTAGTGTGCTCCAAGCACTTTGTGTTGGGGGGGGGGAAGCGTACACTGGAGTACAGGACTGTCTCTTCTCTGGGCACCCCAGAGGCGATGCCCAACAGGCTGAAAGGGGACTGGCAGGGAATGACAGGGGAAAGGGTGTATGACAGGGGAAAGGTTGTATGACAGGAAGTTATGGAAGGTAAAGAGTAATTTTTGACCCATTGCTGATGTCATCCTTCGATGCCATGCAAAGTCAAATTTCCATTTGAGTCCTGGGGTTCCGAAGCGTTTACTTTGAAAAAAACTATTGTGCTCAAAGCACTTTGTGTTGGGGGGGGAAGCGTACACTGGAGTACAGGACTGCCTCTTCTCTGGGCACCCCAGGGGCGCTGCCCAACAGGCTGAAAGGGGACTGGCAGGGAATGACAGGGGAAAGGGTGTGTGACAGGAAGTTATGGGAGGTAGAGTAATTTTTGACCCATTGCTGATGTCATCCTTCGATGCCATGCAAAGTCAAATTTCCATTTGAGTCCTGGGGTTTCGAAACGTAAACTTTGAAAAATCTAGTGTGCTCAAACACTTTGTGTTGGAGGGGGGAGAAGCGGAGACAGGAGTACAGGACTGCCTCTTCTCCGGGCACTCCAGAGGCGATGCTCAACAGGCTGAAAGGGGACTGGCAGGGAATGACAGGGGAAAGGGTGTGTGACAGGAAGTTATGGGAGGTAAAGAGTAATTTTTGACCCATTGCTGATGACATCCTTCGATGCCATGCAAAGTCAAATTTCAATTTGAGTCCTGGGGTTCCGAAGCGTTTACTTTGAAAAAAACTATTGTGCTCAAAGCACTTTGTGTTGGGGGGGGGAAGCGTACACTGGAGTACAGGACTGCCTCTTCTCTGGGCACCCCAGGGGCGCTGCCCAACAGGCTGAAAGGGGACTGGCAGGGAATGACAGGGGAAAGGGTGTGTGACAGGAAGTTATGGGAGGTAGAGTAATTTTTGACCCATTGCTGATGTCATCCTTCGATGCCATGCAAAGTCAAATTTCCATTTGAGTCCTGGGGTTTCGAAACGTAAACTTTGAAAAATCTAGTGTGCTCAAACACTTTGTGTTGGGGGGGGGGAAGCGTACACTGGAGTACAGGACTGTCTCTTCTCTGGGCACCCCAGAGGCGATGCCCAACAGGCTGAAAGGGGACTGGCAGGGAATGACAGGGGAAAGGGTGTATGACAGGGGAAAGGGTGTATGACAGCAAGTTATGGGAGGTAAAGAGTAATTTTTGACCCATTGCTGATGTCATCCTTCGATGCCATGCAAAGTCAAATTTCAATTTGACTCCTGGGGTTCCGAAGCGTTTACTTTGAAATAACTAGTGTGCTCAAACACTTTGTGTTGGAGGGGGGAGAATCGTAGACTGGAGTACAGGACTGCCTCTTCTCCGGGCACTCCAGGGGCGATGCTCAACAGGCTGAAAGGGGACTGGCAGGGAATGACAGGGGAAAGGGTGTATGACAGGAAGTTATGGGAGGTAAAGAGTAATTTTTGACCCATTGCTGATGTCATTCTTCGATGCCATGCAAAGTCAAATTTCCATTTGAGTCCTGGGGTTCCGAAGCGTTTACTTTGAAAAAAACTATTGTGCTCAAAGCACTTTGTGTTGGGGGGGGGAAGCGAACACTGGAGTACAGGACTGCCTCTTCTCTGGGCACCCCAGAGGCGCTGCCCAACAGGCTGAAAGGGGACTGGCAGGGAATTACAGGGGAAAGGGTGTGTGACAGGAAGTTATGGGAGGTAAAGAGTAATTTTTGACCCATTGCTGATGTCATCCTTCGATGCCATGCAAATTCAAATTTCCATTTGATTCCTGGGGTTTCGAAATGTTTACTTTGAAAAAACTAGTGTGCTCAAAGACTTTGTGTTGGAGGGGGGAGAAGCGGAGACAGGAGTACAGGACTGCCTCTTCTCCGGGCACTCCAGAGGCGATGCCCAACAGGCTGAAAGGGGACTGGCAGGGAATGACAGGGGAAAGGGTGTGTGACAGGAAGTTATGGGAGGTAAAGAGTAATTTTTGACCCATTGCTGATGACATCCTTCGATGCCATGCAAAGTCAAATTTCAATTTGATTCCTGGGGTTCCGAAGCGTTTACTTTGAAAAAACTAGTGTGCTCCAAGCACTTTGTGTTGGGGGGGGGGAAGCGTACACTGGAGTACAGGACTGTCTCTTCTCTGGGCACCCCAGAGGCGATGCCCAACAGGCTGAAAGGGGACTGGCAGGGAATGACAGGGGAAAGGGTGTATGACAGGGGAAAGGGTGTATGACAGCAAGTTATAGGAGGTAAAGAGTAATTTTTGACCCATTGCTCATGTCATCCTTCGATGCCATGCAAAGTCAAATTTCAATTTGACTCCTGGGGTTCCGAAGCGTTTACTTTGAAATAACTAGTGTGCTCAAAGCACTTTGTGTTGGAGGGGGGAGAAGCGTAGACTGGAGTACAGGACTGCCTCTTCTCCGGGGACTCCAGGGGCGATGCTCAACAGGCTGAAAGGGGACTGGCAGGGAATGACAGGGGAAAGGGTGTATGACAGGAAGTTATGGGAGGTAAAGAGTAATTTTTGACCCATTGCTGATGTCATTCTTCGATGCCATGCAAAGTCAAATTTCCATTTGAGTCCTGGGGTTCCGAAGCGTTTACTTTGAAAAAAACTATTGTGCTCAAAGCACTTTGTGTTGGGGGGGGAAGCGTACACTGGAGTACAGGACTGCCTCTTCTCTGGGCACCCCAGAGGCGCTGCCCAACAGGCTGAAAGGGGACTGGCAGGGAATGACAGGGGAAAGGGTGTATGACAGGGGAAAGTGTGTATGACAGGAAGTTATGGGAGGTAAAGAGTAATTTTTGACCCATTGCTGATGTCATCCTTCGATGCCATGCAAAGTCAAATTTCCATTTGAGTCCTGGGGTTCCGAAGCGTTTACTTTGAAAAAAACTAGTGTGCTCAAAGCACTTTGTGTTCGGGGGGGAAGCGTAGACTGGAGTACAGGACTGCCTCTTTTCTGGGCACCCCAGAGGCGATGCCCAACAGGCTGAAAGGGGACTGGCAGGGAATGACAGGGGAAAGGGTGTGTGACAGGAAGTTATGGGAGGTAAAGAGTAATTTTTGACCCATTGCTGATGACATCCTTCGATGCCATGCAAAGTCAAATTTCAATTTGAGTCCTGGGGTTCCGAAGCGTTTACTTTGAAAAAACTAGTGTGCTCCAAGCACTTTGTGTTGGGGGGGGGGGAAGCGTACACTGGAGTACAGGACTGTCTCTTCTCTGGGCACCCCAGAGGCGATGCCCAACAGGCTGAAAGGGGACTGGAAGGGAATGACAGGGGAAAGGGTGTATGACAGGGGAAAGGGTGTATGACAGGAAGTTATGGGAGGTAAAGAGTAATTTTTGACCCATTGCTGATGTCATCCTTCGATGCCATGCAAAGTCAAATTTCAATTTGAGTCCTGGGGTTCCGAAGCGTTTACTTTGAAATAACTAGTGTGCTCAAACACTTTGTGTTGGAGGGGGGAGAAGCGTAGACTGGAGTACAGGACTGCCTTTTCTCCGGGCACTCCAGGGGTGATGCTCAACAGGCTGAAAGGGGACTGGCAGGGAATGACAGGGGAAAGGGTATATGACAGGAAGTTATGGGAGGTAAAGAGTAATTTTTGACCCATTGCTGATGTCATCCTTCGATGCCATGCAAAGTCAAATTTCAATTTGAGTCCTGGGGTTCCGAAGCGTTTACTTAGAAAAAACTAGTGTGCTCAAAGCACTTTGTGTTGGGGGGAAAGCGTACACTGGAGTACAGGACGGCCTCTTCTCCGGGCACACCAGAGGCGATGCCCAACAGGCTGAAAGGGGACTGGCAGGGAATGACAAGGGAAAGGGTGTATGACAGGAAGTTATGGGAGGTAAAGAGTAATTTTTGACCCATTGCTGATGTCATCCTTCGATGCCATGCAAAGTCAAATTTCAATTTGAGTCCTGGGGTTCCGAAGCGTTTACTTTGAAAAAACTAGTGTGCTCCAAGCACTTTGTGTTGGGGGGGGGAAGCGTACACTGGAGTACAGGACTGTCTCTTCTCTGGGCACCCCAGAGGCGATGCCCAACAGGCTGAAAGGGGACTGGCAGGGAATGACAGGGGAAAGGGTGTATGACAGGGGAAAGGGTGTATGACAGGAAGTTATGGGAGGTAAAGAGTAATTTTTGACCCATTGCTGATGTCATCCTTCGATGCCATGCAAAGTCAAATTTCCATTTGAGTCCTGGGGTTCCGAAGCGTTTACTTAGAAAAAACTAGTGTGCTCAAAGCACTTTGTGTTGGGGGGGGGGGAGCGTACACTGGAGTACAGGACTGCCTCTTCTCCGGGCACACCAGGGGCGCTGCCCAACAGGCTGAAAGGGGACTGGCAGGGAATGACAGGGGAAAGGGTGTGTGACAGGAAGTTATGGGAGGTAAACAGTAATTTTTGACCCATTGCTGATGTCATCCTTCGATGCCATGCAAAGTCAAATTTCCATTTGAGTCCTGGGGTTTCGAAACGTTTACTTTGAAAAAACTAGTGTGCTCAAACACTTTGTGTTGGAGGGGGGAGAAGCGGAGACAGGAGTACAGGACTGCCTCTTCTCCGGGCACTCCAGAGGCGATGCCCAACAGGCTGAAAGGGGACTGGCAGGGAATGACAGGGGAAAGGGTGTGTGACAGGAAGTTATGGGAGGTAAAGAGTAATTTTTGACCCATTGCTGATGACATCCTTCGATGCCATGCAAAGTCAAATTTCAATTTGAGTCCTGGGGTTCCGAAGCGTTTACTTTGAAAAAACTAGTGTGCTCCAAGCACTTTGTGTTGGGGGGGGGAAGCGTACACTGGAGTACAGGACTGTCTCTTCTCTGGGCACCCCAGAGGCGATGCCCAACAGGCTGAAAGGGGACTGGAAGGGAATGACAGGGGAAAGGGTGTATGACAGGGGAAAGGGTGTATGACAGGAAGTTATGGGAGGTAAAGAGTAATTTTTGACCCATTGCTGATGTCATCCTTCGATGCCATGCAAAGTCAAATTTCAATTTGAGTCCTGGGGTTCCGAAGCGTTTACTTTGAAATAACTAGTGTGCTCAAACACTTTGTGTTGGAGGGGGGAGAAGCGTAGACTGGAGTACAGGACTGCCTTTTCTCCGGGCACTCCAGGGGTGATGCTCAACAGGCTGAAAGGGGACTGGCAGGGAATGACAGGGGAAAGGGTATATGACAGGAAGTTATGGGAGGTAAAGAGTAATTTTTGACCCATTGCTGATGTCATCCTTCGATGCCATGCAAAGTCAAATTTCAATTTGAGTCCTGGGGTTCCGAAGCGTTTACTTAGAAAAAACTAGTGTGCTCAAAGCACTTTGTGTTGGGGGGAAAGCGTACACTGGAGTACAGGACGGCCTCTTCTCCGGGCACACCAGAGGCGATGCCCAACAGGCTGAAAGGGGACTGGCAGGGAATGACAAGGGAAAGGGTGTATGACAGGAAGTTATGGGAGGTAAAGAGTAATTTTTGACCCATTGCTGATGTCATCCTTCGATGCCATGCAAAGTCAAATTTCAATTTGAGTCCTGGGGTTCCGAAGCGTTTACTTTGAAAAAACTAGTGTGCTCCAAGCACTTTGTGTTGGGGGGGGGGGAAGCGTACACTGGAGTACAGGACTGTCTCTTCTCTGGGCACCCCAGAGGCGATGCCCAACAGGCTGAAAGGGGACTGGCAGGGAATGACAGGGGAAAGGGTGTATGACAGGGGAAAGGTTGTATGACAGGAAGTTATGGAAGGTAAAGAGTAATTTTTGACCCATTGCTGATGTCATCCTTCGATGCCATGCAAAGTCAAATTTCCATTTGAGTCCTGGGGTTCCGAAGCGTTTACTTTGAAAAAAACTATTGTGCTCAAAGCACTTTGTGTTGGGGGGGGAAGCGTACACTGGAGTACAGGACTGCCTCTTCTCTGGGCACCCCAGGGGCGCTGCCCAACAGGCTGAAAGGGGACTGGCAGGGAATGACAGGGGAAAGGGTGTGTGACAGGAAGTTATGGGAGGTAGAGTAATTTTTGACCCATTGCTGATGTCATCCTTCGATGCCATGCAAAGTCAAATTTCCATTTGAGTCCTGGGGTTTCGAAACGTAAACTTTGAAAAATCTAGTGTGCTCAAACACTTTGTGTTGGAGGGGGGAGAAGCGGAGACAGGAGTACAGGACTGCCTCTTCTCCGGGCACTCCAGAGGCGATGCCCAACAGGCTGAAAGGGGACTGGCAGGGAATGACAGGGGAAAGGGTGTGTGACAGGAAGTTATGGGAGGTAAAGAGTAATTTTTGACCCATTGCTGATGACATCCTTCGATGCCATGCAAAGTCAAATTTCAATTTGATTCCTGGGGTTCCGAAGCGTTTACTTTGAAAAAACTAGTGTGCTCCAAGCACTTTGTGTTGGGGGGGGGGGGGGAAGCGTACACTGGAGTACAGGACTGTCTCTTCTCTGGGCACCCCAGAGGCGATGCCCAACAGGCTGAAAGGGGACTGGCAGGGAATGACAGGGGAAAGGGTGTATGACAGGGGAAAGGGTGTATGACAGCAAGTTATGGGAGGTAAAGAGTAATTTTTGACCCATTGCTGATGTCATCCTTCGATGCCATGCAAAGTCAAATTTCAATTTGACTCCTGGGGTTCCGAAGCGTTTACTTTGAAATAACTAGTGTGCTCAAACACTTTGTGTTGGAGGGGGGAGAAGCGTAGACTGGAGTACAGGACTGCCTCTTCTCCGGGCACTCCAGGGGCGATGCTCAACAGGCTGAAAGGGGACTGGCAGGGAATGACAGGGGAAAGGGTGTATGACAGGAAGTTATGGGAGGTAAAGAGTAATTTTTGACCCATTGCTGATGTCATTCTTCGATGCCATGCAAAGTCAAATTTCCATTTGAGTCCTGGGGTTCCGAAGCGTTTACTTTGAAAAAAACTATTGTGCTCAAAGCACTTTGTGTTGGGGGGGGAAGCGTACACTGGAGTACAGGACTGTCTCTTCTCTGGGCACCCCAGAGGCGATGCCCAACAGGCTGAAAGGGGACTGGCAGGGAATGACAGGGGAAAGGGTGTATGACAGGGGAAAGGGTGTATGACAGCAAGTTATGGGAGGTAAAGAGTAATTTTTGACCCATTGCTGATGTCATCCTTCGATGCCATGCAAAGTCAAATTTCAATTTGACTCCTGGGGTTCCGAAGCGTTTACTTTGAAATAACTAGTGTGCTCAAACACTTTGTGTTGGAGGGGGGAGAAGCGTAGACTGGAGTACAGGACTGCCTCTTCTCCGGGCACTCCAGGGGCGATGCTCAACAGGCTGAAAGGGGACTGGCAGGGAATGACAGGGGAAAGGGTGTATGACAGGAAGTTATGGGAGGTAAAGAGTAATTTTTGACCCATTGCTGATGTCATTCTTCGATGCCATGCAAAGTCAAATTTCCATTTGAGTCCTGGGGTTCCGAAGCGTTTACTTTGAAAAAACTAGTGTGCTCAAAGACTTTGTGTTGGAGGGGGGAGAAGCGGAGACAGGAGTACAGGACTGCCTCTTCTCCGGGCACTCCAGAGGCGATGCCCAACAAGCTGAAAGGGGACTGGCAGGGAATGACAGGGGAAAGGGTGTGTGACAGGAAGTTATGGGAGGTAAAGAGTAATTTTTGACCCATTGCTGATGACATCCTTCGATGCCATGCAAAGTCAAATTTCAATTTGAGTCCTGGGGTTCCGAAGCGTTTACTTTGAAAAAACTAGTGTGCTCAAAGCACTTTGTGTTGGGGGGGGGGGGGGGAAGCGTACACTGGAGTACAGGACTGTCTCTTCTCTGGGCACCCCAGAGGCGATGCCCAACAGGCTGAAAGGGGACTGGCAGGGAATGACAGGGGAAAGGGTGTATGACAGGGGAAAGTGTGTATGACAGGAAGTTATGGGAGGTAAAGAGTAATTTTTGACCCATTGCTGATGTCATCCTTCGATGCCATGCAAAGTCAAATTTCCATTTGAGTCCTGGGGTTCCGAAGCGTTTACTTTGAAAAAAACTAGTGTGCTCAAAGCACTTTGTGTTCGGAGGGGAAGCGTAGACTGGAGTACAGGACTGCCTCTTTTCTGGGCACCCCAGAGGCGATGCCCAACAGGCTGAAAGGGGACTGGCAGGGAATGAAAGGGGAAAGGGTGTGTGACAGGAAGTTTTGGGAGGTAAAGAGTAATTTTTGACCCATTGCTGATGTCATCCTTCGATGCCATGCAAAGTCAAATTTCAATTTGAGTCCTGGGGTTCCGAAGCGTTTACTTTGAAAAAACTAGTGTGCTCAAACACTTTGTGTTGGAGGTGGGAGAAGCATAGACAAGAGTACAGGACTGTCTCTTCTCCGGGCACCCCAGAGGCGATGCCCAACAGGCTGAAAGGGGACTGGCAGGGAATGACAGGGGAAAGGGTGTATGACAGGAAGTTATGGGAGGTAAAGAGTAGTTTTTGACCCATTGCTGATGTCATCCTTCGATGCCATGCAAAGTCAAATTTCAATTTGAGTCCTGGGGTTCTGAAGTGTTTACTTTGAAAAAACTAGTGTGCTCAAAGCACTTTGTGTTGGGGGGGGGAAGCGTACACTGGAGTACAGGACTGCCTCTTCTCCGGGCACTCCAGAGGCGATGCCCAACAGGCTGAAAGGGGACTGGCAGGGAATGACAGGGGAAAGAGTGTGTGACAGGTAGTTATGGGAGGTAAAGCGTAATTTTTGACCCATTACTGATGACATCCTTCGATGCCATGCAAAGTCAAATTTCAATTTGAGTCCTGGGGTTCCGAAGCGTTTACTTTGAAAAAACCAGTGTGCTCAAAGCACTTTGTTTGGGGGGGGGGGGAAGCGTACACTGGAGTACAGGACTGTCTCTTCTCTGGGCACCCCAGAGGCGATGCCCAACATGCTGAAAGGGGACTGGCAGGGAATGACAGGGGAAAGGGTGTATGACAGGGGAAAGGGTGTATGACAGGAAGTTATGGGAGGTAAAAAGTAATTTTTGACCCATTGCTGATGTCATCCTTCGATGCCATGCAAAGTCAAATTTCCATTTGAGTCCTGGGGTTCCGAAGCGTTTACTTTGAAAAAAACTATTGTGCTCAAAGCACTTTGTGTTGAAGGGGGGGAAGCGTACACTGGAGTACAGGACTGCCTCTTCTCTGGGCACCCCAGAGGCGATGCCCAACAGGCTGAAAGGGGACTGGCAGGGAATGACAGGGGAAAGGGTGTGTGACAGGAAGTTATGGGAGGTAAAGAGTAATTTTTGACCCATTGCTGATGACATCCTTCGATGCCATGCAAAGTCAAATTTCAATTTGAGTCCTGGGGTTCCGAAGCGTTTACTTTGAAAAAACTAGTGTGCTCAAAGCACTTTGTGTTGGGCGGGGGGAAGCGTACACTGGAGTACAGGACTGTCTCTTCTCTGGGCACCCCAGAGGCGATGCCCAACAGGCTGAAAGGGGACTGGCAGGGAATGACAGGGGAAAGGGTGTATGACAGGGGAAAGGGTGTATGACAGGAAGTTATGGGAGGTAAAGAGTAATTTTGACCCATTGCTGAAGTCATCCTTCGATGCCATGCAAAGTCAAATTTCCATTTGAGTCCTGGGGTTCCGAAGCGTTTACTTTGAAAAAAACTAGTGTGCTCAAAGCACTTTGTGTTGGGGGGGGAAGCGTACACTGGAGTACAGGACTGCGTCTTCTCTGGACACCCCAGAGGCGCTGCCCAACAGGCTGAAAGCGGACTGGCAAAGAATGACAGGGGAAAGGGTGTGTGACAGGAAGTTATGGGAGGTAAAGAGTAATTTTTGACCCATTGCTGATGTCATCCTTCGATGCCATGCAAAGTCAAATTTCCATTTGTGTCCTGGGGTTCTGAAGCGTTTACTTTGAAAAAACTAGTGTGCTCAAAGCACTTTGTGTTGGGGGGGGAAGCGTACACTGGAGTACAGGAATGCCTCTTCTCCGGGCACCTCAGAGGCGATGCCCAACAGGCTGAAAGGGGACTGGTAGGGAATGACAGGGGAAAGGGTGTATGACAGGAAGTTATGGGAGGTAAAGAGTAATTTTTGACCCATTGCTGATGTCATCCTTCGATGCCATGCAAAGTCAAATTTCAATTTGAGTCCTGGGGTTCCGAAGCGTTTACTTAGAAAAAACTAATGTGCTCAAAGCACTTTGTGTTGGGGGGGGAAGCGTACACTGGAGTACAGGACTGCCTCTTCTCTGGGCACCTCAGAGGCGATGCCCAACAGACTGAAAGGGGACTGGCAGGGAATGACAGCGGAAAGGGTGTATGACAGGAAGTTATGGGAGGTAAAGAGTAATTTTTGACCCATTGCTGATGTCATCCTTCGATGACATGCAAAGTCAAATTTCCATTTGAGTCCTGGGGTTCCGAAGCGTTTACTTTGAAAAAACTAGTGTGCTCAAAGCACTTTGTGTTGGGGGGGGAAGCGTACACTGGAGTACAGGAATGCCTCTTCTCCGGGCACCCCAGAGGCGATGCCCAACAGGCTGAAAGGGGACTGGTAGGGAATGACAGGGGAAAGGGTGTATGACAGTAAGTTATGGGAGGTAAAGAGTAATTTTTGACCCATTGCTGATGTCATCCTTCGATGCCATGCAAAGTCAAATTTCAATTTGAGTCCTGGGGTTCCGAAGCGTTTACTTTGAAAAAACTAGTGTGCTCAAAGCACTTTGTGTTGGGGGGGGGGGAAGCGTACACTGGAGTACAGGACTGCCTCTTCTCTGGGCACCTCAGAGGCGATGCCCAACAGACTGAAAGGGGACTGGCAGGGAATGACAGGGGAAAGGGTGTATGACAGGAAGTTATGGGAGGCAAAGAGTAATTTTTGACCCGTTGCTGATGTCATACTTCGATGCCATGCAAAGTCAAATTTCAATTTGAGTCCTGGGGTTCCGAAGCGTTTACTTTGAAAAAACTAGTGTGCTCAAACACTTTGTGTTGGGGGTGGGAGAAGCATAGACAGGAGTACAGGACTGCCTCTTCTTCGGGCACTCCAGAGGCGATGCCCAACAGGCTGAAAGGGGACTGGCAGGGAATGACAGGGGAAAGGGTGTATGACAGGAAGTTATGGGAGGTAAAGAGTAATTTTTGACCCATTGCTGATGTCATCCTTCGATGCCATGCAAAGTCAAATTTCAATTTGAGTCCTGGGGTTCTGAAGTGTTTACTTAGAAAAAACTAGTGTGCTCAAAGCACTTTGTGTTGGGGGGGGGAAGCATACACTGGAGTACAGGACTGCCTCTTCTCTGGGCACCTCAGAGGCGATGCCCAACAGACTGAAAGGGGACTGGCAGGAATGACAGGGGAAAGGGTGTATGACAGGAAGTTATGGGAGGCAAAGAGTAATTTTTGACCCATTGCTGATATCATCCTTCGATGCCATGCAAAGTCAAATTTCAATTTGAGTCCTGGGGTCCGAAGCGTTTACTTTGAAAAAACTAGTGTGCTCAAAGCACTTTGTGTTGGGGGGGAAGCGTACACTGGAGTACAGGACTGCCTCTTCTCCGGGCACACAGAGGCGATGCCCAACAGGCTGAAAGGGGACTGGCAGGGAATGACAAGGGAAAGGGTGTATGACAGGAAGTTATGGGAGGTAAAGAGTAATTTTTGACCCATTGCTGATGTCATCCTTCGATCCATGCAAAGTCAAATTTCAATTTGAGTCCTGGGGTTCCGAAGCGTTTACTTAGAAAAAACTAATGTGCTCAAAGCACTTTGTGTTGGGGGGGGAAGCGTACACTGGAGTACAGGACTGCCTCTTCTCTGGGCACCTCAGAGGCGATGCCCAACAGACTGAAAGGGGACTGGCAGGGAATGACAGCGGAAAGGGTGTATGACAGGAAGTTATGGAGGTAAAGAGTAATTTTTGACCCATTGCTGATGTCATCCTTCGATGACATGCAAAGTCAATTTCCATTTGAGTCCTGGGTTCCGAAGCGTTTACTTTGAAAAAACTAGTGTGCTCAAAGCACTTTGTGTTGGGGGGGGAAGCGTACACTGGAGTACAGGAATGCCTCTTCTCCGGGCACCCCAGAGGCGATGCCCAACAGGCTGAAAGGGGACTGGTAGGGAATGACAGGGGAAAGGGTGTATGACAGTAAGTTATGGGAGGTAAAGAGTAATTTTTGACCCATTGCTGATGTCATCCTTCGATGCCATGCAAAGTCAAATTTCAATTTGAGTCCTGGGGTTCCGAAGCGTTTACTTTGAAAAACTAGTGTGCTCAAAGCACTTTGTGTTGGGGGGGGGGGAGCGTACACTGGAGTACAGGACTGCCTCTTCTCTGGGCACCTCAGAGGCGATGCCAACAGACTGAAAGGGACTGGCAGGGATGACAGGGGAAAGGGTGTGTGACAGGAAGTTATGGGAGGTAAAGAGTAATTTTTGACCCATTGCTGATGACATCCTTCGATGCCATGCAAAGTCAAATTTCAATTTGATTCCTGGGGTTCCGAAGCGTTTACTTTGAAAAACTAGTGTGCTCCAAGCACTTTGTGTTGGGGGGGGGGGGGGAAGCGTACACTGGAGTACAGACTGTCTCTTCTCTGGGCACCCCAGAGGCGATGCCCACAGGCTGAAAGGGGACTGGCAGGGAATGACAGGGGAAAGGGTGTATGACAGGGGAAAGGGGTGTATGACAGCAAGTTATGGGAGGTAAAGAGTAATTTTTGACCCATTGCTGATGTCATCCTTCGATGCCATGCAAAGTCAAATTTCAATTTGACTCCTGGGGTCCGAAGCGTTTACTTTGAAATAACTAGTGTGCTCAAACACTTTGTGTTGGAGGGGGGAGAAGCGTAGACTGGAGTACAGGACTGCTCTTCTCCGGGCACTCCAGGGCGATGCTCAACAGGCTGAAAGGGGACTGGCAGGGAATGACAGGGGAAAGGGTGTATGACAGGAAGTTATGGGAGGTAAGAGTAATTTTTGACCCATGCTGATGTCATTCTTCGATGCCATGCAAAGTCAAATTTCCATTTGAGTCCTGGGTTCCGAAGCGTTTACTTTGAAAAACTATGTGCTCAAAGCACTTTGTGTTGGGGGGGGAAGCGTACACTGGAGTACAGGACTGTCTCTTCTCTGGGCACCCCAGAGGCGATGCCCAACAGGCTGAAAGGGGACTGGCAGGGAATGACAGGGGAAAGGGTGTATGACAGGGGAAAGGGTGTATGACAGCAAGTTATGGGAGGTAAAGAGTAATTTTTGACCCATTGCTGATGTCATCCTTCGATGCCATGCAAAGTCAAATTTCAATTTGACTCCTGGGTTCCGAAGCGTTTTACTTTGAATAACTAGTGTGCTCAAACACTTTGTGTTGGAGGGGGGAGAAGCGTAGACTGGAGTACAGGACTGCCTCTTCTCCGGGCACTCCAGGGGCGATGCTCAACAGGCTGAAAGGGGACTGGCAGGAATGACAGGGAAAGGGTTGTATGACAGGAAGTTATGGGAGGTAAAGAGTAATTTTTGACCCATTGCTGATGTCATTCTTCGATGCCATGCAAAGTCAAATTTCCATTTGAGTCCTGGGGTTCCGAAGCGTTTACTTTGAAAAAACTAGTGTGCTCAAAGACTTTGTGTTGGAGGGGGGAGAAGCGGAGACAGGAGTACAGGACTGCCTCTTCTCCGGGCACTCCAGAGGCGATGCCCAACAAGCTGAAAGGGGACTGGCAGGGAATGACAGGGGAAAGGGTGTGTGACAGGAAGTTATGGGAGGTAAAGAGTAATTTTTGACCCATTGCTGATGACATCCTTCGATGCCATGCAAAGTCAAATTTCAATTTGAGTCCTGGGGTTCCGAAGCGTTTACTTTGAAAAAACTAGTGTGCTCAAAGCACTTTGTGTTGGGGGGGGGGGGAAGCGTACACTGGAGTACAGGACTGTCTCTTCTCTGGGCACCCCAGAGGCGATGCCCAACAGGCTGAAAGGGGACTGGCAGGGAATGACAGGGGAAAGGGTGTATGACAGGGGAAAGTGTGTATGACAGGAAGTTATGGGAGGTAAAGAGTAATTTTTGACCCATTGCTGATGTCATCCTTCGATGCCATGCAAAGTCAAATTTCCATTTGAGTCCTGGGGTTCCGAAGCGTTTACTTTGAAAAAAACTAGTGTGCTCAAAGCACTTTGTGTTCGGAGGGGAAGCGTAGACTGGAGTACAGGACTGCCTCTTTTCTGGGCACCCCAGAGGCGATGCCCAACAGGCTGAAAGGGGACTGGCAGGGAATGAAAGGGGAAAGGGTGTGTGACAGGAAGTTTTGGGAGGTAAAGAGTAATTTTTGACCCATTGCTGATGTCATCCTTCGATGCCATGCAAAGTCAAATTTCAATTTGAGTCCTGGGGTTCCGAAGCGTTTACTTTGAAAAAACTAGTGTGCTCAAACACTTTGTGTTGGAGGTGGGAGAAGCATAGACAAGAGTACAGGACTGTCTCTTCTCCGGGCACCCCAGAGGCGATGCCCAACAGGCTGAAAGGGGACTGGCAGGGAATGACAGGGGAAAGGGTGTATGACAGGAAGTTATGGGAGGTAAAGAGTAGTTTTTGACCCATTGCTGATGTCATCCTTCGATGCCATGCAAAGTCAAATTTCAATTTGAGTCCTGGGGTTCTGAAGTGTTTACTTTGAAAAAACTAGTGTGCTCAAAGCACTTTGTGTTGGGGGGGGGAAGCGTACACTGGAGTACAGGACTGCCTCTTCTCCGGGCACTCCAGAGGCGATGCCCAACAGGCTGAAAGGGGACTGGCAGGGAATGACAGGGGAAAGAGTGTGTGACAGGTAGTTATGGGAGGTAAAGCGTAATTTTTGACCCATTACTGATGACATCCTTCGATGCCATGCAAAGTCAAATTTCAATTTGAGTCCTGGGGTTCCGAAGCGTTTACTTTGAAAAAACCAGTGTGCTCAAAGCACTTTGTTTGGGGGGGGGGGAAGCGTACACTGGAGTACAGGACTGTCTCTTCTCTGGGCACCCCAGAGGCGATGCCCAACATGCTGAAAGGGGACTGGCAGGGAATGACAGGGGAAAGGGTGTATGACAGGGGAAAGGGTGTATGACAGGAAGTTATGGGAGGTAAAAAGTAATTTTTGACCCATTGCTGATGTCATCCTTCGATGCCATGCAAAGTCAAATTTCCATTTGAGTCCTGGGGTTCCGAAGCGTTTACTTTGAAAAAAACTATTGTGCTCAAAGCACTTTGTGTTGAAGGGGGGGAAGCGTACACTGGAGTACAGGACTGCCTCTTCTCTGGGCACCCCAGAGGCGATGCCCAACAGGCTGAAAGGGGACTGGCAGGGAATGACAGGGGAAAGGGTGTGTGACAGGAAGTTATGGGAGGTAAAGAGTAATTTTTGACCCATTGCTGATGACATCCTTCGATGCCATGCAAAGTCAAATTTCAATTTGAGTCCTGGGGTTCCGAAGCGTTTACTTTGAAAAAACTAGTGTGCTCAAAGCACTTTGTGTTGGGCGGGGGGAAGCGTACACTGGAGTACAGGACTGTCTCTTCTCTGGGCACCCCAGAGGCGATGCCCAACAGGCTGAAAGGGGACTGGCAGGGAATGACAGGGGAAAGGGTGTATGACAGGGGAAAGGGTGTATGACAGGAAGTTATGGGAGGTAAAGAGTAATTTTGACCCATTGCTGAAGTCATCCTTCGATGCCATGCAAAGTCAAATTTCCATTTGAGTCCTGGGGTTCCGAAGCGTTTACTTTGAAAAAAACTAGTGTGCTCAAAGCACTTTGTGTTGGGGGGGGAAGCGTACACTGGAGTACAGGACTGCGTCTTCTCTGGACACCCCAGAGGCGCTGCCCAACAGGCTGAAAGCGGACTGGCAAAGAATGACAGGGGAAAGGGTGTGTGACAGGAAGTTATGGGAGGTAAAGAGTAATTTTTGACCCATTGCTGATGTCATCCTTCGATGCCATGCAAAGTCAAATTTCCATTTGTGTCCTGGGGTTCTGAAGCGTTTACTTTGAAAAAACTAGTGTGCTCAAAGCACTTTGTGTTGGGGGGGGAAGCGTACACTGGAGTACAGGAATGCCTCTTCTCCGGGCACCTCAGAGGCGATGCCCAACAGGCTGAAAGGGGACTGGTAGGGAATGACAGGGGAAAGGGTGTATGACAGGAAGTTATGGGAGGTAAAGAGTAATTTTTGACCCATTGCTGATGTCATCCTTCGATGCCATGCAAAGTCAAATTTCAATTTGAGTCCTGGGGTTCCGAAGCGTTTACTTAGAAAAAACTAATGTGCTCAAAGCACTTTGTGTTGGGGGGGGAAGCGTACACTGGAGTACAGGACTGCCTCTTCTCTGGGCACCTCAGAGGCGATGCCCAACAGACTGAAAGGGGACTGGCAGGGAATGACAGCGGAAAGGGTGTATGACAGGAAGTTATGGGAGGTAAAGAGTAATTTTTGACCCATTGCTGATGTCATCCTTCGATGACATGCAAAGTCAAATTTCCATTTGAGTCCTGGGGTTCCGAAGCGTTTACTTTGAAAAAACTAGTGTGCTCAAAGCACTTTGTGTTGGGGGGGGAAGCGTACACTGGAGTACAGGAATGCCTCTTCTCCGGGCACCCCAGAGGCGATGCCCAACAGGCTGAAAGGGGACTGGTAGGGAATGACAGGGGAAAGGGTGTATGACAGTAAGTTATGGGAGGTAAAGAGTAATTTTTGACCCATTGCTGATGTCATCCTTCGATGCCATGCAAAGTCAAATTTCAATTTGAGTCCTGGGGTTCCGAAGCGTTTACTTAGAAAAAACTAGTGTGCTCAAAGCACTTTGTGTTGGGGGGGGGGGAAGCGTACACTGGAGTACAGGACTGCCTCTTCTCTGGGCACCTCAGAGGCGATGCCCAACAGACTGAAAGGGGACTGGCAGGGAATGACAGGGGAAAGGGTGTATGACAGGAAGTTATGGGAGGCAAAGAGTAATTTTTGACCCGTTGCTGATGTCATACTTCGATGCCATGCAAAGTCAAATTTCAATTTGAGTCCTGGGGTTCCGAAGCGTTTACTTTGAAAAAACTAGTGTGCTCAAACACTTTGTGTTGGGGGTGGGAGAAGCATAGACAGGAGTACAGGACTGCCTCTTCTTCGGGCACTCCAGAGGCGATGCCCAACAGGCTGAAAGGGGACTGGCAGGGAATGACAGGGGAAAGGGTGTATGACAGGAAGTTATGGGAGGTAAAGAGTAATTTTTGACCCATTGCTGATGTCATCCTTCGATGCCATGCAAAGTCAAATTTCAATTTGAGTCCTGGGGTTCTGAAGTGTTTACTTAGAAAAAACTAGTGTGCTCAAAGCACTTTGTGTTGGGGGGGGAAGCATACACTGGAGTACAGGACTGCCTCTTCTCTGGGCACCTCAGAGGCGATGCCCAACAGACTGAAAGGGGACTGGCAGGGAATGACAGGGGAAAGGGTGTATGACAGGAAGTTATGGGAGGCAAAGAGTAATTTTTGACCCATTGCTGATATCATCCTTCGATGCCATGCAAAGTCAAATTTCAATTTGAGTCCTGGGGTTCCGAAGCGTTTACTTTGAAAAAACTAGTGTGCTCAAAGCACTTTGTGTTGGGGGGGAAGCGTACACTGGAGTACAGGACTGCCTCTTCTCCGGGCACACCAGAGGCGATGCCCAACAGGCTGAAAGGGGACTGGCAGGGAATGACAAGGGAAAGGGTGTATGACAGGAAGTTATGGGAGGTAAAGAGTAATTTTTGACCCATTGCTGATGTCATCCTTCGATGCCATGCAAAGTCAAATTTCAATTTGAGTCCTGGGGTTCCGAAGCGTTTACTTAGAAAAAACTAATGTGCTCAAAGCACTTTGTGTTGGGGGGGGAAGCGTACACTGGAGTACAGGACTGCCTCTTCTCTGGGCACCTCAGAGGCGATGCCCAACAGACTGAAAGGGGACTGGCAGGGAATGACAGCGGAAAGGGTGTATGACAGGAAGTTATGGGAGGTAAAGAGTAATTTTTGACCCATTGCTGATGTCATCCTTCGATGACATGCAAAGTCAAATTTCCATTTGAGTCCTGGGGTTCCGAAGCGTTTACTTTGAAAAAACTAGTGTGCTCAAAGCACTTTGTGTTGGGGGGGGAAGCGTACACTGGAGTACAGGAATGCCTCTTCTCCGGGCACCCCAGAGGCGATGCCCAACAGGCTGAAAGGGGACTGGTAGGGAATGACAGGGGAAAGGGTGTATGACAGTAAGTTATGGGAGGTAAAGAGTAATTTTTGACCCATTGCTGATGTCATCCTTCGATGCCATGCAAAGTCAAATTTCAATTTGAGTCCTGGGGTTCCGAAGCGTTTACTTTGAAAAAACTAGTGTGCTCAAAGCACTTTGTGTTGGGGGGGGGGAAGCGTACACTGGAGTACAGGACTGCCTCTTCTCTGGGCACCTCAGAGGCGATGCCCAACAGACTGAAAGGGGACTGGCAGGGAATGACAGGGGAAAGGGTGTATGACAGGAAGTTATGGGAGGCAAAGAGTAATTTTTGACCCGTTGCTGATGTCATACTTCGATGCCATGCAAAGTCAAATTTCAATTTGAGTCCTGGGGTTCCGAAGCGTTTACTTTGAAAAAACTAGTGTGCTCAAACACTTTGTGTTGGGGGTGGGAGAAGCATAGACAGGAGTACAGGACTGCCTCTTCTTCGGGCACTCCAGAGGCGATGCCCAACAGGCTGAAAGGGGACTGGCAGGGAATGACAGGGGAAAGGGTGTATGACAGGAAGTTATGGGAGGTAAAGAGTAATTTTTGACCCATTGCTGATGTCATCCTTCGATGCCATGCAAAGTCAAATTTCAATTTGAGTCCTGGGGTTCTGAAGTGTTTACTTAGAAAAAACTAGTGTGCTCAAAGCACTTTGTGTTGGGGGGGGGAAGCATACACTGGAGTACAGGACTGCCTCTTCTCTGGGCACCTCAGAGGCGATGCCCAACAGACTGAAAGGGGACTGGCAGGGAATGACAGGGGAAAGGGTGTATGACAGGAAGTTATGGGAGGCAAAGAGTAATTTTTGACCCATTGCTGATATCATCCTTCGATGCCATGCAAAGTCAAATTTCAATTTGAGTCCTGGGGTTCCGAAGCGTTTACTTTGAAAAAACTAGTGTGCTCAAAGCACTTTGTGTTGGGGGGGAAGCGTACACTGGAGTACAGGACTGCCTCTTCTCCGGGCACACCAGAGGCGATGCCCAACAGGCTGAAAGGGGACTGGCAGGGAATGACAAGGGAAAGGGTGTATGACAGGAAGTTATGGGAGGTAAAGAGTAATTTTTGACCCATTGCTGATGTCATCCTTCGATGCCATGCAAAGTCAAATTTCAATTTGAGTCCTGGGGTTCCGAAGCGTTTACTTTGAAAAAACTAGTGTGCTCAAAGCACTTTGTGTTGGGGGGGAAGCGTACACTGGAGTACAGGACTGCCTCTTCTCTGGGCACCCCAGAGGCGATGCCCAACAGGCTGAAAGGGGACTGGCAGGGAATGACAGGGGAAAGGGTGTGTGACAGGAAGTTATGGGAGGTAAAGAGTAATTTTTGACCCATTGCTGATGTCATCCTTCGATGCCATGCAAAGTCAAATTTCAATTTGAGTCCTGGGGTTCCGAAGCGTTTACTTTGAAAAAACTAGTGTGCTCAAAGCACTTTGTGTTGGGGGGGGGGGAAGAGTACACTGGAGTACAGGACTGTCTCTCCTCCGGGCACTCCGGAGGCGATGCCCAACAGGCTCAAAGGGGACTGGCAGGGAATGACAGGGGAAAAGGTGTATGACAGGGGAAAGGGTGTATGACAGGAAGTTATGGGAGGTAAAGAGTAATTTTTGACCCATTGCTGATGTCATCCTTCGATGCCATGCAAAGTCAAATTTCAATTTGTCTCCTGGGGTTCCGAAGCGTTTACTTTGAAATAACTAGTGTGCTCAAAGCACTTTGTGTTGGGGGGGGGGGGGAAGCGTAGACTGGAGTACAGGACTGCCTCTTCTCCGGGCACTCCAGAGGCGATGCCCAACAGGCTGAAAGGGGACTGGCAGGGAATGACAGGGGAAAGTGTGTATGACAGGGGAAAGGTTGTATGACAGGAAGTTATGGGAGGTAAAGAGTCATTTTTGACCCATTGCTGATGTCATCCTTCGATGCCATGCAAAGTCAAATTTCCATTTGAGTCCTGGGGTTCCGAAGCGTTTACTTTGAAAAAAACTATTGTGCTCAAAGCACTTTGTGTTGGGGGGGGGAAGCGTACACTGGAGTACAGGACTGCCTCTTCTCTGGGCACCCAAGAGGCGCTGCCCAACAGTCTGAAAGGGGACTGGCAGGGAATGACAGGGGAAAGGGTGTGTGACAGGAAGTTATGGGAGGTAAAGTGTAATTTTTGACCCATTGCTGATGTCATCCTTCGATGCCATGCAAAGTCAAATTTCCATTTGAGTCCTGGGGTTCCGAAGCGTTTACTTTGAAAAAACTAGTGTGCTCAAAGCACTTTGTG
The DNA here is from genome assembly GCF_037176765.1 of Anolis sagrei. Classification (NCBI taxonomy): domain Eukaryota; kingdom Metazoa; phylum Chordata; class Lepidosauria; order Squamata; family Anolidae; genus Anolis; species Anolis sagrei. The sequence continues at coordinate 44,934,215 of NC_090035.1, forward strand.
TTGGGGGGGGAAGCGTACACTGGAGTACAGGACTGCCTCTTCTCTGGGCACCTCAGAGGCGATGCCCAACAGACTGAAAGGGGACTGGCAGGGAATGACAGGGGAAAGGGTGTATGACAGGAAGTTATGGGAGGTAAAGAGTAATTTTTGACCCATTGCTGATGTCATCCTTCGATGCCATGCAAAGTCAAATTTCAATTTGAGTCCTGGGGTTCTGAAGCGTTTACTTTGAAAAAACTAGTGTGCTCAAAGCACTTTGTGTTGGGGGGTGGGGGGGGGGGAAACCGTACACTGGAGTACAGGAATGCCTTTTCTCCGGGCACCCCAGAGGCGATGCCCAACAGGCTGAGAGGGGACTGGCAGGGAATGACAGGGGAAAGGGTGTATGACAGGAAGTTATGGGAGGTAAAGAGTAATTTTTGACCCATTGCTGATGTCATCCTTCGATGCCATGCAAAGTCAAATTTCAATTTGAGTCCTGGGGTTCCGAAGCGTTTACTTTGAAAAAACTAGTGTGCTCAAAGCACTTTGTGTTGGGGGGGGAAGCGTACACTGGAGTACAGGACTGTCTCTTCTCTGGGCACCCCAGAGGCGATGCCCAAAAGGCTGAAAGGGGACTGGCAGGGAATGACAGGGGAAAGGGTGTATGACAGGGGAAAGAGTGTATGACAGGAAGTTATGGGAGGTAAAGAGTAATTTTTGACCCATTGCTGATGTCATCCTTCGATGCCATACAAAGTCAAATTTCCATTTGAGTCCTGGGGTTCCGAAGCGTTTACTTTGAAAAAAACTAGTGTGCTCAAAGCACTTTGTGTTGGGGGGGGGGGAAGCGTACACTGGAGTACAGGACTGCCTCTTCTCTGGGCACCCCAGAGGCGCTGCCCAACAGTCTGAAAGGGGACTGGCAGGGAATGACAGGGGAAAGGGTGTGTGACAGGAAGTTATGGGAGGTAAAGTGTAATTTTTGACCCATTGCTGATGTCATCCTTCGATGCCATGCAAAGTCATATTTCCATTTGAGTCCTGGGGTTCCGAAGCGTTTACTTTGAAAAAACTAGTGTGCTCAAAGCACTTTGTGTTGGGGGGGGAAGCGTACACTGGAGTACAGGACTGCCTCTTCTCTGGGCACCTCAGAGGCGATGCCCAACAGACTGAAAGGGGACTGGCAGGGAATGACAGGGGAAAGGGTGTATGACAGGAAGTTATGGGAGGTAAAGAGTAATTTTTGACCCATTGCTGATGTCATCCTTCGATGCCATGCAAAGTCAAATTTCAATTTGAGTCCTGGGGTTCTGAAGCGTTTACTTTGAAAAAACTAGTGTGCTCAAAGCACTTTGTGTTGGGGGGTGGGGGGGGGAAACCGTACACTGGAGTACAGGAATGCCTTTTCTCCGGGCACTCCAGAGGCGATGCCCAACAGGCTGAGAGGGGACTGGCAGGGAATGACAGGGGAAAGGGTGTATGACAGGAAGTTATGGGAGGTAAAGAGTAATTTTTGACCCATTGCTGATGTCATCCTTCGATGCCATGCAAAGTCAAATTTCAATTTGAGTCCTGGGGTTCCGAAGCGTTTACTTAGAAAAAACTAGTGTGCTCAAAGCACTTTGTGTTGGGGGGGGGGGAAGCGTACACTGGAGTACAGGACTGCCTCTTCTCTGGGCACCTCAGAGGCGATGCCCAACAGACTGAAAGGGGACTGGCAGGGAATGACAGGGGAAAGGGTGTATGACAGGAAGTTATGGGAGGCAAAGAGTAATTTTTGACCCATTGCTGATGTCATCCTTCGATGCCATTCAAAGTCAAATTTCAATTTGAGTCCTGGGGTTCCGAAGCGTTTACTTTGAAAAAACTAGTGTGCTCAAAGCACTTTGTGTTGGGGGGGGAAGCGTACACTGGAGTACAGGACAGCCTCTTCTCCGGGCACACCAGAGGCGATGCCCAACAGGCTGAAAGGGGACTGGCAGGGAATGACAAGGGAAAGGGTGTATGACAGGAAGTTATGGGAGGTAAAGAGTAATTTTTGACCCATTGCTGATGTCATCCTTCGATGCCATGCAAAGTCAAATTTCAATTTGAGTCCTGGGGTTCCGAAGCGTTTACTTTGAAAAAACTAGTGTGCTCAAAGCACTTTGTGTTGGGGGGGAAGCGTACACTGGAGTACAGGACTGCCTCTTCTCTGGGCACCCCAGAGGCGATGCCCAACAGGCTGAAAGGGGACTGGCAGGGAATGACAGGGGAAAGGGTGTGTGACAGGAAGTTATGGGAGGTAAAGAGTAATTTTTGACCCATTTCTGATGTCATCCTTCGATGCCATGCAAAGTCAAATTTCAATTTGAGTCCTGGGGTTCCGAAGCGTTTACTTTGAAAAAACTAGTGTGCTCAAAGCACTCTGTGTTGGGGGGGGGGGGGAAGAGTACACTGGAGTACAGGACTGTCTCTCCTCCGGGCACTCCGGAGGCGATGCCCAACAGGCTGAAAGGGGACTGGCAGGGAATGACAGGGGAAAAGGTGTATGACAGGGGAAAGGGTGTATGACAGGAAGTTATGGGAGGTAAAGAGTAATTTTTGACCTATTGCTGATGTCATCCTTCGATGCCATGCAAAGTCAAATTTCAATTTGACTCCTGGGGTTCCGAAGCGTTTACTTTGAAATAACCAGTGTGCTCAAACACTTTGAGTTGGAGGTGGGAGAAGCGTAGACAGGAGTACAGGACTCCCTCTTCTCCGGGCACTCCAGAAGCGATGCCCAACAGGCTGAAAGGGGACTGGCAGGGAATGACAGGGGAAAGGGTATATGACAGGAAGTTATGGGAGGTAAAGAGTAATTTTTGACCCATTGCTGATGTCATCCTTCGATGCCATGCAAAGTCAAATTTCAATTTGAGTCCTGGGGTTCCGAAGCGTTTACTTAGAAAAAACTAGTGTGCTCAAAGCACTTTGTGTTGGGGGGGGGGGGGAAGCATACACTGGAGTACAGGACTGCCTCTTCTCTGGGCACCTCAGAGGCGATGCCCAACAGACTGAAAGGGGACTGGCAGGGAATGACAGGGGAAAGGGTGTATGACAGGAAGTTATGGGAGGCAAAGAGTAATTTTTGACCCATTGCTGATATCATCCTTCGATGCCATGCAAAGTCAAATTTCAATTTGAGTCCTGGGGTTCCGAAGCGTTTACTTTGAAAAAACTAGTGTGCTCAAAGCACTTTGTGTTGGGGGGGAAGCGTACACTGGAGTACAGGACTGCCTCTTCTCCGGGCACACCAGAGGCGATGCCCAACAGGCTGAAAGGGGACTGGCAGGGAATGACAAGGGAAAGGGTGTATGACAGGAAGTTATGGGAGGTAAAGAGTAATTTTTGACCCATTGCTGATGTCATCCTTCGATGCCATGCAAAGTCAAATTTCAATTTGAGTCCTGGGGTTCCGAAGCGTTTACTTTGAAAAAACTAGTGTGCTCAAAGCACTTTGTGTTGGGGGGGAAGCGTACACTGGAGTACAGGACTGCCTCTTCTCTGGGCACCCCAGAGGCGATGCCCAACAGGCTGAAAGGGGACTGGCAGGGAATGACAGGGGAAAGGGTGTGTGACAGGAAGTTATGGGAGGTAAAGAGTAATTTTTGACCCATTGCTGATGTCATCCTTCGATGCCATGCAAAGTCAAATTTCAATTTGAGTCCTGGGGTTCCGAAGCGTTTACTTTGAAAAAACTAGTGTGCTCAAAGCACTTTGTGTTGGGGGGGGGGAAGAGTACACTGGAGTACAGGACTGTCTCTCCTCCGGGCACTCCAGAGGCGATGCCCAACAGGCTCAAAGGGGACTGGCAGGGAATGACAGGGGAAAAGGTGTATGACAGGGGAAAGGGTGTATGACAGGAAGTTATGGGAGGTAAAGAGTAATTTTTGACCCATTGCTGATGTCATCCTTCGATGCCATGCAAAGTCAAATTTCAATTTGTCTCCTGGGGTTCCGAAGCGTTTACTTTGAAATAACTAGTGTGCTCAAAGCACTTTGTGTTGGGGGGGGGGGGGAAGCGTAGACTGGAGTACAGGACTGCCTCTTCTCCGGGCACTCCAGAGGCGATGCCCAACAGGCTGAAAGGGGACTGGCAGGGAATGACAGGGGAAAGTGTGTATGACAGGGGAAAGGTTGTATGACAGGAAGTTATGGGAGGTAAAGAGTCATTTTTGACCCATTGCTGATGTCATCCTTCGATGCCATGCAAAGTCAAATTTCCATTTGAGTCCTGGGGTTCCGAAGCGTTTACTTTGAAAAAAACTATTGTGCTCAAAGCACTTTGTGTTGGGGGGGGGGAAGCGTACACTGGAGTACAGGACTGCCTCTTCTCTGGGCACCCCAGAGGCGATGCCCAACAGGCTGAAAGGGGACTGGCAGGGAATGACAGCGGAAAGGGAGTGTGACAGGAAGTTTTGGGAGGTAAAGAGTAATTTTTGACCCATTGCTGATGTCATCCTTCGATGCCATGCAAAGTCAAATTTCCATTTGAGTCCTGGGGTTCCGAAGCGTTTACTTTGAAAAAACTAGTGTGCTCAAACACTTTGTGTTGGAGGTGGGAGAAGCGTAGACAAGAGTACAGGACTGCCTCTTCTCCGGGCACCCCAGAGGCGATGCCCAACAGGCTGAAAGGGGACTGGCAGGGAATGACAGGGGAAAGGGTGTATGACAGGAAGTTATGGGAGGTAAAGAGTAATTTTTGACCCATTGCTGATGTCATCCTTCGATGCCATGCAAAGTCAAATTTCAATTTGAGTCCTGGGGTTCCGAAGCGTTTACTTTGAAAAAACTAGTGTGCTCAAAGCACTTTGTTTGGGGGGGGGGGAAGCGTACACTGGAGTACAGGACTGTCTCTTCTCTGGGCACCCCAGAGGCGATGCCCAACAGGCTGAAAGGGGACTGGCAGGGAATGACAGGGGAAAGGGTGTATGACAGGGGAAAGGTTGTATGACAGGAAGTTATGGGAGGTAAAAAGTAATTTTTGACCCATTGCTGATGTCATCCTTCGATGCCATGCAAAGTCAAATTTCCATTTGAGTCCTGGGGTTCCGAAGCGTTTACTTTGAAAAAACTAGTGTGCTCAAACACTTTGTGTTGGAGGTGGGAGAAGCGTAGACAAGAGTACAGGACTGCCTCTTCTCCGGGCACCCCAGAGGCGATGCCCAACAGGCTGAAAGGGGACTGGCAGGGAATGACAGGGGAAAGGGTGTATGACAGGAAGTTATGGGAGGTAAAGAGTAATTTTTGACCCATTGCTGATGTCATCCTTCGATGCCATGCAAAGTCAAATTTCAATTTGAGTCCTGGGGTTCCGAAGCGTTTACTTTGAAAAAACTAGTGTGCTCAAAGCACTTTGTTTGGGGGGGGGGGGGAAGCGTACACTGGAGTACAGGACTGCCTCTTCTCTGGGCACCCCAGGGGCGCTGCCCAACAGGCTGAAAGGGGACTGGCAGGGAATGACAGGGGAAAGGTTGTATGACAGGAAGTTATGGGAGGTAAAAAGTAATTTTTGACCCATTGCTGATGTCATCCTTGGATGCCATGCAAAGTCAAATTTCAATTTGAGTCCTGGGGTTCCGAAGCGTTTACTTTGAAATAACTAGTGTGCTCAAACACTTTGTGTTGGAGGGGGGAGAAGCGTAGACTGGAGTACAGGACTGCCTCTTCTCCGGGCACTCCAGGGGCGATGCCCAACAGGCGGAAAGGGGACTGGCAGGGAATGACAGGGGAAAGGGTGTATGACAGGAAGTTATGGGAGGTAAAGATAATTTTTGACCCATTGCTGATGTCATCCTTCGATGCCATGCAAAGTCAAATTTCAATTTGAGTCCTGGGGTTCCGAAGCGTTTACTTTGAAAAAACTAGTGTGCTCAAAGCACTTCGTGTTGGGGGGGGGAAGCGTACACTGGAGTACAGGACTGTCTCTTCTCTGGGCACCCCAGAGGCGATGCCCAACAGGCTGAAAGGGGACTGCCAGGGAATGACAGGGGAAAGGGTGTATGACAGGGGAAAGGTTGTATGACAGGAAGTTATGGGAGGTAAAGTGTAATTTTTGACCCATTGCTGATGTCATCCTTCGATGCCATGCAAAGTCAAATTTCCATTTGAGTCCTGGGGTTCCGAAGCGTTTACTTTGAAAAAAACTATTGTGCTCAAAGCACTTTGTGTTGGGGGGCGAAGCGTACACTGGAGTACAGGACTGCCTCTTCTCTGGGCACCCCAGGGGCGCTGCCCAACAGGCTGAAAGGGGACTGGCAGGGAATGACAGGGGAAAGGTTGTATGACAGGAAGTTATGGGAGGTAAAAAATAATTTTTGACCCATTGCTGATGTCATCCTTCGATGCCATGCAAAGTCAAATTTCAATTTGAGTCCTGGGGTTCCGAAGCGTTTACTTTGAAATAACTAGTGTGCTCAAACACTTTGTGTTGGAGGGGGGAGAAGCGTAGACTGGAGTACAGGACTGCCTCTTCTCCGGGCACTCCAGGGGCGATGCCCAACAGGCGGAAAGGGGACTGGCAGGGAATGACAGGGGAAAGGGTGTATGACAGGAAGTTATGGGAGGTAAAGAGTAATTTTTGACCCATTGCTGATGTCATCCTTCGATGCCATGCAAAGTCAAATTTCAATTTGAGTCCTGGGGTTCTGAAGCGTTTACTTTGAAAAAACTAGTGTGCTCAAAGCACTTTGTGTTGGGGGGTGGGGGGGGAAAGCGTACACTGGAGTACAGGAATGCCTTTTCTCCGGGCACCCCAGAGGCGATGCCCAACAGGCTGAAAGGGGACTGGCAGGGAATGACAGGGGAAAGGGTGTATGACAGGAAGTTATGGGAGGTAAAGAGTAATTTTTGACCCATTGCTGATGTCATCCTTCGATGCCATGCAAAGTCAAATTTCAATTTGAGTCCTGGGGTTCCGAAGCGTTTACTTAGAAAAAACTAGTGTGCTCAAAGCACTTTGTGTTGGGGGGGGGGGAGCGTACACTGGAGTACAGGACTGCCTCTTCTCTGGGCACCTCAGAGGCGATGCCCAACAGACTGAAAGGGGACTGGCAGGGAATGACAGGGGAAAGGGTGTATGACAGGAAGTTATGGGAGGCAAAGAGTAATTTTTGACCCATTGCTGATGTCATCCTTCGATGCCATTCAAAGTCAAATTTCAATTTGAGTCCTGGGGTTCCGAAGCGTTTACTTTGAAAAAACTAGTGTGCTCAAAGTACTTTGTGTTGGGGGGGAAGCGTACACTGGAGTACAGGACTGCCTCTTCTCTGGGCACCCCAGAGGCGATGACCAACAGGCTGAAAGGGGACTGGCAGGGAATGACAGGGGAAAGGGTGTGTGACAGGAAGTTATGGGAGGTAAAGAGTAATTTTTGACCCATTGCTGATGTCATCCTTCGATGCCATGCAAAGTAAAATTTCAATTTGAGTCCTGGGGTTCCGAAGCGTTTACTTTGAAATAACTAGTGTGCTCAAACACTTTGTGTTGGAGGGGGGAGAAGCGTAGACTGGAGTACAGGACTGCCTCTTCTCCGGGCACTCCAGGGGCGATGCCCAACAGGCGGAAAGGGGACTGGCAGGGAATGACAGGGGAAAGGGTGTATGACAGGAAGTTATGGGAGGTAAAGAGTAATTTTTGACCCATTGCTGATGTCATCCTTCGATGCCATGCAAAGTCAAATTTCAATTTGAGTCCTGGGGTTCTGAAGCGTTTACTTTGAAAAAACTAGTGTGCTCAAAGCACTTTGTGTTGGGGGGTGGGGGGGGAAAGCGTACACTGGAGTACAGGAATGCCTTTTCTCCGGGCACCCCAGAGGCGATGCCCAACAGGCTGAAAGGGGACTGGCAGGGAATGACAGGGGAAAGGGTGTATGACAGGAAGTTATGGGAGGTAAAGAGTAATTTTTGACCCATTGCTGATGTCATCCTTTGATGCCATGCAAAGTCAAATTTCAATTTGAGTCCTGGGGTTCCGAAGCGTTTACTTAGAAAAAACTAGTGTGCTCAAAGCACTTTGTGTTGGGGGGGGGGGAAGCGTACACTGGAGTACAGGACTGCCTCTTCTCTGGGCACCTCAGAGGCGATGCCCAACAGACTGAAAGGGGACTGGCAGGGAATGAAATGGGAAAGGGTGTATGACAGGAAGTTATGGGAGGCAAAGAGTAATTTTTGACCCATTGCTGATATCATCCTTCGATGCCATGCAAAGTCAAATTTCAATTTGAGTCCTGGGGTTCCGAAGCGTTTACTTTGAAAAAACTAGTGTGCTCAAAGCACTTTGTGTTGGGGGGGAAGCGTACACTGGAGTACAGGACTGCCTCTTCTCCGGGCACACCAGAGGCGATGCCCAACAGGCTGAAAGGGGACTGGCAGGGAATGACAAGGGAAAGGGTGTATGACAGGAAGTTATGGGAGGTAAAGAGTAATTTTTGACCCATTGCTGATGTCATCCTTCGATGCCATGCAAAGTAAAATTTCAATTTGAGTCCTGGGGTTCCGAAGCGTTTACTTTGAAAAAACTAGTGTGCTCAAAGTACTTTGTGTTGGGGGGGAAGCGTACACTGGAGTACAGGACTGCCTCTTCTCTGGGCACCCCAGAGGCGATGACCAACAGGCTGAAAGGGGACTGGCAGGGAATGACAGGGGAAAGCGTGTGTGACAGGAAGTTATGGGAGGTAAAGAGTAATTTTTGACCCATTGCTGATGTCATCCTTCGATGCCATGCAAAGTAAAATTTCAATTTGAGTCCTGGGGTTCCGAAGCGTTTACTTTGAAATAACTAGTGTGCTCAAACACTTTGTGTTGGAGGGGGGAGAAGCGTAGACTGGAGTACAGGACTGCCTCTTCTCCGGGCACTCCAGGGGCGATGCCCAACAGGCGGAAAGGGGACTGGCAGGGAATGACAGGGGAAAGGGTGTATGACAGGAAGTTATGGGAGGTAAAGAGTAATTTTTGACCCATTGCTGATGTCATCCTTCGATGCCATGCAAAGTCAAATTTCAATTTGAGTCCTGGGGTTCTGAAGCGTTTACTTTGAAAAAACTAGTGTGCTCAAAGCACTTTGTGTTGGGGGGTGGGGGGGGAAAGCGTACACTGGAGTACAGGAATGCCTTTTCTCCGGGCACCCCAGAGGCGATGCCCAACAGGCTGAAAGGGGACTGGCAGGGAATGACAGGGGAAAGGGTGTATGACAGGAAGTTATGGGAGGTAAAGAGTAATTTTTGACCCATTGCTGATGTCATCCTTCGATGCCATGCAAAGTCAAATTTCAATTTGAGTCCTGGGGTTCCGAAGCGTTTACTTTGAAAAAACTAGTGTGCTCAAAGCACTTTGTGTTGGGGGGGGGGGGAAGCGTACACTGGAGTACAGGACTGCCTCTTCTCTGGGCACCTCAGAGGCGATGCCCAACAGACTGAAAGGGGACTGGCAGGGAACGAAATGGGAAAGGGTGTATGACAGGAAGTTATGGGAGGCAAAGAGTAATTTTTGACCCATTGCTGATATCATCCTTCGATGCCATGCAAAGTCAAATTTCAATTTGAGTCCTGGGGTTCCGAAGCGTTTACTTTGAAAAAACTAGTGTGCTCAAAGCACTTTGTGTTGGGGGGGAAGCGTACACTGGAGTACAGGACTGCCTCTTCTCCGGGCACACCAGAGGCGATGCCCAACAGGCTGAAAGGGGACTGGCAGGGAATGACAAGGGAAAGGGTGTATGACAGGAAGTTATGGGAGGTAAAGAGTAATTTTTGACCCATTGCTGATGTCATCCTTCGATGCCATGCAAAGTCAAATTTCAATTTGAGTCCTGGGGTTCCGAAGCGTTTACTTTGAAAAAACTAGTGTGCTCAAAGCACTTTGTGTTGGGGGGGAAGCGTACACTGGAGTACAGGACTGCCTCTTCTCTGGGCACCCCAGGGGCGCTGCCCAACAGGCTGAAAGGGGACTGGCAGGGAATGACAGGGGAAAGGTTGTATGACAGGAAGTTATGGGAGGTAAAAAGTAATTTTTGACCCATTGCTGATGTCATCCTTCGATGCCATGCAAAGTCAAATTTCAATTTGAGTCCTGGGGTTCCGAAGCGTTTACTTTGAAATAACTAGTGTGCTCAAACACTTTGTGTTGGAGGGGGGAGAAGCGTAGACTGGAGTACAGGACTGCCTCTTCTCCGGGCACTCCAGGGGCGATGCCCAACAGGCGGAAAGGGGACTGGCAGGGAATGACAGGGGAAAGGGTGTATGACAGGAAGTTATGGGAGGTAAAGAGTAATTTTTGACCCATTGCTGATGTCATCCTTCGATGCCATGCAAAGTCAAATTTCAATTTGAGTCCTGGGGTTCTGAAGCGTTTACTTTGAAAAAACTAGTGTGCTCAAAGCACTTTGTGTTGGGGGGTGGGGGGGGAAAGCGTACACTGGAGTACAGGAATGCCTTTTCTCCGGGCACCCCAGAGGCGATGCCCAACAGGCTGAAAGGGGACTGGCAGGGAATGACAGGGGAAAGGGTGTATGACAGGAAGTTATGGGAGGTAAAGAGTAATTTTTGACCCATTGCTGATGTCATCCTTCGATGCCATGCAAAGTCAAATTTCAATTTGAGTCCTGGGGTTCCGAAGCGTTTACTTAGAAAAAACTAGTGTGCTCAAAGCACTTTGTGTTGGGGGGGGGGAAGCGTACACTGGAGTACAGGACTGCCTCTTCTCTGGGCACCTCAGAGGCGATGCCCAACAGACTGAAAGGGGACTGGCAGGGAATGACAGGGGAAAGGGTGTATGACAGGAAGTTATGGGAGGCAAAGAGTAATTTTTGACCCATTGCTGATGTCATCCTTCGATGCCATGCAAAGTCAAATTTCAATTTGAGTCCTGGGGTTCCGAAGCGTTTACTTTGAAAAAACTAGTGTGCTCAAAGTACTTTGTGTTGGGGGGAAGCGTACACTGGAGTACAGGACTGCCTCTTCTCTGGGCACCCCAGAGGCGATGCCCAACAGGCTGAAAGGGGACTGGCAGGGAATGACAGGGGAAAGGGTGTGTGACAGGAAGTTATGGGAGGTAAAGAGTAATTTTTGACCCATTGCTGATGTCATCCTTCGATGCCATGCAAAGTAAAATTTCAATTTGAGTCCTGGGGTTCCGAAGCGTTTACTTTGAAAAAACTAGTGTGCTCAAAGCACTCTGTGTTGGGGGGGGGGGGAAGTGTACACTGGAGTACAGGACTGTCTCTCCTCCGGGCACTCCAGAGGCGACGCCCAACAGGCTGAAAGGGGACTGGCAGGGAATGACAGGGGAAAAGGTGTATGACAGGGGAAAGGGTGTATGACAGGAAGTTATGGGAGGTAAAGAGTAATTTTTGACCTATTGCTGATGTCATCCTTCGATGCCATGCAAAGTCAAATTTCAATTTGACTCCTGGGGTTCCGAAGCATTTACTTTGAAAAAACTAGTGTGCTCAAACACTTTGAGTTGGAGGTGGGAGAAGCGTAGACAGGAGTACAGGACTCCCTCTTCTCCGGGCACTCCAGAAGCGATGCCCAACAGGCTGAAAGGGGACTGGCAGGGAATGACAGGGGAAAGGGTATATGACAGGAAGTTATGGGAGGTAAAGAGTAATTTTTGACCCATTGCTGATGTCATCCTTCGATGCCATGCAAAGTCAAATTTCAATTTGAGTCCTGGGGTTCCGAAGCATTTACTTAGAAAAAACTAGTGTGCTCAAAGCACTTTGTGTTGGGGGGGGGGAAGCGTACACTGGAGTACAGGACTGCCTCTTCTCTGGGCACCTCAGAGGCGATGCCCAACAGACTGAAAGGGGACTGGCAGGGAATGAAATGGGAAAGGGTGTATGACAGGAAGTTATGGGAGGCAAAGAGTAATTTTTGACCCATTGCTGATATCATCCTTCGATGCCATGCAAAGTCAAATTTCAATTTGAGTCCTGGGGTTCCGAAGCGTTTACTTTGAAAAAACTAGTGTGCTCAAAGCACTTTGTGTTGGGGGGGAAGCGTACACTGGAGTACAGGACTGCCTCTTCTCCGGGCACACCAGAGGCGATGCCCAACAGGCTGAAAGGGGACTGGCAGGGAATGACAAGGGAAAGGGTGTATGACAGGAAGTTATGGGAGGTAAAGAGTAATTTTTGACCCATTGCTGATGTCATCCTTCGATGCCATGCAAAGTCAAATTTCAATTTGAGTCCTGGGGTTCCGAAGCGTTTACTTTGAAAAAACTAGTGTGCTCAAATTACTTTGTGTTGGGGGGGAAGCGTACACTGGAGTACAGGACTGCCTCTTCTCTGGGCACCCCAGAGGCGATGCCCAACAGGCTGAAAGGGGACTGGCAGGGAATGACAGGGGAAAGGGTGTGTGACAGGAAGTTATGGGAGGTAAAGAGTAATTTTTGACCCATTGCTGATGTCATCCTTCGATGCCATGCAAAGTCAAATTTCAATTTGAGTCCTGGGGTTCCGAAGCGTTTACTTTGAAAAAACTAGTGTGCTCAAAGCACTTTGTGTTGGGGGGGGGGGGGAAGCGTACACTGGAGTACAGGACTGTCTCTCCTCCGGGCACTCCGGAGGCGATGCCCAACAGGCTCAAAGGGGACTGGCAGGGAATGACAGGGGAAAAGGTGTATGACAGGGGAAAGGGTGTATGACAGGAAGTTATGGGAGGTAAAGAGTAATTTTTGACCCATTGCTGATGTCATCCTTCGATGCCATGCAAAGTCAAATTTCAATTTGTCTCCTGGGGTTCCGAAGCGTTTACTTTGAAATAACTAGTGTGCTCAAAGCACTTTGTGTTGGGGGGGGGGGAAGCGTAGACTGGAGTACAGGACTGCCTCTTCTCTGGGCACTCCAGAGGCGATGCCCAACAGGCTGAAAGGGGACTGGCAGGGAATGACAGGGGAAAGTGTGTATGACAGGGGAAAGGTTGTATGACAGGAAGTTATGGGAGGTAAAGAGTAATTTTTGACCCATTGCTGATGTCATCCTTCGATGCCATGCAAAGTCAAATTTCCATTTGAGTCCTGGGGTTCCGAAGCGTTTACTTTGAAAAAAACTATTGTGCTCAAAGCACTTTGTGTTGGGGGAGGGGAAGCGTACACTGCAGTACAGGACTGCCTCTTCTCTGGGCACCTCAGAGGCGATGCCCAACAGGCTGAAAGGGGACTGGCAGGGAATGACAGCGGAAAGGGAGTGAGACAGGAAGTTTTGGGAGGTAAAGAGTAATTTTTGACCCATTGCTGATGTCATCCTTCGATGCCATGCAAAGTCAAATTTCCATTTGAGTCCTGGGGTTCCGAAGCGTTTACTTTGAAAAAACTAGTGTGCTCAAACACTTTGTGTTGGAGGTGGGAGAAGCGTAGACAAGAGTACAGGACTGCCTCTTCTCCGGGCACCCCAGAGGCGATGCCCAACAGGCTGAAAGGGGACTGGCAGGGAATGACAGGGGAAAGGGTGTATGACAGGAAGTTATGGGAGGTAAAGAGTAATTTTTGACCCATTGCTGATGTCATCCTTCGATGCCATGCAAAGTCAAATTTCAATTTGAGTCCTGGGGTTCCGAAGCGTTTACTTTGAAAAAACTAGTGTGCTCAAAGCACTTTGTTTGGGGGGGGGGGGAAGCGTACACTGGAGTACAGGACTGTCTCTTCTCTGGGCACCCCAGAGGCGATGCCCAACAGGCTGAAAGGGGACTGGCAGGGAATGACAGGGGAAAGGGTGTATGACAGGGGAAAGGTTGTATGACAGGAAGTTATGGGAGGTAAAAAGTAATTTTTGACCCATTGCTGATGTCATCCTTCGATGCCATGCAAAGTCAAATTTCAATTTGAGTCCTGGGGTTCCGAAGCGTTTACTTTGAAATAACTAGTGTGCTCAAACACTTTGTGTTGGAGGGGGGAGAAGCGTAGACTGGAGTACAGGACTGCCTCTTCTCCGGGCACTCCAGGGGTGATGCCCAACAGGCGGAAAGGGGACTGGCAGGGAATGACAGGGGAAAGGGTGTATGACAGGGGAAAGGTTGTATGACAGGAAGTTATGGGAGGTAAAGTGTAATTTTTGACCCATTGCTGATGTCATCCTTCGATGCCATGCAAAGTCAAATTTCCATTTGAGTCCTGGGGTTCCGAAGCTTTTACTTTGAAAAAAACTATTGTGCTCAAAGCACTTTGTGTTGGGGGGCGAAGCGTACACTGGAGTACAGGACTGCCTCTTCTCTGGGCACCCCAGGGGCGCTGCCCAACAGGCTGAAAGGGGACTGGCAGGGAATGACAGGGGAAAGGTTGTATGACAGGAAGTTATGGGAGGTAAAAAGTAATTTTTGACCCATTGCTGATGTCATCCTTCGATGCCATGCAAAGTCAAATTTCAATTTGAGTCCTGGGGTTCCGAAGCGTTTACTTTGAAATAACTAGTGTGCTCAAACACTTTGTGTTGGAGGGGGGAGAAGCGTAGACTGGAGTACAGGACTGCCTCTTCTCCGGGCACTCCAGGGGCGATGCCCAACAGGCGGAAAGGGGACTGGCAGGGAATGACAGGGGAAAGGGTGTATGACAGGAAGTTATGGGAGGTAAAGAGTAATTTTTGACCCATTGCTGATGTCATCCTTCGATGCCATGCAAAGTCAAATTTCAATTTGAGTCCTGGGGTTCTGAAGCGTTTACTTTGAAAAAACTAGTGTGCTCAAAGCACTTCGTGTTGGGGGGGGGAAGCGTACACTGGAGTACAGGACTGTCTCTTCTCTGGGCACCCCAGAGTCGATGCCCAACAGGCTGAAAGGGGACTGGCAGGGAATGAAAGGGGAAAGGGTGTATGACAGGGGAAAGGTTGTATGACAGGAAGCTATGGGAGGTAAAGAGTAATTTTTGACCCATTGCTGATGTCATCCTTCGATGCCATGCAAAGTCAAATTTCCATTTGAGTCCTGGGGTTCCGAAGCGTTTACTTTGAAAAAAACTATTGTGCTCAAAGCACTTTGTGTTGGGGGGCGAAGCGTACACTGGAGTACAGGACTGCCTCTTCTCTGGGCACCCCAGGGGCGCTGCCCAACAGGCTGAAAGGGGACTGGCAGGGAATGACAGGGGAAAGGGTGTGTGACAGGAAGTTATGGGAGGTAAAGAGTAATTTTTGACCCATTGCTGATGTCATCCTTCGATGCCATGCAAAGTCAAATTTCCATTTGTGTCCTGGGGTTTCGAAACGTTTACTTTGAAAAAACTAGTGTGCTCAAACACTTTGTGTTGGAGGGGGGAGAAGAGGAGACAGGAGTACAGGACTGCCTCTTCTCCGGGCACTCCAGAGGCGATGCCCAACAGGCTGAAAGGGGACTGGCAGGGAATGACAGGGGAAAGGGTGTGTGACAGGAAGTTATGGGAGGTAAAGTGTAATTTTTGACCCATTGCTGATGACATCCTTCGATGCCATGCAAAGTCAAATTTCAATTTGAGTCCTGGGTTTCTGAAGCGTTTACTTTGAAAAAACTAGTGTGCTCAAAGCACTTCGTGTTGGGGGGGGAAGCGTACACTGGAGTACAGGACTGTCTCTTCTCTGGGCACCCCAGAGGCGATGCCCAACAGGCTGAAAGGGGACTGGCAGGGAATGACAGGGGAAAGGGTGTATGACAGGGGAAAGGTTGTATGACAGGAAGCTATGGGAGGTAAAGAGTAATTTTTGACCCATTGCTGATGTCATCCTTCGATGCCATGCAAAGTCAAATTTCCATTTGAGTCCTGGGGTTCCGAAGCGTTTACTTTGAAAAAAACTATTGTGCTCAAAGCACTTTGTGTTGGGGGGCGAAGCGTACACTGGAGTACACGACTGCCTCTTCTCCGGGCACCCCAGGGGCGCTGCCCAACAGGCTGAAAGGGGACTGGCAGGGAATGACAGGGGAAAGGGTGTGTGACAGGAAGTTATGGGAGGTAAAGAGTAATTTTTGACCCATTGCTGATGTCATCCTTCGATGCCATGCAAAGTCAAATTTCCATTTGTGTCCTGGGGTTTCGAAACGTTTACTTTGAAAAAACTAGTGTGCTCAAACACTTTGTGTTGGAGGGGGGAGAAGAGGAGACAGGAGTACAGGACTGCCTCTTCTCCGGGCACTCCAGAGGCGATGCCCAACAGGCTGAAAGGGGACTGGCAGGGAATGACAGGGGAAAGGGTGTGTGACAGGAAGTTATGGGAGGTAAAGTGTAATTTTTGACCCATTGCTGATGACATCCTTCGATGCCATGCAAAGTCAAATTTCAATTTGAGTACTGGGTTTCCGAAGCGTTTACTTTGAAAAAACTAGTGTGCTCCAAGCACTTTGTGTTGGGGGGGAAGCCTACACTGAAGTACAGGACTGCCTCTTCTCCGGGCACCCCAGAGGCGATGCCCAACAGGCTGAAAGGGGACTGGCAGGGAATGACAGGGGAAAGGGTGTATGACAGGGGAAAGGTTGTATGACAGGAAGCTATGGGAGGTAAAGAGTAATTTTTGACCCATTGCTGATGTCATCCTTCGATGCCATGCAAAGTCAAATTTCCATTTGAGTCCTGGGGTTCCGAAGCGTTTACTTTGAAAAAAACTATTGTGCTCAAAGCACTTTGTGTTGGGGGGCGAAGCGTACACTGGAGTACACGACTGCCTCTTCTCCGGGCACCCCAGGGGCGCTGCCCAACAGGCTGAAAGGGGACTGGCAGGGAATGACAGGGGAAAGGGTGTGTGACAGGAAGTTATGGGAGGTAAAGAGTAATTTTTGACCCATTGCTGATGTCATCCTTCGATGCCATGCAAAGTCAAATTTCCATTTGTGTCCTGGGGTTTCGAAACGTTTACTTTGAAAAAACTAGTGTGCTCAAACACTTTGTGTTGGAGGGGGGAGAAGAGGAGACAGGAGTACAGGACTGCCTCTTCTCCGGGCACTCCAGAGGCGATGCCCAACAGGCTGAAAGGGGACTGGCAGGGAATGACAGGGGAAAGGGTGTGTGACAGGAAGTTATGGGAGGTAAAGTGTAATTTTTGACCCATTGCTGATGACATCCTTCGATGCCATGCAAAGTCAAATTTCAATTTGAGTACTGGGTTTCCGAAGCGTTTACTTTGAAAAAACTAGTGTGCTCCAAGCACTTTGTGTTGGGGGGGAAGCCTACACTGAAGTACAGGACTGCCTCTTCTCCGGGCACCCCAGAGGCGATGCCCAACAGGCTGAAAGGGGACTGGCAGGGAATGACAGGGGAAAGGGTGTATGACAGGGGAAAGGGTGTATGACAGTAAGTTATGGAAGGTAAAGAGTAATTTTTGACCCATTGCTGATGTCATCCTTCGATGCCATGCAAAGTCAAATTTCAATTTGAGTCGTGGCGTTCTGAAGTGTTTACTTTGAAAAAACTAGTGTGCTAAAAGCACTTTGTGTTGGGGGGGGGAAGTGTACACTGGAGTACAGGACTGCCTCTTCTCCCGGCACTCCAGAGGCGATGCCCAACAGGCTGAAATGGGACTGGCAGGGAATGACAGGGGAAAGAGTGTGTGACAGGAAGTTATGAGAGGTAAAGAGTAATTTTTGACCCATTACTGATGACATCCTTCGATGCCATGCAAAGTCAAATTTCAATTTGAGTCCTGGGCTTCCGAAGAGTTTACTTTGAAAAAACTAGTGTGCTCAAAGCACTTCGTGTTGGGGGGGGGGGAAGCGTACACTGGAGTACAGGACTGTCTCTTCTCTGGGCACCCCAGAGGCAATGCCCAACAGGCTGAAAGGGGACTGGCAGGGAATGACAGGGGAAAGGGTGTATGACAGGGGAAAGGTTGTATGACAGGAAGTTATGGGAGGTAAAGAGTAATTTTTGACCCATTGCTGATGTCATCCTTCGATGCCATGCAAAGTCAAATTTCCATTTGAGTCCTGGGGTTCCGAAGCGTTTACTTTGAAAAAAACTAGTGTGCTCAAAGCACTTTGTGTTGGGGGGGGGGGAAGCGTACACTGGAGTACAGGACTGACTCTTCTCTGGGCACCCCAGAGGCGATGCCCAACAGGCTGAAAGGGGACTGGCAGGGAATGACAGCGGAAAGGGTGTGTGACAGGAAGTTTTGGGAGGTAAAGAGTAATTTTTGACCCATTGCTGATGTCATCCTTCGATGCCATGCAAAGTCAAATTTCAATTTGAGTCCTGGGGTTCCGAAGCGTTTACTTTGAAAAAACTAGTGTGCTCAAACACTTTGTGTTGGAGGTGGGAGAAGCGTAGACAAGAGTACAGGACTGCCTCTTCTCCGGGCACTCCAGAGGCGATGCCCAACAGGCTGAAATGGGACTGGCAGGGAATGACAGGGGAAAGAGTGTGTGACAGGTAGTTATGGGAGGTAAAGGGTAATTTTTGACCCATTACTGATGACATCCTTCGATGCCATGCAAAGTCAAATTTCAATTTGCGTCCTGGGGTTCCGAAGCGTTTACTTTGAAAAAACTAGTGTGCTGAAAGCACTTTGTTTGGGGGGGGGGGAAGCGTACACTGGAGTACAGGACTGTCTCTTCTCTGGGCACCCCAGAGGCGATGCCCAACAGGCTGAAAGGGGACTGGCAGGGAATGACAGGGGAAAGGTTGTATGACAGGGGAAAGGTTGTATGACAGGAAGTTATGGGAGGTAAAAAGTAATTTTTGACCCATTGCTGATGTCATCCTTTGATGCCATGCAAAGTCAAATTTCCATTTGAGTCCTGGGGTTCCGAAGCGTTTACTTTGAAAAAAACTATTGTGCTCAAAGCACTTTGTGTTGGGGGGGGGGGGAAGCGTACACTGGAGTACAGGACTGCCTCTTCTCTGGGCACCCCAGATGCGCTGCCCAACAGGCTGAAAGGGGACTGGCAGGGAATGACAGGGGAAAGGGTGTGTGACAGGAAGTTATGGGAGGTAAAGAGTAATTTTTGACCCATTGCTGATGTCATCCTTCGATGCCATGCAAAGTCAAATTTCCATTTGAGTCCTGGGGTTTCGAAACGTTTACTTTGAAAAAACTAGTGTGCTCTAACACTTTGTGTTGGAGGGGGGAGAAGCGGAGACAGGAGTACAGGACTGCCTCTTCTCCGGGCACTCCAGAAGCGATGCCCAACAGGCTTAAAGGGGACTGGCAGGGAATGACAGGGGAAAGGGTGTGTGACAGGAAGTTATGGGAGGTAAAGAGTAATTTTTGACCCATTGCTGATGACATCCTTCGATGCCATGCAAAGTCAAATTTCTATTTGAGTCCTGGGGTTCCGAAGCGTTTACTTTGAAAAAACTAGTGTGCTCAAAGCACTTTGTGTTGGGGGGGGGGGGGGAAGCGTACACTGGAGTACAGGACTGTCTCTTCTCTGGGCACCCCAGAGGCGATGCCCAACAGACTGAAAGGGGACTGGCAGGGAATGACAGGGGAAAGGGTGTATGACAGGAAGTTATGGGAGGTAAAGAGTAATTTTTGACCCATTGCTGATGACATCCTTCGATGCCATGCAAAGTCAAATTTCAATTTGAGTCCTGGGCTTCCGAAGCGTTTACTTTGAAAAAACTAGTGTGCTCAAAGCACTTCGTGTTGGGGGGGGGAAGCGTACACTGGAGTACAGGACTGTCTCTTCTCTGGGCACCCCAGAGGCAATGCCCAACAGGCTGAAAGGGGACTGGCAGGGAATGACAGGGGAAAGGGTGTATGACAGGGGAAAGGTTGTATGACAGGAAGTTATGGGAGGAAAAGAGTAATTTTTGACCCATTGCTGATGTCATCCTTCGATGCCATGCAAAGTCAAATTTCCATTTGAGTCCTGGGGTTCCGAAGCGTTTACTTTGAAAAAAACTAGTGTGCTCAAAGCACTTTGTGTTGGGGGGGGGAAGCGTACACTGGAGTACAGGACTGCCTCTTCTCTGGGCACCCCAGAGGCGATGCCCAACAGGCTGAAAGGGGACTGGCAGGGAATGACAGCGGAAAGGGTGTGTGACAGGAAGTTTTGGGAGGTAAAGAGTAATTTTTGACCCATTGCTGATGTCATCCTTCGATGCCATGCAAAGTCAAATTTCAATTTGAGTCCTGGGGTTCCGAAGCGTTTACTTTGAAAAAACTAGTGTGCTCAAACACTTTGTGTTGGAGGTGGGAGAAGCGTAGACAAGAGTACAGGACTGCCTCTTCTCCGGGCACCCCAGAGGCGATGCCCAACAGGCTGAAAGGGGACTGGCAGGGAATGACAGGGGAAAGGGTGTATGACAGGAAGTTATGGGAGGTAAAGTGTAATATTTGACCCATTGCTGATGTCATCCTTCGATGCCATGCAAAGTCAAATTTCAATTTGAGTCCTGGGGTTCTGAAGTGTTTACTTTGAAAAAACTAGTGTGCTCAAAGCACTTTGTGTTGGGGGGGGGGGAAGTGTACAATGGAGTACAGGACTGCCTCTTCTCCGGGCACTCCAGAGGCGATGCCCAACAGGCTGAAATGGGACTGGCAGGGAATGACAGGGGAAAGAGTGTGTGACAGGTAGTTATGGGAGGTAAAGAGTAATTTTTGACCCATTACTGATGACATCCTTCGATGCCATGCAAAGTCAAATTTCAATTTGCGTCCTGGGGTTCCGAAGCGTTTACTTTGAAAAAACTAGTGTGCTGAAAGCACTTTGTTTGGGGGGGGGGGGAAGCGTACACTGGAGTACAGGACTGTCTCTTCTCTGGGCACCCCAGAGGCGATGCCCAACAGGCTGAAAGGGGACTGGCAGGGAATGACAGGGGAAAGGTTGTATGACAGGGGAAAGGTTGTATGACAGGAAGTTATGGGAGGTAAAAAGTAATTTTTGACCCATTGCTGATGTCATCCTTTGATGCCATGCAAAGTCAAATTTCCATTTGAGTCCTGGGGTTCCGAAGCGTTTACTTTGAAAAAAACTATTGTGCTCAAAGCACTTTGTGTTGGGGGGGGGGAAGCGTACACTGGAGTACAGGACTGCCTCTTCTCTGGGCACCCCAGATGCGCTGCCCAACAGGCTGAAAGGGGACTGGCAGGGAATGACAGGGGAAAGGGTGTGTGACAGGAAGTTATGGGAGGTAAAGAGTAATTTTTGACCCATTGCTGATGTCATCCTTCGATGCCATGCAAAGTCAAATTTCCATTTGATTCCTGGGGTTTCGAAACGTTTACTTTGAAAAAACTAGTGTGCTCAAACACTTTGTGTTGGAGGGGGGAGAAGCGGAGACAGGAGTACAGGACTGCCTCTTCTCCGGGCACTCCAGAAGCGATGCCCAACAGGCTGAAAGGGGACTGGCAGGGAATGACAGGGGAAAGGGTGTGTGACAGGAAGTTATGGGAGGTAAAGAGTAATTTTTGACCCATTGCTGATGACATCCTTCGATGCCATGCAAAGTCAAATTTCTATTTGAGTCCTGGGGTTCCGAAGCGTTTACTTTGAAAAAACTAGTGTGCTCAAAGCACTTTGTGTTGGGGGGGGGAAGCGTACACTGGAGTACAGGACTGTCTCTTCTCTGGGCACCCCAGAGGCGATGCCCAACAGGCTGAAAGGGGACTGGCATGGAATGACAGGGGAAAGGGTGTATGACAGGAAGTTATGGGAGGTAAAAAGTAATTTTGACCCATTGCTGATGTCATCCTTCGATGCCATGCAAAGTCAAATTTCCATTTGAGTCCTGGGGTTCCGAAGCGTTTACTTTGAAAAAAACTAGTGTGCTCAAAGCACTTTGTGTTGGGGGGGGGGGAAGCGTACACTGGAGTACAGGACTGCCTCTTCTCTGGGCACCCCAGAGGCGCTGCCCAACAGGCTGAAAGGGGACTGGCAGGGAATGACAGGGGAAAGGGTGTGTGACAGGAAGTTATGTGAGGTAAAGTGTAATTTTTGACCCATTGCTGATGTCATCCTTTGATGCCATGCAAAGTCAAATTTCCATTTGAGTCCTGGGGTTCTGAAGCGTTTACTTTGAAAAAACTAGTGTGCTCAAAGCACTTTGTGTTGGGGGGGGAAGCGTACACTGGAGTACAGGAATGCCTCTTCTCCGGGCACTCCAGAGGCGATGCCCAACAGGCTGAAAGGGGACTGGTAGGGAATGACAGGGTAAAGGGTGTATGACAGGAAGTTATGGGAGGTAAAGAGTAATTTTTGACCCATTGCTGATGTCATCCTTCGATGCCATGCAAAGTCAAATTTCAATTTGTGTCCTGGGGTTCCGAAGCGTTTACTTAGAAAAAACTAGTGTGCTCAAAGCACTTTGTGTTGGGGGGGGAAGCGTACACTGGAGTACAGGACTGCCTCTTCTCTGGGCACCTCAGAGGCGATGCCCAACAGACTGAAAGGGGACTGGCAGGGAATGACAGGGGAAAGGGTGTATGACAGGAAGTTATGGGAGGTAAAGAGTAATTTTTGACCCATTGCTGATGTCATCCTTCGATGCCATGCAAAGTCAAATTTCCATTTGAGTCCTGGGGTTCCGAAGCGTTTACTTTGAAAAAACTAGTGTGCTCAAAGCACTTTGTGTTGGGGGGGGAAGCGTACACTGGAGTACAGGACTGCCTCTTCTCCGGGCACCCCAGAGGCGATGCCCTACAGGCTGAAAGGGGACTGGTAGGGAATGACAGGGGAAAGGGTGTATGACAGGAAGTTATGGGAGGTAAAGAGTAATTTTTGACCCATTGCTGATGTCATCCTTCGATGCCATGCAAAGTCAAATTTCAATTTGAGTCCTGGGGTTCCGAAGCGTTTACTTTGAAAAAACTAGTGTGCTCAAAGCACTTTGTGTTGGGGGGAAGCGTACACTGGAGTACAGGACTGTCTCTTCTCTGGGCACCCCAGAGGCGATGCCCAACAGGCTGAAAGGGGACTGGCAGGGAATGACAGGGGAAAGGGTGTGTGACAGGAAGTTATGGGAGGTAAAGAGTAATTTTTGACCCATTGCTGATGTCATCCTTCGATGCCATGCAAAGTCAAATTTCAATTTGAGTCCTGGGGTTCCGAAGCGTTTACTTTGAAAAAACTAGTGTGCTCAAAGCACTTTGTTTTGGGGGGGGGGGGGAAGCGTACACTGGAGTACAGGACTGCCTCTTCTCTGGGCACCCCAGAGTCAATGCCCAACAGCTGCCTTTTTGCCTGCTGTGAGAAGGCCAAAACCTTCCTGGCCTTCTCCATGCCCTCCCGGGGGGGGGGGGAATTGGACATTCTAAGCATCTTTCACTGCATCTTTCCAAGCATCTCTGCCGTCTCCCAGTGAGACAGACTGTAAGTCCTCCAGGGGTGGGTTCTTGACCCTCCCCCCCCCCCCAGGATTGACTGCCTTTTTGTCTGCTGAGAGAAGGCTGATACCCTTCCCTGCCTTCTCCCTCCCATGCCCTCCCGGGGGGACATTGGTCAGGGCCCCCAGGGAGTGTCATGGTGTGCACTTCCCTTTCACTGCATATCGGCCGTCCCCGAGTGAGACAGACTGTAAGTCCTCCCGGGGTGGGCTCTTGACCCTGGCCCCCCGGGACTGACTGCCTTTTTGTCTGCTGAGAGAAGGCCGATACCCTTCCTGGCCTTCTCCCTCCCATGCCCTCCCGGGGGGACATTGGTCAGGCCCCCCCCCCGGAGTGTCATGGTGGGCACTTCCCTTTCACTGCATATCAGCCATCCCCCAGTGAGGCTATGAGACAGTGAGAAAGACTGTAATCATATGCTTACGTTGTGTCCAAATGACCGCTCCTCTGCAGTGATGGTGCCTGGTTTCTTCCTCTTCTCTTTCTCAACCAGTGCTGTGTTGACACCCCAAAGAATCTATGGCTGTACAGGAGGTAAGGGTATGAATATGCCCATGACGTAATCGGGCAGTGCGTTTTCGTTTGTTATTTACATATGTGGTTATTTATTTTTGATAATGATAACAGAAAGATATCGATGTTTTTTTCAAACCCGGAGGTGTATTTTCTGAATTGAAGCAGCATCCGCCACCTTTGAAACGACTTCCGCCAGTTTGGGAAGTGAAGTTATTGATGGTAGGATGCTTGGCGCGCTGGGAGCCAATACGGGGTTAGTAAGAGCGGCCATCGCCCTTTAAAAGCAGTTGCGGGCTCCGCGTGGCAACATTGTAGCTCGAGAAGCGAGGGTGGACGGAGCGCGAGTGCTGGGGAGTCTGGCTTTGGAGTGCATGGGGCTGGGGACAGGGAGCTTGTAGCTGTATGCCTCCCAGTCCCTGGCTGTGGATGCGGCTTGTGCCGCCTTTTTTTTTGGGAGGGGCAGCATTGGGTTTAATTGATATTTTATTATTATTGTTTTTATTTGTAATACTTATAAACAATTTCAAATTACTTTTAAATCATTACAACGATATAATTTTTTTTTCCCGAAACTGGTGGAAGTTGTTTCAAAGATGTCGGATGCTGTTCCTCTTTTTTGGTGCCAGGGGGATTTCTTCCTGGCAATAAGTGTGTTTTGGAAATCCAGTGTTCTTTGCTTTTCTGATAACTCAAAGTAGATACAACCAGTGACTGCGGCCTCTGTGGCCCATTTTGGTCCAGCCCTTTTTGAAAATCCACTGTTCTTTGCTGTGGCAGAGCAAGATCGAACTTGGCGCACAGAGTCAACATAACCCACTCTACATTCATAGGACGAGTGGAGAAGGATTAACCATGCACAATGGGATTTGACTTGCAGTACCTTCACGAACTGATAACCGATAAAGAACACCTTTGAAACATAATGCCTTTCTCAAGTATTCCTGCTTGCGCCATGTCCCCCATGTAGTTGTTAGTAATAAATGTCAATTTGTAACACCACGAACCAGGAAGTCAAGGAAACCTTTAAGTTAATTTAAGCAGCACTCCTTATATCGGGTAACACAAAAAAAACTTGATTTTCTTCACCAAGGGTCTTATTATTCTTATTCATTAGAGAAACGTGATGGTTGTACCATAAAGGTACAGCCTCTGCCGATAGATCATACCGATCCACACTCACCCAGTAATCAAGCAGTATTTGCCGGGAGACAAAGGAGGTAAAGAGGGGAGTTTGTTATGGGTGGAGATATAGCAGACAGATTGGATATCCAGGAGCAGGGAGGGAACAACACAGGAGAAGCAACAACTGTGCAAATGTGCAGTGTATTCTTTTTTTTTTCATATTTTTTTTAATTTTTATTAAGAATAAAAGAAATGTTTATCAGGAAAACAGCCACAGGGCAAATGTGCAGAATATTTTTTAATATTTCTTTTTTATTTTTTTTAAAGAATAAAAGAAATATTTAGCAGCAGGAAGTTTTAAAGAAGAAAATAATCAAAATGGTTGCCCTGCAGTGTGGCAAAAACAGCCACATGACACGCGACAACTGTGCAAATGTGCAGTGTATTCTTTTTTTCTCATATTTTTTAAATTTTTATTAAGAATAAAAGAAATGTTTATCAGGAAAACAGCCACAGGGCAAATGTGCAGTTTTTTTAAAATATTTTTTTAAAGAATAAAAGAAATATTTAGCAGCAGGAAGTTTTAAAAAAGAAAATAATCAAAATGCTTGCCCTGCAGTGTGGCAAAAACAGCTACATGACACGCGACAACTGTGCAAATGTGCAGTGTATTCTTTTTTTCCTCATATTTTTTTAATTTTTATTAAGAACACATGGAGATCAACGAGGGCAATGTTGAACAAATCGGCGGAAACCTTCCTGTTCCACCATACAGAAGGGCTGGTGGTCCAGGGCCATCATCTCTCCCAGGCAACGTGTTATTTCCTTCACTGATGGCGGGTTAATCCAGATCTCACCCTTGTAACTTGCAGGCCCCAAGCATCGATGGTTTTCTGCACGGGGCCTGTTGGTGTGTTTGGAGTGCTCTGTGTACTGCTGCATGTGCTGCCGACTTCAACTGCGTCCAACTTGACATTTGGGTGGTGTCTCTTCATGTGCATCCTTAGCCCTGTTGTGGCAAGATGCCTCATATCTTTTCCTCTGCTGACGCTAACACCGCAATGCCTGCAAACTGCCAAAGTGGCCCTCTGATGATGGACGTCAAAATGATCCCATAGGAGGGATCTTGGCCTACCCCTACAACGCACTTCAGATGTACTCATGCTCGTGTTTGGACTGTCGGTGTTTGTGGAAGGGAGTGTAGTTGTTTGTCGTTTCTGTTGCTCGCCCTCCAGCAGCATGCAGTCCTCTGGATCACTATTTCCTGTGGTGGAAGCTGATTGCATATTGTCTTCCTCCCATTCCTCTGACACGTCCGCCTCCTCTCCCTCCTCTTCATTACAAGTAGTATCAGAGGTACTTGGAAGGACATCAGGAGCTGAATGTTGAGTCTTTCGAAATGATGAAGAAGGTTGTGCCATCTCACAGCTGGTGGAAGCATCTGTGGGTGTTTCAATAACCATCTCGTTGGTTGAAGGTTCCCTTCTTGTCAATGTGCTCATCTTAAGTCCCCTGTCTTTCTTCATTATTCGCGATTGCATTTTGCCCTTGCAACTCGAAAAGCCAGGAAGGGAACGTTTCATTACACTCATTGGAACTGCACAAGTTCTGAGGACTGTATTTAAGCCCTTTGTGGTGGGCAAAGGGATGCACTGCAAGGACTAGGAACAACACAAAATAGGAGCACTGCAAGCACTTTGTGGACCCTAAATGGGCACACAGGAGGTTGGAGCCACTAGGCAAAAAAGGAGCACAGTATTTTAACACTTTGGTGGAACAACAAAAAATAGGAGCACTACAAGCACTTTGTGGACCCTAAATGGGCGCACAGGCAGTTGGAGCCACAAGGCAAATAAGGAGCACAGTATTTTAACACTTTGGTGGAACAACAAAAAATAGGTGCACTGAAAGCACTTTGTGGACCCTAAATGGGCGCACAGGCGGTTGGAGCCACGAGGCAAATAAGGAGCACAGTATTTTAACACTTTGGTGGAACAACACAAAATAGGTGCACTGAAAGCACTTTGTGGACCCTAAATGGGCGCACAGGCGGTTGGAGCCACAAGGCAAATAAGGAGCACAGTATTTTAACACTTTGGTGGAACAACCAAAAATAGGAGAACTGCAAGCACTTTGCCCAACAGGCTGAAAGGGGACCGGCAGGGAATGACTCAGGGGGAAAGATGGGCAGAGATGCTGTGAAAGCAAAGTGCACAAATGACAACCCCAGGGGCGGTAGGGAACGACGGCTCCCTTGTTATGAATGCCCTACGCAGGCACCCTCTTTTCCGGGCACTCCAGAGACGATGCCCAACAGGCTGAAAGGGGACTGGCAGGAAACGACTGTGGAAAGGGTGTATAAAAGGGAGTTGGGGGGGGAAGCGTACACAGGAGTAGAGGAGTGCCTCTTTTCCGGGCACTCCAAAGGCGATGCCCAACAGGCTGAAAGGGGACCGGCAGGAAACGACTGGGGAAAGGGTGTATGAAAGGGAGTTGGGGGGCCTACACACAGCAGCCAAGAAGACACTTCAAACCAGAGAATTTGTACATTTTCCGAAATGAGCACTGTCTTATAGGACTTTGTGTTGGCAAAAGGAGCGCACTGGAACTACACAAATAATGAGCGAGCACAGTATTATAGCACTTTGTGTTGGCCAAAGGAGCGCACTGGTTGGAACTGCACAAATGAAATGCTTTTTTTAGAAAATGAAATGCTTTCCTTTTCTTAGAATATTTTTTGAATTTTTTGAAGAATAAAAGAAAGATATATTTCAGAAATATTAAAAAATGGAAAATTAACAAAATGCTCGCCCTGTTTTGGAGCGAACAGCCACAGGACAGGGACAAACGCACGCACACAGGCACACAAGGGTCTTTTTTTTTTAGAATATTTTTTGAATTTTTTGAAGAATAAAAGAAAGATATTTTTCAGAAATATTTAGAAATGGAAAATTAACAAAATGCTCGCCCTGTTGTGAAGCGTACACAGGAGTAGAGGAGTGCCTCTTTTCCGGGCACCCCAGAGGCGAAGCCCAACAGGCTGAAAGGGGACTGGCCAGGAACGGCTGGGGAAAGGGTGTATGTATGAAAAGGATTTGGGGGGGGGGGAGTGTACACACACAGGAGTAGAGGAGTGCCTCTTTTCCGGGCACCCCAGAGGTGAAGCCCATCAGGCTGAAAGGGGACTGGCCAGGAACGACTGGGGAAAGGGTGTATGAAAGGGAGTTGGGGGGGGAAGCGTACACAGGAGTAGAGGAGTGCCTCTTTTCTGGGCACTCCAGAGGCGATGCCCAACAGGCTGAAAGGGGACCGGCAGGAAACGACTGGGGAAAAGGTGTATGAAAGGGAGTGGGGGGGGAAGCGTACACAGGAGTAGAGGAGTGCCTCTTTTCCGGGCACACCAGAGGCAATGCCCAACAGGCTGAAAGGGGACCAGCAAGAAACGACTGTGGAAAGGGTGTATGAAAGGGAGTTGGGGAGGGGGGAAGCATACACAGGAGTAGAGGAGTGCCTCTTTTCCGGGCACCTCAGAGGCGATGCCCAACAGGCTGAAAGGGGACCGGCAGGAAACGACTGGGGAAAGTTTGTAGGAAAGGGAGTTGGGGGGGAGGGTACTAGAGTAATTGCAGTGCTTGTATTTGGAATGGCAATTTGCATTGCATTGCATTGCATTGCATTGCATTGCATTGCATTGTAACCCGGGATAAGTACTGTCCTACACACAGCAGCCAAGAAGACATTTCAAACCAGAGAATTTGTACATTTTCCGAAACGGCAAGAGAAGACTCACAGAGCTGCCCTGCAAGAAATCGTGCTTGAGAAGAAGTATCGACGACTAATTGCAGAAAGCTTCCCAAATCCACCTAGAACGAAACTCTTGCAGGCTAAGGGAAAGCACATTGGTTCCACCACGGAGGAGTGCAGTAATAAAGCAGTAAAGCAGACACACGACCACCACAACACAGCAGACATACTGAGAACCCTCAAGGAGAGGAAACCTACAGTAAGCTCCAGGGGTTAGAGAGTATGCAACTGAAGCAGACTCTTGAAAACCTTGGAAGGCTCAGAACAAGCAAGAAGCATTGAGCATAGGATACTGTATTCCAGTTCAAACTCTGCGAAAAAAGAACTTGCCTACACAAAGCAGCCAGGCAGACACAACCCTCTCGGTACCATACTACTAAAGCGTTAGGAAAACTAGTTTCTTAGGAGTACTCCTTTTTTTATAAACAAAAAGAAATTAGGAGGCCACCCAGGAATTTTACACATAAGGTGATGTGAGGCAATCAGAGTAATTCCGAATGACAGCGCACGTAACACAGATCTTTGTAATGCATCGGAAGATGGGAAAGACGATTACAGATTTCAGAACTAACGATCACGTAGTGGTCCAGGAGGGAAGAGAAACGGAGATTGTAACGCTTGCACCAGACATACAAAAAAGTAACAAAACAATTACAAAACTTGGAGTCATTAATTTGATTCTTCATTGATCCTCAAACTATTACAAAATGGCTCTATATTCGATTGTAAAATAATTTAAATACAAATCATTGATAAAATACAAAATTACCGAACGAAACTGGCCAAGCCTAAGTCTTTCGAGGAAACAGAAAGCAAAGTAAAATTGATTTTCAATAAATGCTGGACCCCAAAGGGACAATGTCCCTGCAGACAGCAGGTGTGTGTGTGCGGGCAGGGGCTGTGGGAAGGGGCTCCGGGAATGCCTGCCTGCTTGCCTGCAGTGAAAGCTAAATGAATCTTGGGATCGAGCTGGCGGTCCGCCACGAGGCGAGCTACCGCCTGTCCCAGCCCCTGCCTCTTGACACTCCCCCCATGCTCTTAAATCAGTGTCCCTGTGGTCTGAAGCGTTTACTTTGAAAAAACTTGCCTAAAAGCCGCCATTAAAATCATCAATAAAAAGAAGTGCTTTCACGAAAATGTAGAGGACCGAAGCGTTTACTTTGAAAAAATTAGTGTGGTCAAAGATGGCCGCTTGCATTAATCAAGAACGAAAGTCAGAGGTTTGAAGACGGTCAGATACCATCGTTGTTCCGACCACAAACGATGTCGACTAGCCATCCACCACAGGAGGCCATGGGCAAGTCAATATGGGCCGCACTGGTTGGAACTACACAAATGAAATGCTTGCCCTGTAGCGGGGCAAAAACAGCCACAGGGCAAATGTGCAGCGGTGTTATCTTTTTTAAAAAATATTTTTTAATTTTTTTTAAGAATAAAAGAAGTATTTAGCAGGAATTTTTTTAAAAAAGAAAATCATCAAAACGCTTGCTGACAACAACTGTGCATTTGCACAGTTGTTGTCAGCAAGCGTTTTGATGATTTTCTTTTTTAAAAAAATTCCTGCTAAATACTTCTTTTATTCTTAAAAAAAATTAAAAAATATTTTTTTAAAAAGATAACACTGCTGCACATTTGCCCTGCAGTGTATTCCTTTTTTTCTGTATTTATTTTTTTAAAAGACTAAAAGAAGTATGTGCAAATGTGCAGTGGATTTTTTTTTGGAAATATTTTTTAATTTTTTTTTTTAGAATGGGGATGATCTACAAGGGCAATGTTCCCGCATACAGCAGGCAATAGTTATTTTAGCATACACTGGAGTAGAGGAGTGCCTTTTTTCCGGGCACTCCAGAGGCAAAGCCCAACAGGCTGAAAGGGGACTGGCCGGGAACGACTGGGGTAAGGGTGTATGTATGAAAGGGAGTTGGGGGGGGGGGAAGCGTACACACAGGAGTAGAGGAGTGCCTCTTTTCTGGGCACCCCAGAGGCAAAGCCCAACAGGCTGAAAGGGGACTGGCTGGGAACGACTGGGGAAAGGGTGTATGTATGAAAGAGAGTTGGGGGGGGGGAAGCGTACACACAGGAGTAAGGAGTGCCTCTTTTCTGGGCACCCCAGAGGCGAAGCCCAACAGGCTGAAAGGGGACTGGTCGGGAACGACTGGGGAAAGGGTGTATGTATGAAAGGGAGTTGGGGGGGAAGCATACACACAGGAGTAGAGGAGTGCCTCTTTTCCGGGCACCCCAGAGGCGAAGCCCAACAGGCTGAAAGGGGACTGGCCGGGAACAACTGGGGAAAGGGTGTATGTATGAAAGGGAGTTGGGGGGGGAAGCGTACACACAGGAGTAGAGGAGTGCCTCTTTTCTGGGCACCCCAGAGTCGAAGCCCAACAGGCTGAAAGGGGACTGGCCGGGAACGTCTGGGGAAAGGGTGTATGTATGAAAGGGAGTTGGAGGGGGAAGCGTACACACAGGAGTAGAGGAGTGCCTCTTTTCCGGGCACCCCAGAGGCGAAGCCCAACAGGCTGAAAGGGGACTGGCCGGGAACAACTGGGGAAAGGGTGTATGTATGAAAGGGAGTTGGGGGGGGAAGCGTACACACAGGAGTAGAGGAGTGCCTCTTTTCTGGGCACCCCAGAGTCGAAGCCCAACAGGCTGAAAGGGGACTGGCCGGGAACGTCTGGGGAAAGGGTGTATGTATGAAAGGGAGTTGGGGGGGGAAGCGTACACACAGGAGTAGAGGAGTGCCTCTTTTCTGGGCACCCCAGAGGCAAAGCCCAACAGGCTGAAAGGGGACTGGCTGGGAACGACTGGGGAAAGGGTGTATGTATGAAAGAGAGTTGGGGGGGGGAAGCGTACACACAGGAGTAAGGAGTGCCTCTTTTCTGGGCACCCCAGAGGCGAAGCCCAACAGGCTGAAAGGGGACTGGTCGGGAACGACTGGGGAAAGGGTGTATGTATGAAAGGGAGTTGGGGGGGAAGCATACACACAGGAGTAGAGGAGTGCCTCTTTTCCGGGCACCCCAGAGGCGAAGCCCAACAGGCTGAAAGGGGACTGGCCGGGAACAACTGGGGAAAGGGTGTATGTATGAAAGGGAGTTGGGGGGGGGAAGCGTACACACAGGAGTAGAGGAGTGCCTCTTTTCTGGGCACCCCAGAGTCGAAGCCCAACAGGCTGAAAGGGGACTGGCCGGGAACGTCTGGGGAAAGGGTGTATGTATGAAAGGGAGTTGGAGGGGGAAGCGTACACACAGGAGTAGAGGAGTGCCTCTTTTCCTGGCACCCCAGAGGCAAAGCCCAACAGGCTGAAAGGGGACTGGCCGGGAACGACTGGGGTAAGGGTGTATGTATGAAAGGGAGTTGGGGGGGGGAAGCGTACACACAGGAGTAGAGGAGTGCCTCTTTTCTGGGCACCCCAGAGGCAAAGCCCAACAGGCTGAAAGGGGACTGGCTGGGAACGACTGGGGAAAGGGTGTATGTATGAAAGGGAGTTGGGGGGGGGAAGCGTACACACAGGAGTAAGGAGTGCCTCTTTTCTGGGCACTCCAGAGGCGAAGCCCAACAGGCTGAAAGGGGACTGGTCGGGAACGACTGGGGAAAAGGTGTATGTATGAAAGGGAGTTGGGGGGGGAAGCATACACACAGGAGTAGAGGAGTGCCTCTTTTCCTGGCACTCCAGAGGCGAAGCCCAACAGGCTGAAAGGGGACTGGCCGGGAACAACTGGGGAAAGGGTGTATGTATGAAAGGGAGTTGGGGGGGAAGCATACACACAGGAGTAGAGGAGTGCCTTTTTTCCGGGCATACCAGAGGCAAAGCCCAACAGGCTGAAAGGGGACTGGTCGGGAACGACTGGGGAAAGGGTGTATGTATGAAAGGGAGTTGGAGGGGGAAGCGTACACACAGGAGTAGAGGAGTGCCTCTTTTCCGGGCACTCCAGAGGCGAAGCCCAACAGGCTGAAAGGGGACTGGTCGGGAACGACTGGGGAAAGGGTTTGCATTTGCACAGTTGTTGTCAGCAAGCGTTTTGATGATTTTCTTTTTTAAAAAAATTCCTGCTAAATACTTCTTTTATTCTTAAAAAAAATTAAAAAATATTTTTTAAAAAAGATAACACTGCTGCACATTTGCCCTGCAGTGTATTCCTTTTTTTCTGTATTTATTTTTTTAAAAGACTAAAAGAAGTATGTGCAAATGTGCAGTGGATTTTTTTTTGGAAATATTTTTTAATTTTTTTTTTAGAATGGGGATGATCTACAAGGGCAATGTTCCCGCATACAGCAGGCAATAGTTATTTTAGCATACACTGGAGTAGAGGAGTGCCTTTTTTCCGGGCACTCCAGAGGCAAAGCCCAACAGGCTGAAAGGGGACTGGCCGGGAACGACTGGGGAAAGGGTGTATGTATGAAAGGGAGTTGGGGGGGGGAAGCGTACACACAGGAGTAGAGGAGTGCCTCTTTTCTGGGCACCCCAGAGGCAAAGCCCAACAGGCTGAAAGGGGACTGGCTGGGAACGACTGGGGAAAGGGTGTATGTATGAAAGGGAGTTGGGGGGGGGGGAAGCGTACACACAGGAGTAAGGAGTGCCTCTTTTCTGGGCACTTCAGAGGCGAAGCCCAACAGGCTGAAAGGGGACTGGTCGGGAACGACTGGGGAAAGGGTGTATGTATGAAAGGGAGTTGGGGGGGAAGCATACACACAGGAGTAGAGGAGTGCCTCTTTTCCGGGCACCCCAGAGGCGAAGCCCAACAGGCTGAAAGGGGACTGGCCGGGAACAACTGGGGAAAGGGTGTATGTATGAAAGGGAGTTGGGGGGGGGAAGCGTACACACAGGAGTAGAGGAGTGCCTCTTTTCTGGGCACCCCAGAGTCGAAGCCCAACAGGCTGAAAGGGGACTGGCCGGGAACGTCTGGGGAAAGGGTGTATGTATGAAAGGGAGTTGGAGGGGGAAGCGTACACACAGGAGTAGAGGAGTGCCTCTTTTCCTGGCACCCCAGAGGCAAAGCCCAACAGGCTGAAAGGGGACTGGCCGGGAACGACTGGGGTAAGGGTGTATGTATGAAAGGGAGTTGGGGGGGAAGCGTACACACAGGAGTAGAGGAGTGCCTCTTTTCTGGGCACCCCAGAGGCAAAGCCCAACAGGCTGAAAGGGGACTGGCTGGGAACGACTGGGGAAAGGGTGTATGTATGAAAGGGAGTTGGGGGGGGGAAGCGTACACACAGGAGTAAGGAGTGCCTCTTTTCTGGGCACTCCAGAGGCGAAGCCCAACAGGCTGAAAGGGGACTGGTCGGGAACGACTGGGGAAAGGGTGTATGTATGAAAGGGAGTTGGGGGGGGAAGCGTACACACAGGAGTAGAGGAGTGCCTCTTTTCCTGGCACTCCAGAGGCGAAGCCCAACAGGCTGAAAGGGGACTGGCCGGGAACAACTGGGGAAAGGGTGTATGTATGAAAGGGAGTTGGGGGGGAAGCATACACACAGGAGTAGAGGAGTGCCTTTTTTCCGGGCACACCAGAGGCAAAGCCCAACAGGCTGAAAGGGGACTGGTCGGGAACGACTGGGGAAAGGGTGTATGTATGAAAGGGAGTTGGAGGGGGAAGCGTACACACAGGAGTAGAGGAGTGCCTCTTTTCCGGGCACTCCAGAGGCGAAGCCCAACAGGCTGAAAGGGGACTGGTCGGGAACGACTGGGGAAAGGGTTTGCATTTGCACAGTTGTTGTCAGCAAGCGTTTTGATGATTTTCTTTTTTAAAAAAATTCCTGCTAAATACTTCTTTTATTCTTAAAAAAAATTAAAAAATATTTTTTAAAAAAGATAACACTGCTGCACATTTGCCCTGCAGTGTATTCCTTTTTTTCTGTATTTATTTTTTTAAAAGACTAAAAGAAGTATGTGCAAATGTGCAGTGGATTTTTTTTTGGAAATATTTTTTAATTTTTTTTTAGAATGGGGATGATCTACAAGGGCAATGTTCCCGCATACAGCAGGCAATAGTTATTTTAGCATACACTGGAGTAGAGGAGTGCCTTTTTTCCGGGCACTCCAGAGGCAAAGCCCAACAGGCTGAAAGGGGACTGGCCGGGAACGACTGGGGAAAGGGTGTATGTATGAAAGGGAGTTGGGGGGGGGAAGCGTACACACAGGAGTAGAGGAGTGCCTCTTTTCTGGGCACCCCAGAGTCGAAGCCCAACAGGCTGAAAGGGGACTGGCCGGGAACGTCTGGGGAAAGGGTGTATGTATGAAAGGGAGTTGGAGGGGGAAGCGTACACACAGGAGTAAGGAGTGCCTCTTTTCTGGGCACTTCAGAGGCGAAGCCCAACAGGCTGAAAGGGGACTGGTCGGGAACGACTGGGGAAAGGGTGTATGTATGAAAGGGAGTTGGGGGGGAAGCATACACACAGGAGTAGAGGAGTGCCTCTTTTCCGGGCACCCCAGAGGCGAAGCCCAACAGGCTGAAAGAGGACTGGCCGGGAACAACTGGGGAAAGGGTGTATGTATGAAAGGGAGTTGGGGGGGGGAAGCGTACACACAGGAGTAGACGAGTGCCTCTTTTCTGGGCACCCCAGAGTCGAAGCCCAACAGGCTGAAAGGGGACTGGCCGGGAACGTCTGGGGAAAGGGTGTATGTATGAAAGGGAGTTGGAGGGGGAAGCGTACACACAGGAGTAGAGGAGTGCCTCTTTTCCTGGCACCCCAGAGGCAAAGCCCAACAGGCTGAAAGGGGACTGGCCGGGAACGACTGGGGTAAGGGTGTATGTATGAAAGGGAGTTGGGGGGGGAAGCGTACACACAGGAGTAGAGGAGTGCCTCTTTTCTGGGCACCCCAGAGGCAAAGCCCAACAGGCTGAAAGGGGACTGGCTGGGAACGACTGGGGAAAGGGTGTATGTATGAAAGGGAGTTGGGGGGGGAAGCGTACACACAGGAGTAAGGAGTGCCTCTTTTCTGGGCACTCCAGAGGCGAAGCCCAACAGGCTGAAAGGGGACTGGTCGGGAACGACTGGGGAAAAGGTGTATGTATGAAAGGGAGTTGGGGGGGAAGCGTACACACAGGAGTAGAGGAGTGCCTCTTTTCCTGGCACTCCAGAGGCGAAGCCCAACAGGCTGAAAGGGGACTGGCCGGGAACAACTGGGGAAAGGGTGTATGTATGAAAGGGAGTTGGGGGGGAAGCATACACACAGGAGTAGAGGAGTGCCTTTTTTCCGGGCACACCAGAGGCAAAGCCCAACAGGCTGAAAGGGGACTGGTCGGGAACGACTGGGGAAAGGGTGTATGTATGAAAGGGAGTTGGAGGGGGAAGCGTACACACAGGAGTAGAGGAGTGCCTCTTTTCCGGGCACTCCAGAGGCGAAGCCCAACAGGCTGAAAGGGGACTGGTCGGGAACGACTGGGGAAAGGGTGTATGTATGAAAGGGAGTTGGGGGGGAAGCATACACACAGGAGTAGAGGAGTGCCTCTTTTCTGGGCACCCCAGAGTCGAAGCCCAACAGGCTGAAAGGGGACTGGCCGGGAATGTCTGGGGAAAGGGTGTATGTATGAAAGGGAGTTGGAGGGGGAAGCGTACACACAGGAGTAGAGGAGTGCCTCTTTTCCTGGCACCCCAGAGGCAAAGCCCAACAGGATGAAAGGGGACTGGCTGGGAATGACTGGGGAAAGGGTGTATGTATGAAAGGGAGTTGGGGGGGGAAGCGTACACACAGGAGTAGAGGAGTGCCTCTTTTCCGGGCACCCCAGAGGCAAAGCCCAACAGGCTGAAAGGGGACTGGTCGGGAACGACTGGGGAAAGGGTGTATGTATGAAAGGGAGTTGGGGGGGAAGCATACACACAGGAGTAGAGGAGTGCCTCTTTTCCGGGCACTCCAGAGGCAAAGCCCAAAAGGCTGAAAGGGGACTGGCCGGGAATGACTGGGGAAAGGGTGTATGTATGAAAGGGAGTGGGGGGGGGAAGCGTACACACAGGAGTAGAGGAGTGCCTCTTTTCCGGGCGACACAAAGCAAGGTACACATGGTGATCAATAAGGGCAATTTTCCCGCATTCAGCAGGCAGTGGTAATTTAAGGCAACACAAAGCAAAGTAGTACACATCAGGACAATGTTCCCGCATTCAGCAGGGTGTAGTAATTTAAGTCAACACAAAGCAAAGTATACATCAGGACAATGTTCCCGCATTCAGCAGGGAGTAGTAATTTTAGGCAACACAAAGCAAAGTACACATGGTGATCAATGAGGGCAATGTTCCCGCATTCAGCAGGGAGTAGTAATTTTAGGCGACACAAAGCAAGGTTCAGATGGTGATCAATAAGGGCAATGTTCCCGCATTCTGCAGGCAGTAATAATTTTAGGCGACACAAAGCAAGGTTCAGATGGTGATCAATAAGGGCAATGTCCCCGCATTCAGCAGGCTGTAGTAATTTAAGGCAACACAAAGCAAAGTAGTACACATCAGGACAATGTTCCCGCATTCAGCAGGGAGTAGTAATTTCAGGCAACACAAAGCAAAGTACACATGGTGATCAATGAGGGCAATGTTCCCGCATTCAGCAGGTAGTAGTAATTTTAGGCGACACAAAGCAAGGTACACATGGTGATCAATAAGGGCAATGTTCCCGCATTCTGCAGGCAGTAGTAATTTTAGGCGACACAAAGCAAGGTTCAGATGGTGATCAATAAGGGCAATGTTCCCGCATTCAGCAGGTAGTAGTAATTTAAGGCAACACAAAGCAAAGTAGTACACATCAGGACAATGTTCCCGCATTCAGCAGGCAGTAGTAATTTTAGGCAACACAAAGCAAAGTACACATGGTGATCAATGAGGGCAATGTTCCCGCATTCAGCAGGGAGTAGTAATT
The DNA here is from genome assembly GCF_037176765.1 of Anolis sagrei. Lineage (NCBI taxonomy): Eukaryota > Metazoa > Chordata > Lepidosauria > Squamata > Anolidae > Anolis > Anolis sagrei. The sequence continues at coordinate 44,971,716 of NC_090035.1, forward strand.
TAAGGCAACACAAAGCAAAGTAGTACACATCAGGACAATGTTCCCGCATTCAGCAGGGAGTAGTAATTTTAGGCGACACAAAGCAAGGTACACATGGTGATCAATAAGGGCAATGTTCCCGCATTCTGCAGGCAGTAGTAATTTAAGGCGACACAAAGCAAGGTTCAGATGGTGATCAATAAGGGCAATGTTCCCGCATTCTGCAGGCAGTAATAATTTTAGGCGACACAAAGCAAGGTTCAGATGGTGATCAATAAGGGCAATGTCCCCGCATTCAGCAGGCTGTAGTAATTTAAGGCAACACAAAGCAAAGTAGTACACATCAGGACAATGTTCCCGCATTCAGCAGGGAGTAGTAATTCCAGGCAACACAAAGCAAAGTACACATGGTGATCAATGAGGGCAATGTTCCCGCATTCAGCAGGTAGTAGTAATTTTAGGCGACACAAAGCAAGGTACACATGGTGATCAATAAGGGCAATGTTCTCGCATTCTGCAGGCAGTAGTAATTTTAGGCGACACAAAGCAAGGTACACATGGTGATCAATAAGGGCAATGTTCCCGCATTCTGCAGGCAGTAGTAATTTTAGGCGACACAAAGCAAGGTTCAGATGGTGATCAATAAGGGCAATGTTCCCGCATTCAGCAGGTAGTAGTAATTTAAGGCAACACAAAGCAAAGTAGTACACATCAGGACAATGTTCCCGCATTCAGCAGGCAGTAGTAATTTTAGGCAACACAAAGCAAAGTACACATGGTGATCAATGAGGGCAATGTTCCCGCATTCAGCAGGGAGTAGTAATTTAAGGCAACACAAAGCAAAGTAGTACACATCAGGACAATGTTCCCGCATTCAGCAGGGAGTAGTAATTTTAGGCGACACAAAGCAAGGTACACATGGTGATCAATAAGGGCAATGTTCCCGCATTCTGCAGGCAGTAGTAATTTTAGGCGACACAAAGCAAGGTTCAGATGGTGATGAATAAGGGCAATGTTCCCGCATTCAGCAGGCTATAGTAATTTAAGGCAACACAAAGCAAAGTAGTACACATCAGGACAATGTTCCCGCATTCAGCAGGGAGTAGTAATTTTAGGCAACACAAAGCAAAGTACACATGGTGATCAATGAGGGCAATGTTCCCGCATTCAGCAGGGAGTAGTAATTTAAGGCAACACAAAGCAAAGTAGTACACATCAGGACAATGTTCCCGCATTCAGCAGGGAGTAGTAATTTTAGGCGACACAAAGCAAGGTACACATGGTGATCAATAAGGGCAATGTTCCCGCATTCTGCAGGCAGTAGTAATTTTAGGCGACACAAAGCAAGGTTCAGATGGTGATCAATAAGGGCAATGTTCCCGCATTCAGCAGGTAGTAGTAATTTAAGGCAACACAAAGCAAAGTAGTACACATCAGGACAATGTTCCCGCATTCAGCAGGCAGTAGTAATTTTAGGCAACAGAAAGCAAAGTACACATGGTGATCAATGAGGGCAATGTTCCCGCATTCAGCAGGGAGTAGTAATTTAAGGCAACACAAAGCAAAGTAGTACACATCAGGACAATGTTCCCGCATTCAGCAGGGAGTAGTAATTTTAGGCGACACAAAGCAAGGTACACATGGTGATCAATAAGGGCAATGTTCCCGCATTCTGCAGGCAGTAGTAATTTAAGGCGACACAAAGCAAGGTTCAGATGGTGATCAATAAGGGCAATGTTCCCGCATTCTGCAGGCAGTAATAATTTTAGGCGACACAAAGCAAGGTTCAGATGGTGATCAATAAGGGCAATGTCCCCGCATTCAGCAGGCTGTAGTAATTTAAGGCAACACAAAGCAAAGTAGTACACATCAGGACAATGTTCCCGCATTCAGCAGGGAGTAGTAATTCCAGGCAACACAAAGCAAAGTACACATGGTGATCAATGAGGGCAATGTTCCCGCATTCAGCAGGTAGTAGTAATTTTAGGCGACACAAAGCAAGGTACACATGGTGATCAATAAGGGCAATGTTCCCGCATTCTGCAGGCAGTAGTAATTTTAGGCGACACAAAGCAAGGTTCAGATGGTGATCAATAAGGGCAATGTTCCCGCATTCAGCAGGTAGTAGTAATTTAAGGCAACACAAAGCAAAGTAGTACACATCAGGACAATGTTCCCGCATTCAGCAGGCAGTAGTAATTTTAGGCAACACAAAGCAAAGTACACATGGTGATCAATGAGGGCAATGTTCCCGCATTCAGCAGGGAGTAGTAATTTAAGGCAACACAAAGCAAAGTAGTACACATCAGGACAATGTTCCCGCATTCAGCAGGGAGTAGTAATTTTAGGCGACACAAAGCAAGGTACACATGGTGATCAATAAGGGCAATGTTCCCGCATTCTGCAGGCAGTAGTAATTTTAGGCGACACAAAGCAAGGTTCAGATGGTGATGAATAAGGGCAATGTTCCCGCATTCAGCAGGCTATAGTAATTTAAGGCAACACAAAGCAAAGTAGTACACATCAGGACAATGTTCCCGCATTCAGCAGGGAGTAGTAATTTTAGGCAACACAAAGCAAAGTACACATGGTGATCAATGAGGGCAATGTTCCCGCATTCAGCAGGGAGTAGTAATTTAAGGCAACACAAAGCAAAGTAGTACACATCAGGACAATGTTCCCGCATTCAGCAGGGAGTAGTAATTTTAGGCGACACAAAGCAAGGTACACATGGTGATCAATAAGGGCAATGTTCCCGCATTCTGCAGGCAGTAGTAATTTTAGGCGACACAAAGCAAGGTTCAGATGGTGATCAATAAGGGCAATGTTCCCGCATTCAGCAGGCTGTAGTAATTTAAGGCAACACAAAGCAAAGTAGTACACATCAGGACAATGTTCCCGCATTCAGCAGGGAGTAGTAATTTTAGGCGACACAAAGCAAGGTACACATGGTGATCAATAAGGGCAATGTTCCCGCATTCTGCAGGCAGTAGTAATTTTAGGCGACACAAAGCAAGGTTCAGATGGTGATCAATAAGGGCAATGTTCCTGCATTCAGCAGGCTGTAGTAATTTAAGGCAACACAAAGCAAAGTAGTACACATCAGGACAATGTTCCCGCATTCAGCAGGCAATATACCGATCTATGGGACAGAGCAAGGGTTAGGGTTAGGGTAAGGGTAAGGGTATTGAAAGTAATTCAATTCGGGTTTTTAGAAAACAGGAGGCTACTAAGGTGATCTATGGCACGGAGCAAGGGTTGCTGTCGAAATCAATCTCAGGGTAGCCCAAAAGTGGCAAGTTGGCCTTTAAGAAGATCAGCTTTTCCACCGCAAGGGGGTCGAGCGAGGTACGTTGGAGGGTGACGACATCTCCTGCCAGGCTGAAGACCCTCTCACTCTGCACGCTAGTTGGTGGGCAGCTGAGAAAAACATGAGTCTTACTCTCCGTCAACGGTAGAAGACGTTTACGGAGGGCGAAATTCAACTTTCTGACCACCTTGGCCTGTGGAGTCAGGGACACAGCCATACACTGCAATGTACTTTGTCCACCCAGCAACTCCAAATGGCTCTTCAAACGCAAGATGACTGGGACCACATGGCTGAGTAGTGCTTTCTGTCCTGAAAGTTTTTCGGTGGCCAGTTTGAATGGTTCTAGGATCTCAACCAGCTGAGTGATGGTCATCCACTCCTGGTTGTTGGGGACCAGCTTGTTTATCGGAGCCGCAATTGACAGCGAGACAGCGTGGACTGCCCTCTGTTGCTCCACCATGCACTCCAACATAATGTAGGTGGAGTTCCAGCGGGTGGGGACATCCTGCAGTAACCGGTGTTGTAGGAGGCACTCCAGGATCTGCCTGTCACGCAGCAGTTTTGCGGACTTAGAGCTACGGTGGAAGAAGCCCGCAATTCTGCGGCAGCGCTCAATGAGTTGAGTGACGGCGGTGGCACTGTTCTCATCGGGCCCCTTGAACCCATCTTTTACGCAGTTATGCAGCAAGTGGGCCATGCATGTTACGTTTGAGAAGCCGGCACTTTCGACCGCCCGGATCATGTTCCTTCCTGCGTCTGTGACCATGAATCCCATGTTAGTACCACCGGAATGAGTATGCTTCATCCAGTCTCTCATTATCTCTCGCAAGTACTCAGAAATGGTGTCGGTCCTATGATCCGTATCGATCACCTCAAGGGACAGGAGTGCCCAACGATGACCCGAGTCTAGGCAACCCTCTGTCTCCCACCAGTGAGCGGTCAGGGACAAATAGGAATGCCCTCCTCCCGTGCTCATCCAGATGTCTGAGGTGAAATGCACATGGACGGGTTGTGATTTCTTCAACAGGGTTGCTTGCATCCCTCGAACAAAGCGAGAATGACTGTTCGAGAGAAAGTTCTGCGACTTGGGATATTGTACCATGGTGCCAGGAGGTGAACAAATCGGTGGAAACCTTCCCGTTCCACCATACAGAAGGGCTGGTGGTCCAGAGCCATCATCTCTCCCAGGCGATGTGTTATTTCCTTCACTGATGGAGGCTTAAATCCAGATCACACTCTTGTAACTTGCACGCCCCAAGCATCGATGGTTTTCTGCATGGGGCCTGTTGGTGTGTTTGAGTGCTCTGTGTACTGCTGCATGTGCTGGCGACTTCAACTGCGTCCAACTTGACATTTGGGTGGTGTCTCTTAATGTGCATCCTTAGCCCTGTTGTGGCAAGATGCCTCATATCTTTTTGTCATAAGTACTTTTAAAAATATTAAATAGGTTCTTGTATTCCGCTTTTTGTGAGACAGGTTGCATTAGGCACTTTCAGAGAAAAAATAGACACAGACTCCAGTACTAGGTTTTATAATAATTATATTGTTTACATAGAAAAAGGGGAATATTGCATTAACATTTACACATATACTCTAACATTCAATCATCATCCATTCATTCATCAAGCATTCTTACCATTCTTCTTGCTGAAGATGATCAGCTTCTTGAGAGGAGGCAGCAGTTCACGATGGCGTTCAGAAATGGTGTTCAGTTGATCTGACACCCACTCTCTGAGAGAGAAGGGTCCTTTTATGTAGTGTTTCCTGTTGATGTGGCTCTGAAAGTTGTAGATTACTGACAGACGGATTACATCAGTTCTTGGACAGATGTTGATTCTGATTGATTGGCTTTCTTTATCCATTTCTGTAAGGAGCCACAGTGTTGACTTCCTTACTTAAGAGAACCATTGTCTTTGGCAATGTAAACAAGTTGTTTTTCCACCAAGAGTTAATCAAGTCAGGATGTCAACAGTTCTCAAATCTCATCAGCAATTTTTAATTAGTCCACAAGTCCTTTGCCTCTGTCTTGTAGTTATCCAGGCCTCATTCCTTAGAATGGTATCTTCAGCCCAGTTGGTCCACATTCATACGCCTTTCATACAATCTCACTCAAACCATACAGCATATTTTATCATGACATCCCCCTCTTGATTTATAATTTCATTTATAAATCAACATGCAGATATTGTAAAGTAGCTTCTAATTTTAGTTGTACAGATCTCAGTTTCTTAAACAAAATACATGTCCATAAAACCATTACAATTAATAGCATTATAATCACTACAAGTGGGTGAATCATTAAATGCAAAAAGGTTGAAGCTTTTGGTGAATATCCCTTGAAAATATCCCACCAATGGTATTCAGTCAAAGAACTTTCTTGATTTGCAATCCTCTGGAATTCTCCATGTTCATATTGAATTTTAACAAAATCTGTTTTAGTATTCCAAGCATGCTGTTCTAAGTGTTTCTTGATTTGTTCATTTTGCAAAAGTAATGCCTTAAGTTTTACATAATCAGGTCCTATTGTTATATTTAAATCTGAAGTTAACAATTCTAAATATATTTTACTCTTAATCATTTCTGTAGCAAAAACAATATTTCCCGTCACCAGATTTTGAATATAAGTAACATTTAGGCCTGGGCGGTTTCGTTCGTTAATTTTGTTATTCGTTAATTATTCGTTATTTTTAATAATAACAAAACGATTACAAAACATATTTTCAAACCCGGAAGGGTTTAAAAATAACGAAACGGCATCCCCCATACTTTTAACGAGCTTCCGCCCGTTTCGGAAATGGGATGGAGGATGCTGCTGGTGCCCTGGGAGGCTGGAGCCAATCAGCAAGCCAGCAGTGCACCGTGGCAGTGTCTGATTGGCCAGCAAGGCCTTTAAAAGCGGCTCCGCGTGGCCGCAGAGCTCATTTGCGCGGAGGCGAGGGAGGAGGAGAGAGGTCCGGGAGGGCTGCTTGCTTTGGGTTGGCGTGCTTTGGGTTGGCTTCTGGTTTCTGGCTTGGTTGGTAGGAAAAAGACTTTTTTTGGGTTGGCTTCGTTGGGAAAGACTCTTTTGTGTGTGATTGCTTCACATCAGGGCCAGTTTTTGGTTATTTTCCATTTTTGAACATTTTTAAAAAATACCTGTGTTTTATTCTTAAAAAAAATACAAAAAATATTCCAAAAAAAAGTCTCCTGTTCCTGTGTGCTCTCATTTGCACTGTCTTTTGGCTGTGTTAGCTGTACATTAGGGCCAGTTTTTGGTTATTTTCCATTTTTGAACATTTTTTAAAAATACCTGTGTTTTATTCTTTAAAAAAATACAAAAAATATTCTAAAAAAAGAAAAGAAACTTCTGTTCCTGTGTGCTCTCGTTTGCACTGTCTTTTGGCTGTGTTAGCTGTACATTAGGGCCAGTTTTTGGTTATTTTCCATTTTTGAACATTTTCTAAAAATACCTGTGTTTTATTCTTAAAAAAATACAAAAAATATTCCAAAAAAAGAGAGCCTCCTGTTGGTTTGTGCTCTCCATTGCCTTGTCTCCTGCCTGTGTTAGCTCTACATCAGGGCCAGTTTTTGGTCAATTTTCCATTTCTGAACATTATCTGAAAATACCTGTGTTTTATTCATAAAAAAATACAAAAAATATTCCCAAAAAAAAGAGCCTCCTGTTGGTTTGTGCTCTCCATTGCCTTGTCTCCTGCCTGTGTTAGCTCTACATCAGGGCCAGTTTTTGGCTAATTTTCCATTTCTGAACATTATCTGAAAATACCTGTGTTTTATTCATAAAAAAAATACAAAAAATATTCCAAAAAAAAAGAGCCTCCTGTTGGTTTGTGCTCTCCATTGCCTTGTCTCCTGCCTGTGTTAGCTCTACATCAGGGCCAGTTTTTGGTCAATTTTCCATTTCTGAACATTATCTGAAAATACCAGTGTTTTATTCATAAAAAAAATACAAAAATTTTCAAAAAAAAAGCCTCCTGTTGGTTTGTGATCTCCATTGCCTTGTCTCCTGCCTGTGTTAGCTCTACATCAGGGCCAGTTTTTGGCTAATTTTCTATTTCTGAACATTATCTGAAAATACCTGTGTTTTATTCATTAAAAAAATACAAAAAATATTCCAAAAAAAGAGCCTCCTGTTGGTTTGTGCTCTCCATTGCCTTGTCTCCTGCCTGTGTTAGCTCTACATCAGGGCCAGTTTTTGGTCAATTTTCCATTTCTGAACATTATCTGAAAATACCTGTGTTTTATTCATAAAAAAAATACAAAAAATATTCCAAAAAAAAGAGCCTCCTGTTGGTTTGTGCTCTCGATTGCCTTGTCTCCTGCCTGTGTTAGCTCTACATCAGGGCCAGTTTTTGGCTAATTTTCCATTTCTGAACATTATCTGAAAATACCTGTGTTTTATTCATAAAAAAAATACAAAAAATATTCCAAAAAAAGAGCCTCCTGTTGGTTTGTGCTCTCCATTGCCTTGTCTCCTGCCTGTTTTAGCTCTACATCAGGGCCAGTTTTTGGCTAATTTTCCATTTCTGAACATTATCTGAAAATACCTGTGTTTTATTCATAAAAAAATACAAAAAATATTCCAAAAAAAAGAGCCTCCTGTTGGTTTGTGCTCTCCATTGCCTTGTCTCCTGCCTGTGTTAGCTCTACATCAGGGCCAGTTTTTGGTCAATTTTCCATTTCTGAACATTATCTGAAAATACCTGTGTTTTATTCATAAAAAAAATACAAAAAATATTCCAAAAAAAAGAGCCTCCTGTTGCTTTGTGCTCTCCATTGCCTTGTCTCCTGCCTGTGTTAGCTCTACATCAGGGCCAGTTTTTGGCTAATTTTCCATTTCTGAACATTATCTGAAAATACCTGTGTTTTATTCATAAAAAAAATACAAAAAATATTCCAAAAAAAAGAGAGCTTCCTGTTGGTTTGTGCTCTCCATTGCCTTGTCTCCTGCCTGTGTTAGCTCGACATCAGGGCCAGTTTTTGGTCAATTTTCCATTTCTGAACATTATCTGAAAATACCTGTGTTTTATTCATTAAAAAAATACAAAAAATATTCCAAAAAAAAAAGAGCCTCCTGTTGGTTTGTGGTCTCGATTGCCTTGTCTCCTGCCTGTGTTAGCTCTACATCAGGGCCAGTTTTTGGTCAATTTTCCATTTCTGAACATTATCTGAAAATACCTGTGTTTTATTCTTTAAAAAAATACAAAAAATATTCCAAAAAAAGAATATTCTCTTTTGAATATAATACAGTGCTCGCTCATTCTTTGGGTAGTTACACAACCATTGTGATGAAACGCTTCCTTCCCGGCTTTTCTAGTCGCAAGGGCCAAGTGCTATCGCGAATACCAAAGAAAGGCAGGGGAATGCAGATGGACACATTGAGAAGAAGGGAACATTCAACCGACGAGATGGTTATTGAAACACCCACAGGTGCTTCAACCAGCTGTGAGATGGCAGGACCTCCACCTTATTCCTCAGTTCAAAAGACTCTACGTTCAGATCCTGATGTCCTTCCAAGTACCTCTGATCCTACTTGTTATGAAGAGGAGGGCGAGGAGGCGGACGTGTCTGAGGAATGGGAGGAAGAAGACAATATGGAATCTGCTTCCACCACAGGAATTAGTGATCAAGAGGACTGCATGGTGCTGGAGGGCGAGCCACAGAAACAACCAACAATCCCTTCCACAAACACCGACAGTCCAAATACGAGCATGAGTACATCTCAAGTGCGTAGTAGGGGTAGGCCGAGATCGCTCCTATGGGATCATTACGATGTCCATAAGGAGAAGGCCACTTTGGCAGTTTGCAGGCATTGCGGTGCGAGCGTCAGCTGAGGAAAAGATATGAGGCATCTTGCTACAAGAGGGCTAAGGATGCACATAAGGAGACAACACCCAACTGTGAAGGTGGACGCAGTTGAAGTCGCCAGCACATGCAGCAGTACACAGAGTACTCCAAACACACCAACAGGCCCCGTGCAGAAAACCATCGATGCTTGGGGCCTGCAAGTTACAAGGGTGAGATCTGGATTTAAGCCGCCATCAGTGAAGCAAATAACACGTCGCCTGGGAGAGATGATGGCTCTGGACCACCAGCCCTTCCGTATGGTGGAACGGGAAGGTTTCCGCCGATTTGTTCACCTCCTGGCACCATGGTACAATATCCCAAGTCGCAGAACTTTCTCTCGAACAGTCATTCCCGCTTTCTTTGAGGGATGCAAGCAACGTCTCAGAACCCTCTTGAACAAGTCACGACCCGTCCATGTATATTTCACCTCAGACATCTGGACGAGCAAGGGAGGAGGGTATTCCTATTTGTCCCTGACCGCTCACTGGTGGGAGATGGAGGGTTGCCTAGACTCGGGTCATCGTTGGGTACTCCTGTCCCTTGAGGTGATCGATACGGATCACAGGGCCGACACCATTTCTGAGTACTTGCGAGAGATGATGAGAGACTGGATGCGGCATACTCATTCTGGTGGTACTACCTCGGGATTCATGGTCACAGACGCAGGAAGGAACATGATCCGGGCGGTCGAAAGTGCCAGCTTCACAAACGTAACATGCATGGCCCACTTGCTGCATAACAGCGTAAAAGATGGGTTCAAGGGGCCCGATGAGAACAGCGCCACCGCCGTCTCTCAACTCATTGAGCGTTGCCGCAGAATCGCGGGCTTCTTCCACCGTGGCTCTAAGTCTGCAAAACTGCTGCGTGACAGGCAAATCCTGGAGTGCCTCCCACAACACCTCCCACAACTGCAGGATGTCCCCACCCGCTGGAACTCCACCTACATCATGTTGGAGCGCATGGTGGAGCAACAGAGGGCAGTCCACGCTGTCTCGCTGTCAATTGCGGCTCCGATAAACAAGCTGGTCCCCAACAACCAGGAGTGGATGACCATCACTCAGCTGGTTGAGATCCTAGAACCGTTCAAACTGGCCACCGAAAAACTTTCAGGACAGAAAGCACTACTCAGCCATGTGGTCCCAATCATTTTGCGTTTGAAGAGCCATTTGGAGTTGCTGGTTGGACAAAGTACATTGCAGTGTATGGCTGGGCCCTTGACTCCACAGGACAAGGAGGTGGTCAGAAAGTTGAATTTCGCCCTCCGTAAACGTCTTCTACCGTTGACGGAGAGTAAGACTCATGTTTTGGCAGCACTCTGCGACCCTTGCATCAAGGACTCTGTCTGCCCCAAAGATCTGCCAAAGTGGAAGGCAGAACTTCTCTCACTCGTGAGAGAAGAATACTCTCGGAGGGTGGCGGAACGCTCAGAGCAAATTCCTTCTGCCGTTACTCCCCAAAACACCAGCGGTTACGGCAGCACCGATGACATCAGTCCCACCTTGCCACCTATCAGGGATGAAGCAAGAGCACTGCAGCTGAAAAAGAGGAGAGCGGAGCATTTCGTAAGCAACAGTATCGTTTTGATGGTAGGGCAAGGAACATCTTTGTCCGCCCAGGCGGCAAAGATGGACTCGGCAAAGTTTTCTGTCAATCGGTACTTTGACGAGCCGCAGGAGATTGTAGACAGCGATCCATTGGCGTACTGGGCCTCAAAAAGCAATACATGGCCTGACCTCTCAACCGTAGCCCCCAAGTTTCTCAGCTGCCCAGCAACTAGCGTGCAGAGTGAGAGGGTGTTCAGCCTGGCAGGAGATGTCGTCACTCTCCAACGTACCTCGCTCGACCCCCTTGCGGTGGAAAACCTGGTCTTCTTAAAGGCCAACTTGCCAGTTTTGGGCTTCCCGGAGATAGATTTCGACAGAAATCCTTGCTCCGTGCCGTAGATCACCTTAGTGTTGCTTTGTACTTAGTTGCTGCATACTACTTTGCTTTGCGGGAACATTGTCCTGATGCGTACTACTTTGTGCTTTGTGCTTTGTGTTGCCTTACATTTCCACTGCCTGCTGAACGCAGGAACATTGCCTTGATGCGTACTACTTTGTGCTTTGTGTTGCCTTACATTTCCACTGCCTGCTGAACGCGGGAACATTGCCCTGATGCGTACTACTTTGTGCTTTGTGCTTTGTGTTGCCTTACATTACCACTGCCTGCTGAACGCAGGAACATTGCCTTGATGCGTACTACTTTGTGCTTTGTGTTGCCCTACATTTCCATTGCCTGCTGGACGCGGGAACATTAACCTGATGCGTACTACTTTGTGCTTTGTGCTTTGTGTTGCCTTACATTTCCACTGCCTGCTGAACGCGGGAACATTGCCCTGATGCGTACTACTTTGTGCTTTGTGCTTTGTGTTGCCTTACATTTCCACTGCCTGCTGAACGCAGGAACATTGCCTTGATGCGTACTACTTTGTGTTTTGTGTTGCCTTACATTTCCACTGCCTGCTGAACGCGGGAACATTGCCTTGATGCGTACTACTTTGTGCTTTGTGTTGCCCTACATTTCCACTGCCTGCTGAATGTGGGAACATTGCCCTGATGCGTACTACTTTGTGCTTTGTGCTTTGTGTTGCCTTACATTTCCACTGCCTGCTGAACGCGGGAACATTGCCCTGATGCGTACTACTTTGTGCTTTGTGCTTTGTGTTGCCTTACATTTCCACTGCCTGCTGAACGCGGGAACATTGCCTTGATGCGTACTACTTTGTGCTTTGTGCTTTGTGTTGTCTTACATTTCCACTGCCTGCTGAACGCAGGAACATTGCCTTGATGCGTACTACTTTGTGCTTTGTGTTGCCTTACATTTCCACTGCCTGCTGAACGCGGGAACATTGCCTTGATGCGTTCTACTTTGTGCTTTGTGTTGCCTTACATTTCCACTGCCTGCTGAACGCGGAAACATTGCCCTGATGCGTACTACTTTGTGCTTTGTGCTTTGTGTTGCCTTACATTTCCACTGCCTGCTGAACGCGGGAACATTGCCTTGATGCGTACTACTTTGTGCTTTGTGTTGCCCTACATTTCCACTGCCTGCTGAACGCGGGAACATTGCCCTGATGCGTACTACTTTGTGCTTTGTGTTGCCTTACATTTCCACTGCCTGCTGAACACGGGAGCATTGCCCTGATGCGTACTACTTTGTGCTTTGTGCTTTGTGTTGCCTTACATTTCCACTGCCTGCTGAACGCAGGAACATTGCCTTGATGCGTACTACTTTGTGCTTTGTGTTGCCTTACATTTCCACTGCCTGCTGAACGCAGGAACATTGCCTTGATGCGTACTACTTTGTGCTTTGTGTTGCCCTACATTTCCACTGCCTGCTGAACGCGGGAACATTGCCCTGATGTGTACTACTTTGTGCTTTGTGCTTTGTGTTGCCTTACATTACCACTGCCTGCTGAACGCGGGAACATTGCCTTGATGCGTACTACTTTGTGCTTTGTGTTGCCTTACATTACCACTGCCTGCTGAACGCGGGAACATTGCCTTGATGCGTACTACTTTGTGCTTTGTGTTGCTCTACATTACCACTGCCTGCTCAACACAGGAACATTGCCTTGATGCGTACTACTTTGTGCTTTGTCCTTTGTGTTGCCTTACATTACCACTGCCTGCTGAACGCAGGAACGTTGTCCTGATGCGTACTACTTTGCTTTGTGCTTTGTGTTGCCTTACATTGATTGCCCTGATGCAATCGGCCCGAGATTATCTATAGTCACCAAACCCCGGGACTCAAGTTGAAATTTGACTTTGAATGGCTTCCCAACTCCATAAGAAAATGAATGCATAGCCTGGAAAATTGTTTTGCAATATAAATTCATAGTCAGGAAACTTACTTTACATACATATTTTTTCATACACCCTTTCCCCAGTCGTTTCTGGCTCCCCCCCCCCCAACTCCCTTTCATACACCCTTTCCTCAGTCGTTTCCTGCCAGTCGCCTTTCAGCCTGTTGGGCAAGCAAGGTGAACGCTTCGGTCCTCCTATGAATGCATAGCCAGGAAAATTGTTTTGCAATATATATATATAAATTCATTCAGCCCCCCTGGACACTCATTTAAGAGCATGGGGGGAGCGCAGAGAGACAGGGGCTGGGAGAGGTGGTAAATCGCCTCGCGGCGGACCGCCAGCTCGATCCCAAGATCAATCAAATCAAATCAAATCAAATCAATCAAATCAATCAAATCAAATCGAATCAAATCAAATCAATCAAATCAATCAATTTTGCTTTGCTTTACTTTTACATTGCCACTGCCTGCTGAACGCGGGAACATTGTCCTGATATTGAATACAAAACAGATCATAGAATCATACAGTTGGAAGAGACCTCATGGGACATCCAGTCCAACCCCCTGCCAGGAAGCAGGAAAACCGCGTTCAAAGCACCCCTGACAGATGGCCATCTAACCTCTGTTTTTTTTTTAGGCCAGCTCGATCCCAAGATCAATCAAATCAAATCAAATCAAATCAATCAAATCAAATCAATCAAATCAATCAAATCAAATCAAATCGGACCCAGGTTATCTAGAGTAACCAAAGAGGCCGGGTGAGCCCAGGTTGTTTTCGGACTGATAAATGCACGCATCCCCAACTCCATAAAAAAATGAATATTATTTCATACACCCTTTCCCCAGTCGTTACTGGCTTCCCCCCCACCCCAACTCCCTTTCATACACGCATCCCTGAGGTCTGCGCTCGTCGGCATGTATTAGCTCTAGAGGGTGAGCATGATTTTAATCGCAACTTTTCGTCAAGTATTTAAAATTAAATTTTGGTTAATTTCCCATTTTTGAATGGAAACCCTCTCCCCCAACTCCCCTTCATACATGCATCCCTGAGGTCTGCGCTCGTCAGCATGTATTAGCTCTAGAGGCCATCCAATCCAATCTCCTTTTGCTAGGCAGGAAGGCACCATCCAAGCCTTCCTGACAGATGGCTAGCCTGTCTCTACTGAATCATAGAATCCTGAATCACAAAATCCTACATTTGGAAGAGACCCAAAAGGCCACCTAGATGGCTTCCCCCCCCCCCACTCCCTTTCATACACGCATCCCTGAGGTCTGCGCTCGTCGGCATGTATTAGCTCTAGAGGGTGAGCATGATTTTAATCGCAACTTTTCGTCCAGTTTTTCGTCAAGTTTAAAATAGCTTTTGTTTCACCAAAGAGAAATGCTCCCATAACTTCATTCCCTGCCAGTCCCCATTTTCGTAGAAGCACTTCTTTTTATTGATGATTTTAATTTTCAGGGCTGGGAGAGGTGGTAGCTCGCCCCGCGGCGGACCGCCAGCTCGATCCCAAGATCCATTTAGCTTTCTAAAGTTTCTCGGTGGATTTGGGAAGCCTTATGCAAGTAGTCGTTGTTTCTTCTTGTCAAGCACGATTTCTTGCAAGGCACTTCTGTGAGTCTTCTCTTGCCGTGCCGTTTCGGAAAATGTAGAAATTCTCAGGTTTGAAATGTCTTCTTGGCTGCTGTGAGCTTTTTGGTTAATTTCCCATTTTTGAATGGAAACCCTCCCCCCCCAAATCCCCTTCATACACCAGGGTTCAGAGACGTTGCTCGCATCCCTCATACAAGCCTGGAATTACGTTTTGGGAGGGTGCTAACTGTCTTCCTGGCTGCTGAGAGTAGGCCAGTATTTCATCCCAGACTACCCTCGGGAGTCTCTCTGCTTCGGTCCTCTACATTTTCGTAGAAGCACTTCTTTTTATTGATGATTTTAATCGCAGGGGTCAGCACACACGGAGTGCAATGGATGAGCCTAACCCGGGAAGACCACCTTCGTGATCATGGTGTCTCCCCGGTCATTCCCTGCCAGTCTCCCCTAACTCCCCTAACTCCCCCCGAACTAGAAGCACTTCTTTTTATTGATGATTTTAATCGCGACTTTTCGTCAAGTTTCTAAAATTAAAATTAAAATTAAACTCTAGAATTACCACAGTTATATCTAAGGAACAGTTATATCTAAGGAACACATTATGCAGTCGAGTTTCCCGCATTTCGGGAAATCGCAGGGGTCAGCACACACGGAATAGCTTTTGTTTCACCTAAGAGAAATGCTCCCATAACTTCATTCCCTGCCAGTCCCCATTTTCGTAGAAGCACTACTTTTCATTTATTGTTTTTATTGCCAGTCCTGTACTCTAGTGTACGCTCCCCCCCCCCCCAACACAACGTGCTTTGAGCACAGTAGTTTTTTCAAAGTAAATGCTTCGGAACCGCGGGACTCAATTGAAAATTTGACTTTGAATGGCTGTGAGACCAAAGTTCCTCTTTACCTCCCTTAACTCCCTTTCATACACAATTTCCCCTCCTCTTTACCTCCCTTAACTCCCTGTCATACACCCTTTCCCCATACACCTTTCCTCCGGTATCTGTTCGTCTGCAAATTAAACTCTAGAATTACCACAGTTATATCTAAGGAACAGGGGGAGCGACCAAAGGAACCATAACAGATTCAAATCAACTGGGTGAAATACATACACATACACCCTTTCCCCGTTCATTCCCTGCCAGTCTCCCCTAACTCCCTTTCATACACGCATCCCGGAGGTCTGCGCTCGTCGGCATGTATTAGCTCTAGAGGATGAGCATTTGGGTTTTTTTTTTAGGCCAGCTCGATTCCAAGATCAATCAAATCAAATCAAGATCAATCAAGATCAATCAAGATCAATCAAGATCAATCAAAATAAATTTTGCTTTGCTTTACTTTTACATTGCCACTGCCTGCTGAACGCGGGAACATTGTCCTGATGCGTACTACTTTGCTTTGTGCTTTGTGCTGCCTTACATTGCCACTGCCTGCTCAACGCGGGAACATTGCCCTGATGTGATCAGACCCAGGTTATCTAGAGTAACCAAAGCGGCCGGGCGAGCCCGGGTTGTTTTCGGACTGATAAATGCACGCATCCCCAACTCCATAAAAAAATGAATATTATTTCATACACCCTTTCCCCAGTCGTTACTGGCTCCCCCCCCCCAACGCGGGAACATTGTCCTGATGCGTACCCTGCCAGTCTCCCCTAACTCCCTTTCATACACGCATCCCTGAGGTCTGCGCTCGTCGGCATGTATTAGCTCTAGAGGGTGAGCATTTGGTTAATTTTCCATTTTTGAATGGAAACCCTTCCCCCCCCCCCCAACTCCCCTTCATACACCAGGGTTCAGAGACGTTGCTCGCATCCCTCATACAATGCTGGAATTACGTTTTGGGAGGGTGCTAACTGTCTTCCTGGCTGCTGAGAGTAGGCCAGTACTTCATCCCAGACTGATTTTAATCGCGACTTTTCGTCAAGTTTTTAAAATTAAAATTAAACTCTAGAATTACCACAGTTATATCTAAGGAACAGGGGGAGCGACCAAAGGAACCATAACAGATTCAAATCAACTCGGTGAAATACATACATACACCCTTTCCCCAGTCGTTACTGGCTCCCCCCCCCAACTCCCTTTCATACACGCATCCCGGAGGTCTGCGCTCGTCGGCATGGATTAGCTCTAGAGGGTGAGCATTTGGATAATTTTCCATTTTAAAATAGAGGCAAACAACTCGGGGAAATAGCTTTTGTTTCACCATGGGAAAACCACCTTCGTGAGCACTTCTTCATCCCGGAGGTCTGCGCTCGTCGGCATGGATTAGCTCTAGAGGGTGAGCATTTGGTTAATTTTCCATTTTTGAATGGAAACCCTCCCCCCAACTCCCCTTCATACACCAGGGTTCAGAGACGTTGCTCGCATCCCTCATACAAGGCTGGAATTACGTTTTGGGAGGGTGCTGTCTTCCTGGCTGCTGAGAGTAGGCCAGTACTTCATCCCAGACTACCCTCGGGAGTCTCTCTTCTTCGGTCCTCTACATTTTCGTGGAAGCACTTCTTTTTATTGATGATTTTAATCGCCACTTTTCGTCAAGTTTTTAAAATTAAAATTAAAATTAAACTCTAGAATTACCACAGTTATATCTAAGGAACGGGGGGAGCGACCAAAGGAACCATAACAAATTCCAAACAATCTCATACAAGGATGGAATTACATTTTGGGAGGGTGCCCTGATGCATACTACTTTGCTTTCTGCGTTGTGGTGCCTTACATTGTCACTGCCTGCTGAACGCGGGAACATTGCCCTGATGCGATCGGACCCAGGTTATCTAGAGTAACCAATGCGGCCGGGCGAGCCCAGGTTGTTTTCAGACTGATGGATTAGCTCTAGAGGGTGAGCATTTGGAGCATCCCCAATGGATGCCCCAATTATGGAGCATCCCCAACTCCATAAAAAAATGAATGCATAGCCAGGAAAATTGTTTTGCAATATAAATTCATAGTCAGGAAACTTATTTTACATACATATTATTTCATACACCCTTTCCCCAGTCGTTACTGGCTCCCCCCCCCCAACTCCCTTTCATACATGCATCCCTGAGGTCTGCGCTCGTCGGCATGTATTAGCTCTAGAGGGTGAGCATTTGGTTAATTTTCCATTTTTAAATAGAGGCAAACAACTGGGTGAAATAGCTTTTGTTTCACCTAAGAGAAATGCTCCCATAACTTCATTCCCTGCCAGTCCCCATTTTCGTAGAAGCACTTCTTTTTATTGATGATTTAATTTTTATTGATGATTTTAAATCCCAGCACTTTTTGCGGAGACATTGGCCCTTTGGGGTCCGGCACTTATTGAAAATCAATTTTACTTTGCTTTCTGTTACCTCGAAAGACTTAGGCTTGGCCAGTTTCGTTCGGTAATTTTGTATTTCGTCAATGATTTGTATTTCAATTATTTTACATTCGAATATAGATCCATTTTGTAATAGTTTGAGGATCAATGAAGAATCAAATGCATGTCTCCAAGTTTAGTAATTGATTTGTTATTTTTTTGTATATCTTGTGCAAGTGTTACAATCTCCGTTTAATTTTACTTTATTTTATATAATTCTTTATTTTATTTTATTCTAAAATATTCAAAAAAAGTATTCTAAAAAAAATATTCTAAAAAAAAGTATTCCAAAAAAAAAAAAAAAAGGCCGGTCGCCTTTTAGCCTGTCAGGCATCGCCTCTGGAGTGCCCGGAAAAGAGGCACTCCTCTCCTCCTGTGTGTGTACACTTCACAACAGGGCGAGCATTTTGTTAATTTTCCATTTTTAAATACAGGCACTCTTCTACTCCTGTATACGTTCTCGTTTGCCCTGTCTCCTGGCTGTGTTTGCTCCACATCAGGGCCAGTTTTTGGTTAATTTTCCATTTTTTAATATTTTTTAAAAATACCTGTCTTTTATTCTTTAAAAAATACCAAAAAAATTCTAAAAAAAGAAAAGACCCTTGTGTGCCTGTGCGCGCGCGTTCCCCCCCCCAACTCCCTTTCATACACCCTTTCTTTTATTCTTTTATTTTTTTTATTTTAAAATTTTTTTAATTTCTTTTATTTTATCTTTCTTTTATTCTTCAAAAACTTCAAAAAGTATTCTAAAAAAGAAAAGACCCTTCTGTGGCTGTGTGCTATCGTTTGTCCCTGTCTTGTGGCTGTTTGCTCCACAGCAGGGCAAGCATTGTGTTCATTTTCCATTTTTAAATATTTCTGAAATAGATCTTTCTTTTATTCTTCCAAAAATTCTTTTGTTGCGGAGGCGAGGGAGAAGAGAAGAGGTCCGAGAGGGCGGCTTGCATTGGGTTGGCTTGGTTGGTTGCTGGCTAAGCTTGGATTGCATGTAATTCCTTACTTATTATTCATTCCTTGCTTTGATTCATTCCTTGCTTATTATTCATTCCTTGCTTGGATTCATTCCTTCCTTCGGTTTTTGTTAATTTGTTAATTTTTCATTTTTACATATTTTATAAAAATACCCGTGTTTTATTCTTTAAAAAATCCAAAAATATTCTAAAAAAAGAAAAGAGTCTCCTGTTGGTTTGTGCTCTCGATTGCCCTGTCTCCTGCCTGTGTTACGTCTACATCAGGGCCAGTTTTTGGTTCATTTTCCATTTTTGAATATTTCCTAAAAATACCTGTCTTTTATTCTTAAAAAAAATATTCTAAAAAAAGAAAAGACCCTTGTGTGCCTGTGCGCGCGCGTTTCTCCCCCCCAACTCCCTTTCATACACCCTTTCTTTTATTCTTTAATAGTTTTTATTTTATTCTTTTTAATTTTTAATTTTTATTACTTTTATTTTATCTTTTATTCTTCAAAAACTTCAAAAAATATTCTAAAAAAAAAAAAGAGACCCTTCTGTGGCTGTGTGCTATCGTTTGTCCCTGTCTTGTGGCTGTTTGCTCCACAGCAGGGCAAGCATTGTGCTCATTTTCCATTTTCAAATATTTTTGAAAAAGATCTTTCTTTTATTCTTCACAAAATTCATTTGTTGCGGAGGCGAGGGAGAAGAGAAGAGGTCCGGGAGGGCGGCTTGCATTGGGTTGGCTTGGTTGGTTGCTGGCTAAGCTTGGATTGCATTTAATTCCTTGCTTATTATTCATTCCTTGCTTTGATTCATTCCTTGCTTATTATTCATTCCTTGCTTGGTTTCATTCCTTCCTTCGGTTTTTGTTAATTTGTTAATTTTTCATTTTTACATATTTTATAAAAATACCCGTGTTTTATTCTTAAAAAAATCCAAAAATATTCTAAAAAAAGAAAAGAGTCTCCTGTTGGTGTGCGCTCTCATTTGCCCTGTCTCCTGGCTTTGTTTGCTCCACATCAGGGCCATTTTTTGGTTAATTTTCCTTTTTTGAATATTTTCTAAAAATACCTGTCTTTTATTCTTAAAAAAAATATTCTTAAAAAAAGAAAAGCCTCTTCTGTTGGTGTGCGCTCTCATTTGCCTTGTCTCCTGCCTGTGTTAGCTCTACAGCAGGGCCAGTTTTTGGCTAATTTTCCATTTTTGGATATTTTTTAAAAATACCTGTGTTTTATTCATAAAAAAATACAAAAAATATTCTTTAAAAAAAGAGCCTTCTGTTGGTTTGTGCTCTCGATTGCCTTGTCTCCTGCCTGTGTTAGCTCTACAGCAGGGCCAGTTTTTGGCTAATTTTCCATTTTTGGATATTTTTTAAAAATACCTGTGTTTTATTCATTAAAAAAATACAAAAAATATTCTTTAAAAAAAAGAGCCTTCTGTTGGTTTGTGCTCTCGATTGCCTTGCCTCCTGCCTGTGTTAGGTCTACAGCAGGGCCAGTTTTTGGCTAATTTTCCATTTCTGAACATTATCTGAAAATACCTGTGTTTTATTCATAAAAAAATACAAACAATATTCTTAAAAAAAAGAGCCTTCTGTTGGTTTGTGCTCTCGATTGCCTTGTCTCCTGCCTGTGTTAGCTCTACATCAGGGCCAGTTTTTGGTCAATTTTCCATTTCTGAACATTATCTGAAAATACCTGTGTTTTATTCATAAAAAAATACAAAAAATATTCCAAAAAAAGAAAAGAGTCTCCTGTTGGTGTGCGCCTTGATGCGTACTACTTTGTGATTCGTGTTGCCCTACATTACCACTGCCTGCTGAACGCGGGAACATTGCCCTGATGCGTACTACTTTGTGCTTTGTGCTTTGTGTTGCCTTACATTACCACTGCCTGCTGAACGCGGGAACATTGCCCTGATGCGTACTACTTTGTGCTTTGTGTTGCCCTACATTTCCACTGCCTGCTGAACGCGGGAACATTGCCCTGATGCGTACTACTTTGTGCTTTGTGCTTTGTGTTGCCTTACATTTCCACTGCCTGCTGAACGCGGGAACATTGCCCTGATGCGTAGTACTTTGTGCTTTGTGCTTTGTGTTGCCTTACATTTCCACTGCCTGCTGAACGTGGTAACATTGCCCTGATGTGTACTACTTTGTGCTTTGTGCTTTGTGTTGCCTTACATTTCCACTGCCTGCTGAACGCGGGAACATTGCCCTGATGCGTACTACTTTGTGCTTTGTGCTTTGTGTTGCCTTACATTTCCACTGCCTGCTGAACGCGGGAACATTGCCCTGATGCGTACTACTTTGTGCTTTGTGCTTTGTGTTGCCTTACATTACCACTGCCTGTACCTTGCTTTGTGTTAATTTTCCATTTTTAAATATTTCTGAAAAATATCTTTCTTTTATTCTTCAAAATATTTAAAAAATAATCTAAAAAAAGAAAAGAATCTTGTGTGCCTGTGTGTGCGTTTCTCCCTGTCCTGTGGCTGTGTTCGTTCGTAAATATTTATTTATTTATTTATTTATTATACCCTTCCCCCCTCCCAGAACTCCCTTACCCATAAACAAACTACCTACCTGCTACCTCTAAAAAAAAACCACAAAAAAAATTATGAAAAACCCAATAAATATGAAGGGACTTATATTTTAATATTTATAACTAGAACAGCTGCTATTATTTATTGATTTAATTCAATAAACAATAAACAAAGGAAAACAAGGAAACTCACCCAAAAATGCTGCTATTATTTATTTATTTATTTATTATACCCTTCCCCCCTCCCAGAACTCCCTTACCCATAAACAAACTACCTACCTGCTACCTCTTTAAAAAAACCCACAACAAAGCCCACAACAAAACAAAAAAAATTATGAAAAACCCAATAAATATGAAGGGACTTTTTCTTAATATTTATAACTAGAACAGCTGCTATTATTTATTGATTTAATTCTTAAACAAAGGAAAACAAAGGAACTCACCCAAAAATGCTGCTATTATTTATTTATTTATTTATTATACCCTTCCCCCCTCCCAGAACTCCCTTACCCATAAACAAACTACCTACCTGCTACCTCTTAAAAAAATACCACAAAAAAACCCACAAAAAAACAAAAAAAATGAAAAACCCAATAAATATGAAGGGACTTATATTTTAATATTTATTAGTAGAATGCGGGAACATTGCCCTTATTGATCACCATGGTTTGTGTTGCCTTAAATTACTACTGTGGGAAGATTGCCCGTATTGATCACCATTGGTACTTTTGCTTTTTTATTCTAAAAAAAATTAAAAAATATTGCCCCACTACAGGGCAAGCATTTTGATAAATTTCAGCTAAATATTTCTTTTATTCCAAAAAAATTTTTTATACAGTATTTCAAAAAAAATTCATACACCGCACATTTGCACAAATTTCTTTTATTCTTTTAAAAAAAACTTTAAAAAAAAGGAATACACTGCATATTTGCATAGTTGTTGTCGGCAAGCATTTAGATTATTCCTTATTATTATTATTAAACCTTTCCCCAGTTGTTCCCTCCCTGCTCCTGGAATTCCAATCTGTCTGCTATGCATCCACCCATAACAAACTTCCCTCTTTACCTCCTTTGTCTCTGGGCAAGTACTGCTTGATTACTGTGTGAGTCCCCTTTCAGTCCCCTTGATTACTGCCAGTCCCCTTTCAGCCTGTTGAGCATCGCCTCTGGAGTGCCCGGAAAAGAGGCACTCCTCAACTCCTGTGTACGCTTCCCCCCCCCAAACCCCTTTCATACACCCTTTCCCCTGTCGTTTCCTGCCGGTCCCCTTTCAGCCTGTTGGGCATCGCCTCTGGAGTGCCCGGAAAAGAGGCACTTACTCCTGTGTACGCTTCACAACAGGGCGAGCATTTTGTTAATTTTCCATTTTTAAATATTCTAAAAATATTCCAAAAAAAGAAAAGTGTGCTCCTTTTGCCAACACTTCGGTCCTCTACATTTTCATGGAAGCACTTCTTTTTATTGATGATTGTTGTTTTCGGACTGATAAATGATACACTCGGGAACCCTCCCCCCCCCAACTCCTCTTCATACACCAGGGTTCAGAGAAGTTGCTCGCATCCCTCATATAAGGCTGGAATTACATTTTGGGAGGGTGCTAACTGTCTTCCTGGCTGCTGAGAGTAGGCCAGTACTTAATCCCAGACTACCCTCGGGAGTCTCTCTGCTTCGGTCCTCTACATTTTCATGGAAGCACTTCTTTTTATTGATGATTTTAATCGCGACTTTTCGTCAAGTTTTTAAAATTAAAATTAAACTCTGGAATTACCACAGTTATATCTAAGGAATGGGGGGAGCGACCAAAGGAACCATAACAGATTCCAAACAACCTCAAACAAGGATGGTATTACATTTTGGGAGGGTGCCCTGATGCGTACTAAACGCGGGAACATTGCCCTGATGCGATCGGACCCAGGTTATCTAGAGTAACCAAAGCGGCCGGGCAAGCCCGGGTTGTTTTTGGACTGATAAATGACCGCATCCCCAACTCCATAAAAAAATGAATGCATAGCCAGGAAAATTGTTTTGCCGTATAAATTCATAGTCAGGAAACTTATTTTACATACATAATTTTTCATACACCCTTTCCCCAGTCGTTATTACCTTCCCCCCCCCTCAACTCCCTTTCATACACCCTTTCCTCAGTC
Source organism: Anolis sagrei (assembly GCF_037176765.1). Lineage (NCBI taxonomy): Eukaryota > Metazoa > Chordata > Lepidosauria > Squamata > Anolidae > Anolis > Anolis sagrei. Next base: position 44,995,251 of record NC_090035.1, read on the forward strand.
GTTTCCTGCCGGTCGCCTTTCAGCCTGTTGGGCATCGCCTCTGGAGTGCCCGGAAAAGAGGCACTCCTCTACTCCTGTGTAGTGTGTACGCTTCACAACAGGGCGAGCATTTGGTTAATTTTCCATTTTTGAATAGGGGCACTCTTCTACTCCTGTATACGCTCCCCCCCCAACTCCCTTTCATACACGCATCCCTGAGGTCAGTGCTCGTCGGCATGTATTAGCTGTAGAGGGTGAGCATTTGGTCAATTTTCCATTATTAAATAGAGGCACTCTTCTACTCCTGTATACACTCCCCCCCCCCAACTCCCTTTCATACACCCTTTCCCCAGACATCCCCTGCCGGACGCCTTTCAGCCTGTTGTCTGTCCTCCCCCAAATCTTGCAAGACAATAAACCGGTTCATTGTGGTTAATATGTGTGTCAACTTGGCCTTCAGTCTTCAACAGGGGGTCGCAGCAGAAGGGCCGCAATGGTTGGAACTACACAAATAATGAGCACTGTAAGCATTTTGTGTTGGCTTATGGGCCGCACTAGTTGGAACTACACAAATGAAATGCTTGCCCTGATGTGCAGCGAAACTGCCACAGGGCACACAAAAACTGGGTGAAACGGCTTTTGTTTCACCAAAGACAAATGTGCAGCAGTGTTTTCATTTTTTTCAAATATTTTATAATTTTTTTTTAAGAATAAAAGAAATATTTAGCAGTGAAACTTTTAAAAAAGAAAAATTTCAAAATGCTTGCCCTGTAGTGCGGCAAAAACAGCTGCAGGACAGCCACAACAACTGGGTGAAACAGCTTTTGTTTCACCAAAGACAAATGTGAAGACGTCTACGGATGGCGAAAGTCAACTTTCTGACCACCTCCTGAGCCTGTGGAGTCAACAGGGGCCCAGCCATAGATTGCAATGTACTTTGTCCACACAGCGACTTACCACAAAAAAGGCTGTAGTGATCTACGGGTCCATGCTATCCAAATCAATCTGAGGATAGCCCAAAACTGGCAAGTTGGCCTTCAAGAAGACCAGCTTTTCCACAGCAAGGGGGTCGAGCAAGTTACGTTGGAGGGTGACGATTGCAATGTACTTTGTCCACGCAGTGACTCCAAATGCCTCTTCAAACGCAGGACGACAGGGACCACATGGCTGAGTAGTGCTTTCTGTGCTGAAAGATGTTCGGTGGCTAATTTGAATGGTTCTAGGATCTCGACCAGCTGAGTGATGATCATCCACTCCTGGTTGTTGGGGACCAGCTTGGGCTGACAAAGATGTTCCATGCGCTCCAACATGATGCAGGTGGAGTTCCAGCGAGTGGGGACATCCTGCAGTAACCGGTGTTGTGGGAGGCACTCCACTTTTGCGGACTTAGAGCTACGGTGGAAGAAGGCCGTGATTCTTCGGCAGCAGTCAATGAGTTGAGTGACGGCAGTGGCGCTGTTCTCATCGGGCCCCTTGAAGCCATCTTTTACAAAGTTATGCAGCAAATGCGCCATGCATGTTACGTTTGAGAAGCCGGCACTTTCGACCGCCCGGATCATGTTCCTTCCTGCGTCTGTGACCATGAATCCCGAGTTAGTACCACCGGAATGAGTATGCCGTATCCAGTCTCTCATCATCTCTCGCAAGTACTCGTCACTCGAACAAAGCTGCAATGACTGTTCGAGAGAAAGTTTTGCAATTCGGGATACTGTATTGTACCATGGTGCCAGGAGGTGAACTGAACAATTCAGCGAAAACCTTCCCGTTCCACCATACTACATGATTGCAACAGCCTGGAAGGCAAAAAGGCAGTCAATCCCGGGGGGGCCAGGGTCAAGAGCCCACCCCGGGAGGACTTACAGTCTGTCTCACTGGCATGGGAGGGAGAAGGCCGGGAAGGGTATTGGCCTTCTCTCAGCAGACAAAAAGGCAGTCAATCCCGGGGAGGCAGGGTCAAGAGCCCACCCCGGGAGGACTTACAGTCTGTCTCACTGGCATGGGAGGGAGAAGGCCGGGAAGGGTATCGGCCTTCTCTCAGCAGACAAAAAGGCAGTCAATCCCGGGGGGGCAGGGTCAAGAGCCCACCCCGGGAGGACTTACAGTCTGTCTCTCTGGCATGGGAGGGAGAAGGCTGGGAAGGGTATCGGCCTTCTCTCAGCAGACAAAAAGGCAGTCAATCCCGGGGAGGCAGGGTCAAGAGCCCACCTCGGGAGGACTTACAGTCTGTCTCACTGGCATGGGAGGGAGAAGGCCGGGAAGGGTATCGGCCTTCTCTCAGCAGACAAAAAGGCAGTCAATCCGGGGGGGGGGGCAGGGTGAAGAGCCCACCCCGGGAGGACTTACAGTCTGTCTCTCTGGCATGGGAGGGAGAAGGCTGGGAAGGGTATTGGCCTTCTCTCAGCAGACAAAAAGGCAGTCAATCCCGGGGGGGCAGGGTCAAGAGCCCACCCCGGGAGGACTTACAGTTTGTCTCACTGGCATGGGAGGGAGAAGGCCGGGAAGGGTATCAGCCTTCTCTCAGCAGACAAAAAGGCAGTCAATCCCGGGGGGGCAGGGTCAAGAGCCCATCCCGAGAGGACTTACAGTCTGTCTCACTGGGGGACAGCCAATATACTGTGAAAGATATATACTTCTTTTGAAGGAGTTATTGGGAGTTTTTGGCCAAAAATGCTTAACAAAAAAACTGTTATTTTAAGAAAAATTGCCCAAGAACTGGAGTTAAAGAGATGCATGGTCAAGGAACCCTTATTTTGCAAATAAAATGCATAGAAATTAAAGAACTGGGTTCAAAGGCAATGAATTTCCTGCTGGTAAAAGATTAAGAATTCTTTCTGTTCCCTCTCCATGGAAAAAAAAATATCTTTGTGGTTCCAGGAGAGAGAAAAAACTGGAGTAAGTAAATGCATTAACTAGGCAACAGCTAGGCAGACTTGTTTTGAAGGAGTTATTTGGAATTTTTGACCAAAAATGCTGAACAAAAAAAAGTATTCTAAGAAAAATTGCCCCATACGCATTTCCTTTGCAACTAGATAAAAATGGGTGATTGCAAAGGCAAAACTCCTAATTATCCAGTTTATGGCAACAGCTTTGCATTGCCTTTTTCCAAATTATTTTACTTCCTTTCCTTTAAGAAATAACAACTATGGCCCTAAAACTCTCTTTCCAATTCTTCTTTGCCTATTAGCAAGAACTAGAACTATAAATTCTTTTGAGTGGAAAGAACAAAATAAGAAGCTATGGACTATGCTATGGAATCATGAGAGTTATAGTTTGCTGAGGTACCATAGAATCATAAAATCCTAGAGTTGTAAGAGACCTCCTGGGCCATCCAGTCCAACCCCATTCTGCCAAGAAGCAGGAATATTGCATTTAAATCACCCCTGACAGATGGCCATCCAGCCTCTGTTTAAAAGCTTCCAAAGAAGGAGCCTCCACCACACTCCCTCCGGGGCAGAGAGTTCCACTGCTGAACGGCTCTCACAGTCAGGAAGTTCTTCCTCATGTTCAGATGGAATCTCCTCTGTTGTAGTTTGAAGCCATTGTTCCCTTGAATTGGGTGGTTGATTTCTGTGGGGATTTCTCCGTACTTGCAGAACTGCTACAGAAATTATGAACGGGCGGAAGTCCGTAAAAAAGAAGGAGGATGCTGCTTCGATTTAGAAAAAACACTTCCGGGTTTGAAAGAAATGTCAATATTGTTCTGTTATAAAAAAAAAAAACAATTTACAAAATTGTCGAACAAAACCGCCCAGCCAGATAATTTCCCATAATTTAATATTCATAGTTGTTTCAAAGTGCAATTTATGATACTTTCTTCTTTTTATTTAATTTACTTTCTGCATTTTTAAAAATTAATTTGTAATTTTTGACATTATAACTTAATATATATTATAAATAAATAATTTATATTTCGTATTATGTTAAAATATGATAATTAATTACATTTTTATGTATTATATTTTATTACAGTCTTAAGTAATTTAATTTCAATTTCTTACCTTGCTTCTTGTTTAGCAACTGTATTTTAATTTTTTGTTTAACTTTTTATTCTATTTGATTTATATTCTATTTGATTATTTTATTATTGTTATTATTGTTTATGTTTAGTTATATTATTTTATTAAAATATTTTTTTTAATTATTACATTTCTTTTAATTACCAACACCCGTGGATGACAAGAGAAAATATATGGGGGAAGGGGGGAGGGGAAGGGAGGAAAAAAATCATAAATGCAAAAAAAAATTTGACTCCCTTCTATTCTGCTCATGCAATATCTTTTCATTTTCTAATGTATATGAAAGAAAAACAGAAAATGAGTTCCATGTCCCATCTAAATGTATCTAAATGAAGCTGTATAATATGTTGTAAATGTTTTTGTTTGCATGGTTTTTTGTTTTGCATTGCGCTAACGCGGGCGCCATCTTAACGAATCGATTCGTTATTTACGGTTTGCGAATAACGAAATTTCGTTAATTTCATTAATGTTTGCGCATGCGCTAACGCGAGCGCCATCTTAACGAATCGATTCGTTATTTACGGTTTGCAAATAACGTAATTTCGTTAATGTTTGCGCATGCGCTAACGCGAGCGCCATCTTAACGAATCGATTCGTTATTCCAGGGTTCCCTGATTAACGAAAATTTCGTTAACGGGTTTGCGCATGCGCTAAAACGCTGGCGCCATCTTAATGAATCGATTCGTTATTCCCGCCAAATTACAAAATTTCGTAAATATTAACGAAATTTCGTAAATACCGAACTTTTTTTTGGAAAATTTTGTAAATATTTTAAATATCGAAACAAAAAAACACCCCAATTACAAATCGATTTTAGAAACAAATTTTTCCGTTGTTACCCAGGCCTACTTGCTACACCTGTGCTGCCAAAGAGGTGAGCCATGCCTTGCTCAACCACATCATCCCCCGTTTTGGACTTCCCATCTGTCTCTCATCCGACAACAGGGCATCTTTCATCTCCAAGACCACCCAGCAGGTCGCCCAGGCCCTCCAGATCCAATGGAACCTGCACACCAGCTGGCACCCTGAAGCAAGCGGGTAGGTCGAGCGAATGAACCAAACCATCAAGAGACAGTTGGCCAAAATCTGCCAGCAGGCAAGCCTACCCTGGCCAGATGCCCTCCCACTTGCTCTCACTCGAGTCAGGGCAGCCCCCAGGGGAGGGTTGAAGTTGAGTCCCTTTGAGATCCTTTATGGTAGGCCTTTCCCTTCCTCGCAGGTTCCTCTGAAAGCTGACCACCTGCATGAGGTGGGGTCCGAGAGTATTAGGGAAAGGCTGTCTTTTCTCACTTCTATCCTTTCTTCTTTGAATAGGTATCTGCTCTCCCACCTTCCTGTCCCTTTGGATGCTCCTGTCCACAACTTCTCCATTGGCGATTGGGTCCTCGTGTGGACCTACCGGCCGGAGGCGCTGTCAGAGAAGTGGGTCGGACCTCACCAAATCCTCCTTACCACCGACACTGCAGCCAAGGTAGCGGGTATCCGAGCTTGGGTCCACCATTGGCGGCTGAAACTCACCCCAGAGCCAGAAGTGGGGACTGCTGAGGAGGAGAACAGCGAGCGGTGGGCCGTCGAGCTGGGGGAGGATCTGCGGCTTCTATTCTGGAAGTTGCCGCCGAAAGACCCTCCAGTTCCTGAACCCACTGAACTGCCTCCTTCCAGGGCCTCCAAAGGGAAGAAACATTGTGCCCGCAGTCAAGGAGGCCCCCCTGGAGACCCCCAACAAGTTTCATGCACATAGCCCCACGGGAAGCCACTTTTCCCACTACTTCCGGGTTCTGACAGCTCGTTGATAGCTGTCAAAGAACCCACCAGCTGGTTTTGACAACCTTTGACAGTGCACCTAGAGCATCTTTACTACTTTCGGTTTCCCGCTAGCCTGCCGCGAGCCGCGAGGAGCTGTCCAAATTTTCAGCACCTTCTCCAAACAGTGAGTCTATTTAGCTTCCTATTCTCGGGTGGAGCTGTCCAAATATTTCAGCATGTTTCTCCTTCTATTGCTTTGCCTGCTTCTCCCTTCCCAGTGCATGTCATCCAGCCCTATTCTATATGAATGATTGTCAACGAAGGTCAATTTTTGGCAGCAGTTGGCATCTAGGGTCCTAAATGTTTCCGATTTCTGTCTGTCTAGTGGGACGACTGCCACCGATCTTTTTTCCTCATGTTTAGTCGGGGTCCCAGAACCTCTGGAAATTTTTCGAAATTTTACTGTTTTTCAAAATATTCCCTCCAAGCCCATGTCCTATAGAGATCTCTCTGTATGGGGCAGAGCTGCCAGGGAGAGGGAACCGAGTATGGTGGCCATTAAATTGGCGCACAGCCCCCATGCTCCCCACTGCTTCCAAATCCCCAATTGTGTGGGAAAGTGCCATAATTTGCCTAAAGAAAACTTTTTGAATTGTTCCTCTGTAGAAATGTTGCCCTATATGAATGCCCATTTGGTCTTGCCCCCTGGATGGTTCCTCCTGTGTGGGCAGACAGCCTATAGTTATCTACCAGCCAATTCCACCATAGGGAATTGTGCCCTGGGTAGGCTGTCAGTTTTTATGCCTTCCAAGGGTGACCTGGAGCTGGCATACTCCATGGCCAGGGAGGCTAGGTCCATCCAAAATTTGGACCCAAATTGTGATCCCTCTGTGGTAATCAAGGGCATTCCCCAATTTGTGGCTGCGGCCCTGTTCACCCCTGGGATGGCAGCTGCCATGAACTACAGGGCCATTAAACATCTGGCCTGTTCTCTGGTCAAAAACATCAATTTCACCTCACAAGCATTGGCTTCCATAGCCACTGAGATGCATGAGCTGAGAGAGGCTGTGCTGGATAATCGAGCTGCCATCGATTTCTTATTGTTGAAGAATCATTATGGCTGTGAGAGTGTGCGCCACATGTGTTGTTTCAATCTGACTGACCAGACCCCTGTAGTAAGAAAAGCCATAGAGGGTATGAATGATTTGGCAGCAGGAATAAAGGAAACGGTTGGCTTTGATCTCAGTTTTTTGACAGACTGGCTTCCTTCCTTAGATTGGCTCAGGAAGGGCTTTCTAGTTTTCCTAGGTCTCATTGTTTTCCTACTCGTTTTGAGCTGCTGTTGGTCGCACATTCCCTCTCTGTTCAAAATTTGCCAAAAAAGGGGACGTTCAGATCCATCTCGGCAGATGGCCATGCTGCCGCTGGCGGGCTACCGTGCGTGGGCGGAAACTTTAGGGAGTGGGGATTTGAGCCCGAGCGCAGCCAAGAGCCCCGCCTTCACATTGGTGTGAGCCGCAGCGGAGAGTTCCGCAGTTTCTGGGAGCCAAGTTTGGGGACCAACAGATGAAATGTGCCCGAGGAGCCAGCTCAAGACCAGGAATACCTGCAGCTTTCCTTTTACTTTCCCCTTCTCCTTGCTTTGTAACATTCCCCTAATAAAAGTACTTGAAACTTGCAACATTAATCTCTCCGCTTGATACTTTTGTATCTTTCCTTGACTCAGACTAACATAACATTAAAATAAACCTTTTTCCAGGCTCCGGAGAGCCGTGAGCCTGCGGGGAGGCGTCTCCGGGCACCCCCCGGACCCCGGATCTGCGTTCGCCCGAACCACAGATACGGAAACCGCCATTTTGGACCCCCGCATCCGCGAAAAATCATAAAATGGCGGATCGTCGCCATTTAAATTTTATATTTTTCTGCTACTAATCCTAAGACTGACTGCTATCTCCCTTTTCTCATTTTGGACTCCTGTACCCGAGAATAAATTGATTTTGTTTAAAGTATTTTATTTGACAGAAATCAGCTGTTTGTCAATTTGGCCGGTTTCTTCCAAGACAGCCCGTTTCTTCTCAGCGCTGCTCGCTCCTGCCTGGCCCCAGCAACCGGGGACCCACTGTGGTCACCCATGGGAGGCCCCGGGAGGGCGGCCAGATGTGAATCCAGGTCTCTGGAGAGAGATATAGTTTTCCCAGGGACCATAGATGCAGGTAAAACGTCAGGAGAGAATGCCTCTAGAACATGGCCATATAGCCCGAAAAAAACCTACAACACCCCAGTGATTCTCGCCATGAAAGCTTTCGACAATACAATATTATTATATGTTATAATATATATACATAATATTTTTGTTATTATAATACATACATAATATTTTTATTATTTATTATAGTGACAAATGCAAGATACTCCACTTACACAGAAAAAATGAAATAGCAGCCTCAACCAGGGACTCTTTGCAGGCTTATGCTCTCTCCTTTCGCTTCTTTCCCCAGCCCAAACAATTTAACCAATCCCTAAATAAAGACTAATTGAATTGTAACCTTTACCTCTTCAGAATGATACTTTGTGACTTTTTCCTGACTCACCCAGTTACAAAGCATGAAATTACTTTTTCCGGGCCATGGGAGACCACAGGCCCACCTGGGATGCCTTGCAGGCGTCCCAGGGAGGCCGAATCTGCGTTTCTTCAAACCGCAGATACGAAAACCCGTCGGGTCCCCATATCTGCGAGTTGACGGGTCGACTCCGTTTTGGTGCCATATTTTTCCTAGCTAAATTCTAACACTATCTGCTATCTCACTTTCTGCATTTTGGACCCCTACGCTCGGGGAATAACCTTTGATTTTTTAAGAGTATATTTTTAAGGAAAACAGCTCATTGTCAAATCCAAGCCTTGCTGCTGCTACGCTACCGCTGCCATTGCTGTTTCTTCATCCTTCTGGAGCTCCCTGACCCAGGAACTTGATGCGGTTACCCCATGAGGCTTTCGGGGAGCAGATTGGTCACCGGGTTCCAACCCTTGGAAGGAGTTATAGTTTTCCAAGGACCAAGGACAAGCTTCGACCTCAACTCTGCAGGGCTCAACATCTTGGCTCAGTGGATACCACCAGATCCCTTTTTGTGACCTTTGGACCTTTTGCCACACTTTATGGACTCCTTTTCCCATCATGGACTTACTTTCACCCATGGATCTTCTTGAAATGAACTATGAATTAATATTGGGCCATGATCAAGACTTCTATCAATTTCTTTATGGGACACTGGGGAGAGGGATGGAGGGATATGATTTCTATAACCTGATTTCTGTGTTTCTCCTGTGTATCTGACCTTTTTCTGACCCTTTTGTCCCATTCCCTTCTCCTTGAAAAAAATGTATAAAAATATAAGGAAGTCGCCCTGACCCTGGAAAGGAAGCAATTAGCAATTGCAAGAGCCCTTTTCAGAGAACATTCCTTGCATGGACAATAACAAAGAGTCATGCCCTGGCTTCGGAGGATTTGGCCACCAGGGAAATGATCGCTTGGAAGAATTTTAATCATATTACAATAGGACAAGGGTAAGCCTTCGGAAAGTTTTCCCCTCCTGCCCTATCTCCATTCAAATTCATTGAAGACATCCACCTAAAGTTTCCCCTATTGTTCCCCTACCTGATCGTAAGAAATAAAACTGGATTAAGTTGGTATCACCAACCTCGATGTTTATTTCAATCAATCACCAGACAACAGTCTGGCTTGGCTTGAAGGCCATTTAGAGCTATTCAGCTGTGGAACTCTCTCCCTGCTCTGGAGAGAGTGTGGTGGATGCTCCTTCTTTTGAAGCTTTTAAGCAGAGGCTGGATGGCCATCTGTCAGGGTGTATGTGCTTTGAATGCGATTTCCCTGCTTCTTGGCAGAATGGGGTTGGACTGGATGGCCCACAAGGTCTCTTCCAACTCGAAGATTCTATGATTCTATATCTATCTATTAGGGCTGGGCGGTTTTGTTTTGTTAATTCGTAATTCGTTAACAATTCGTTAATTTTTTTAATTACAAAACGATAACAAACCATTCTGGAGCAATTTTTTTAAAAAAACGAATTTTTAAACACGTTTTGTAAATGCTTTGTATTTCGTTATTGTATTCGTTTCGTTATTGTTCTGAGGTCGTTTCGTTATTATTTCCGCATGTCTGGGGCAAGTTTTTTGTTTAATTAGTGAAAAAAAATTATAATATCACACCAACAGTCAACAACAGAGGGAGAGGGAAGCTTCAGAAGTTTTTGGAGGTTTTTTAGCGTATTTCGCGGTCGCGTCCGCCATTAATGAATCGATTCGTTATTGTTTCGGAAATCGATTCGTTAATGTTTTGTAATTTTTTTCATATTTACGAAATTTCGTAAATATCGAACTTTTTAAAAGGAAAATTTTGTAATTATTTTAAATAACGAAATGCAAAACCCCCAAAAAACGAATCGATTTTAGAAACAAATTTTTCCGTTGTTACCCAGGCCTACTATCTATCTATCTATCTATCTATCTATCTATCTATCTATCTCGTAATGTTATTGATTAGCCCTTAGGCCATATCACAATTTTGTGTGTGTGTGTGTGTGTGTATGTGTGTACTAGCTTGGGCCCTGGGCATTGCCCAGATTATTAGAAAAAGTTATAAGGGGTGAACTACTGATGGGGAGATATTGGAAATATATTGATACATATATTGTATGTACTTTAGAGGCACTGAAATGTAAGAAAAATCAAGTTCTCTCTGTATTAGAAAGCTGAGCTGAGAGGCCAGAAAGAATGCTGAAGGATATCTGTGTTGAAAGGGGGAAGAGAAGGGGGTCATGTTATTTATACAGAGACTGGTACAGCATATCACTGGCTATATCTTCTTACTTCTAAGTAAGGTATCTCTTTTCCTCCTGACAGGTCAAAGTAGGCCTCTTGATGGATTGGTGTAAGCTGTAAACTGCTCTTAGAAAAAATATAGAGACATGCCTCTTGCATGTTGGAAGATAGAATTTGATATTTCTATAATGCTTAAGGTGATGTAGTGGTGATGTTAACACATGTAGAAGCATGTTTCTTTATTTGTCTGCATTTGAAGTTGTATAAAAGTAAAGCCAACACCTTTATCCTTACTCTGGTTGCTTTTGGATGCAACTCCTCACCAGGGTCTCAGCTGACAATAAAGCCATACTTTCTGCCTTAATAAAGGATTGCTCTTGGTATTATCTCTCCTATCTACAACTCACATCATGTTAGGTTAACCCCCCGAAACTCGTATTAGTGGTTAAAGTTTGTTATGTTGAGCAAGTTTTCTCCAGATGCATCAACAGTGGGGTTCATCAGTGTGGCTGCAGGGTAAACTACATTTCCCACTATTTATTTGAAGAATTTGTGTCCTGTCCTTCTCTACCCCAAAGTGGACTCAGGGGGGCTCACAGTATTGGCAACAATTCAATGCCATCGATTAAAAAAACAGTATAAAACATCAAAATTGACCCTCCCTTGATTTATTTATTTATTTTATTTAGCAGTTTTGTATACAGGTCTTCTCACCTCCATCGAGGGACTCAGGCTGGTTTCCAACATCAATATTACAGACAGTCATTTAAAAACATCATATTCTAAATCACACTAAAACATTAAAATAGCAAAATACAGTCATATATTTACAATGGTCAGTCGTCATCAAAAAATCATTGTTCATCATCATCCACCCATATCACAGGATCTTGGCTCACTGGTCGAATGCCAATTTCCAGAGCCAAGTTTTCACTTGTTTTATGAATGCCAAGATAGAAGGGGCAGTTCTGATCTCCAGTGGAAGGGAGTTCCAGAGTCGAGGGGCCACCATTGAGAAGGCCCTGTCCCTTGTTCCCACCAGATGCGCTTGTGACTGAGAGTGGGACCGAGAGCAGGGCCCCTTTAGACGATCTTAGCAATCTTGGTGGGTCATAGGGGAGGATACGTTCGGACAGGTAAATTGGGCCGGAGTCGTTTAGGGCTTAATAGGTTAAAACCAGCACTTTGAATTGTGCTCACAAGCTGACTAAGAGTAAAATCAAGATTCACTCCAGAGAGTCAATACTTTACAAATATTTTGATGATCTGCAACATGGCCCAGATTCATTTAAATACCATATACTGGAAGTGGTTACACATTCCAAACACATTGGCTTCAAAAACAAACTCTTACAAAGAGAAACATATTGGATTTCCAGACTATGCACGGAATATCCACATGGTTTAAATGAACCAAATCTGTACAGTTGTTATATATAATTCTGAAGTTTTATCAAAATTGGTAGTGCTACAGTATGTACCTGTTTGAGCATATTGAGAGCATTCACAGTGCCATCTGGTGTCTACATTTTACATTTTTGCTTCCAACAGTCCCTATGAGCGTCTCTGTTTCTTTAACATCACATGTGGTTCCCTCGCCCCCTTTAAATTGAGGGAACTCCCAGATGTTTCCCATACTCGCAAACAGAGAGCAGAGTATCTTGTGAGTACACCTATTTTGTGAAATATGTTTATAATTAGATGTAATATTTGTTTTCTGTATATGTAACTTTTAAATGTTTACAGCCACCTTTTGTTCCTTTGATTTAGATCCCACTAAACATAAAAACCTATATTTCTAAGGGGAACAAGTACCAAGTTTATAATCTTGTGAGTATCATTAAAAATGTTGAAATATATGATGCTGAATAGATGTATTTACAATAAACATTGATGTATATGATAAATATTAAGTTCATAACTCTGTTAGTATTCTTATAGTATTCTTATTCTTTTAAAGTGATGGTACTTACCTTTAAGGCCTTATATGGTCTGGGGCCGATGTACCTGAGGGACCGCCTCACCCCCTACCAAGAGATCCCTTCGTTCTGAGGACCAAGATTTATTGGAAGTTCCCAGTTTTAAGACCTTGCGTCTAACAGCAACCAGATACAGAGCCTTTACAGCAGCGGCACCATCGCTCTGGAACACTCTGCCAGCTGAAGCCCATGCCTTGTGGGACTTATCAGCATTCCGCAGGGCATGAAAGACATATTTGTTTCGACAGGCTTTTGATCTTTGATATTGCTGTTTTTTAAATTGTTTTAATTTTAGTCTGTTCTTGTAAGCTGCTCCGATCCCTAGGAGAGTGGCGGCATATAAGTTTGAATAATAAATAAATAAATAAATAAAATTATATTATGGTATGTAATATTATATTATACTATAATAATACATTTGTTATGGTTAGGGATGGATGAAATAGCAATTTGTCATGTAATAATTAAATAATAATAAATTACATATTATATTATATATTATTAATAACATATTAATAACAATAATAACTCTTGCTTTCCTAGGGGCTTTGCAGTCGGCATCTATACCACCAATTCCCCAGAGGCTTGCAAATACGTTGCGGAAAACTGCAGCGCCAATATCATTGTGGTCGAATGTGACCTTTGTTTTAATTTGTGTTAGATTCCAGTTTGTTTTGTAAGCCGCTCCGAGCCTTAGGGGAGTGGCGGCATATAAGTTTGAATAATAAATAAATAAATAAATATTTATCTTCATAGGTGTTTATGTACATGATTATCTATGAATTTATTTGTAGTAAATATTGATATATATATAATTTTAGTCCACCAGAGGAAGACCTGGAGTGAGGCCAAAACTGGTCATGGACCACGGATTTAAGTTCAACTCGACACAAGAACATACAGTGTTGATACTTTTTTGAGTGACTGTACCAAACGCATATAATATTGTTTTGTGAATGCTATGATTTGGAACTGTATAATAAGTTTCACCAGTCACATTATTGGCTGAATTGATTTATTTTTCTTTCTGTGTACAAGTGGGCTATTGTGTTGTATGTTTTAGCCTATAAAGCCCTGAACAGTTCTGGCCCAAGTTACCCGTCTAAATGGATCTCCTACTATGAACCATCACAAAGTTTAAGATTGACGGGGGAGGTGGTCCCATCCTCCTGGCAAGTGCAACCAGTGGAGATGAGAGACAGGGCCTTCCTTCTCAATGGAGGCCCCTTACCTGTGGAACTCACTCTCCAGTGGCAGCAGATTGGACCCCTCCCTCTTATCCTTTAGAACAAAACTCAAAACCTGGCTATGAGACCAAGCATTCAAAGAGTAGAGGCAGCAATATAGAATGAGACCCAATTTGGTGAATGACAATGGACTGACCCGGACTATGATTTCAAACTTGCATGATTTAAACAAGGTTTAAGTAATTTTAAAGCATTAACAAATTGTTTTAATTGCTTTTGTCATTTATTACTGTTGTTGGCATTGAATGAATGTCTGTTGTGAAGCCGCCCCAAGTACCCCTCCAGGGGTGAGAAGGATGGGATACAAATAGTTTAAATAACTAAATAAATATTTGCAGTTTCCGAACCACACGTAGAGCACATTGCAGTAATCTAAATGGGATGCAACAAGACTGTGGACTACCGTGGCCAAGTCAGATTTCCCAAGGTACAGATGCAGTTGGCGTACAAGTCTCTGTTGTGCAAACGCCCCCCTGGTCACCACCAACACCTGGGATTCCAGGCTAAGCAATGCATCCAGGAGGGGGTGTAAGGGAACGGGATCTCTAGACCCTCTGGACAGGGCCGTGGCCAGAAAATTTTTTTGGGAGGGTTGAAAATTTTGGGGAGGGTTGAAAATTTGGCGGGGTTTTTTAAAAAAAAAATTGGGGGGGGGGGGAGTTGGGTCATGCTGAAGCAAAGAGCACAGCAGGGGGCAGAGCAGCCTTTAATAACCTGCAGCTCTGCCCCTGTCAACCACCTCCACCAAGTCTGGCCTCTTTAATGAGAGCATTCAACCCCCCCCCCCAACTTGGTTGCTTCGCTACATCGGCTATTGCTGCAAGTAATGACAGTGTGAATAAATTGTCAATATTTGCTTGTGATAGTGCTTGCAGTTCTGGAGGGACTCTTAATTTTTTGTGTCTCATAGACTTAGCATGGGGATTTGGTTAACCAGTTAAAATTCATTAGTAAACCAGGTTTTTTTTTAACCTGAAAATTTTCAGGGGGGGTTGAACCCCTAAAAGCCCCCCCCCCCAGCTACAGGCCTGCCTCTGGGATCTTACCAGGTCACTATGGATCACCATGGAGTCCAAATTACTTAGAAAGCAAAACACAGTTTATTCCATGTTGCAATAAGGAAGGCGGACATACAGCATACATAGAGTAGTGCTGATACCAAGCTGCCGCACCCTAATGGCACGACTGTTGAGCTTATATACCCTTAACAATGCATTTAGCAACTACATTCCAGTAACATAACATGTACCCTTGTGGGCAACCCTGTGGTCAGCTACCAGTAAACATGTAGTAATCATGTACCCTGTGGTTAGCTTGTTTTGAAAAGCTATGGGGCAACTATGTTCTCTGTGGTCAGCCTGTTCCAGGCAACCATGGGGCAATCATGTACCTTGTGGTTAAGCAGTAGCAATCATGGAGCAATCTTGGATTGCGATTTCAGTTACGAGATGCGTAGGATTTTTATTGGTGGCCCAATAATTTGTACTGTATATGTTGTTTTATGCTTTTAAATTGAATACTGTTTTTAAATGTTGTAAACCGCAATGAGTCACCGACTTAGGCTGAGATATTAGCGGTATACAAGCGTATAAATAAATAAATAAATAAATAAATAAATAATCCTGTTTATCACAGAAGTCTAAGTACCAACTACAGTATACCCACTCCAGGCACCTTGCAATGTTCCCTATATAATATGCATGAAGCCTATATGTCTAAAACACCCCAGAAGCCCCTCAATATGGCTTGTTGTCCTCCTCATTCCCCCCTTTTTCTTGTAACTAAGAAAGAATCTTCTCCTTAGTTACACTTTTAACTTCAGTTGTCATCAGATCAGTACCTTTCAGGGGACCTCATTTCATTCAACTGTGCATGTATATCACACACTGTAGCCATTCAGTGTTTTGAATGGAGACATAAACAATCTTTTCAACCATATTTTTCAAGTAAGACATTAAACAAGGTATGATGGGCATAGCTAAAAGCACAAATATCAGAACTATAAATCCTATTATGAGATCTTTTAACCATTGGGAATTTGGCAGCCATGACTAGTCGAATCATCCTTTTCCTTTTGGGGAATATCTAGCTCTAATAGTGGAGACTATGTCATGTATCTTGTTCACATCAGACTTGACTTCTCCTGACTTGTCGATGTAGTGGCAACAAGTTGCATTCAACCAAACACAAAGTCTTCCCTCTGCAGACAGTAAGTAGTCCAAAGCAAGTTTGCGTTGCATTAGGACTCCAGCCAATGAATCAACCTCAGTTTGCAGGGCCTGTACTACTGCTATGGTTCGGTTGGCCAACCTCTCCATTTGTGCTGACAGTCATCTGATTTGTCTTATATTTAGAGCTACATCCACAGAATCATAGAATCAAAGAGTTGGAAGAGACCAGTCCAACCCCCTGCCAAGAAGCAGGAATATTACATTCAAATCACCCTGACAGATGGCCATCCAGCCTCTGTTTAAAAGCTTCCAAAGAAGGAGCCTCCACCACACTCCGGGGCAGAGAGTTCCACTGCTGAATGGCTCTCACAGTCAGGAAGTTCTTCCTCATGTTCAGATGGAATCTCCTTTCTTGTAGTTTGAAGCCATTGTTCCTTGTTCTAATCCCCATGGAAGCAGTAAACAAACTTGCTTTCTCCTCCCTGTGGCTTCCTCTCACATATTTATGCATGGCTATTAGGGCTGGGCAGTTTCGTTCGTTAATTTTGTTATTAGTTAATTATTCATTATTTTTAACATTTACAAAACGATTACAAACTTATTTTCAAACCCGGAAGTGTTTTTAAATATCGAAACGGCATCCTCCATCTTTTTTACGAGCTTCCACCCATTTCGGAAATGACGTTTAATAAGGATGGAGGATGCTGGGTGCGCCGGGAGCCAATCCGGCGCTCCCAAGCACCGTGTCTCATTCCCTCCCCGGTAGCAAGCTAGCAAGCCGTGCATTTGCCCCACTTCCAGTCTCTCCCCTCCTGCCAGCCACCTTTGCTCTGCTGCTTCCCTCCTCTTTCCTCATGCTATCTTCCTGGGCAGCAGCTTCAAACTATTATTTATTACTATATATCAGGGGTCTTCAAACTTTTTAAACGGGGGGGGGGGGGGGGGAAGAGATTACTGTCACAGCATGGGTAAGAGTCTTAATATAACAGCAGGAAATTAATGAATTGAATATGTTTACTGATCAGCCGATCAGCCGAACTATCAGGAATGTGGCCTCACATAACCCAGCTTTCCACACAGCCATATAACTCAGAATCTCAAAGCACAAAATCCCCCAAAACGTGCTTTAAACTGGATTATATGGCAGTGTGGCCTCACATAACCCAGCTTTCCACACAGCCATATAACTCAGAATCTCAAAGCAGAAAATCCCCCAAAACGTGCTTTAAACTGGATTATATGGCAGTGTGGCCTCACATAACCCAGCTTTCCACACAGCCATATAACTCAGAATCTCAAAGCAGAAAATCCCCCAAAATGTGCTTTAAACTGGATTATATGGCAGTGTGGCCTCACATAACCCAGCTTTCCACACAGCCATATAACTCAGAATCCTGCAGCCAGCTGGAGGAGAAGAATCAGGAGGAGGAGGAGGATTAGGAGGAACAGCTTAATTATAATATAGTATAATAATATATGGTGATAATAAGGTGAGATATGCCCAGTTAAATGCGCAATTCCAGAGGTTAGCCAGAAGAGACAAGGAACTATTTTTAAACAAGCAATGCATGGAAGTGGAAGAAGACAACAGAATAGGAAGGACAAGAGACCTCTTCCAGAAAATTAGAAACATTGGAGGTAAATTTCAGGCAAAAATTGGTATGATAAGAAACAAAGATGGCAGGGACCTAACAGAAGCTGAAGAGATCAAGAGAAGGTGGCGAGACTATACAGAAGATCTATATAGGAAGGATAACAATATCGAGGATAGCTTTGACGGTGTGGTGAATGAATTAGAACCAGACATCCTGAGGAATGAGGTTGAATGGGCCTTAAGAAGCATTGCTAACAACAAGGCAGCAGGAGACGACGGGATCCCAGCTGAACTGTTTAAAATCTTAAAAGATGATGCTGTCAAGGTGATGCATGCCATTTGCCAGCAAATATGGAAAACACAAGAATGGCCATCAGACTGGAAAAAATCAACTTATATCCCCATACCAAAAAAGGGAAATGCGAAAGACTGCTCAAACTTCCGTACAGTGGCCCTTATTTCTCATGCCAGTAAGGTAATGCTCAAGATCCTGCAAGGAAGACTCCAGCAATACATGGAGCGAGAGTTGCCAGATGTTCAAGCTGGGTTTAGAAAAGGCAGAGGAACGAGAGACCAGATTGCCAATATCCGCTGGATAATGGAGAAAGGCAGGGAGTTTCAGAAAAACATCTACTTCTGCTTCATTGACTATTCTAAAGCCTTTGACTGTGTGGATCATAATAAATTGTGGCAAGTTCTTGGTGGGATGGGCATCCCAAGCCACCTTGTCTCTCTCCTGAGGAATCTGTACAAGGACCAAGTAGCAACAGTCAGAACTGACCACGGAACAACAGACTGGTTCAAGATTGGGAAAGGCGTACGGCAAGGCTGCATCCTCTCACCCAACCTTTTTAACTTGTATGCAGAACACATCATGCGATGTGCGGGGCTGGATGAATGCAAAGCTGGGGTGAAAATTGCTGGAAGAAACATTAACAACCTCAGATATGCAGATGACACCACTCTGATGGCCGAAAGCGAGGAGGAGCTGAGGAGCCTTCTAATCAAGGTGAAGGAAGAAAGCGCAAAAGCCGGGTTGCAGCTAAACGTCAAAAAAACCAAGATTATGGCAACAAGAATGATTGACAACTGGAAAATAGAGGGAGAAACCGTGGAGGCTGTGACAGACTTTGTATTTCTAGGTGCAAAGATTACTGCAGATGCAGACTGTAGCCAGGAAATCAGAAGACGCTTACTTCTTGGGAGGAGAGCAATGTCCAGTCTCGATAAAATAGTGAAGAGTAGAGACATCAGACTGGCAACAAAGATCCGCCTAGTCAAAGCCATGGTATTCCCTGTAGTCACCTACGGATGTGAGAGCTGGACCTTAGGGAAGGCTGAGCGAAGGAAGATCGATGCTTTTGAGCTGTGGTGTTGGAGGAAAGTGCTGAGAGTGCCTTGGACTGCGAGAAGATCCAACCAGTCCATCCTCCAGGAAATAAAGCCCGACTGCTCACTGGAGGGAAAGATACTAGAGACAAAGTTGAAGTACTTTGGCCACATCATGAGGAGACAGGAAAGCCTAGAGAAGACAATTATGCTGGGGAAAGTGGAAGGCAAAAGGAAGAGGGGCCGACCAAGGGCAAGATGGATGGATGGCATCCTTGAAGTGACTGGACTGACCTTGAGGGAGCTGGGGGTGGTAACGGCCGACAGGGAGCTCTGGCGTGGGCTGGTCCATGAGGTCACGAAGAGTCGGAGACGACTGAACGAATGAACAACAACATAATAATATATAATATAATATAATATATATTATAATATATTATATATAATATAATATAAAATAATAATATAATATTATTGTATATTATATTATGTTATTATATATTATATTACTATATTATATTATATTATTATTGTATATTATATCATTATATTATATTATATTATATGTTATAATTGGTGTAACGAATTAGGAGAGAGAAGGGACGATTTATTATTTATTACTCTTAATGGTGCCACCAATGTGTGATGTGAGGTATTATTGGGAGATATGGCACACTGGACGCAGAAATAATGGAGGTGAGGCAGTCTTCAAACAAAAGTTAACAAGTTTATTGAGCACAAAGCGTGTGGTTGCAAGTGGTAACTTTTCTTATGGAACTCAGAATAATGCTTGGTTAGATGAATGTTACACTCTTTCAGGTTATACAGTATCTTCTTGACATAGAGCACTTGCTTCAGACAAAGTATCAATACAGGGATATTTCCCTTATTTGATCCTTCCTAGATCAAATTCTAAATAAGCTATTCTTTAGCCTCTCCTTGGACTAAAGAATTCCGGCTATGTTTCCCCCTTTCGGCTACCCTAGCCAGAGAAACTTTCAATAGCCAGACCCGGCTTTCCAAAGCCTCGAAACTTTGCTTCAGAAGTCACTCAGCCACCTTTTCCTCTCCTTCTCTCTCAACTCCTCACTCTAACTCCTCACTGCTAAACCCTAACTCTGACTGTTCACTCCTCTGAACCTAAACTCTAACTCTGACTGAACTTAAACTGTCGTTTTTCAAACTCTCTCCTCTAAGCTCCTCCCACTTCTCTCTCTACTGCATCGTCTCCATGGCAACGCACTCCTCTGACTTAGGCCGCTCCAGCATTACTGCAGCCAATCTAAACACCAATACAGTTAGTCATACAATTTATAATCAACTTCTGTACAATTGGGTATTATTATATTATATTATTATTATATTATATTATAATTGTATATATTATATTATAATATATCATATTATATCTATATAATATGTCCCAAGACCACAGCATGTCCAAAAGCAGAAGATTAAGTCAGAAGGAAACATCCAAAAACAATCCGAAGTAAGAATCCAGTCTTTAAACCGGTTTGAAACGATTTAATGTAATATAATGTAATATAATAATAATAATATAATATAATATACAATAATAATATACTATAATTATATTATATTATATTATTACAATATATTATTATTGTATATTATTTTATATTATGTTATATATTATATTACTATATTATATTATATTATAATTGTATATTGTATTATATTAATATAATTGTATATTAAAGCACCCCTGACAGGTGTCCATCCATTCTTAATAATAATTATATTATATTATATTATATTACATTATATTAGAATAGTTTTAAGCTGCTGGCCAAGGAAGAGTTTTAGCTGGGTTGAGACAAGCCGTTTCAAAGCGGTTTAAAGACTGGATTCTTACATCGGATTGTTTTTGGATGGACATTTCATTCTGACTTAATCTTCTGCTTTTGGGCATGCTGTGTGGGCTTGGGACAATTTTTTGAGAACACTTTTCCTTGCTTCCACTCAATGTTTTCTAACCCTGTGATTCTGAAGCAGTTTGCTTGAACTGCTCTTATCCCAGATTATATACCAGGATAATCTGGATTATTTGCTAAATTATGTTTTTGGCACAGCAATTTGCTACAGACTTTAGTTCTTGATACTAGAAGTAGATCACTAAATTAAGTGCTTCTAGCTATTTTTGTTGTTATAATAATAATATAATAATATATAATATAATATAATATGTATAATATATTATAATATATAAAATAATATACTATAATATAATATAATAATATTATATAATAATATATAATATAATATAATATGTATAATATATTATAATATATGATATAATATACAATAATATAATATAATAATATTATAATAATATTATATAATAATATATAATATAATATACAATAATGTAATATAATAATATTATATAATAATATATAATAATATATAATAATATATAATATAATATACTATAATATACTATAATATACTATAATATAATATAATATAATATAATATAATATAATATAATATAATATAATATAATATAGTTGTTGTTTGTTTTATCACACCAACAGTCAACAACAGAGGGAGAGGGAAGCTTCAGAAGTTTCCCCTGTCCCGTTTGGAGGTTTTTTTTAGCATATTCCGCAATTACGTCCGCCATTAACGAATCGATTCGTTAATATTAACGAAATTTCGTAAATATCAAACTTTTTTAAAGGAAAATTTTGTAATTATTTTAAATAACGAAACGCAAAACCCCCCAAAAAACGAATCAATTTTAGAAACAAATTTTTCCATTGTTACCCAGGCCTAATGGCTATCATATCTCCTCTCAGTCTTCTCTTCTTCAGGCTAAACATGTCCAGCTCCTTAAGCCGCTCTACATAGGGCTTGTTCTCCAGATCCTTGATCATTTTAGTCGCCCTCCTCTGGACACTTTCCAGCTTGTCAATATCTCTCTTCAATTGTGGTGCCCCGAATTGGACACAATATTCCAGGTGTGGTCTAACCAAAGCAGAATAGAGGGGTAGCATGACTTCCCTAGATCTAGACCCTATGCTCCTATCGATGCAGGCCAAAATCCCATTGGTTTTTTTTTGCCACCACATCACATTGTTGGCTCATATTTAACTTGTTGTCCTCGAGGAAAAGATCTTTTTCACACGTACTGCTCTCAAGCCAGGCATTGTCCCCCATTCTGTTTTATAGAATCATAGAATCAAAGAGTTGGAAGAGACCTCATGGGCCATCCAGTCCAACCCCCTGCCAAGAAGCAGGAATATTGCATTCAAATCACCCCTGACATTTCATTTGCATTTCATTTCTTCTGCCTAAGTGGAGTATCTTACATTTGTCACTGTTGAACTTCATTTTGCTAGTTTTGGCCCATCTCTCTAATCTGTCAAGATCATTTTGAATCCTGCTCCTGTCCTCTGGAGTATTGGCTATCCCTCCCAATTTGGTGTTGTCTGCAAACTTGATGATCATGCCTTCTAGCCCTTCATCGAAGTCATTAATAAAGACGTTGAACAGGACTGGGCCCAGGATGGAACCCTGCGGCATTCCACCTGTCACTTCTTTCCAGAATGAAGAGGAATGGAAGGTTGCTTACTTGTAACCGTGGTTTCCTGAGTAGTTACCTGTGAATTCGCACATTGTGGTATTCCTGCGCCCACGCAGGCCAGCATCGGAACCTTCTAGAAAATCTTAAAAGAATTGTATCCCCCTCAGGGCTCCAGCTCCCCTCCCCGAGTATATAAGGCCCCTCTGTGGAGCCCGCCCTCAATCCTCTTTTTGCCATAAAGCACTTAGAGGAAGTGGCATGATACTCGAGGGGAGGAAGGGTGGGTATGTGCGAATTCACAGGTAACTACTCAGGAAACCACGGTTACAGGTAAGCAACCTTCCATTTCCTGTCGTAGTTAACTGTGAATCGCACATTGTGGTAGACTAGCGAGCTATGTAACGGACGGTGGGATCATGCCACTGCCGAAAACAGCACTGCTCTACCAAATACTGCCTCTCCTCTCGACACAGAGTCCAACTTATAATGTGAAACAAAGGTGGAGGGAGAAGCCCATATAGCAGCCCTACAAATCATCTCCAAAGGGATACCTTTCATGAATGCCGTAGAGTCTGCCACAGCCCTCGTCGAATGGCCTTTCACCTGACGGGGCAAGTCTTTACCCGACAACCTGTAAGAAGTACGAATAGCCGATACAATCCATGCAGAAAGCCTCTGTGAAGAGACTGGGAAACCCCTAGTATCCTTCCTATATTTGACAAAAAGCCTAGGGGATTGTCTAAAATCGGCAGTTCTCTGTACATAGAAGGCTAGGGCCCTTCTCGCATCCAGAGAATGTAGACCCCTCTCCATAGGGGTCTCTGGGTTCTGAAAGAAGGCTGGCAGTATTACTTCCTGGGACATGTGGAACTTCGTGGCTACCTTGGGCAGGAAAGCTATATCCGTACGGAGGACCACCTTATCCTTGTGAAATTTAAGGTAAGGGGAATCTACTCTGAGCGCACAAAGTTCACTGGCTCGTCTGGCAGACGTCATAGCTACTAAAAAGACGACCTTCCAGGTGAGTGGGCCCAACTCTGCCATAGCTATGGGCTCAGAGGGAGGCTTCATTAGGGCTGAGAGAACCAACTCCAGGCTCCAGGAGGGAGCAATCGGAGCCACCGAGGGCCTAACATTCCCTAGGCCCTTCAAAAACCATTTCACTAGTGGGTCCGAGAAGCAGGATGGTAAGCCCCTTTTCCTCCTGAACCAGGAAATGGCCGCAAGGTAACACTTAAGGGAAGAGTTGGAAAGGCCTGCTTCGAACAGCGACGACAGAAATTCTAACACTACAGAAATAGGGGCGGCCTCTGGCTCATGACCTTTTGTTCTGGAGAAATCTCTAAACCGGGCCCATTTGAACAAGTACGATCTTTTAGTGGAGGGTCTATGGGCCGCTTCGATAATACACCTTACGTTTTGAGGGAGGTCCGTGGTCATATCTGCCCCTGGGGTAGAATCAACCAGGCCGTTAGCTTCATAAGATGGACGTCCGGGTACAACACCTGGCCCTGTTGGGACGTTAAGAGGTTGGCCCTCTTCCCTAGTCTCAAGTGGTTCCCCCTCGACAGTTGCAGTAGAGGGGCGAACCACTGTTGACGGGGCCACCACGGGGTGACCAGTATGCACCAAGCGTTGTCTCTTTGTAGTTTCGCCACCACCCTTAGAAGAAGAGGGAAAGGAGGGAATGCATACGCTAGGGCCCCCCCCCCATTCCCTGAGGAACGCGTCCCCCAGACAACCCTGTTCTCTGGGGGTTGGGAGCCTCGAGCAAAACGTCTCGCACTTCCTGTTTTCCCTGGTGGCAAACAGATCTATCAGTGGATGACCCCACAACTGGAAGAGTTTGGTAACTTCCCGAGGGTGGAGAGACCATTCGTGATGTCCCAGCGGGTTCCTGCTGACTGCATCCGCCAGCAGGTTCTCCTGACCTGGGAGGTGGGTGACGTGTAGATATATCTGCCTCTGGATGCACCATTCCCAAACACGCAACGTTATTTGCAGCAATAGGGCAGAGTGAGTGCCCCCTTGCTTGTTCAGATAGAACATGACGGTTGTGTTGTCTGTCAAGATCTGAACGGTTTGACCTAAGATGAGTTTTTCGAATGACTTTAACGCTCTTTCTACGGCCATGAGCTCGAGAACATTTATGTGGAGGAGCGCCTCCTCTGGGGACCATTTCCCCTGTGCAGTCAGGCCCTGCACATGGGCGCCCCATCCCGTCAGGGAGGAATCTGTCGTAATTATGCTGGTGGGGTAAGGCATTTGAAACGGGAGGCCCGAGCAAACAAATTGGGGATGTAACCACCATGCTAGGGATCTGCGGACCTCCTCCGGCAACGTGAATTTGAGTCGTGGGCAATCCGTAAGGGGATTGAAAACAAGGCCGAACCAGGACTGGAGGGGGCGCATACGCAATCGCGCAAAAGGGGTTACAGAAGTAGTGGAGGCCATATACCCCAACAGAGTCTGAACTTGCTTGGCTGACACTCTGGGCGAGTCTAGGGCTAACGTCACCTGCGTCTGTAAAGTGGAAAAACGATCCGCTGGAAGGTAAGCCCTGCGTGTCACTGCATCGAGGAATGCTCCGATGAACAGGATGCCCCGGGATGGAATCAGCGAGGATTTCTCCGTGTTGACGATCAGGCCCAGGGACTGGAGGAGACACAAGGTAATATGTACATGTGTTTGTACCTGAGAGGCTGAGTTTCCAATAATAATCCAATCATCAATGTATGGATGAACGACTATTCCCTGAGTCCGCAAGTGGGCTACCACTACAGCCATGCACTTTGTGAATACTCTGGGAGCAGTACTGAGTCCGAACGGGAGGACATTGTAGTGGAAGGCTCTGCTACCCACCAGGAAAGTTAAGAATCTACAATGGTGAGGCGCTATAGATATATGGAAATAAGCATCTCGTAAATCTATGGTAGCAAACCATGCACCTTCTGGTATGAGGGGCATGATTGAAGAAAGTGTCACCATACGAAATTTCTTCGGTGAAATTGCTTTATTCAGATTCCTCAAATCCATAATAGCTCTATATCCGCCACCATGCTTTGTAACGACAAAGTACCTTGAGAAAAAACAGAGGGGGAGCATAGAACTTGGAACTGGGGAAATAGCACCTTTCTGTAAGAGGGTGTTTATTTCACATAGTAAGACTTCTGAAGGAGTGGTGCTCTTAACATTTCCCACTTGAGGGATGCTCTCAAATTCAATGGAATATCCCCTCTGGATGATTGCTAGCACCGACTTGTAGGTAGTGATGCTAGCCCAACTGGTGTAAAAACTTTGCAACCTGTCAACAAAACAAGGCTGTGTGGTGGGGGGAGAACATTCAAGTACGCCAACGTGGCTGTGGGAAACATGCAGCCTCGAAGAGGAGCCCGAGGAACAAGGTGTCTCGTTCTGGCTTGCCATTGGCGTTGGAACGGAGGCGTCAAAGGCGCTTCCTGGAGGCACCCTGAGCTTTGGACCTAGGTTGGTAAGGCTGGTACCTTGCCTTTGATGAGTAGGAGTTCCTTTTGTTGTTTTGGAACCTAGGGGATGAGGGGCCCCTTCCCCTACCTGAACCCGAGAATGAGTTGTTAAAGTTTCTACGGTACTGATTGGGGGGCGGCTGCCATCTAGTACGGCTCTGGTTGTACGGCTGCCAAGTGTAACCGAACTTACCAGCGGCCTGTCGGACCTCCTATTTCTCTTTTAGTGTTGCGTCCGTCTCGGGATTGAAGAGGCCTTCCTCATGGAGAGGAAGGTCCTCAGCCAAGGCCTTGCCCTCCTCGGACAGATTGGCCGAGCGTAACCACGCATGTCTGCGGATAGAGGTCGCTGTGGCGAAAAGGTGACCTGCAGACTCCGCCAAGTGTTTTGCGAAGTCCTTCTGGACCTTCGACAACACTAGGGCCTCCGCCTGTAACGCTTTAGGGAAGCGTTGGTCTTCGGGAGGGAGTTTATCCAGATAGGGCAGTATTTTATTCCACAGGAATGTTTGATACCCGCTCATATAAGTGGCATAATGTGCCATCCTTGTGACTAATCCTGCCGCTAAATGCGCTTTCTTCCCTAAAAGATCCACCTTTTTGCCTTCTTTGTCGGGGGGGGGGGGGGGCAGACAAGGTGCTTTTTGGCTTTTTTGACTTTACCACTTCCGCGACCACTGTGTTAGGTCTGGGTGGGTTGGCAATCCATTTGGCAGCCCTAAGATCGATCCTATATAAGGAGTCGACTTTCCTAGGTGTCGCTGGTATGCTCGCGGGGGAGGCATCCAGGATCTTGGCTAGTTTTAGGAGGTAAGGGAGCATTGGTAGCGATGTGGAAACAGGGATCGCCTGCTCCTCCGAAGGAAACATCGGATCCTCCACATGTTCCTGCGCTTTTGGGGCCGGGATGTCCAGGGCCTTGATCATCCTATCTATTAAGGATGTAAATTTATTGAAGTCTGAAGGAAGCGGTGAGGGATCTGATACTTCCCTAGGCTGAGCGGTATCAGACGGTTCCGCTGAGGAGTCAGAGTCCTCTAGGCCTAAGGCTGCCTGATCATCAATTGGTAGGGCCAACTCCTGGGTCACCTGGGGGGTGCCTGGTGGAGCAGGAGGGCTAGAGACCACGATATTAGTAATGTCACAGTTTGGATGGTCTACACCGGCTGGGCGTTCAGCACATGCATTATGGCTAACTGAGCGTTCAGCACATACACCTTGATCAACTGAGCGTTCTACACATACATTTTGGTTAATAGAGCGTTCGACACAAGCATTTTGGTCAACACAAGAAACATTTTGCTCAACATTAGTAATTGGTGTAGATATCAACTGTCCCTGTCCTCTCGATAGAGGCACAGTCATTGATGTTGATGCAGATGGGGTTGGAGGGAAGATAGTGGTTGCATTCCCATACCCTCTCTGCTGTATGCCGTGAATTGCGCCCATGCTGAAGGGGGCAAAGGGAGGAGTCGCATGTTGAGCATACATGAAGTGTCCTGCGGGTCCCAAGTTCCACGGGCCCGCAAAGGGGTAAGGTCCCGGTCCATAAGGTCCCCACTGGGGAGCTGCTGCTTTCGGCCTGTCGAGCCCTCCTGGAGCTCCTGGCTGTGGAGGCAGAACGGGCGGACCTCGCGGATGAGGAGGAGGAGGAGGAGTCGCTCGAAGAAGAGCTGGAGGAGGAGGAGGGGGAGGCCGGCCGAGACCTCCCTCTTGATGACCCCCGGCGCCAGGCTCCACCGCACTTCCTGTTGCGTCGGGAGGACGATCGGGGCCTCCTCTTCTTGCTGCCACTTCTCTTGTCCCTGTTCCTCCTCGGTACCGGCGCTGCCGGGACCGCGAATTCAGGGACCGTCGGCGGGGCCATGGCACCTCCCTGTTGAGGCATTGCTGCTTCCTCCGCCTCCCCGAGGGGAGGGGAGAGAGGCTCCCAGCCGGAAGCCACACCCCCTGGGGAGGGAGGCAGCTCGAGGTCGAGCAGGTGGAGCTCCGCCGAGCTCGGGAGATCGATGTCGACCGCGGAAAGGGTCGGCTCCGGAGGCTTTTCGGCTGTCTCAGTCTCTCTCATTATCGGGACCAAGGTAGGTGGGGACTGAGTCGGGGCCGGGGAGCGGCTCGGTGTCAGCGAGGGCAGGGCTTGCCCGGGCGAAGGCAGGGCTCCCGAAGGCCTAAGGTCGACTCTCAGTGAAGGGCTCCCCTGTGCGGCCGCCGGAGAAGCAGCTGGAGGTTTTCCCGCTCCTTTCCCGGTGCTCTTGGGAGGAGCGGCTTGCTGGCGGCCATCTTTATGGGCCTTGTCAGTCTGCTTTTTGGCCTTCTTTTTGGAGCTCGCTTGCTCAGGCCTGGCGGGTGCCAGGAGGTTAGGCCTCTCCCCGGTCGCTTGGGGGCTAGAAACAGGCGGCATAAGGGCCCTTTCGTATAAAGCTGCTTTCAAATGGAGTTCCCTGTTTTTGCGTGTCTGCGGCATGAAGGCAGCGCACACAGAGCAGGCCTGGGAGAGATGTCCTTCTCCCAGGCAGGCCAAGCAGAGGTTGTGCCCGTCCGTGTCAGGGAGCACGTTCGGGCAGGCCGTGCATCTCTTGAAGGAGGTGGTGGCCATTTTGAGGCTCAGGCCCAAGCAGGGGATGCCCTTAGATGAAGTCCGTAAGACGATCCGAGTCGAGGGGGATAGAGTACCTTGAGTAGTCGTTAGTCAGTCCGCATCAAAACCAGAAGACAATATGGATAGTAACAGATAGGTTCGCTTTGCTGCTCTGCCAACGGCGGAAAAAAGAGGATTGAGGGCGGGCTCCACAGAGGGGAGGGGAGGTGGAGCCCTGAGGGGGATACAATTATTTTAAGATTTTCTAGAAGGTTCCGATGCTGGCCTGCGTGGGCGCAGGAATACCACAATGTGCAATTCACAGTTAACTACGACAGGAAAGCATTGGTGAGCACCCTCTGGGTTCGTCAATTTAACCAATTACTGATCCACCTCACCATAGTTTTGCCTAGCCCACATTGGACTAGTTTGTTTGCCAGAAGGTCATGGGGGACCTTTTTGAAGGCCTTACTGAAATCCAGGTATGCTACATCCATGGCATTCCCCGCATCTACCCAGCTTGTAACTCTATCAAAAAAAGAGATCAATTAGTTTGGCATGACTTGTTTTTTATAAATTCATGTTGACTATTAGCGATAGCCGCATTTGTTTCTAAGTGTTTGCAGACCTCTTCCTTAACAATCTTTTCCAGAATCTTGCCTGGTATTGACATGAGGCTGACCGGACGGTAATTGTCTTGGTCATCCTTTTTTCCCTTCTTGAAGATTAGGACTACATTGGCCCTCCTCCAGTCTGCTGGAACTTCTCTAAGAACTCTCAAAGATGATTGCCAATGGTTCCAAAATGACTTCCGCTAGTTCCTTCAGTACTCTTGGGTGTAGTTGATCTGACCCTGG
This sequence comes from Anolis sagrei, assembly GCF_037176765.1. NCBI lineage: Eukaryota > Metazoa > Chordata > Lepidosauria > Squamata > Anolidae > Anolis > Anolis sagrei. The sequence continues at coordinate 45,024,616 of NC_090035.1, forward strand.
GGACTTGAACTCGTTTAGAGCGGCCAGGTATTCCTTGATTACTTGTTTCCCAATTTGGGGTTGGATGTTCTCTAATCCCTCATCCACTCCATCTTGCTGAGGTTGAAGATGACTTTCTTTTTGTGAGAAGATTGAGGCAAACAAGGCATTAAGAAGTTCTGCCTTTTCCCTACCCCCTGTCAGCATTGCACAATCTTGTCCTCGAAGAGGCCCTATCGCCTCCTTGTTTTTCCTTTTTCTACTGACATAAGAAAAGAAGCCCTTTTATTGTTTTTAATGTCCCTGGCAAGCCTGAACTTGTTTTGTGCTTTAGCCTTACGGGCCTTTTCCCTACAGGTGTTGGCTATTTGTTTGAATTCTTCTTTGGTGATTTCTCCCTTTTTCCACTTCTTGAGCATGTCTCTTTTGTGTTTTATTTTTTTAAAGTAATTTTTATTAAATATATTTTCTCTTTAATTGTACATAAAAACAGTCTATAAAAGTATAGTACTTTGGGAAAAGGGGGGCGGGGGAAGAGAGGTGAGGGGGAAAGAAAAAAGAAGATAGCGATAAAGAAAAGGATGTGGGGGGTTGATAGTGTGGGGAATGGATAGAGAGCAAAAGAAGGGGAAGGGGGTAGTAAAAATGGAGCTCTTCCACTTCCAAACCTCTTCTTTCGGTAACCAGTGTGAGTTTTTTGCTTGTGTAGCATCTTCCCCTAGCCCTTGTATTGTATCTTGGACTCATGATATCTTTCTTTTACATTTCTTTCTCTTCCCTGTTGCACTTAGCCTCAATTTTTGTTTGTTTAATTTGTTCCTTTTTTCCTTGGTATCGTTCCTTTTCTTTGTTTGTTTATTGTTACTTTTCTTTGTTTGTTTATTTGTCATTATTTTTATTCTCATTCTTATTTGTTATTTTATCCTCGTATTTGTTGATGTTTTAGACTAAATTCTTCCGTGATGTATTGATCTACTATTTTCCAGTTTGTCTTTAGGATCGGTCTTCCATAAGAATTCTTTAAGGTGAAGGTCAATTTGTCCGCTTCTTTTATTTCTTGAATTTTGGTTAACCATTCATCTTTTGTTGCTGTTTCTTTTTGTTTCCATTTCTTTGCTGCAACCATTCTGGCAGCAGTCGATAGGTATGTAAAAAGGGTGTCCTTGTTTCGGTCGTTTTCAAATTCTTCATCTGTTAGGCCCAACAGAAAGTATTCCGGCTTCAGTTGGATTTTTGTTTTGAAGATTTTTTCCCATGCTTCTTGTATTGTTTTCCAGAAGGTTTTCATTTTAGGACAAGACCACCAAGCGTGGAAGAATTTTCCCACCTGTGTTTCACATTTCCAGCATTTATTTTGGTTGTTTTTGTACATTATGCTCAGTTTTTGGGGGGTCATGTACCACCTGAAGAACATCTTTGTCCAGTTCTCTCTCATGTCTGTTGAGTAGGTATATCTACTCTTTCTTGTCCACAATTTTTTCCCATTCTCTCAGTTTTATCTCTCTCCGAATATTTAGTGCCCATTTAATCATACATTTTCTAACCAGCTCTGTCTCCGTGGCCCAGTCCAACAATTTGTTATATATCTTAGTAATGGTCTTCTTTTCTTTCATTAATATCTTCTCTTGGAAGTCGTCTTTCTCCGTAAAGCCTATTTCTTTATCTTTTTAATGGTATTCCTTTAATTGTATATACTGGTACCAGGAGACATTGCTGAATTTTTGGGCGATTTCCTCCCTTGTTTTCAATTGTGTGGAGCCATCTTTTTTAATGAGGATGTCCTTGTAGGTGGGCCATGTTGACCACCCCAACAATTTTCTCTGCCCCGCCTCCCGGGGAGAAACCCATGTGGGGGTTTTGGGTACAGATTCGCCTTGTATCTAGTCCATATTTTCATCAGCACAGATCTAATAAAATGATTATTGAAGGTTTTTTTCCTTTTTCATTTGATCGTACCACAGGTACGCATGCCATCCAATTCTAAGATCAAAGCCCTCTAGTTCCAAAATTCTCTCCTTTTTCAATAGTATCCAGTCTCTTATCCAATTTAGGCAGCTCGCTTCATAATACAGCTTGAGGTCTGGGAGTCCCAGACCACCTCTGTTTTTGATGTCCTTCAGGTGCCTGTGTTTTATTCTGGGCCTTTTACCCTTCCATATAAATTTGGATATTTCTATTTTCCAATCGTTGAATAACCTGTTGTTTCTGATGATGCGTATACTTTGAAAGAGGTAGAGTAACTTTGGCAGGACGTTGATGGTGGCAACTCTCCCTAGTAGTGATAAGTTTAAATTGCTCCAATTTTTCAGGTCTTTTTTTATCTCCGTCCATTTGATTTCATAATTGTTCTTCAGTAGATGGGCATTTCTTGCCGTTAGTTGGATTCCTAGGTATTTTATCTTTTTGGAAGGTAGTATCCTGCTATTTTCCTGTAATATTTTAAATATGTTCTTTGTTAAAAATTGCCGTTTTTTTCTTGTTAATTTTAAAGGCTGCAAGGTTCCCGAACTCTTCTATTTTTTCTAACCATTTGGTGATGTTTTCTCTTGGGTTCTTGATGATGCAGATCAGATCGTCTGCAAAGGCACGGTATTTGTATGTTTGTTTGCCTACTCTTAGCCCTGTCAGATCTTTGTCCTTTTTTATGTTTCTTAGAAGGATCTCCATTGCCATGATAAAAATCAGCGGCGACAGAGGGCATCCTTGTCTAGTGCCTTTTTCTATTGGGATTTCTTCTGAAGGTTGTCCATTGATCCGTATCACCGCTTTTTGTTCTTTATAGATTGCCTCAATAGCATTTTGAAACTTGTCTATTTCTCTAAATATTTCTTTGAAAAATTCCCAGCTCAAGTTGTCGAAAGCCTTTTTGGCATCTACAGCCATTAAGGCTAGTTCTTTCTCATGATGTGTTTCGTAGTATTCGATGACATCCAGTATATTCCTCAGGTTATCTCCTATGTGTCTACCTGGGAGGAAGCCCGTTTGATCTGCATCTACCCAATTCTTTAGAAAGTCCTTCATTCTTTCACCTAGAATATCAGTGAAGATCTTATAATCCAGGTTAAGCAGGGAGATCGGTCTAAAATTTTTTACATCAGTCTCCTCTGTTCCTTCTTTGTGGATTAAGGTTATGTTTGCAAGTTTCCAAGTCTCTGGGAGGGTCCTATCTTCCATGATCTTATTCAATAATTTTTTTAGGTACGGTGTTATTTCTTCTGCCATAGTTTTATACTAAGTGGCTGTAAAGCCGTCTGGTCCTGGGGCTTTCGAAGGTTTCAGTTTTCTTATTGCTCTTTGGATCTCTTCATTTGTTATTTCTTTATTTAAGGATTCCCTTTGTTGCTCTGTGATCTTATCAAGTTGTTGTTTGCTAATGTATGCTGTTATCTCCTCCAAGTTTGAATTTTTTTTGAGTAAAGGTTTGCATAAAAATTTTGAAATTCCTGTAAGATGTCTCTATCTGTGGTTACTTGTTTGTTGTTAATTTTCAATTTTGTGATCTGCATTGATTGCGTTTTCTTTCTTAGTTTTTGTAAAATCCATTTACCTGGCTTGTTTGCATTTTGAAATTCTTTCTGTTTTATGAATTTTAATTTTTTTTTGCTAGGTGGTCTAGTTCCAATTGGTGTTTTTGGGTTTTTTTAACCATTGTAGGGTTTTATTAGTTTCTAGATCTTCCCCTTTTTGTTTCAGTTCTCTTTCTGCTCTTATGATATCTGTTTCTATTTTTTTAGATCTCTGTCTTATGGCTCTGTTTTTGGCGGCTTTTTGTTGTATGAGATTTTCTCTCATAACAGCCTTGCAGGTGTCCCATAAAATTTCAATCTTTATGTCTGGGGTGTCGTTAATTTTAAAGAATTCTTGTATTAATTTTATTTATTTATTGGTATATTTTCCTCTGTTTTAAGTATGTTATCGTCCAGTCTCCATCTTTTCTGTGTTGGTTTCTGATTTATTATTATTTCTATGGTTCCATGGTCTGAAACCTCTCTCGGGGCAATTCTGATTTTTGATGTCCAGACCATATCTATCCTGGACCACACCCTATGTCTGTCTGAGAAGTAGGTGTAGTCTCTTTCGTGTTCATTATGTGTACACCAGGCGTCCTCTAGGTCAAATTCTTGTTTTAATTATAAGAATTTATCTGGAAGTGTGCTCGTGTCCTTTTTTTTACTCTTTTTGTTAAGTTTAGATTTATCCAATTTACCATGATGACTCCATTAAAGTCGCCCAGAATAATCAGGCTGTCAAAGTCAACTTCCAAAATTTGTTTTCTCAGTGTTTCTACAAATTTAGTTTTAGTGCCATTAGGGGTGTATATGTTACAGATTAGTGTTCTCTGGTTTTCTCATTCTAAGAGTATCCCCACTGTTCTTCCCTCTAAATTTCTAAATGCTAGTTTTGTTTCTAACGACTCCTTTGCATAAATCACCACCCCTCATTTTTTTCCACTGCCAAGGAGTAGTAAGTTTTCCCTAGCTTTTTGTGTGCTAGGTGAGCAACATGTTTTTGTGAAATATGGGTTTCCTGCAGAGCTATTACATCATGATTTCCCTTACCAATATAGTTAAACACTTTCCTTTTTTGAAGGAGAGTTCAGGCCATTCACATTTAATGAAAAGAACTTTGTCTTAAAAAATTACTCATCATTCAAAACTGTTAATCTGTCATCTTTTCCTTCGTCATCACTGGGGATCGGTTTGGAGGTCATGTTCATGGTCAGTCTTGTGGTGTTCGTCTTGTCATCTGGGGAGTCAAGGCATCTTTTTTTAAATTTCTTCCTGCGTTATGTCTTTCAGATGGTGACAGTTTATAGTCTTTTTGTAGGTTTTTGAAGAAGGCTAGTGCTTTTTTCTTCATTGGTTAACCAATGTTTTTGATTTTTGTAGGTTACCATTATGCCTTCTGATTTTTCCCATCGAAAACGTTTTAATTTTTAAGTTCCTCTGTTAAGCAGTGGTATTTATTCCTCTTATTCAACATGGTTTGAGGGAATTCTTTCATTATGATTACTCTGTTTTCCTTGTAGAAGAGCGGGGCTAGGCTATTTTGTTTTAGGACCTAATCTCTCTTTCTCTTTCTGATGAAATGGACAATTGTATCTCTGGGTACGTTGTTTCTTTTCGAATAGTTAGTTGTCACTCTATAGATTCTATCCAAGTCTTGATCCAGTTCAGAATTTTCTTTTTTAAGCAGTGGCATTAGTAAATGTGCAACAATTTGTCGAATATCTTCTTTGGGTTCTTCTAAGATGTTTCTAAACCTCAGTTGAAATTCTAAGTTTTTTAATTCCATGTTCTCTTGTGTCACCATTAGCTTTGAGTTTTTTCCTCATCTTTTTGTATTTTCTTGTCCATCTTCTTTTGGTCTTCTTGTAGTTTTGTCCTGTCAATTTTAATCTCTTTCATCTCATTATGAATTTGTTTAAGTTTTCCTTAATAAACTTCTGCTGCTCGTCTAGATTTTTTACTATCTTATTGAAATCCATTTGGAGCTCATCCTGTTTTTCTGAGAGTTTTTTTTTCTTTTAGAACTTCTTTTAAGATTGTCTCTTCTGTGTCCCCTTTTGGTCTTTGAGTTCTTTGTGTTCTTTGGGTTCTTTCATCTCTTTGTCACCTTTGTCATCTTTTTTTAGTTTGCAATATTCTTTATTGATTTTCGGTTATAACATCGAAAGAGGGGGAACAATATGTAGAAAGGAAAGCTTAGAAATTCTAAGACACTATAACAGAGGTAGGGTAAAAACATAAGGAAGGTAGGGGGGAAAGGAGGGAGGGGAGGGGGAATAGGAAGATCATTTTAGGTAGTACGCTCGTTTGATGACCGAGATTCTTCCTAGCCAAGATAGGTTGAGATGTTTCCAATTTTTTAATTTCTTCCGGATATTTTCCCATGTCCGCTCGTAGTTATCTTTGAACAGGCTTGTGTTTGATCCCGAGATGGTGATTCCTAGATATTTAGTCTTCTTAACTGTTTCTAGTCCGGTCTCTTCAGTAATCTTGGCCTTCTTCTCTGCATTAACATTTTTGGTTAGTATTTTGGTTTTATTTCTGTTTATCTTAAGGCCCGCTAGTTGTCCAAATTTTTCTATCTTCGATAGCCATTTAGGGACGAGCTCCGCTGGATTTTCCATGATGCATACAACATCATCTGCGAAAGCCTGGACTTTGTATTCCTCGGAGGCGATCTTTGTTCCTTTTAAGGTGTTATCGGTTCTTAAATCATCTAGAAGGATTTCCAGGACCAGTATAAACAATAGAGGAGACAAAGGGCAGCCTTGTCTGACTCCTGTATATTGATTTTTTCTGTGTGTTGACCGTTTACAATTATTTTCACCGATTGATATTATCTGATATCCTGCATCCATTTCTTTTAATGTGTGTATTAGGAAGTCCCAGCTGATATTGTCGAACGCCTTCTCGGCGTCTACAAAGAGAAGGCCTACTTCCTTTTGTCTGTTCTTCTCGTAATATTCCACCACATTTAGGATGCACCTTATGTTGTCCTTCATTTTCCTATTAGGGAGAAACCCCCTTTGGTCGTCCTTGATTCTTACTTTAAGTACTTCTTTGAGTCTGTTGGCAATGACGCTAGCGAAGATTTTATAGTCACAGTTGAGTAAAGAGATGGGATGATAATTTCTGACGTTCGTGGGGTCTGTATTGTCTTTGTGAAGCAGTGTTATGAAGGCTTCTTTCCATGATTCCGGCATGTCCTTCCCTTCTCTTGCATTGTTCATGATCTCATTTAGATATGTTACTAGTTCTCCTTTGTGTAGTTTATAGTATTGTGCCGGGAAGCCATCCGGCCCTGGGGCTTTGTTGCCTGGTGCATCGTCTATTGCTTTGTTTACTTCCTCTTCTTTAATCGGTGCATTTAGTAGCTCTCTTTCCTTTTCTGAGATTCTCGGAATTTTTTGATCCGAGATGTATGCAATTATGTCTTCTTTCTTGACCGGGTCTTTTTTGTAAAGTTTTTTGTAGAACTCCCTAAATTGCTTGGCGATATCTCTTTCATTAGTATAATTTTTCCCCTCTTCAGTTATCAGTGTTATAATCTTTGCTGTTTTTTTCTGGCCAGTTTCCTTGCAAGGAACTTTCCAGGTTTGTTTGCCTCTGAGAAGTAATGTGCTTCAAATTACGGGCCATTAAATTATCTGAGCTGCATTCGCTTCTTTTCTTAGCAGATCGACTTCTAGGAGTACTTTTTTGTTTTTTGGCTGTTTTTTTAGTTGGTTTTCTTTCTCTTGTAATTTTGCTATCAGTTTCACCTGTTCTTCTCTCCTTTTCTTGTTTTTTATAGCACCCTGTTGGATATAGTGGCCCCGCATGACTGCCTTGCTGGCCTCCCATACTTTTTTACTAAGCTCTATATCTTCTTTTTGCTTAATTAGGGTTTCGTTCAGTTTCCACCTCCTGCTTCGTGTGCCAATTCTTATTTCTATTTTTAGCGGGCAGTGATCGGTGGTAGTTCTTGTGAGTATTTTAACTTTTTTGCTTTTGACTGCTAGCAAGCTGGTTATCCAGCACATGTCGATGCGGGTCCAGGTATGGTGTCTTGCTGAGTAGGTGTAGTCTTTTGCTTCTGGGTTTTTAAGCCTCCAGATGTCATGCAGGCCTAGGTCCTTTTTCAATTGTAGAAAATTTTGCGGGAGCATTCCACATTTCGCTTTTTTCTCCGTCTTGTCCATCCTATTATCCAGCACCCCATTGAAGTCACCTAGCACCACCAGATTATCACACAGATGTTCTGTTATTTTACTTCTCAGTTGTTTGACAAATGAAGTTTTTGCTCCATTGGGGGCGTAGATATTACATACAAGTATGTTCAGTTTATTAATTTTTATTTTAGCTCCTATCATCCGCCCCTCACTGTCCTTGAAGGCTAGCTCGGGGCTTAGGCTTTCTTTTATATATAGTGCTACTCCTCTCTTTTTTTCTAGCGCGGAGGAGTATAATAGTTTCCCTAGATGTTTATTTTCTAAATGTGCACTATGTTTTTGTGCTATGTGTGTTTCTTGGATTGCGATAATATCACACTTGAGACTTTTAAGTTGATGAAAAATAGATTTTCTTTTATTGGGTGTATTTAATCCATTGACATTATTAGACACAATCCTCAGTTCCACCTTTAATATTGGAGTCTATCAAGTCCTTCCTTATTTGGTTTCTAGGCTATTGTTTGGCATAATCCTCCGGGGACGTGTGTCTAGCCCTTTTTTATCCTTTTTTTCATTCCAGGTTCTTCTGGAGCATGCATGGGTCCTGTATCTTCCAGCTCGTCATCATCGTTTTTTGTTGGGTCTTTTCTGAGGGTTTTATCGTCTTGGTCCTGTCCCTTGGTAATTCTTTGGTAGAAGGCTTTCGCCTTGTCCACTGATGTTATCCACACCTTTTCTCCTTTTACAGTTGCCATTATCCCTTCCTTTCCCATCAAAATTTGATTTGTTGTTTCTTGAGTTCGTCAGTTAAAAAGTAGTATGGCTTTTGTTTTGTTCATGGTGACAGCTGGTACAATTTTTTACTTTTATAGTATGTCGGTTGTTTTGCATTATTTTTCAGTATCTGGTCTCTTAGATGTTTCCTTGTTAAGTGTACTACTATGTCTTATGACATTCCGTTTTTCTTGGCGTAGTTAGTTTGTACCCGATATACTCTGTCTATGCTTAAATCCATCTCTTCTATTGACATGTTTAACATTTTGGAGGTTATTTCTGCTATTATACTTCTTAAGTTTTCCTGTTCGTCCTCTTCAATATTCCTGATTCTCAATTGGTATTCAGTCTCCTTTATTTCCATCATTTCTTGTTGTCTAGTAATTCTAGCTGATATCACTTCCAGGGTGTCCAGTCTTTTCGTTGATCTCTCTTGGTTTTTTTTTCTGTGCTAGGCTATCCTTTTTCATTGTGCTAATTTCATTTTGCATTCCGTCTAGTTCTTTTTTTGAAAGTTGACAGCTCTTCTTTAATCTCCTCTTTCACTTTTCCCATTTCCTCCTGTATCAGTTTTTCCATCCTGGCCTGTTGCTTTTCTTGTGAGGACTTCATTTTCTCTTGAGTCTCTTGTAGTTTGGTTTGTTCCTCCTGCATCTTCACTTGAGTCTCTTGTATTTTTACTAACTGCGCCATTAAGTCCTGTAAGGATACTTCATTTTCTTTTGGGGGTGGGTCACCTTGTATCGAGTGGCGTCTTATTGTCAGTAATTTACTTTGTTTTGCTATGTTAGGTTTTTCCATCTCTGGTTACTTTTCTTCTTGCTGACTGGGTATCTTCTTTTCTTGCTTTAAGTTCAATTGGTACACTTCTAATGAGTTCAGAGTGATTCCATTTAACTTTCTGGGGTTGCTTGGGTTGATTTATTCTTAGGTCCGCTTGTTCTATTTCGTCCGGTTCTTAATGCCTTCCCGCCTCACATGAGTTGCTTGTATCACATTTGTTTTCCCAGTATTTAAGTTACAAAATATATTCAAATGAATTAAATTGTTGTATGCTATTTCCTCTAAGTGACACTTCTTGGGTTACACTTGTATCTTAGTATATTGCTAAACAGGGCTTTAAGTTTTATTTACACCTCCAGCATAATTTCTTAACACAAATATGTATATATATGTGTGTGTGTACAAATATATATCTGTGGCAATATTATGTAATTATTACTATTTTTATTACTCCAGTATCAATTTATTCATTGGTACCTGTGTTAGGATTACAGTTGAAGGAAAACAAAACTAACAAAGAATAAGAATTGAGGCTTGGTTTACTCAGGTGGTCAATGTGCAGACATTTAACTATGCTCTTATCTCTTGTGTTCTCCAAATTGGTGATCCTTTCCTCTTCAAATCCTTTATTGTCTTTTAAAATTTCTTTATATATATATATATATAGTCCTATTTGTATAGTCCTGTTTATTTAGCTCAGCTCGAGTATCTTTTCTAGCGATTCGTAACATTGGCTTGTTATCCTAGTTTAGAGAAAGAGAGAAAAAAATTAAATTAAATTAAATTAAAATAAAATGTATTTTCTTGTCCATCTTCTTTTGGTCTTCTTGTAGTTTTGTCCTGTCCATTTTAATCTCTTTCATCTCATTATGAATTTGTTTAAGTTCTTCCTTAATAAACTTCTGCTGCTCATCTAGATTTTTTACTATCTTATTGAAATCCATTTGGAGCTCGTCCTATTTTTCTGAGAGTTTTTTTTCTTTTAGAACTTCTTTTTAGATTGTCTCTTCTGTGCCCCCTCTTGGTCTTTGAGTTCTTTGTGTTCTTTGGGTTCTTTCATCTCTTTGTCACCTTTGTCATCTTTATCGCCTTTGTCGCCTTTGTCACTTTTGATCTTAGGAGTTTTTGGGGTGTTCATGGTGTCCTTTTTTCCACTAGTTGATCTCCTACTTTTTCTATTAGTTTTTTCCATAATTCTATATATGTATTTATGCGTACGTTTTAGTTTTTTAAAATTTATTTATTTATTTATTTATTTTATTGATGTTATTATTTGTTGATTATTTAGTTATAGTGATTCTTTTTTAATTTATTTCTGTTATTTATTTTTATTTTGTTTTATTGGGTGTTTTTTAAATTTATTTATTATTATTATTATTTATCTTATTTGTATATATATATACACACATATAAAGGTTAATTAATTTTTTGTTTTAATTTTTAATTAACTTTATTTTATTTTATGTTACTTTCAATGGAATTTTTAAATTTATCTATTATTATTTTTATTTATGTATTTAATTGTTGTTATTAGTGATTATTTGTTTGTTTGTTTGTTTATTATTATTTATTTATTTTATTTTGTATTTTTTTAATTTCCAATTTTTTAACTACCCTGAATTATTGTATATTTATGTATATGTATATTTAATTTATTTATGTTTATTATCTTGTGTAACAATTTCATTTTATTTTTAATTTGCTGTTAGTAATCTATCTTTCTTTTACTAGCGGTTTTCCCTTTCTGCTTGGTTCCTCCCGTATCTTGGCTGTGTGTTTGTCTTATTTTTGCCATCTCTTCTTGCTCAATTTGACACCCAAGACCTTCGTCTTTATTTGTCCTGTGTTTGTTTTGTGTCTTTCAGGTTTTCTGTGTGTGTGGCTATGCTTTCCTGATGTCTGCTTTCTGGTGATATTTCTTTTATTTTGTCCCTCTATCTCTTTAATCACCAGCTGACACTGTCTTTCGCTCTTGTCTTTCTAGCTTCTTTATTCTCTTCTTTTTTATATTCCAATCACCTTCTGGTTTGGTGCTTTATCTCGGCTTCATCTACTTGGTTTCCCGCTTTCTTCTTCTCTTCCGCCCTTGCTTCTCCTCTTGCTTCTGCCCTTAGTTTGTCTCTACATTCCTGCGTCGTCCTATTTTCTCGCGATGTTACTGTCTCCTTGTTCATGTTTGCTTTGCTGGGATCCTCCTCCTTGCCCTGCCCGCACCTCCAGACGCTCACCATTCAGCGACGGCAGCACAGCTCAGTCCCAGGCACGCCGTGCTTCAATCACGATCAGGTTGATTCTTCCCTTCTGTTTTTAATTAATATGCTAATTGGTTAATTAATTACCTAGTGGCTTGTTTAGCTTAATTAGGGGGGGGGGATTGGGGAATTCTCTTTTGTTTTCTTATTCTAGTTGCTTCTTTTAATCTGTCTTTCTGGGGTTACGCTGGGTGTAACCCCTCAGTTAATTCTCTCCAGCTAAGGTCCGACAAGTTACAAACTGCTTCAAGAGACCACAGACCAAAATCATATAGACTATATAGATGTAAAGAATCACTTATTTAGTCAGAAATCACGTATTTAGTCAGATTGATTTAATAATAGGTTGATTTATTGTATAGATTGATGGATTGTATAGTTCCTGGTATTGTTGTAGCATGTTACTCCAAGTGTGCATGTTACTCCAAGTGTCACAATTAGGACTCCATTAGGTTTCCTGGAGTAGTGCCAAATACTCCAACACTTATTTAGTTAGTATTCAATAATGAGCGTTATAAATATTATAACTATCAATAGATAACACACATTCTTCCCTGTTTAATCTTTCTCTAAAAAAGTTCGCTAAATAGTCCTATTAGATGTCCTCTAAGAGGAAGCGCTCTTGTGTAGAGAAGTTCTCTCGGTCTACAGATACAAGTGGGGGATTGTCTTTCTTTCCCGGAGAAGAGTTATTTCATAAGAAATTATTAGCGGAACTTACAGATCCTTACGTGATGGTCTGTTCTGCCGCTTTTTCTTTTCTTCTCTTCTTGCTATGTTAAAAGATGAGCAGGGCTGGCAGTTTCTGCTGGTCTAATGACCAGCTTCCCATCTCTCGATCCGCATAGCCACAGCGTCTTTTCCCGGACCCACTCGCCCCCTCTCCTTGAGGGAGACTTATGGGGGCGTCGGTGAAAGTTTTATGGCTTAGTGACTCCCTGAGTCTCAATCCACTCTGGGAGGGAGGGGGAAATTCACCCCTCTAGATCCGAAAGACTTGGTTGGTGCTCGGAGCACTCAGAGCACCCAGCCTACTGCCATCTTGGCTCACCCGGACGTCTCGACCGTCTCTTTTGTGTTTTAGCACAGTTAGAAGTTCTTTGGACATCCGTTCTGGCTTCTTTGCACTTGTCCTATTTTTTCTCTTTGTTTGCACAGTTTGCAATTACGCCTTGAGTATTTCACTCTTGAGAAATTCCCATCCATCCGTAACTCCCTTGTCTTTTAGTATCTGTGTCCACGGAATGCTGCTCAGTGTTTCCTTCATTTTTCGGAAATCAGCTCTCCTAAAGTCCAAAATGCAGGTTTGACTTGTCTTAGTTTTGGCCTTCCTTTGTACCTCAAATTTCAGGAGCTCATGGTCACTTGCCCCTAGGGATCCGACCACTTCAACCACATTGATCAGGTCCTCCGCATTTGTTAGGATGAGATCAAGAGTAGCCAACCCCCTTGTTGCCTCTTCTACCTTCTGGACCATGAAATTGTCTGCAAGGCAAGCGAGGAATTTGTTGGACCTTGTACTCTTGGCTGAGTTTGTTTTCCAGCAAATATTGGGATAGTTGAAATCGCCCATGACTACTACATCTCTTCTCTGTGCCTGTTTTGTCAACTGTTGGCAAAAGTCTTCATCAAGTACTTCCTCCTGGCTTGGAGGTCTGTAGTAGATGCCTACAATGACATCTTTTTGAGTCCCAGTTCCCTTGATTCTTATCCAGATGCTTTCAAGCTGGTTTCCTGGATTGCTGTCTTGCATCTCTTCTGCAGCATAACTGTTTTTGACATATAAGGCTACTCCGCCTCCTCTCCCCTTTGTTCATTTTCTGTGAAAAAGGTTATAGCCCTCGATGTCTACATCCCACTAATAGGAGTCATCCCACCAGGTTATTATTATTATTATTATTATTATTATTATTATTAAACTTTATTTGTACCCCACTAGCATCTCCCGAAGGACTTGATGTGGCTTACAAAGGCCGAGGCCTCACCACACAATACAACAATACAAAACCTAAGCAAATTAAAAACAATGAAAGCAATCTAAACAACAACAAACAATGAACAATCCACTAAGACATGATAAAACTGGGCTGGGCCAGAGTAAGGGTACAAGAGTTAAAAGTGCTGATGTGATGGGTGGAATATGAGGTTTCAGTGATGCCTATGATATCATATTTGTGGTGTTGTGCTAAAAGTTGGAATTTTTCTTGTTTATTTCCCATGCTCTGTGCATTAGTGTAAAGACATGTGAGTCGCTGAGATCTTCCCCTGAGCTATTTAATTGGGATTATTGTGCTTTTGGTACTTGGTCCTCGTTGTGTTTCTGTAGCCCTCCATTTAACCTTCTGGCGGTTCCCTAACATTGTGGGTAAAGTAGTGTTCACAAGGCTGTTGTCCCCCTCCCCTGCTGGACCTAGTTTAAAGTGCACCTAATGAGATTTTCAAGAAGCGAATAGGATCACTCCGAATCTTGCAGATTTGCTCAAATAGGTGTGATCTGGATCATATCCATATTTTTCATCATAAGCTCTTTTAGAGCGTTGCCATTTGAACACCCTTGGCCAGGCCTTTAGGGGCTGTTGGATTGGGTAGATAGTCACATCTGCTGAGATCAGGGTACCTATCGTGCAAGTACCTGACCATATCAAGGGCAAGATCTTTTCTGTCCACCTCCCACATATCCAATATAAGCCAGGAGGCAAACCTTCTTTGGCCACCAGGGGCGGTCACTGGTGTACTGTTCCTTTAAGGGGACCAACCTCCTCATGACCTTGTGGCTGGTCCCCATTGAACATGATCCTTATAATTCTTGGAGGTCTGTTGGTGGGTCCGGACTGGGCGCACTTGCCTTTTTTATGGGGTAAACTACACCATGAGCCAGACTGTGCAATTCCACATCTGAGACCCGACCGAACTGGCAACCTTTGTGGAAGGGTATGCGAATCCCCCAAACGACCTAGGTCATAGGGCTCAATGTTGAATACATGGGTAGTAAGATTACATGTAGGGTAGTTACCAAGGTCAATCTGCTTTGTCAGGAAGGGATCTCCCTGATCTTTTGTCCATCTTTCATCCTTTTCCCAGGTGATACACATTGGAGCCTTGGGCGACATTCCCCTGTGTGTCACTAGGACCTGCCCTGGATTGTGTAACCCTTCAGTCATATCATAGTCCTGAGGGCTCAAATCGCTCCACCCTTCCCGACCAAGCAGTGGTCCTACTGTTAGGGGCCATCCTTCACGTTGTGAGGAAGGTGCATGGCAGCAGATCCAACTCTCAGTGACCTCTGTCCCATTCACTATACCTCTAATCATCTGGTGGAATATGTTCTGCTCCCATCTCCCATCAAACTCCACCAATAGGTTCAGTTGGTCATGGGAGTTTTGTGTGCCAAGTTTGGTCCAGATCCATCATTGGTGGAGCTCAAAGTGTGGATGTAAGTGAACTACAACTTCCAGAAATGAAGGGAACTGTCCCATCAAACCCCTCCAGTACTTTCAGTTAATCATGGGACTTCTGTGTGCCAAGTTTGATTCAGGTCTATCATCAGTGATGCTCACCATTTTTCTATTTGTAGGTGAACTACATCTCCAAAAATCAAGGTAAATTCCTTCCAGTATTCAGATTTTGGCATATCAAGCACGTGTGCATTGTCGTTTGGGATCATGGTGCTCTCTGGATGTAGGTGAACTACAACTCTCCCAAATCAAAGTGAATCCCTCCCCCAAAGTCCTCCAAAGGACTTTAAGATCATCCAGGGAGGCCCTGCTCTCGACCCCCCCCCCCATCACAAGTATGTTTGGCGGGGACAAGGTACAGGACATTCTCTATGGAACACCCTCCCTAAGGAGATTAGATCGGCTCCCTCACTCTTAACATTTCAGAGACAAGACATGGTTATATGAGCAAGCATTTACAAATGCAGAGGAACTGACATGGGAAATGGAATCATTCGACAATGAAACTTGGACAACGTCATTTAACTAGGAGACACTGACGTTAATGATGTTGGTTTTAATTGTTTTTATTGTCTCTATTGAGGTTTTATACTGTTTTAATGTTTAATTTAATTTGTTGTTATGTGTACTGACTTGAGTTGCCAATAAGGCTGAGAAAGGCGGTATACAAGTATAGTAAATAAATAAATAAATAAATAAATAAATTTTTGTTGCTCATGGGGTTTATGTGTGCCTAATGTGTTACAGGTCCATCTTTGGTGTACTCAGAACTCCAACAATGGACCTGGAACTCACTTGGCACACAGAACCCCCATGACCAGCAAAACAAAATGCCCTTTGATTGCAGGTGAACTTTAAACCCCAGTACATAGAACCCCAAAATGTCAAAAGGTAATTCCCACTAACACCCACAAGTATTCATATTTGGGCATATCATTTGCATACCAAGTTTCATAGAATCATAGAGTCAAAGAGTTGGAAGAGACCTCATGGGCCATCCAGTCCAACCCCCTGCCAAGAAGCAGGAATGTTGCATTCAAATCACCCCTGACAGATGGCCATCCAGCCTCTGTTTAAAAACTTCAAAAGAAGGACCCTCCACCACACTCCGGGGCAGAGAGTTCCACTGCTGAACGGCTCTCACAGTCAGGAAGTTCTTCCTCGTGTTCAGATGGAATCTCCTCTCTTGTACTTTGAAGCCATTGTTTCACATCCTAGTCTCCAAGGAAGAAGAAAACATACTTGCTCCCTCTTCCCTGTGGCTTCCTCTCACATATTTATACATGGCTATCATATCTCCTCTCAGCCTTCTTCAGGCTAAACATGCCCAGCTCCTTAAGCCACTCCTCATAGTGCTTGTTCTCCAGACCCTTGATCATTTTAGTCGCCCTCCTCTGGACACATTCCAGCTTGTCAATATCTCTCTTGAATTGTGGTGCCCAGAATTGGACACAGTATTGCAGGTGTGGTCTAACCAAAGCGGAATAGAGGGGTAGAATTACTTCCCTACATCAAGACACTATGCTCCTATTGATGGAGGCCAAAATCCCATTGGCTTTTTTTGCCGCCACATCACATTGTTGGCTCATGTTTAACCTGTTGTCCACGAGGACTCCAAGATCTTTTTCACATGTACTGCTCTCGAGCCAGGCGTCCCCCGTTTTGTATCTTTGCATTTCGTTTTTCCTGCCAAAGTGAAGTATCTTGTATTTGTCACTGTTGAACTTCATTTTGTTAGTTTCGGCCCATTTCTCTAATCTGTAAAGAATCCTGCTCCTGTCCTCTGGAGTATTGGCTATCCCTCCCAAGAATCTAATCTGTTTTGAATCCTGCTCCTGTCCTCTGGAGTATTGGCTATCCCTCCCAATTTGGTGTCGTCTGCAAACTTGATGATCATGCCTTCTAGCTCTTCATCTAAGTCATTAATAAAGATGTTGAACAGGAGCGGGCCCAGGACAGATCCCTGTGGCACTCCACTCATCACTTCTTTCCAAGATGAAGAGGAAGCATTGGTGAGCACCCTCTGGGTTCGTCAATTTAACCAATTACTGATCCACCTCACCGTAGTTTTGCCTAGCCCACATTGGACTAGTTTGTTTGCCAGAAGGTCATGGGGGACCTTGTCGAAGGCCTTACTGAAATCCAGGTACGCCACAACCATGGCATTCCCTGCATCTATCCAGCTTGTAACTCTATCGAAAAAAAGAGATCAGATTAATCTGGCATGACTTGTTTTTGATAAATCCATGTTGACTGTTAGCGATGACCGCATTTGTTTCTAAGTGTTTGCAGACCACTTCCTTAGCAATCTTTTCCAGAATCTTGCCTGGTATTGACATGAGGCTGACCGGACGGTAATTGTCTTGGTCATCCTTTTTCCCCTTCTTGAAGATTAGGACTACATTGGCCCTCCTCCAGTCTGCTGGAACTTCTCTAAGAACTCTCAAAGATGATTGCCAATGGTTCCAAAATGACTTCCGCTAGTTCCTTCAGTACTCTTGGGTGTAGTTGATCTGGCCCTGGGGACTTGAACTCATTTAGAGCGGCCAGGTATTCCTGGACAACTTGTTTCCCAATTTGGGGTTTGATGTCCTCTAATCCCTCATCCACTTCATCTTGCTGATGTTGAAGATGACCTTTTTGTGAGAAGACCGAGGCAAAGAAGGCATTAAGTAGTTCTGCTTTTTCCCTACCCCCTGTCAGCATTGCCCCATCTTTTCCTCAAAGAGGCTCTATCACCTCCTTGTTTTTCCTTTTTCTACTGACATAAGAAAACAAGCCCTTTTTATTGTTTTTAATGTCCCTGGAAGCCTGAGCTCGTTTTGTGCTTTAGCCTTGCAGACCTTTTCCCTACAGGTGTTGGCTATTTGTTTGAATTCTTCTTTAGTGATTTCTCCCTTTTTCCACTTCTTGTGCATGTGTCTTTTGTGTCTTTGCACAGTTAGAAGTTCTTTGGACATCCATTCTGGCTTCTTTGCACTTGTTCTATTTTTTCTCTTCGTTGGAAGAGTTTGCAATTGTGCCTTGAGTATTTCACTCTTGAGAAATTCCCATCCATCCGTAACTCTCTTATCTTTTAGTATCTGTGTCCACGGAATGCTGCTTCGCATTTCCTTCATTTTTTGGAAATCGGCTCACCTAAAGTCCAAAATGTGGGTTTGACTTGTCTTAGTTTCGGCCTTCCTTTGTACTTCAAATTGCAGGAACACATGGTCTCTTGCTCCTAAGGATCTGACTACTTCAGCCGCATCGATTAGGTCCTCCGCATTTGTTAGGATGAGATCTAGAGTAGCCAACCCCCTTGTTGCCTCTTCTACCTTCTGGACCATGAAATTGTCTGCAAGGCAAGCGAGGAATTTGTTGGACCTTGTACTCTTGGCTGAGTTTGTTTTCCAGAAAATATCGGGATAGTTGAAATCGCCCATGACTACTACATCTCTTCTCTGTGCCTGTTTGGTCAACTGTTACAGAGAAGTTTGGTCCAGATCCTTCTTTCTTTGGGTTCACAGTGCTCTGTGGATGTAGTTGAACTACAACTCCTATAAATCAAGGCCAATTCTCCCCCAAAGTCCTCCAGTATGTTGCTTTTGTCATGGGGGTTCTGTGTGCCAAATGTGTTACAGGTCCATTAGGCCAAATGTGGTCCAGATCCATTGTTGGTGTGGGTCACAGCACTCTGTCTTGGTGCAGGGTGAACTACAACTTCCATTATGTTGTGTCAGTCACCCTCTCTCTTTTGTTCAGTTGCTAATCAATTCCTCTCTTTGCTATGTGCCACAGAAAATAATAGGAATGGATAAAGGGAAAGGGTCATGCAAATTCCACACAAATTCCACACCAATGGAGAGGGTAAGAAGCACTAGTATGCCTGTGATGAAGGGAACACATAAAATCTAGGATGAAATGGTCCCTGTCTGAAAGCCTTCACTTGAGTGGTAGGTAGTAGGCATTTGTGGAGGACACTGGCAGCACTCTTTGACATGTTCATGACGCTCACTATAACCTGTAATGTCACTGGAGGGAGGGCCATTGGTGTCTCCTGTGTGGTGGGAGATATAGCTATTTCTGGAAGTAGGCACCTCAGCCACATACACGCATACAGATTTCCGCTTTTATGGTGTATAAATTAATAGTAATATATTATTATTAGGGCATGTTCTGGGCAATATTTGCAATGTTATTATATATTATTATATATACATAATATTTTTAATTATTATTATTAATTATTTAATTATTATTTTAACATTTTATTGGATTGTTTCCTCTGATGCTGAGAGTGTAACTTGCCCAAGGTTATCATATTATACTATATATATTATTATCATTATTATCATTTTCTATTTAGATACATAATAAAAGCAAAAATATGTATGCGTGTTTGTGGCTGGGGTGCCATTTCATCCTATAGTTTATGTGTGTCCTCTACCAAAACATCCCAGTGTTTCTGAGTCTCTCCATTGGTGTGGAATTTGCATGACTCCACCTACTGCCTCTCCCTTAGACCTTTTCTCCTCTTTTCTATGGCACACAGCAGAGGAATTGATCAGCAACTGAACATACTAGAGAGGTTTGGGGATAATTCACCATGATTTATAGGAATTGTAGGTCCTGGGATGTATAATTTACCTGCAATCTAAGAACTGCACTCTGAACTTCACCAACGATGGATCTAGAGCTCACTTGGCACACAAAACCCCCATGATCAGCAAAACATTTGGAGGGATGTATATAAGTTGTAGTTCTACATCCAGAGTGCACTATGGACCCAAACACTGAGCAAAACTTGGAATACGTACGTGATATGCTGAAATTTGATAACTGGAGGGGTTGGGGGGGGGGGGGAACTGGTCTTTCTTTCTGAGACCTCCACTGATGGACCTGGATCTGGACCACACTTGGCACACAGAAGCCCCATGACTAACTCAAACTACTTGCTTACGTCAGTAGGAAAAGGAAGAACAAGGAGGCAATAGGGCCTCTGCGAGGAGAAGATGGGAAATGCTGATGAGGATAGAGAAAAGGCAAAACATTTAAGTAATCAGATCTAATTTGCCAAATAGTCACTGTTGAATGTTTTTATGTTGAATGTTTTTATATTGTGTAAATGTTATTTTAGATTGTAAGTTGCTCGGAGCACCTTGGTGGAGAGCGACTAATTAAGAAATAAAGTGAAGTGAAGTGAAAACTACTCAATGCCTTCTTTGCCTCAGTCTTCTCACAAAAAGAAAGCCATTCTCAACCTCAACCATAGAAACACAGAATGGATGAAGGAATACCAGGGTGCTCTAAATGAGTTCAGGTCCCGAGGGCTGGATTAACTATACCCAAGAGTATTGAAAGAACTTGCATAAGTCATCTCGAAACCATTGGCAATCATCTTTGAGAGTTCTTGAAGAACGGGAGAAGTTCCAGCAGATTGGAGGAGGGCAAATGTGGTCCCAATCTTCAAGAAGGGAAAAAAGGACGACCCAAACAATTACCGTCCGGTCAGCCTCATGTGGATCCCAGGAAAGATTCTGGAAAAGATTGTTAAGGAAGTCGTCTGCAAACACTTAGAAACAAATGCGATCATCGCTAATAGTTAACATGGCTTTATCAAAAAGAAGTCATGTCAGACTAATCTGATCTCTTTTTTCAATAGTTACAGATGGGTAGATGCGGGGAATGCCGTGGATGCAGCATACCTGAACATGAGGAAGAGATATTGACAAGCTGGAACGTGTCCAGAGGAGGGCAACTAAAATGATCAAGGGTCTGGAGAACAAGCCCTATGAGGAGCAGCTTAAGGAGCTGGGCATGTTTAGCCTGAAGAAGAGAAGGCTGAGAGGAGATATGATAGCCATGTATAAATATGTGAGAGGAAGCCACAGGGAGGAGGGAGCAAGCTTGTTTTCTGCTTCCCTGGAGACTAGGATGCAGAACAATGGCTTTAAACTACAAGAGAGGAAAATAAAGGATTTGGAGGAAGCCAGAGCCAAGCTAGAGAGACAGCAAGAACTATGGGCCTGCAGAGAGTCTGATCTTCAACTAAGATTCAGAAACATAGAAGAAAGAGAGGGGGAAAACCTGAGAGAAGTAATAACCGAAATCACAGCAGAGGTGCTTAAATCTACACGGGAAGAGGTGAATAAGGAAATAGACACAATATTAAGAGTCAACTCGAGCTATGCCAAACGCAACAAAGTCCCAAGAGATATAGTAGCTACATTTGTTAGAAAGAACATTCGGGATGAAATAATTAAGATGAAGCCGAAAGACCAGCTAATCTTCAAAGGAAGGAAAGTAATTATACTCAAGGAATTTTCGACCATATCAATGAACAAAAGGAAAAAATATTATTTTTTAACAGATGAACTCAAAAAACACAGGATCAAATTTAAATGGGAAAGAATAGAAGGCATCCAAGTGACCTACAAAAACAACAAAATCTGGCTAACATCAGAAGAAAAAGCCAAAGAATTTTACAAGACCCTCCTAAAAGATCTAGAAGCAACATCACAGGCTCCAAGAGAGGATGAACTGAATAAAGCGAAACAAGAAAGAACGGAGGCGAGGAAGCAGAATAAGGAGTGGACGAAGAAAGACAAAAAAAGACCTAGACCAGATTCACTAGAGGATGAGCCGGAGGAGAAGGACATGGGACCTTCCAAAAATTCAACAAACCAAACCTGTGATGAGTAACCTGAAGATATACTCTAACAACGTTAATGGTCTGAACATTCCAAATAAGAGAAGACAAATTTTTAACCAATTAAAGAAAGGAAATTACGATTTGATAGCTCTACAGGAGACGCACGTCATTCATAAACACAGCACTTACCTCACGCAACCGCAACTCGGGAAGGAATTCTATTCATCAGCTTCACAAAAAAAAAGAGGAGTAGTAATTTACGTGAAGAACACTATCAACGCCACCCTGGCATTTAAAGACGAAGAAGGTAGAATGATTGGCATTAAGATCAAAAAAGACGGACAGGAGATAATAGTCTGTAATATTTATGCCCCAGTAGGCCCAAAAACTAACTTTGTGAAAGAACTTAAAAAGAAGCTTGATGAACAATCCCACACAGATATAATATTAGTGGGAGATTTCAATGGGGTGTTAGATGGCAATTTGGATAGATCAAAAAAGAACAGGAAAGACACAAAGGGAGGCAAACTGCCGGCCAGCTTTTTACAACTGAAGAAGGAACTCTATCTCCAGGATGCATGGAGAATCAGAAACCCTGCAAGGAAGGACTTTACCTTCTTTTCAGACAGGCATGCATCCTGGTCAAGGATCGACATGCTCTGGGCATCGAACTCAATAATAACCAAGATAAATAAAATCCAAATTCTACCCAGAACAGCGACCGATCATTGCCCTATCCTCATGATCCTACAAGGGACCGACTTTCAAAGGAAGTGGAAATTAAATGATTTTCTGTTAAGTACGGAGGAGGACATTGAACGTAACAAACAGCTCATCCGGGAATACTTCAAGCTTAACAAAAACGAAGAAACACGGGCAGAGGTAGTCTGGGACGCCAGCAAGGCGGTCATGAGGGGGCACCTTATACAACAAGGGTCAATTAGGAACAAGAAAAGGAATGAAAAATATCTTACCCTCATAACTAACATAAAAACCAAAGAAAATGACCTTAAGAAAAAACCAAGAAATAAGAAAATAAAACTGGAGCTTGAACTCCTGAGGAGAGAACTAAACGCCCTCCAACTAGAAAAACTAGCCAAGAATCTAAAGTGCATGAAAGTAAACTACTTCGTCAACGCAAATAAGCCAGGGAAACTCCTCGCGAGGAAACTTCTAAAGAAAAGGCAAAAACAGTACATCTTCAAGATAGTTAGAAACGGAAAATGTCATCTCACGGAAGAGGAAATAAGAGCCCAATTCAAGGAATTTTTCGAAGAGTTATACCAGAGAGATAAGATCCAAATGGAGGATATATCTGAATACCTGGCGAAACACAAACTGGAAAGAATAAAGGATGAGGAAAGACAATCCCTCAACAAACCAATCGAGGAACAGGAAATCAAGATGGCAATAAACAATCTCGCGAACAACAAGGCCCCCGGCCCCGATGGGTTTTCAGCCAGATATTACAAGGTGCTTCAGGAAGAACTGATTCCCCATTTAAAAGAAATTTTTAACAACATCCTCACAGAAGCTAGAATCCCCGAAACATGGAAGGAAGCAACCATCTCCTTAATACATAAAGAGGCAACAGACGCAGAAAATGTGAGAAATTATAGACCGATCTCGCTACTGAACACGGACTATAAGATCTTTGCCAGTATTATAGCGAACAGACTGAAAAAACTTCTGAATAACATCATTAACGAGGACCAAACGGGATTTTTACCATCCAGACATATGAATGAAAATCTAAGGACGATCCTGAATATAATAGAATACTATGCAATAAACACTCAAAAGGAATTGGGTCTGTTGTTTCTCGACGCCGAGAAGGCATTTGACTGCGTCAGTTGGGATTTCATGCTCCAATCAATCAAAGAAAGAGATATGGGCTTCCAATTTAACAATGTGATAAGTGCAATTTACTCTAACCAAAGGGCCAGAATCCGGGTTAATAATCAAGAGACTGCCTTCATAAACATCGAAAAGGGCACCAGGCAGGGATGCCCATTATCTCCCCTCCTGTTCATCCTGACGCTTGAGACTCTATTGGAGGAAATCAGAAAGAATAAAAACTTAAGGGGCACCAGAGTACGAAAAGAGGAGTACAAAGTGAAGGCCTATGCAGATGATATCGTTTGCATCATAGAAAACCCCCTCGACACAATCTCAAGTTGGATGGAAACGATAAACAATTATGGGAAAATATCAGGATTGAGAATCAATAAAACAAAAACTAAAATCCTGACAAAAAATATGGAAGCATCCAGAAGGGGGAGACTGCAGGAAAAAGCACAATGCGAAATTACGAACAAGATAAAATATCTTGGGATATACCTAACATCGAATAACGCCCAATTGGTTAAAAACAATTATGAATCTACGTGGAAAGATATCTCCAAAAAGATTGACAATTGGAAGCATCTAAACTTGAGCATCTCTGGTAGGATAGCGGTCGTTAAAATGAACATTCTCCCTAGAATGAACTTTTTATTCCAAATGATACCCATCCTCAGGACAAACCATTGCTTTGCACAGTGGAAGAAAGACGTAACAAGACTAGTTTGGAACGGTAAAAGAGCAAGAATTAAATATAAGTCAATGACCGATGCAAAGGAAAGAGGAGGATGGAGCTTACCAAACTTACAATTATATTACCAAGCCAGCGCTCTAACATGGGTAAAAGAGTGGGCCACCCTAACGAAGAAAAAACTATTAAACCTTGAAGGCTTTAACATCCGAAGAGGGTGGCATGCCTATTTATGGCATGGCAAATCCAAAATCGAGAAGAACTTCTCCAACCACATCCTGAGAGCGGCTCTTTTCAAGGTGTGGGAAAAATACAAATCATTTCTATACCAAAATACGCCTATGTGGTTATCCCCCACCGAGGCTTACCACAAAAGGGAAATTCCTACCGACACTTGGCATACCTATAAAACTTTAATTATAAAGATGGGAAATCAATGGGAACTAAGACCATTCGATGCCTTAAGAAAAACAGATGAGAATTTATCCTGGTTTCACTACTATCAAATAATGGAGGCATTTAAGGAAGACCGAAAAAAAGAGTTTGCCCCGCCCGACAGCTTTTGGGATGCAATAATGGTAAAAGAAAAGAAATTAATCAAAACGCTCTATAATAAGCTGCTCGAATGGGACACAGAGAAGGAACTAGTTAAAGAAAACATGACAGCCTGGGCAGCGGATCTAGGACACTCCATCCTTCTCCAGGAATGGGAACAAATTTGGAAGGTGAAAACCAGGTTCGCCAAACCAGTGACAATTACGGAAAACTGGCGAAAGATGTTTTACCGGTGGCATCTGACGCCCCAAAAAATGGCAAAATTCCATAAAGGTGCAAGTAATAAGTGTTGGAAGTGTGGTAAGCAATTAGGTTCTTTTATCCACACCTGGTGGAAATGTAAAGAAGTTAAAAGATTCTGGTCGGAAGTACACAGACAGACCCAGCAAATGATCCAAACAAAATTTGAGCTAAAACCCGATTACTACCTTCTTCACCTCTTGGACTTTGATATTGAACCCAACAAAGAAAAGATATTATTCCATATTACAGCTGCGGCTCGAAACGCTCTAGCATGCAAATGGAAAAGTGCAAACCTCCCAACCATAGAAGAATGGCTCCTAAAGATCAGTGATCTAATCGAAATGGACGTACTAGCAAACCTAATATACGACACAAGCCCAAGAAGGAAAATAGATTGGAAAACAGTAAAGACTTATATAAAGAACAAAAATACACTGCACTAGCATGTCATTGAGCTAAGCAGCGGATGCCAACAGGAAGAGAAAGAACCAGAAAGAGAAAAAGTTTTAGGACTCTGCAAAACTATCCAGGAAGTGACAACTGTGTGTCGTTAGTCTGTTTTTTAACCTTACCCCCCCCCCCCTTACCTGACACTTCACCTTCCAAGTCCCCTAATCCTCTACCCTCCCCCCCACTTTCCCCTGGAAACTGATGTCTGTATTTAATGGTGTGGAATGTGATTTTTTGTATGTTTATTGTATATTGTTGTTATTATAATGAAAATGTGAATAAAGATTATTAAAACTAAAAAAAAAAAACTACAAGAGAGGAGATTCCATCTGAACATTAGGAAGAACTTCCTGACTGTGAGAGCCGTTCAGCAGTGGAACTCTCTGCCCCGGAGTGTGGTGGAGGCTCCTTCTTTGGAAGCTTTTAAACAGGGACTAGATGGCCATCTGTAAGGGGTGATTTGAATGCAATATTCCTGCTTCTTGGCAGGGGGTTGGACTGGATGGCCCATGAGGTCTCTTCCAACTCTTTGATTCTATGATTCTACCTGGATTTCAGTAAGGCCTTCGACAAGGTCCCGCATGGCCTTCTGGCAAACAAACTAGTCCAATGTGGGCTAGGCAAAACTACAGTGAGGTGGATCTATAATTGGTTAAGCAAACAAGCCCAGAGGATGATTCTCCTCAATGCTTCCACTTCATCCTGGAAAGGAGTGACGAGCAGAGTGCAGAGAGCAGGTTTCAACCTGGGCCCAGTCCTGTTCAACATCTTTATTAACGACTTAGATGAAGGATTAGAAGGCATGATCATCAAGTTTACAGAGGACACCAAATTGGGAGGGATAGCCAATACTCCAGAAGATAGGAGCAGAATTCATAATGATCTTAACAGATTAGAGAGATTGGCCAAAACTAACAAAATAAAGTTCAACCGTGACAAATGCAAGATACTCCACTTAGGCAGAAAAAATGAAATGCAAAGATACAGAATGGGGGACAATGCCTGGCTTGAGAGCAGTATGTGTGAAAAAGATCTTGGAGTCCTCATGGACAACAAGTCAAACATGAGCCAACAATGTGATGCGGCAGTAAAAAAAAGCAATGAGATTTTGGCCCTCATCAAGAGGCGTCTAGTGTCTAGATCCAGAGAAGTCATGCTACCCCTCTATTCTGCCTTGGTTAGACCAGACTTGGAATACTGTGACCAATTCAGGGCACCACAATTGAAGGGAGATGTTGACAAACTGGAATGTGTCCAGAGGAAGGTGACTAAAATGATCAAGGGTCTGGAGAACAAGCCCTGTGAGGAGTGGCTTAAAAAGCTGGGCATGTTTAGCTTGCAGAAATCTGAGAGGAGACATGATGGCCATGTGAGGAGAAGTCACAGGGAGGAGGCAGCAAGCTTGTTTTCTGCTGTCCTGAAGACTAGGACACAGAGCAATGGTTTCAAACTACAGGAAAGGATATTCCATCTGAACATTAGGATGAACTTAACTGTGAGAGCTGTTCAACAGTGGAACTCTTTACCCTGGAGTGTAGTGGAGGCTCCTTCTATGGAGGCTTTTAAACAGAGGCTGGATGGCCATCTGTTGCTTCTTGGCAGGGGGTTGAACTGGATGGCCTATGAGGTCTCTTCCAACTCTACAACTCTACAATTATATGATTCTACTGGAGGCGTTTGAGGGGACTCACCCACTATAGTTGGAGTTGGAATTTACCTTACAGCCAGGGAGAACACTGAACAATGCACCTAGAGCAAACTTCCCAACATAACAAACTTGAAGTACTGATGGAGTTTCTCAGGATTATCCTGGCATGATGGGAGTTGTAGTTCACCCACAACCTTATATATTTTGTACAATTTAAAAAAATACTTTTTCCAATAACCTGGGCAACATCAGGTACCCAACCTAGTAAGTATATATGTGTGTGTATGTGTGTGTGTATACACACACACACATATATATACATATACATACACACACACACACATTATTATTATTAATGAACAAAAATTCGAACCGTCCGCCCCTTTAAGAAGAGAACAGCACACAAGCCACTTGTGACTCTCTCGCCTTTATTTCACATTTTTCTCCTTTTTTCCTCCTTGCTTTTCCACACACACACACACACACACAAAACAAACAAAAGAAAGAGGATGAAAAAAGTCAGGACAAATTCCTCAAAACAATACTATCATAACTTATGACAAAACACTTTCCTTTTCTTCCCATCCTCTTTCCTCCCCCAATGCCCTTCCCTCCATTTACTAACATTATTATTTCCAATGTTTATTATTACTTTTTTATTCTTTTAATATCCTCTGATCCTTGGTATTTAATACCTTCTTGGCAGGAAGAAAGAAAGAAAGAAAAGTGAGAGGATTTCCTAAGTACTTGTTCTGTTTGCTACTTTTCAGAGTGCAAACTCTCCTATATTCTTTTTGTTCTGTGACATATAAAAACACACAAACTATTCCCGATAAAAGACATAATTATTAATTGGCAATCCTTTTCCTGAACTGGAAACTATGGGTAGTTGCCCAGGATAGGATCCTGACAGCAATCCATTTCCAATCGGTTTCGGCTCATCAATCTGAAGGAAGGGGAGATAGTATAAGGGGGATGGACTAGATGGCTTTTGAGGGTCCCTTCCAACTCTTAAGATTCTATGATATATCTATCATAATAATTATTATTAATTGGCATTGTTTTTGTTTGTTTTTATATAACCTAAACACTGTTCATTTCCAGTTATAAATTGATTTTTTTTTTTAAAAAAATGGCTTCATCCTCCATCCAGCTGCAGTTTCTTTTAGCAGCATCAGGGGAAGAAAACACATTGTATGATATAATGGGATAAAATGATAATAATGATATTATATAACCATATGATTATATAATATAATTATATTATTAATTATTATTATTATTATTATTATTATTATTATTAATATTTAATTCCTTCCAATGTTTCTTTTCCCAAAGGTCCCTCATTAAATCAATAGCTATTCACTCATTCATGTCTCAGTGAGATCTATTATTATTTCATTCATAAAGCTTCATTCACTTATCAATGGAATCTATTATCTCATTCATAAAATGGCGGACTGTTGTACGAATGGAGAAATCAGAAGAAGCTTGAGATTATGATTAATAGTATTATAACATCTTTAAAATACTTCTAGGATTCGAAGGCAACATTTCAACCCTCCCGACAGATGGACAGCTTGCTATTGTTATTATAGCAATATGATTATAGCAATACGATTTCTATCACTGGAAGAGACCAGGAGATTTTCGGCTTTTCAAAGAGAAGGAAAGCAAAAGATAGATAGAGGGGTTAAAAAAATATAATATAATACAAGGGTCGTCCCAACACTGACAGTATCATCATCGTCATTATGATTATTTCTTATCAAAAGGGACTTCCTGAACCATCAAACAACTGGTCACTGTTTGTTTTGTTTTTTTCTGTAAGGAAGGTGCAGCTTTGGACGGAGAAGCCATGACGGTCCTTGTTGGCGCATCTTCTTCCGGAACCAGAAACAATGGGTTGTCAGCCAGGATAGGATCTGGATGGTGGCCCATTTCCAATGCATTTCAGCCCATAGTGGGTCCATTGAGCCAAAGGAAGGGAAGGAGGGGTGATCTGGTATCAGAACAACGTCTATGTTTGTTTGTGTTTTTTAAAAAAAGAGGGGATTGGGGTCTTTCTATGGGGCAGGAGGTCACGTAGTGACGGCCTCTAGGTAGCTCTGCAGCTTGCGGACAGTGCTCTTATCCAGGGAAAAAAGGTCAAAGTCAAAAGTGGTGGTCGTCACATTGAAGTGGCCTGTCTCCTCAATCAGGTTCACGATCTACACGAGAAGGAAAGGGGGAAGGAAGGACACAAAAAATTAAAAACTCGCTTGAGTCAGCCTTCTTCTTAGTGGTAAATATATCCATTTGTATTCATACAAGGTAATTAGGTTTCTCAGCTATTAAACTGGTATACCTTGGTATCTCTTTGAACAGTTAGGGACAAAGATATGCCAATGCACACACACACACACACACACACACACATAGAGAGAGGGTAGAGTTTCAGAAGTGTTATTTCAGTTGCCTAAAAAACTTCTACTCTCCTTTAAAACATCTTGCCTTTAAATCATGCCCTCAAGAGACAAATCATGCCCTCATGTCTTTCAAAGTAACATAGTTATCTTACAAACTTTATGTATTCAGCATACAGGTACATTGCTTATCAGTCCAGTTACAGATAGGATTTGAATTAGTTTCTCTATGCAGGTAACACAGGGTATTTTTCTGAAAATCAACAGTCCAAAGTCTAAAGCACCTCCCCCATCTAAGAGTCTAATAGAATCTCTTGTCTTGTCTGAAAGTCCAATGATGCTGACAAAATCACTACCTGTCAGCTGAAAAAAAGCCACCCTACTGGGATCTGCATGCATTATTCGCTGGTACATCACATAGTTCTAGACACTTGGGAAGTGTCTGAAGTGTGATTCAATACAACAGCCAGCAGAGTGATCTTGTTTGCTGTGCACTCTTCTTGTTGTGTTTCAATAATAATAATAATAATAATAATAACAATAATAACAACAACAATAAATGATTTGATTTACTATGTGATTGTAATGCACACCCGAATGCTGAGGAGGCCATGAAGCCCCAAATGGTGAGCATGAGATCCAGGGAAAGGGCTGCAAATGAGCCTAACACACATTGGGAAAGCCCCTTCTTTACCTGCTGAAGGATGTTCCGTTCCCTTAAGGCCATCAGTCGCCGGTGGAGCTCCACCAGTTCGTCCGTGTAGGCCTAGCAGAGGGAAAGAAGAAGGAAAAGATGAAAGGAAGAGAAGGAAGAGAAAGAGGGCGGTCAGTCAGTGAGGGAAAGGGACAGGGCCTCCCCCTCTCTCCCATTTCCCAGGGAGCCCTGGGGCAAGAGAGGCGTGGCCTGACTCACCTTGTCATAGGTGCCTTTTTTCAGCATCTTCTCTGACTTGCTGTGGGACTCAGGGCTCTTTCTCCCTGAAACCTAGAACAGAGAGGGGGAAGCAGTTCTCAGAGGAGGAAGAGAAAGAGAGGCGGCGGGGGGGGGGGGAATGGCCTGGGAGTCCCCTCCTCTGGGCATCTGTAACAGAGGCTGGGTGAGAGGGCTTGAATGGCATATTTCCTTAGGGAAAAATAGGGCTGGGCAGCCATATGTTGGGAGGGATTTAATTATGTCTTCCTTTATAGGGCTGAGCTGGGTGGCTTTTGTGAGGCCAGATAAGAGGGATAGATAGAGGGATAAAAGATAGACAGAGAGGGGTGGGGTGGATAGATAGACGGATACATAGCATAGAGGAATACATAGAAGGATAGAATCATAGAATCATAGAGTTGGAAGAGACCTCATGGGCCATCCAGTCCAATCCCCTGCCAAGAGGCAGGAAAATTGGATTCAAAGCAGACAAACAGACAGATTGATTGACTGATGGCTAGAGAGAGGGATGGATGGATAGATAGACAGACAGAGGGATAGATAGATAGATGGATGGACGGATGGACAGACAGATAGATACAAAGATAGATATAGGTAGGTAGGTAGGTGGATGGGTGGACAGATAAATAGAAGGACAGACAGACAGACAGACAGACAGATAGATAGATAGAAGGACAGACAACAACAACAATAATAATGCTTTATTTATACCCCGCTCCATCTCCTCCAGGGGGACTAGGTGCGGCTTACATGAGGCCATGCCCATCAATACAATACAAGCTATAACACAAACACAATAAAACAAGCAAAATATATAAAATACAAAATTGAAATAATGTAAAACACAACAATATAAAATCAAACATTAAAAACACAGGTAATTTCACTAGGCAGGGCCAGATGCATGGATAAAATTATAGAAAATATTAAAAACACTGGGAGATAGGGTAGAGTAACTTATAAGGAGGAGGCTCCAGGAATGACCTTGGACCTTGGGTTGGAGGGAGGAAGGGAGGGAGGAAGGGACTATGGGAGGTCTGAGGGAAGGGGAGGGTTGTCTGGTATGCATGGAAGTGAGAGCAATTTGGACTGGCGGAGGACATTCATGGACATTCAGAGGACAACTGTTAATTTAACAACAGACTCTATTGCTCAGTCAACCGCAGCTTGTGG
Organism: Anolis sagrei; assembly: GCF_037176765.1. NCBI lineage: Eukaryota > Metazoa > Chordata > Lepidosauria > Squamata > Anolidae > Anolis > Anolis sagrei. The sequence continues at coordinate 45,056,094 of NC_090035.1, forward strand.
CTAGGAACAACATCTCCAAATGACAGACAAGTTTGCGGTTGAGGTTGCTGATTTAATGATCAATAGAGGCAGACGGACCTCTAGGAGGGCTGTTTGTGACTCTCTGGCCCAAATTCTATCAAAAAGACCATGGGATATAAGACTGAAAGCCATAACCTGGTTGCGAAGGGACTATCAGTCACTTGACCGCTCCTCCTGTCTTTCAATTACACCGGAAGACAATTTATGGCTCGGCAAGCTGCTGGCAATGCGATCCTGCCTAAAGAAATGGGGCATCTCCATCAGAAGGGTAGTTGTGGACCCTCATATCCGCCCACTTGTTGACACAGTGGTACCTTCTCGCCTTGCTCCATCAGGTCCCTGTGAGAATTCCACAAATAGCTCCCCGGTTAGGGCCACCCCTCCTGGTCTGTTTCAATTTGAAACCCCATCTGCTCCAGTTGTCCCTACACAATCAGCCACACTTTCCCGCCCAATAACACTTCCCTTGTTCAGCCCACTCAGCCCCCTTGATGTCTCCCTTTCTAGTTTAACACTGGAAGCACCCCTACCTGAAATTCATGGGAGACTATACTCCAACCTTTCTTCTTCTGACAGCTGACTAGCCACAGATTCAAACCATGTAGGGAGGGAGGGGGGACCGGAGGAGGGGGGCGCCATTCAGGTCATGTGTTGGAGGAGATTTGCAGGTCACCAGCATCCCAGGGAGAAGCGCAACAGAGTTCTTGCGACCCTGGAGAAGGTAGGAAATGGTAGGCCCCATGGCAGTCCCCTTGATCTTAAGATCCTGCTGATTAATGCCAGATCCGTCAATGGTAAGACTGCTGCCATTCAGGACTTGATCCTGGATGGGGGGGGGGATCTGGCTGGTTGGACGAGCTGGGGGGAGTAAAACTCACTCAGCTGTGCCCACTGGGCTTCGGAGTGCATCAGCAGGCCAGGCTGGGGGGTGGGGGCGGGGAGGAGGGGTCGCAGTTGTCTATCGGCAATCCATCGCCGTGGTCAGATGCTCTGTTCCGCAAGCATCTGGGTTTGAGTGTGTCCACCTGAGGGTGGGGAACCGTGACAGCGTGAGGTTTCTGCTGGTGTACCGCCCACCCCGCGACCCAGTAGATTCCCTGACTGAGCTAGCAGAGGTGGTCTCCAATTCGGCCTTGGTCTCCCAGCGCCTGGTTGTGCTGGGAGACTTTAACATTCATGCTGAGACCTCCTTGACTGGTGCAGCTCAAGATTTCATGGCCGCCATGACGACCATGGGGCTATCACAAATTATATCTGACCTTACCCATCAGGCTGGACACACACTCGACCTAGTTTTTGTGGCGGACAGTGGAATGATCAGAGTGGAAGAACAAAACATCCTTCCTGTGTCATGGTCTGATCACTATCTGATCAGTTTTAGACTTTCTGCGACCCTTAACCTCCACAGGGGTGGAGGACAAATTAAGATGGTCCGCCCCAGGAGACTGATGGATCCGGACGGTTTCCTGAGGAATCTTGGGGTTCTTTCTGCCATGGAGCCTGGCGATCCTGTCGACGTCTTGGTCGATCTCTACAATAGGGAAACGACCAGGGCGATAGATACGATCGCTCCCGAACGCCCCATCACGTTGCGTCATGACAAGCCATCTCCCTGGTTTACCGGGGAGCTGGCTGTGATGAAGCATGCGAGGAGGGGGCTAGAGCGCACTTGGAGGAGATCTCGGGACGTGTCTGATCAAGCACGGGCTACAGCCTCTCTTAGGGCGTATACCATGGCTATACGGGTAGTCAAGAAGTCCTATACGACTACCCATATAGCGTCTGCAGCAAATAGATCTTCGGAGTTGTTCTGGGTCGTTGGGGAGCTCTTTCAGCCACCTGTGGTGGAGGAGGTTTTTGACGACCCGGAAATTCAGTGTAGCGATTTCGCACACCATTTTGCAGGCAAAGTCGCTCAGATATGCCTTGAGCTTGACTCCAATTTCACCGCAGTGCCAGAGGAGGTGATTGAGGCATCTGCTTGTCCAACTTTGTGGGATTCTTTTAGGCTTGTTCCTCCTGAGACTGTGGAGGAGGTCCTTGGGGTTGTGAGGGCAACCACTTCGGCTCTGGACCCTTGCCCGTCCTGGCTAATTAAATCGGCCAGGGAGGGGTTGGTTGATTGGTTTAGGTTGATCATCAATGCATCATTGGAGCAGGGTTTTTTCCATCTCTCCTGAAACAAGCTGTGGTTCATCCACTCCTTTAAAAGGTTTCCCTTGACTCCACGGTGCTGAACAATTTCAGACCGATCTCCAACCTCCCTTTCTTGGGTAAGGTGTTGGAGCGGGTGGTTGCCTCCCAGCTCCAGGGCTTTTTAGATGACATCAACTATCTAGATCAGTCACAGTCTGGTTTCAGGCCTGGTCACGGCACCGAGACAGCCTTGGTCGCCTTGGTGGATGACCTCCGTAGAGAGCTGGACAGGGGGAGTGCGACTCTGTTGGTTCTCTTGGACATCTCAGCGGCTTTCGATACCATCGATCATGGTATCCTTCTGGGACGACTCTCTGGGATGGGTCTCGGGAGCACGGTTTTGTCGTGGCTCCAATCCTTCCTGGAGGGTCAATCCCAGATGGTGAAGCTGGGAGACGCCTGCTCGGACCCCTGGCCTTTGACCTGTGGGGTCCCGCAAGGCTCTATTCTGTCTCCCATGCTCTTTAACATCTACATGAAACCGCTGGGAGAGGTCATCCAGAGTTTTGGAGCTAGGTGCCACCTCTATGCAGAAGACACACAGTTCTACTACTCCTTTCTACCTAATTCCAAGGAGGCCTCTCGGGTGATGGCCACTGTGTCTATCTGGATGAGGAGGAACAAGCTGAAGATCAATCCCGACAAGACAGAGGTCCTTCTGGTCGATCGTAAACCTGACCGGGGTATAGGGTGGCAACCTGTGCTGGACGGGGTTACACTCCCCCTGAAGTCACAGGTCCGCAGTTTGGGAGTCCTCTTGGATTCAACGCTTACATTTGAGGCTCAGGCGTCGGCGGTGTCTGGGAGGGCTTTTGCACAACTGAGACTCGTGCGCCAACTGCGACCGTACCTCGCGAAGGCGGATCTGGCCGGAGTGGTCCATGCCTTGGTCACCTCCAGATTGGATTACTGCAATGCGCTCTATGTGGGGCTGCCCTTGAAGACGGCTCGGAAGCTCCAACTGGTCCAACGATCAGCAGCCAGGATGCTAACTGGGGCCCCTTACAGAGAGAGGTCAATCCTCCTGTTCAAGGAGCTCCACTGGCTGCCATTTATTTTCCGAGCCCAATTCAAGGTGCAGGTGCTTACCTACAAAGCCCTGAACGGTTTGGGACCAGCCTACCTGCGTGACCGCATTTCCATCTACGAACCCACGCGTTCCCTTCTGTCATCTGGAGAGGCCCTGCTCGTGATCCCACCGGCATCGCAAGCGCGCTTGGTGGGGACGTGGGACAGGGCCTTTTCTGTGGTGGCCCCCCAACTCTGGAACACCCTCCCCTAAGACCTTAGACAGGCCCCTACATTGGCTGTCTTCAGAAAGAACTTGAAGACCTGGCTTTTCCGATGCGCCTTCCCAGATTAGGAAATCTCCACTACCAAGTCCCATAAGCACTTTATCAGAACCAATGATTGCTACACATCGCACTTGCCCTGGAAGCCCTATATACACCTCCTGTCACATCAGCACTTTTAATTCTTGTACCCTTTACTCTGGCCCGGCCCAGTTTTATTGTGTTTAATGTATTGTGCCTGTTGTTTATTTTGCTTTATTCTGTTTTTAATTGTTTGATTTGCTTAGATTGTATTGTTGTGTTGTGTGTTGAGGCCTTGGCCTGGGTAAGCTGCATCGAATCCTTCGGGAGATGCTAGCGGGGTACAAATAAAGTTTAATAATAATAATAATAATAATTTATTGCACAACCCATAAAGTAAAGTGCATCTAAGATACAGAGATAGATAGACGGATAGACAGACAGACACAGGGATAGATACATAGAGGGATAGATACAAAGATAAAAGGATAGATAAATAGATAGACAAATAGCAGATTGACGGAAAGTGGGATAGACAGATAGCGGGATGGATAGATGGTGAGATAGATAGAGGGATAGATAGAGGGACGGATAGATAGACAGACAGACAGGGATAAACAGATATATACAGCGATAGAAGGATACATACATAGAAGGATAGGTACATAAATAAAGAGATAGATAGATGGATGGACAGACAGACAGATAGATAGATAGATAGTAGGCCTGGGTAACAACGGAAAAATTTGTTTCTAAAATCGATTTGTATTTGGGGTTTTTTTTTGTTTCGATATTTAAAATAATTACAAAATTTTCCTTTTAAAATGTTCGATATTTACCAAATTTCGTAAATGGTAAAAAATTAACGAATCGATTTCCGAAACAATAACGAATTGATTCGTTAATGGCGGACGCGACCGCGAAATACGCTAAAAAACCTCCAAAACCTTCTGAAGCTTCCCTCTCCCTCTGTTGTTGACTGTTGGTGTGATATTATAATTTTTTTTCACTAATTAAACCATAAAACTGGCCCAGACATGCGGAAATAATAACGAAACGACCTCAAAACAATAACAAAACGAATACAATATCGAAATACGAAGCATTTACAAAACATTTTTGAAAATTCGTTTTTTTTCATAATTGCTCCAGAATGGTTCGTTATCGTTTTGTAATTGAAAAAATTAACGAATTATTAACGAATTACGAATTAACGAAACGAAACCGCCCAGCCCTAATAGATAGATAGATAGAGGGACAGATCCAAAGAGGGATCTCTAGGAAGGGCACCTTGTTGTGGGAGGGGGGCGGCTTCTGGCTGAGAGGGGCCTCTCGGCTAGGGAGGCAGGAGTCCATACTGTTGTCGCTGTCGCTGTCGCTGGGCCTGAGCCTGCAAGGAAGCAAGGGAGGATTCATATTTAATATAGCACTATGCAATACGAGTTTTGTTCTTGGGTTATTACTATCATTTCTTAATTGGTTCTAACATAAAAAATGTGGGAAAAGTGTGTGTGTGTATTTGTGTATATGTGTGTGTATACACACACACACACACATATCTATCTATCTATCTATGCCATGGATGGCCCTCGGTTGGGAGGGACCGGATGGTGTCTTCATGTATTAGAATGGGTATTTATATCTGACATCTATCTATAGCATGATATAGATCCATCTCTGAGGATCCCACAATTCCTTCCTTCCATTTATATCTGACATCTATCTATAGCATGATATAGATCCATCTCTGAGGATCCCACAATTCCTTCCTTCCTTCCTGGGTGTCAAGGAGGTGTGGCCTCTTATCTATTCATTGATCCATCCCTTAATTCATTCTTTTGGGTGTGTGCAGAAGGTGGGGCCTCCTCACCTGGCATCCTGCCCAACAGGGGTGGCCTTGGGGGCGGCCTCCTCTGAACCAGAAGAGCTGTCATCCTCGTCCGACTCCTCCGACTGCAGGTCCTCCACCATGGAACGCAATGGCCCTGCAAGCAAGTCGTCAAGAGTATTAGATATTATTGTATTGTACTACTATTATTATTATTATATTATACTATTAAATATATTATTATATTACTATATTTATTATAATTATTATATAGAGAGAGAGGGGGGGGGAGGTATAATAGTATAATATAATGTTTATTTGGTCTCATGGTTTCATAGCATTCCAAGCTGGCATTTGAACTATGGTTTAATCAGTGATTTCATAGAGGTATTATTTATTTATGGCATTTCTATCCTGCCTTTCTCCAACCTGGAGGCAATTCAAAAATTATATTCGGATGATTGTATTACTATAGTTGTAACTAGCTGTCCCCAGCCACGCGTTCCATCTGGTTAAATGGAAAAGAAAGAAAAGAGAAAGAGCTGGTTTCTAATATATGTAATGTTGTAATGCTTGTAGGTACACAATATTTTTTGTTATTCCATTATCTGTGAAATAATAAGAATACTGGGGTAATAATAATAATAATAATAATAATAATAATAATAATAATAATGAGATCTTCTTCTCTCAGTTCTGCTGGTTCTGCTCCGGAGAGAGGCAAGTAGGCAGGCTCATTGGGGGGCGACCAGGCCATGGATCCCTAATGGTAGCTCTGGCCCTTTCCTTTGTGTTGCTTGGACATCCAGCAGATGGTGCTGTATGTGATGCCAAGCATGTTTTTACCTGTCACAGGTGTGACATCTATATAATAGTAGGTATGCAAAAACATAAAAACATTCACCTGTTCTAATGCTACATTTGTCCAAATTTTGAAGCAATTGGTGAAGTATTTTGGGATACTTGAGGTCATTCACAAAAGGACATTTACATTTTTATTTATATAGATGATTATATATTATTGCATTACGCTATTATATTATGATATATTATTATACTATTAATTATAACATTATTATATTACATCCTATTACTACTATATTATTATTACTCTTACTAACATTATTATTGTAACTTGTACAAGAAAGGGAGAAACCAATACATTATATATATATAAAAACCACATTGTGATCTGTATATTAAAACTACATTTTTATTGGCCAACCAGAATGCTAAAATAACATACAGAATGGCCCTTTTCCTATTTCATCATCATCATCGTCATCGTCATCTTAATTATTTATTAATTGCCCTCCATCTGAGATGCTCTAGACAATTTACATAGCAGAAATTATACTGGATAAAACACATACATACAAATATTAATAACAGCTAAGAACTGACTATTTAAAGTTGATTGGGGTAAACTGTAGGGGTGATGCAGATATTTGATCTGGATCGGAACCTTTTTAAACAGCTTGTTTCTCAGTTTTTGTGGTTTTTTTCGGGCTATATGGCCATGTTCTAGAGGCATTTCTCCTGACGTTTCGCCTGCATCTATGGCAAGCATCCTCAGAGGTGAGGTCTGCTGGAGCTGGGAAAAAAGGGGTTTATATATATGTGGAATGACCAGGGTGAGACAAAGGGCTTTTGTAAGTTGGGCTAGGTGTGAATCTTCCAACTGACCACCTTGATTAGCATACAATGGGCTGACTGCCTGGAGCAAACTCTTCTTGAAGGGTGATTAGGTGTCCCTGCCAGTTTTTCTCTCTGCTGTTTTTGCTGTTGCAATTTTAGAATTTTTTAATACTGGTAGCCAGATTTTGTTCATTTTCATGGTTTCTTTCTGTTGAAATTGTCCACATGTTTGTGGATTTCAATGGCTTCTCTGTGTAGTCTGACATGGTGGTTGTGAGAGTGGTCCAGCATTTTTGAGTTCTCAAATAAAATGCTGTGTCCAGGTTGGTTCATCAGGTGCTCTGCTATGACTGATTTCTCTGGTTGGAGTAGTCTGCAGTGCCTTTCATGTTCCTGGATTCTTGTTTGGGCGCTGAGTTTGGTGGTCCCTATGTAGACTTGTCCACAGCTGCATGGTATACGGTAGACTCCTGCAGAGGTGAGAGGATCCCTCTTGTCCTTTGCTGAACGTAGCATTTGTTGGATTTTCTTGGTGGGTTTGTAGATTGTTTGTATGTTGTGTTTCCTCATCAGCTTCCCTATGCGGTCAGTGGTTCCCTTGATGTATGGCAGGAACACTTTTCCTCTGGGTGGATCTTCATCTTTATTCTCGTGGCTTGTTCTTGGTCTTGCAGCTCTTCTGATGTCTGAGGTGGAGTATCCATTGGCCTGGAGAGCCCAGCTGAGGTGGTTCAGTTCATCTTGGAGGAGGTGGGGTTCACAGATTCTTTTTGCACACTCTGCCAAGGCTTTAATGGTGCTTCTTTTTTGACTTGGGTGATGGTTGGAGTTTTTATGTAGATATCTATCTCTGTGTGTGGGTTTTCTGTAAACTGTGTGACCCAATTGTTGATCTGGTTTACGGATGACTAGGACATCTAGAAAAGGCAGTCTTCCTTCCTTTTCTTTTTCCATAGTGAACTGGATGTTTGGGTGGATGCTGTTAAGATGTTCCAGGAACATGTTGAGTTCTTCTTCTCCATGGCTCCAAATGGTGAAGGTGTCCAAATGGTGAAGAAGCTTGTTTCTTTTAATTTATGTTGTACTGTATGTGTATGTGTTTGTCAAATGTTTTTGATACGGCCAATGGGCTAATCAAAAAAATGAACCAGCAACATTATCATTATTATAATATACTAGCTGTGCCCTGCCACGCGTTGCTGTGGCTTTTAGTAAGAGTTTTGAAGTCTGTGCCTGGCCTCTCTTCCTTCCTTCACTCACCCTCTTTCCCTCTTTCTCTCTCTCACACTCCTTCCTTTCCCCTCTTTCTCTCTCTCTCTCTCTCTCCCTCTCTCTCTCTCTCTGGCATCCCTCCGTCCTCCCCCTTCTTTATGCTTGTGTGTAAACTTGAGTATCTTCTGTTGGTCATGGGGGTTCAGTGTGGCATGTTTGCCCCAATTCTGTCGTTGGTGGGGTTCAGGATGCTCTTTGAGTCTTGGTAAACTCTGAATCCCAGTGACTACAACTCCCAAATTGTCAAGGTCTATTTCCCTCAAACTCCATCTGTGTGGATATTAGGGCGTATTGAATGCTTTGGTCCGGATCCATCATTGTTGTCTTCCAAGTCGCCCCCTCCCTTGTCCCCACCCCTTCCCTCCCTGAGTCACTCCTTCCCTCCTCCCCCCCCTCCGGAAAGACACGCCCCCTCCCTTCGCCCCACCTCTTCTCTTCCTGATTGACTCCTGGAAGGAAAGGGGTGGGGCGAAGGGAGGGGGCGTGTCTTTCCGGAGGGGATGGGAGGAGGGAAGGAGTGACTCAGGGAGGGAAGGGGTGGGGCGAAGGGAGGGGGCGTGTCTTTCCGGAGGGGGGGAGGAGGGAAGGAGTGACTCAGGGAGGGAAGGGGTGGGGCGAAGGGAGGGGGCGTGTCTTTCCGGAGGGGGGGAGGAGGGAAGGAGTGACTCAGGGAGGGAAGGGGTGGGGCGAAGGGAGGGGGCGTGTCTTTCCGGAGGGGGGGAGGAGGGAAGGAGTGACTCAGGGAGGGAAGGGGTGGGGAGAAGGGAGGAGGCGTGTCTTCAAATTTGCCCCCTCCCTTCTCCCCACCCCTTCCCTCCCTGAGTCACTCCTTCCCTCCTCCCCCCCCTCCGGAAAGACACGCCCCCTCCCTTCGTCCCACCTCTTCTCTTCCTGATTGACTCCTGGAAGGAAAGGGGTGGGGCGAAGGGAGGGGGCGTGTCTTTCCGGAGGGGATGGGAGGAGGGAAGGAGTGACTCAGGGAGGGAAGGGGTGGGGCGAAGGGAGGGGGCGTGTCTTTCCGGAGGGGGGGAGGAGGGAAGGAGTGACTCAGGGAGGGAAGGGGTGGGGAGAAGGGAGGGGGCGAATTTGAAGACACGCCTCCTCCCTTCGCCCCACCCCTTTCCTCCGTGACTCACTCCTTCCCTCCTCCCTCCCTCTCCGGTTAGACACGCCCCCTCCCTTCACTCCACCCCTTTGTGTGTGCCACGCGGGGGGGGTGAGGGGCGGCGCGTGCGCGCGTGGCGGGGAGTTTGCACCGCGCACGTGTGTGTGTGCCGCGCGGGGGGAGGGGGGGAGGGGCCGTGCGTGCGCGCGTGGCGGGGAGTTTGCACCGCGCACGTGTGTGTGTGCCGCGCGGGGGGAGGGGGGGAGGGGCCGTGCGTGCGCGCGTGCCGGGGAGTTTGCGCCAGTGCGCATGTTCAGTTGTTTTGCGGTGTTTTTGTCGTTGTTGTGGTGTTTTTTTTTAATTTGGAGTACATTAGTTTGTACCGAGTGGGTTGTCCTAGGGGCATGGCAATTCTGGTTCAGTTTCGTTGGGGGGTTGTGGAGTTATACGGCTCCGTACGACGCCCCTTACAGATTTATATTATAGATTATACACTATTATTATTGTATATTATTATATTATACTGTTTAATTATTACTACTATTAATATTACTATTGTTAGGAATCAGCCTGTGTTTGTGTTTCAGGATCCTGATGTGGGAAATGATGAGGGAATTGATGAGAAAAATGGTGGTGCTGAGGCTGAGGTACAAGATGGAGATGGTTTGATCAATTATTTTCTGGAGACACAGAAGCCCCAGGGTAAAGGGCAGTTTCTCATGAGAATATTCCTGCTGGGCTGAGCAATGATGGTTCACTCCTTCTCTCTGTGAGCTCTCAAGATTTGGGTTTGAAAAACAATCTGACATTGGGAATTTTAATGAGCAGCCAGATAGGGAGCTGAAGAATAGGTGGCTGGATATTAGCCAGGATCAACAGCAAACTCGTGTTTACGTCGCTCTGAAAGGCTTTGTCTGATAAGGGGTTAATGTGGGGGAAAGCAAACCAATTTCTGAGTTTTGGGATATAAGGTTTGCCTCAAAGGGAAACCTGTTAGATCAGGCATTGTTTGGAAATCAAGTTCATGTGCCATGGAAATCCTGTTCATGGGGTCTTGTTCCTGTGGAATTTTTTTAGCCTTTTGGATTGTCTTTGCATCTTGTTGATTCCTCTCTGGATTAATACTGACTTGGATTGCTTTTATATCTGGTGTGGACATTGCTTTGTGCTACTACCTTTTATGGACTTATTAATTTTTGGAACTTTCTTATTTTTTTACAAGCATTTATTTCTTCTGGCTATTTACTAAGCTTCAATAAAAGATTTGTTTCTTCACTCTTCGTGTGGTGTGTTTTAAAGTCAGAGGGCTTTTTCCTGACCTGGAGTGCAACAACTATATTGAATTCCAGGGCCAGAGAAGCAGATGGCAGAGACAGAAAAATGGCCTGCCTCAGGGGAGTGTGCTTACTGCATTGATGCTTAACATTTACACAAATGACCAGCCATTGCCGGAAGGAACAGAGAGTTCATCTATGCTGACAATTGTGCCAAGCAGGGAGCTTTGAAAAGGTGGAACATAAGCTCTCCAAAACTTTAGGTGCTCTTACTGCCTCTTACAGGGAAAACCAGCTGATTCCTAATCCATCTAAAACACAGACGTGTGCTTTTCACCTTAAGAACAGACAAGCACCTCAAACTCTGAGGATGACCTGGGAACGAATCCCACTGGAGCACTGCATCTGGGAATCACCTTGGACCATGCTCTGACTTACAAGAAGCACTGCTTGAATATCAAGCAAAAAGTGGGTGCTAGAAACAATGTATTACAAAACTGACTGGCACAACCTGGGAATCACAACTGGACACAGTGAAGACATCTGCGCTTTGCTGCTGAATACGCATGCCCAACGTGGAACACATCTCACCACGCTAAATCAGTGGTTGTGGTTCTTCATGAGACATGCTGCATTATCAGAGGTTGTCTATGCCCCACACCACTGGAGAAGTTATACTGTCTAGATGGTAATGTACCACCTGACATCCACCGGGAAGTAGTGGCCAGTAGTAAAAGGACCATGGCAGTGACATCTCCAGCCTATCCTCTGTTAGGATTTAAGACGAATTGCCTTAAATCAAGAAACAGCTTCCTGTGATCTACAGAGATACTCGCAGGAACACCTCAGCAAGTAAGAGTCCAAAAGTGGCAGTCTAAAGCCTGGAACCTCAATCAGTGGCTGAGACCAGACGAGGGACTCCCTTCTGGGCACACAGAAGGCAGGTCAAATTGGAAGGTGCTGAACAGGCTGCGCTCTGGCACGACCAGGTGCAGAGTCAACCTTAAGAAATGGGGCTACAAAGTGGAGTCCATGAAATGCGAGTGTGGGAAAGAGTAAACCACAGACCACCAACTGCAATGCAGCCTGAGCCCTGCCACATACACAAGGGAGGACCTTCTCACAGCCACACCTGAGGCATTCCAAGTGGCCAGCTTCTGGTCAAAGAACCTTTAGGATCATGCCAAGTTTTTTAAACTTTGTGTTTTTTAAATACATTACAGCTGTTCTCTCAGTTTGCTTCTGATATGATAAGTAAATAAATAAATAATACAATATTATTAAAATATAGGATTTATTGCTTACGTCGCAGACTCAGAGGTTTATGAGAATATACTTCATGGCTTATGTCACAGACTCTGAGGTTTTTTATAAGAGTAATAATAAAATAATAATACAATATTATTAAAATATATTATTTATTGCTTATGTCACAGACAAGAGGTGTTTTAATAATAATAATAATAATAATAATAATAATAATAATAATAATACATGCACAATGGAGGACCTTCTCTCAGTGACACCAGAGGCACTCTAAGTGGCCAGGTTCTGGACAAAGGTCATTTAGTACAATGCCAAGTTTTCAACTTTGTTTGTGGTTTTAAATAAATTACAACTGTACGCTAAATTTGCTTCAGACACAATAAATAATATTATACTATTATTATAAATATATATTATTACTAGAATCATAGAATCATAGAATCAAAGAGTTGGAAGAGACCTCATGGGCCATCCAGTCCAACCTCCTGCCAAGAAGCAAGAATGTTGCATTCAAATCACCGCTGACAGATGGCCATCCAGCCTCTGTTTAAAAGCTTCCAAAGAAGGAGCCTCCACCACACTCCGGGGCAGAGAGTTCCACTGCTGAACGGCTCTTACAATCAGGAAGGTCTTCCTCGTGTTCAGATGGAATCTCCTCTCTTGTACTTTGAAGCCATTGTTCCGCATCCTAGTCTCCAAGGAAGCAGAAAACATACTTGCTCCCTCCTCCCTGTGGCTTCCTCTCACATATTTATACATGGCTATCATATCTCCTCTCAGCTTTCTCTTCTTCAGGCTAAACATGCCCAGCTCCTTAAGCCGCTCCTCATAGGGCTTGTTCTCCAGACCCTTGATCATTTTAGTCGCCCTCCTCTGGACACATTCCAGCTTGTCAATATCTCTCTTGAATTGTGGTGCCCAGAATTGGACACAGTATTGCAGGTGTGGTCTAACCAAAGCGGAATAGAGGGGTAGAATCACTTCCCTAGATCTAGACACTATGCTCCTATTGATGCAGGCCAAATTCCCATTGGCTTTTTTTGCCGCCACATCACATTATTGGCTCATGTTTAACTTGTTGTCCACGAGGACTCCAAGATCTTTTTCACATGTACTGCTCTCGAGCCAGGCGTCCCCCATTTTGTATCTTTGCATTTCGTTTTTCCTGCCAAAGTGAAGTACAGGGTTAGTCAAAATGAATAGGCCAATAAGAAAATTAATTGTACCCGAATGTATGTTTACTGTAACCAAACCACAGCTACGTAGCGACAGATAAACTATCAAAGTTTTTTTTGAGCAACACACATGTACGTTAATGCCGCTAGGCGTCGCTAGGAGTCGCTGTTTTCAAAATGGCGGAATCAGGCAAAGAGAAGGCGTTTTGTGTGATGACATTTGCTAAAACAATGTCAGTAATTACGGTCCAGCGAGAATTTCGAGCCAAGTATGGCAAGGAACCACCTCATCGACATTCCATTGCGAGGTGGGTAAAGCAATTTGAGGAGACAGGCTGCTTATGCAAGGGTAAAACCACAGGACGACCGCGTGTCTCCGAAGACACAGTGGAATCCATTCGTGCATCCTTTCAACGAAGTCCCCAGAAGTCGACAAATCGTGTTTCCATGGAATTGAATGTTCCGCAAAAAACTGTGTGGCGCGTGTTACGCAAACGTTTGCAGTTCAAGCCGTATAAATTGCAAATGGTGCAGGCTTTGGAAAAAGGTGACTATTCGAAACGACACGATTTTTGCGAATCAATGCAGCGAAGACTAGAGGAGGAAGGCTTTGCCAACAGACTGGTCTTCAGTGACGAGGCAACGTTTCACCTGTGCGGGAAGGTCAATAGGCATAATCTCCGCTTTTGGGGATCTGAAAATCCTCATGCCGTATTGGAACATGTAAGGGATTCGCTGAAGGTAAACGTTTTCTGTGCAATAACCAACCGTCACGTGTTTGGCCCATTCTTTTTCGCGGAGAAAACCGTAACAGGCATAGTGTACGCTGACATGTTGTCTGAATGGTTGATGCCACAGTTAGAAGAGAAAGTGCCCGATTTCGTATTCCAACAGGACGGTGCCCCTCCGCATTGGCACAACAGTGTACGCGAGTACCTCAACGAACACCTTCCCAGACGTTGGATTGGCCGTGCTGGAGTGACTGATCTTCCATTCCTCCTGTGGCCCCCCAGGTCCCCCGACCTCACACCATGCGACTTTTCTCTCTGGGGATATGTGAAAGACACTGTGTTCCGACCTCCATTACCGCTGACCTTGGACGACTTAAAACAACGCATATGTGCTGCATTCGATGCCATTACGTCGGATGTGCTGCAACGGATGTGGAATGAACTGGACTATCGCTTGGACGTCTGCCGTGTCACACGGGGCGCCCATATCGAACATCTCTGAAGGTGAGACAAAACTTTGATAATTTATCTGTCGATACGTAGCTGTAGTTTGGTTACAATAAACATACATTCGTCTAAAATTAATTTTCTTATTGGCCTATTCATTTTGACTAACCCTGTATCTTGCATTTGTCACTGTTGAACTTCATTTTGTTAGTTTCAGCCCATCTCTCTAATCTATCAAGATCGTTTTGAATCCTGCTCCTGTCCTCTGGAGTATTGGCTATCCCCCCAATTTGGTGTCATCTGCAAACTTGATGATCATGCCTTCTAGCCCTCCATCTAAGTCATTAGTTTCAGCCCATCTCTCTAATCTATCAAGATCGTTTTGAATCCTGCTCCTGTCCTCTGGAGTATTGGCTATCCCCCCAATTTGGTGTCATCTGCAAACTTGATGATCATGCCTTCTAGCCCTCCATCTAAGTCATTAATAAAGATGTTGAACAGGAGCGGGCCCAGGACAGATCCCTGTGGCACTCCACTCATCACTTCTTTCCAAGATGAAGAGGAAGCATTGGTGAGCACCCTCTGGGTTCGTCAATTTAACCAATTACTGATCCACCTCACCGTAGTTTTGCCTAGCCCACATTGGACTAGTTTGTTTGCCAGAAGGTCATGGGGGACCTTGTCGAAGGCCTTACTGAAATCCAGGTACGCCACATCCACGGCATTCCCTGCATCTATCCAGCTTGTAACTCTATCGAAAAAAAGAGATTAGATTAGTCTGGCATGACTTGTTTTTGATAAATCCATGTTGACTGTTAGCGATGACCGCATTTGTTTCTAAGTGTTTGCAGACCACTTCCTTAACAATCTTTTCCAGAATCTTGCCTGGTATCGACATGAGGCTGACTGGAAGGTAATTGTTTGGGTCATCCTTTTTCCCCTTCTTGAAGATTGGGACCACATTGGCCCTCCTCCAATCTGCTGGAACTTCTCCCGTTCTCCAAGAACTCTCAAAGATGATTGCCAATGGTTCCGAAATGATTTTCGTTAGTTCCTTCAGTACTCTTGGGTGTAGTTGATCTGGCCCTGGGGACTTGAACTCATTTAGAGCGGCCAGGTATTCCTGGACAACTTGTTTCCCAATTTGGGGTCGGATGTCCTCTAATCCCTCATCCACTCCATCTTGCTGAGGTTGAAGATGACCTTTTTGTGAGAAGACCGAGGCAAAGAAGGCATTAAGTAGTTCTGCCTTTTCCCTACCCCCTGTCAGCATTGCCCCATCTTTTCCTCGAAGAGGCTCTATCGCCTCCTTGTTTTTCCTTTTTCTACTGACATAAGAAAAGAAGCCCCTTTTATTGTTTTTAATGTCCCTGGAAGTCTGAGCTCGTTTTGTGCTTTAGCCTTGCGGACCTTTTACCTACAGGTTTTGGCTATTTGTTTGAATTCTTCTTTGGTGATTTCTCACTTTTTCCACTTCTTGTGCATGTCTCTTTTGTGTCTTAGCACAGTTAAAAGTTCTTTGGACATCCATTCTGGCTTCTTTGCACTTGTCCTATTTTTTCTCTCTGTTGGAACAGTTTGCAATTGTGCCTTGAGTATTTCACTCTTGAGAAATTCCCATCCATCCATAACTCTCTTATCTTTTAGTATCTGTGTCCACGGAATGCTGCTCAGCGTTTCCTTCATTTTTTGGAAATCGGCTCTCCTAAAGTCCAAAATACGGGTTTGACTTGTCTTAGTTTCGGCCTTCCTTTGTACCTCAAATTGCAGGATCTCTACTACTACTACTACTACTACTACTATTGACATTGTCATTATTATCTATATATATAAAAAGGGAAAGAGCATACAACGGGACAGCAAAACGCGAAAAACCCCTGTCTAAAATTCACCAAATTTGCCGTGCACATACCTCAACCCACAAGGTATGGACAACACTCATCAAAATTCCAAACAACATTTCAACAAACTCACAATTACAAAAACCAATTGAGCATGCGCAGTGCCCGGGGAGTAAGTACACACACAATGCACTCTGAGAACTGTAGTTCTAGAACGCGGCCTAATCGCTGACGCTGAAGCCCTGGCCTGGGAGTTGGAGCTCGGCCGGCTGTGCTCGCTGGGGGCCAGGATGCTGTGCGACTTGCGGAGGCTGCCTGGGAGGCCCCGTTGCGCGTCTTCCTGGCCCGGTTGGGAGAGGCTGCGGCTTGGCTCTGCCAAGGACAGTCCATCGGCCACCACAATGCCCAGCCCAGGCCGCCCCCGCACATCGCCGTCTGGCTCCGCCATTGGTGAGGAAGGGGAAGGAGGGAAGGAAGCGGGAGAGGGAAAGAAGGACGGAAATGAGGGGAAGGAGTGTAAATAGCAAGGAATGAATGAATGACTAAATGAAGGAAGGAAGGAAAGAAAGAAAGAAAGAAAGAAAGAAGGAAAGTGGGAAGGGAAAGGGAAGGTGCAGGAAGGAAGGAAGGAAGAAGTTGAGAAGGTATATGAAACAAGAAAGGAAGAAAAGCAAGAAGAAAGAGAGAGAAGGAGGATGGGAAAGAAGGGAGAAAGGAAGGAAGGAGGAAAGAAAGATAGAAGAAAAGAAGAAAGGGAAGGGGAAGGGAAGGTGTCAAAAGGAAGGAAGGAAGGAAGGAAGGAAGGAAGGAAGGGGAATTTGGGAAGGGGAAGAGAGGGGAAAAAGCGAAGGAAGAAGAGAAAGGGAGGGAAGAAGTCAAGAGCGAAGGAAGGAAAGAGATAGAGAGGGAAGAAAGGGGAGAAAGAGGAAGGAAAAAAGGGAGGAGGAAGGAAAGAGGAAGAGAAGGAAGGAGGAGAGAAAGAAAGAAAAAAGGGAAGGGAGGGAAGACGGAGCAAAGGAAGAAGAGAAAGGAGAGAAAGAGGGAGGGAAGGAAAGAAATGAAGAGAAGGAAGGATGGGAGCAAAAAAGCTAAGAAAGGAAGTAAACAGGTAGAGAAGGAAGAAAAGAAAGAAGAAAAGGAAATGAAGGAAGGAGTGAAAGAAGGAGAGAAAGAGGGAGAGAAGGTTTACTCGCCAGCAATGCGTGGTGGGTAAAGCTAGGAATATTAATAGTATATGATTATATATTTTGTATTGTTATATAATGATTATTATATAATATATTATTATATGATATTATGTTTCTCCCAAAGGGAACACACCTTGGCTGTGGTTCTGTGAAGGCTCAAAATCAGAGTCGGAGCTGGAGTCAGAACTGGAGCTGTTGGAAGGGCTGGAAGGAGCCGACTTGCAGGCAGAAGGAAAGAAAGAAAGGAAGGGAAACATTAACCCACACTTCAAACCCAAGAGGATCTTTTCAATTGAAAGCTGAGGTTATCTGAGGCAGAAGATATCTAATAGAGTCTGAAAATTGGGAGTCTGAGCAGTCTCAGAGCAGATCATGTGGCTTGCAGCCCCTCCCACAACTTCTCAGGAAAACACAGAGCAAGGAAAGAAAGCTGCATATCAGAACATACATACCACAAGTAAGCTATAGGATAATAATAATAATAATAATAATAATAATAATAATAATAATAATAGCAACAACCACTTAATTTGTTTCTCGCCATCACCTCCTTGTTGAAAATAGAAATTTTCTCAAGCCCCCACTAGTAATTTGCTATGTATATAATAGCTTACTGTATTGTATGTGTGTGTATTGGTTTACAATTTTACCTAACCTCTTTGTAGTGCGAGGAGCTGCAGATCATGTGATCAGGTTTGGACAGATTCAGCACCCGCGACTCCATTTTATATCCGTGTTTAGACTTCAGTGAGGATAGAAACTATTAGATGCTTAGAGAGAGTAGAAGCCATCTGTGTGCCTTTAGAAGACTGCAGGAACATTGTAGTTTACATTTCAATATAGGAACAGTATGCTATATAGAAGCCATTTGACTCCATTGGACTATGCATTATTGTTTCTAAGGAAGATGCCCTGTATCACCTACACAAAGAAACTATTGTAACTGGATTCATAAGCAAAGTGCTTGTATGCTGTATACACAAAGTTTTGTGAGTTAACCAACTCTGTTACTTTTAAAGAAGACTGTTTATTTTGTTGCTTGAGACCACGATTTAAAGGCAAATATACTTTAAGGGAGAGTAGACGTTTTGGGCAACTTCTAACAACACTTCTGAGACTCTGCTGAATATATATGTTTTTGGGCATTGGCATGTCTTTGTTCCTGGCTGTTCAAAGACATACCTACCTACATTATTTAACACAGTGTTTCTCAACCTTCCTAATGCCGTGAACCCTGAATACAGTTTCTCAAGTTGTGGCGACCCCCCAACCATAACATTATTTTGTTGCTATTACATAACTGTAATTTTGCTATTGTTATGAATCATTTGGGAGTTGTAGTTGCTGGTATTTATTATTCACCTACAATCAAAGAGTATTTTCAACTCCACCAATGATGGAATCGAACCGAACTTGGCACACAGAACTCCCATGATCTGCTGAAAATACTGGAAGGGTTTGATGGGCATTGACCTTGAGTTTTGGAGTTGTAGTTCACCTCCATCCAGAGAGCTCTGTGGACTCAAGTAGAGATGAATGTGGACCAAACTTGGCATGAATACTCAATATGCGCAAATGTGAACACTGGTGGAGTTTGGGGGGGAAATAGACCTTGACATTTGAGAGTTGTAGTTGCTTGGATTTCTGAACCCCACCAACGATAGAATTGGGCCAAACTTCCCACACAGAACCTTGAAGGGACTTGTTGGCATGAGCCTCGCCTGCTCTCCCTCACCCCGCACTATGCTGCCATGCGGCAAGCATGCCTGCTTTCCCCTCATAGAATCATAGAATCAAAGAGTTGGAAGAGACCTCATGGGCCATCCAGTCCAACCCCCTGCCAAGAAGCAGAAATATTGCATTCAAATCACCCCTGACAAATGGCCATCCAGCCTCTGCTTAAAAGCTTCCAAAGAAGGAGCCTCCACCACACTCCAGGGCAGAGAGTTCCACTGCTGAACGGCTCTCACAGTCAGGAAGTTCTTCCTAATGTTCAGATGGAATCTCCTCTCTTGTAGTTTGAAGCTTCTTCTTCTTCCCGTGATTGTCTTGATCTCCCTTATCTGTTTTTGCTTGGAGTCTCAGAAATAGCCCTCACCTTGGCTGAGAGGCCAGCCAATCACAGCAGAAGGAAGGCTTCTGGTAGGAGGACTTGCTGCAATCTGTTTCCAAAAAGGAAGAGAAGGACAGGTGGAGAGATCTTCAGCCTTTTCTGCCTAAGGGGTTCCTAAGACCATCAGAAATATTTTTTGATGGTGTCTGGTGATCCCTCTGAAACCTCCTCACTACTCCCCCAGGGGTCCTGACCCCCAGGTTGAGAAACACTGGTTTAACAGCTGAGAGACCAAGTTGCTTTGCATGAATGCTGATAAACATCATTTTTTGAAAGGTTGTGACTTCTAACAAGGTTGCGCCTTTCCTTGACCAGTGGTTTTCCAAAAAGGTTATGAATCCCATTTCCCAAATGGTGATGGAGATTCGCATTTATAAAATCAAAGACACACAATTTACATATTACATACTAATAATATTGTAATACAATACAATAATTGTATATTATATATTATATGTAATATTACCAATAATATTGCGGTATAGTGGTATAGTACAATAGAGTAATATATAATGCTAATACTGTGGTATGCTAATAATTATATTATATGTACATAAAATATTGATCATAATATTGTAATGCAATATAATACTAATAATAATACAATACATTATATATTATATGTAATATTACTAATAATATTGCAGTATAATGGTATAGTACAATTTGTTGTTGTTCATTCGTTCAGTCGTTTCCGACTCTTGGTGACTTCATGGACCAGTCCACATCAGAGCTCCCTGTCGGTCATCACCACCCCAGCTCCTTCAATAACAATATATGTTATTAGCATAGCACAACATTGGTATTATATATTATTGTATAGTACAATACAATACTATATGATACTAATGTTGTGCTATGGTAATAACATATATTGTATGTACATATATTGTATGATCATAATATTGTAATGCAATATAATACTAATAATACAATATAATATAATAATTATTATATATTTTATATTACATATAATATTACTAATAATGTCGCAGTATAGTAGTATAAAAGCAAAAGATCACCGCCTTGTCGGGGCGCTGGAGCTTGAGCACCTCAATGATGTCATGAGCGAAACCGTGAAGGGCCACCCAAGACGGGACGATTGTGGCAGAGAGGTCAGACCAAGCGTGATCCCTGGGGAAGGCAATGGCAAACCAGTCCAGTATCCTTGCCAAGAAAACTAAATGGACCAGTACAATGACACCACCCTGATGGCCGAAAGCGAGGAGGAGCTGAGGAGCCTTCTAATCAAGGTGAAAGAAGAAAGCGCAAAAGCCGGGTTGCAGCTAAACGTCAAAAAAACCAAGATTATGGCAACAAGAATGATTGACAACTGGAAAATAGAGGGAGAAACCGTGGAGGCTGTGACAGACTTTGTATTTCTAGGTGCAAAGATTACTGCAGATGCACACTGTGGCCAGGAAATCAGAAGACGCTTACTTCTTGGGAGGAGAGCAATGTCCAGTCTCGATAAAATAGTGAAGAGTAGAGACATCACACTGGCAACAAAGATCCGCCTAGTCAAAGCCATGGTATTCCCTGTAGTCACCTACGGATGTGAGAGCTGGACCTTAGGGAAGGCTGAGCGAAGGAAGATCGATGCTTTTGAGCTGTGGTGTTGGAGGAAAGTTCTGAGAGTGCCTTGGACTGCGAGAAGATCCAACCAGTCCATCCTCCAGGAAATAAAGCCCGACTGCTCACTGGAGGGAAGGATACTAGAGACAAAGTTGAAGTACTTTGGCCACATCATGAGGAGACAGGAAAGCCTAGAGAAGACAATTATGCTGGGGAAAGTGGAAGGCAAAAGGAAGAGGGGCCGACCAAGGGCAAGATGGATGGATGGCATCCTTGAAGTGACTGGACTGACCTTGAGGGAGCTGGGGGTAGTAACGGCCGACAGGGAGCTCTGGCGTGGGCTGGTCCATGAGGTCACAAAGAGTCGGAGACGACTGAATGAATGAACAACAACAACATAGTAGTATAAGTATAATATAGTAATATATAATGCTAGTATTGTGCTATGCTAATAATATAATATATTGTATGTACATATAACTTGTAAGCTGCTCTGAGTCCCTTTCAGGGTGAGAGAAGGCGGGGTATCAATGTTGCAAATAATATAAATAAATAAATTTAAAAAAGCATACAGAGGTTAAGCAAGAACCCAACTCAATAAAACAAGAGGCTTGAAGGTGGTTGTCATTTCCAAGGGGAGGGTCCCTTACCTCTGACTTGAGGGAGGGCTCCTCCTCTTCAGAGTGGGACTCCTCCTCAGCGGCCATGGATGTGGCTTCGAGGCCCTTCTTGGCGGGGGTGGCTGCCTTGCCCTCTCCCTCAGCCTTGGCCTTCTCAGCCTTGGGGGCTGGCCTCTCCTTGGGGGGCTTCTTCTCAGCGAAGGGGGCACTCCCCCTTGGGGAAGGTGTGGAGGATCTGGGTGGGGCACCCTTGGGCCCCTTGATGAAGCTGGAGCTGCTGCCACCGCTGTTTCTGCTGCTCTTCTTGGGCTTCTTGGTACTGGGTTTGGGGGACTCCCCTGCTGCCAGGGGGTGCTTCCCGGGAGGCTTGGCTTCTGGGGCGGTGCTGTTGTTGTTGCTGACCCCGCCTCCTGATGCGGAAGCTCCGCCACCTTTGGGGGAGGCAGCCTCAGCCTTGGGGGCCAGCTTGGGCTCCTTGAAGGCCACCTTCGGAAGGAGGGGGGGCCTCTCCTCCTGGGTGGGGGGTTTGCCCTCGCCTGGCTTCCGGGAAGAGGGGTCCTTGGGGGGCTTCCCAGCCTCCGCATCCCGGGAAGAAGAGGAAGAGGAACCGCCCTTGCCTTCCAGGTTCTTCCGGGGCCGCTCGCGGTGCTCCCGCATCATTTTGTGCGGCTTCGAGGCCTTCCCACTACCACCGCTCCCGTCTCTGTTCGCCTTCTGCGCAAAAACAGATAAGGGAGATCAAGACAATCATGGGAAGAAGAAGAAGCCATAAACAGGAAGGGAGGCTCTGGCAACTGTCATCCATGCCATGGTCACGTCTAGGCTGGACTATTGCCCTGTATGTGCGCCTTCCGATGTCTACGACCCGAAAGCTTCGTATTGTTCAGAATGCGGCAGCCAGGCTACTCACAAGAAGCCCATGAAATGCCATATAACACCAGTGCTGCAACATTTACATTGGCTTCCAACTGAGTACTGTGGCCTGTATAAGATGCTAGTTCTGACCTTTAAAACTCTTTACGGCCAGGGTCCATCGTACCTTAGGGACCGCCTCTCCTCCCATCATTGGAGATCACAACGACCAGCCCAACGTGACTTACTCCATATACCGGGTCCTAAAGAAGTGCACTTGGAAAGGACCAGACGCAGGGCTTTTTCTATTTCTGCCCCTGCCTTGTGGAATTCCTTGCCGCCCTACATGAGAGCCATGCGTGACTTAGGGCCTTTTACTCTCGCACTTAAGACCTGGCTTTTTACTAGAGCATTCGCTCTCTGTTAATTTTTAATTTTTGTATGTATGTATTTTATCTTTTATAATTTAGCACCTAGAGCATTCTCGGATGGAGGGCGATTAATAAGTTATTAAATGATGATGATGATTTCAGCACAAACAAGGCACCAAAAGGCTAAGATGACAGGTGACTACTCATATAATACAGTTTAACTGCATTGAGCTGCATTGTATGAGCCTATGCTGGCCATGAAGTGGAGCTTCAAGTTGCATGGTATGGCAGTATAGATGGGACCTAAAATAGTTTCAGCTCATTGTGTCAATGAGTTCTTTGCAAATTTTGGGAACGATATAGATGTGACACTGTGACGTTGTACATTAGCTATAGTCTCAAGGAATCTGGACCTCTAGACATGAAAGTTCTGTTTACATATCATACCATAAAGGTCAAGTGAAACAGCTTTGCCATAACTCCACATGGTAGCCGTCTTGTAACTCAGCTCTTCCACATCAGATCATGTCACTAGGTACAAGTGCAGTGTTCTTCTTCACCTCCTCTAGGAACAGCGTGCTCTTCCCCTCGAGCAGGCATGGGCGGGCTTTGGCTCTCCAGGTGTTTGGGACTTACCAGCTTCCCAGCTGTTGGGAACAGTGGGAGTTGAAGACCAGAACACCTGGAGGACAGAAGCTTGCCGATGCGTGCCCTAGAGAGGGAGAGAGGGGCAGTATTGTGCACCTAACAAAAGCTCTTATGGCATGGTATTTTTGTGCAATCAAAGCAGACACATGTGATGAGAAATTACCATATATACTCGAATATAAGCTGAGTTTTTCAGCCCTTTTTTTAGGCTGAAAAACCTCTCCTCGGTTTATGTTCGGGTGAGGGTCCTGGCGTGAATGTATGGGGCTGAAAGAGACCTTTCCACACGCCTTCCTGCCAAGATCCTCACCTCTTCTCCTCCCTCACCCCATGCGCGTCTTTCCCTCCTCCGAGCTCGGAGGAGAACGAGGCCATGGACAAACCCCATGGCCGTGGCTCCATCCTCTGCTGAGGAAGAGGCGCATGGAATGAGGGGGAGGAAGGAAAGGTGAGCCTTCCTCGATGGCAGAGGAGGAGGGAGCCCTGGTGGCAGGTTTTTCCATGGCTTTGTTCTCCTCCTTCCTCGGCCCACGCGCAGCAGAAAAGCTGAACATGGGGCAAGGGAGAAGGGAAAGGTGTGCATCTTTCCCTCCTCCTTCCTTGCCCTGCACATGCCTTCCTTGGCAGTGGAGACAGGAAAGGTGCGCAAGGGAGGAGAGGAAGATGCACACCTTTCCCTCCTCTCTCGCCCTGTGTGCGCCTTTACCACCGCCGCCAAGGAAAGCGCGTGCAGGGCGAGAGAGAAGGTGCGTGCCTTTTCCTCTCTCGCCCAATGCGTGGCTTTTATGCCTCCTCCCACAACTGCCCCCTCCACCATGCATGGGCCGAGGGAGGAGGAGAGAAAGGCCATGGAAAACCCTGCTGGTGGGACTCCCTCCTCCTCTGCTATCACTGCTGCTGCCAAGGAAGGCGAGGGGGGAGCAAAGAAAGACAGAAGGAGGTTGGATTAGATGGCTCTTGGGGTGTCTTCCAACCCTCTTTATTAAGGTTGTTGTTGTTTTTATACTATTATTATTGAGGCTGGTCTTTAGAGCCTCAATAATAGAGGCTTCCAACTCTATTATTATGATTATGATTCTTATTAATAATAATATCATTAAGGATGGATTGCCATCTGTTGGGGTCCTTTGATTGTGGTTTCCCAACATGAAGGCAGAATGAAGGGGGTTGGAATAGAGGTCCTTTAGAGGTCCCTTCCAATTCTAGGATTCTATTAAAGGAGTCTTAGTTGACCACGAGCGGAATATGAGCCAACAGTTTGATGCTATAGCTAAATAGGCCAATGCCGTTCTAGGCTACATCAATAGGAAAACCTGACAGAAGGCAAAAGGGAACTGATATGACACTTTACCTAGATTTTTTAAATTATCTTTTAATGATAATTATTTAATGCAACTGTTTCTTTAACTTATTGTACAATGTTTAATATTGTCTTTTATTTAGAATTTTTATGATTTTCTGTTTATATAGACATTGAATGTTTGCCTGTTACTATGCTGGAACCCATCCTGAGTCCCCATGGGGAGATGGGGTGGGATACAAATTATAATAAAACTTTTCCACTTACAAAACTCCTTTTCCAAATACAAAATAGTTTACCATTTTTCTTTGAAATATGGTAAATATTCAAAAACATTTCACCTACTAATGCCTCAATGAATGTAATTTATTGACATCTATTTTTATTTTTGAAATTGACCAGGAGTGGCTGCATTTCTCACCCTCGGCTTATACTTGAGTCAATAAGATTTCCCAGTTTTTTGTGGTAAAATTAGGTGCCTCGGCTTATATTCGGGTTGGCTTATACTCGAGTATATACGGTATCTGTCCGTCCCCCCCCCCCCTTTCTCTCTAGGACATAAATGAGGTGTTCTACAGCATACTCCCATATCTTGCTTATGGCCATGGTCATTACAGAGGCATACTCAAAACCTGAACAATGGACACTTCCATATCCTGTTTCATTTACTTGTGCCTCCAACATACACTTGTATTGTATAGATAGCTATTCATGTCATAGATAGATAGTAAGCATGTGCAAAAAATCAGAAAGTGTTGTAAATCAAATCAGTTTTGTATAATTCGTACTTACGATGTGATATCCGATCAGAGGCGGCCCTAGGTAATTTTCAATGGTAAGCAAACAGTATTTTGCCCCCCTCCCCCCCAACCAATCATTTAAATATATATTTTCTGTTCGTCATGGGAGTTTTGTGTGCCATATTTGGTTCAATTCTATCATTGGTGGAGTTCAGAATGCTCTTTGATTGTAGGTGAACTATACATCTCAGTAACTACACTTGCCGCACTTGCTCCCTTGCCTGGCCAACTTTGGGTCCGGAGGCGTGCCTGAAGACCCCGGCATGTGTACCAAAAGTCACCTCTTCTCCTGACTTTTCCTCAGCCATTGGGACCGAGAGAGAGAGAGAGAACAAGAGAGAGAGAGAGACAGAGGTGGAGATACCCACCTTTCATGAAGGTAGGCACAAAAAGAAAGGAGGGAGCGGAGGTGGGAGATACCTCCAGCCGGAGGGGCTCTCTCTCTCTCTCTCTCGGTCCCAATGGCTGAAGAGAAAGTCAGGAGAAGAGGTGACTTTTGGTGCACACGCTGGGGTCTTCAGGCACACCTCCGGACCTGAAGCGGGCCAGGCGTGGCGGATCCGCCCCTTTGCCCATCCCTGGATTGGGGAGAGGAGAGGAGGTTGGTGGAGCGCCGGGGATCGGGAAAGGGAGCTGGTCATGGGGAAGGGATCAAACGCAGAGAACGATTGAGCACTGGCCCTGCTCGTGCACCCAGTGATCGGGTGGAGCACGAACGAGGGGGGCTAGGCAAGGCTCAAGGGCCCGGCCCCTTTGGGAAGAGGATCCCCCGGCAGCGAGGCAAGAAAGCCGAGGCTCCCCGTGGACTGCTAGGGCTGTTGTGAGCTGAGGGGATGCTCCTCAAGCCGCGGTTGAGGGGCATTTACAGAGGCGCCTCTGCGCCCCTGGCAAAAAAAGTGTTCTGCGACCGCTTACTTCGTGTAATGGACGAGCCGCCCCTGTATCCGATGCGCTCCCACGGTCCGCACCAAAAATTAAGAATTTGAAACTGACCCCATACTTTTTCGTTTTAGTTTTGTAAATCTCGGAAGGCTCCCAAAGTCAGTTTCTTATTCAGTGCAAGGAAGCAAAGCTCAAAAAGGCTGCCTTAGTGGCTTGCCTTGCCTTTTCTCTAAATTGATGGAGTCTCGGCACGAGGAGAGGGGAAAAGAGGGAGCAGTGTCTTCTGGGAACACTACAGAACTCTGGGAAATGTAGTTTGGGAAGGGAGGAGCCCTATGCCAGAGAATTCAAAAGCCCCTCCCTGCCCTAAACGATACTTCCCAGAATGAATCAGCATCAGAAAGCACCAATCAGGGTAATGGAGAGAGAGATCTGTCCCTCCTTAACAGCCGCCAGCAAGAGTTCCAATGAATGGTTGAATCTGCAAAGAGGAGGACTGACAGATACGTCTAGTAAGTCAATCTTTGTGCAGGGCTGGGAAGAAGCATATTAATTGGTTTAGAGCAAGGGTCCTCAAACTTTTTGAATAGGGGGCCAGTTCACTGTCCCTCAGACTGTTGGGGGGCCTGACTATAGTTTACACGAGAATATTGTGAAACATTTATTTCTAATTACAAATAAATGAAATTTTGACTTCAAGAGTGTTGTAGCATGGACAACAGGCTTATTATAACAGTAGGGAGCACATGAATATGTTTAACTGATCAGCCTATCGGTTAAACTCCCATAACCTCTTGTCATCATTGTTTGTGGCAGCCACACGAAGTTTCTGAATGAGAAACTACTACTTTCAAAATAAGGGCCACACAATTAAAAAGAAAATAGCACTTTCAAACCAGGAACAGATATCTGTTCTACAATTTTATCATGTTTATTTATACACCACTTTTTGTCTCCACAAGGAGACTGTGGGCCCTTCCACAAACGCCCTATATCCCAGGATCTGATACCAGGTTTTCTGCTTTAAACTGGATTATATGAGTCTGCGCTGCCAGATAATCTGGGATAAACAGAAAACCTAGATCAGATCATGGGATATAGGGCCTGTCTGAAAGGGTCCTTCCAAACAGCCAAATAGCCCAGAATATCAAGGCAGATAATTCACAATTTCTGCTTTGAACTGCATTATCAGAGTCCACACTGCCATATAAGCCAGTTAAGTGGATTTTATACATCTGTGTGGAAGGGATCAAAGCAGCTTACATTTCAATACAATTTTAAATCTACAAATATATGAAACATTACAATAGAACTAAATATCATTGCTATTCTTTAAAGCAGGAGGGGTTTGGGGAAAAGAGACCCTGACATTTGGGAATTGCAGTTCTGAGGATTTATAGTTCACTAGACATCAAAGAGCATTCTGAGCTCCTCCAAAAATGGAACTGAACCAAACTTGGCATACAGAAGTCCCATGACCATCACAACATACTGGAGGGGTTTGAGGTAGGATCTACAAGAGATTATGGGATTTGCATTACCTTCAATCGCTTCAGCTCTGTCATCAAAACCACAGGGCTCTCTCCCACTGCCTGCAGGCACAGCTGCTGGGAGAAACCTCTTTGCTGTTCTGTAGAGGAGTCCTGACACAGCCCCCAGGAGAGTGCATGGAGTGCGTGCCCAGGGGCCAGTGCCCAGGGGCCAGTGGAGTGCGTGCCAAGGGGCCAGTGGAGGGAGTGGACTCCCTGCATTGGCCTGGATGCATGCTCCTGGCACCAGTGCAGAGAGCACTCGCCAAGGGGACGTTGACAAGCGTGTGGGGGAAGAGGTCCAGTGCAGAGAGCATGCTCCTTCTACCAACCCTCATCCTCCGTGCTCTTGCCAACACTGGGAGAAGGCCAAGGGGTGTGGCGGCCCAGCACACCTGGCAGGCCGGATAAATGCCCCCAGGGGGCCAAGTTTGGCCCGCAGGCCTTAGTTTGAGGATCCCTGGTTTAGAGACTGGGTTGTCAGGATGGTGCCCTTTGAAAATTCCCCCAAAATCCACAGGTATGTGAAACATGTGTTCTACCATTGTAGCAAGTTTCACCCCAATAGCTTTAGTTTCTGATGCGGAACATATGCCACCCAGTAGGTAAATATCAGATAGATATATGCATGTGGTTATCTTTCTCTATCTATCTTATATAGTAGATGTGATATATTTTCTTAGAAAAGTAAAAATATGTGTCTCTCAATCATTCCCCAGCAACTCACCTTTGACCCGTGGGAGGGCTTGGTCTTCTTGGGGTCGGAGAAGGCGGAGAGCGGGATTGTGGGTAACATGGGGTAGTCTGGGCTCGGCCGGGAAATGCTTTCGGTCCCTTCGGGCATCACCATCACCTGGAATGGAGGAAGGGATACAGTATAGGAAGGATGGCCATCTGTCAGGAAGGATCAAAGGATGACTTCCTGCTTGACATCAACAGAGTTGGACTGGATGGCCTTTGGGGGTCCCTTCCACCTCTAGGGTTCTAGGATACACCTATCACACATAGGCTCCTCAACCCATTGTAGTCTTATAGCCCCCATTGAACTTCATGGCAATATAAAGATGTGAACTTGGACTTCCTGGCCCTAATAATAGCAATGCTGTTATTACTGAAACTCCCAACAAGGTTCCCATATGTTGTTGTTGTTGTTCATTCGTTCAGTCGTCTCCGACTCTTCGTGACCTCATGGACCAGCCCACGCCAGAGCTCCCTGTCAGCCGTCACCACCCCCAGCTCCCTCAAGGTCAGTCCAGTCACTTCAAGGATGCCATCCATCCATCTTGCCCTTGGGCGGCCCCTCTTCCTTTTGCCTTCCACTTTCCCCAGCATAATTGTCTTCTCTAGGCTTTCCTGTCTCCTCATGATGTGACCAAAGTACTTCAACTTTGTCTCTAGTATCTTTCCCTCCAGTGAGCAGTCGGGCTTTATTTCCTGGAGGATGGACTGGTTGGATCTTCTCGCAGTCCAAGGCACTCTCAGAACTTTCCTCCAACACCACAGCTCAAAAGCATCGATCTTCCTTCGCTCAGCCTTCCCTAAGGTCCAGCTCTCACATCCGTAGGTGACTACAGGGAATACCATGGCTTTGACTAGGCGAATTTTTGTTGCCAGTCTGATGTCTCTACTCTTTACTATTTTATCGAGATTGGACATTGCTCTCCTCCCAAGAAGTAAGCGTCTTCTGATTTCCTGGCCACAGTCTGCATCTGCAGTAATCTTTGCACCTAGAAATACAAAGTCTGTCACGGCCCATATACACAAGTATATATCCCTCTTGAGACAACTGATAAAATTCCCATATAAAAGTATAGATATAGACAGATAGATAGATAGGATTCCCTTGAGATCAATAGGATTCCCATATCCCCAAGTCCATACCCCCCCCCCCCTTGAGACTCAAAATAGAATTCCCATATAAGAGTATATAGATATTTTGATAATACACTCTATTTATATTCTGCTTTATCTCTGCAAAGGGACTCAGAGCAGATTAGAGTTTTACATACACAAAGCAAACATTCAATGCCTTGAGTTGTCGAAGGAAGGCTGGGTTTCTGTGAGGTTTCCAGGCTGCCTGACCATGTTCCAGCAGCATTCTCTCCTGACGTTTCACCCATATCTATTGCAGGTTGTCTCAGAGGTTGTGAGGCCTGCTGGAAACTAGACAAGTGGAGTTTATATATATATCCCTGTGGAAGGATGTTGGGGGCAAGTGGGAATGTTTGAAAGGAGATGTTGACAAACTGGAATGTGTGCAGAGGAGGGCAATCAAAATGATCAGGAGCCTGAAGAAACAAGCCCTATGAGGAGCGTCTTAAAGAGCTGGACATGTTTAGCCTGAAGAAGAGAAGGCTGGGAGGAGACACAGAAGAGGGAGCAAGCTTGTTTTCTGTTGCCCTGAAGACTAGGATGCAATGGAGCAATAGCTTCAAACTACAGGAAAGGAGATTCCATCTGAACATTAGGAAGAACTTCCTGAGCTATTCAGTTGTTCTGGAACAGCTGTTCCAGGAGCTCCAATTTTATTTGCTTTGAATTAAATGTTAGTTTGCAATCCCAGGCTTGGGATTTTGCAGCAGGGTGGCCCTATGATGGCTTGCAATCATAGGGCAATCCACCTGTCTATTATAGTTAGGATCCCTGGTTCTGCCCCTCTCTGGATTTTTTGGAGGGAAGGGGCCATTTCTCAATTAGTCTCAGCAAAGGAAGTCAATGCAGAAGATGTATACAGACATCCTCCTGTGCAAAGGCTTCGTCCCTTAAGACTTTCCGGGGGAGAACAGTCTTGAGAGCCTCTAAAGATTCCCAAAGGTTCCGGGGAAACAGCCTTACAGCCCTGAGGAATCCAGAAGGGAATAACAGCTCTAACCATGAAAGCAGCTAAGTGATTACAAGACTTTTGATAGGTTCGCTCGGCATTGAGACGCAGTTCAGCCCGGTAGTGAATCCACATCAGTCAGGTTTAGGTTCACAGAAGCCTGGGAGGAGCTAGAAAGGGGAATTTTCCTTTAAACAAGGTTTTTGAAGATAGTGCCTGTTCCCTGTGAACAAGATTGCAAGAGCCAAGAGACTGTTAAGAAAGCTTTACAATTCCTGTTTGTTCATCAATAAAAGACTGTTATACTTAAGCTCAAGCCTCATAAAGACTGTTTAATAAGGGAAATTTCTCTAAAGGCTTCTTTTCGGGGGGCCTGGCTTCTTGCTGGATCTAAGCCATATATCCTCTCTTAAAGGCACTTCATTTCAGGTCCAGCGGCGACAGAACATAAGTAGTGGAACTCTCTGCCCCGGAATGTGGTGGAGGCTCCTTCTTTGGAGGCTTTTAAGCAGAGGTTGGGTGGCCATCTGTTGGGGCTGCTTTGAATGTGATTTTCCTGCTTCTTGGCAGAATAGGGTTGGACTGGACGGCCCATGAAGCCTCTTCCAAATCTATGATTCTATAATGCTATTGACCTCCTTGATTAGCCTTGCATCTTCAAAGCCTGGCTGCTTCCTGCCTGGGAGAATCCATTGTTGCGAGGTGGCAGCTGGCTCTGGTTGTTTCCTGTCTGAAAACAATCAGGGAGTCTTGTCTCCAACAGACAAGAGTGCTTTCTTCCTCCCACCCTGGATATTATTATTCCATAGGGAGATACACACACACACACACACACATCCCACTTGTCTAGTTTCCAACAGATCTCACAACCTCTGAGGATGCCTGCCATAGATGTGGGCAAAACATCAGGAGAGAATGCTTCTGGAACATGGCCCTACACAGCGCTACCGTGGTCCCTTAAATAGATAGATAGAAATAGGTAGGAGCATAGATATATAGATTAAAAGATAGATAGGATTCCCTTGAGACCAACAGAATTCTTGTATCCACAAGTCTAACCCCCCTTGAGCCTCCCAATAGGATTCCTGTATATAGAGATAGATAGATAGATAGATAGGATAGATAGATATCCGCAAGCATATGAACCCCTTGAGTCTCTCAATAGGATTCCCATATAAGAGTATAGATATAAATAGATGAGATAATATAGAGATAGATAGATAGATAGATAGATAGATAGATAGTAGGCCTGGGTAACAACGAAAAAAATTGTTTCTAAAATCGATTTGTTTTTTGGGGTTTTTTTGCGTTTCGTTATTTAAAAGAATTACAAAATTTTCCTTTAAAAATGTTCGGTATTTATGAAATTTCGTTATTATTAACGAATCGATTCGTTAAGATGGCGGACCCCCCGCGCATGCGCAAATCACTTCCGAAACTTCGTTATTGATGCGGGGTCGATTCGTTAAGGTAATAACGAATCGATTCGTTAAAATGGCGGACGCGATTTGAGCATGCGCAAAAACGACTTCCGAACTTTGTTATTAAATACGAATTGATTCGTTATTAAAGTAATAACGAATCGATTCGTTAAAATGGCGGACGCGATTGCACAATGCTAAATGCTCTATAAACAAAATCATTTCATAAAATAAATCAAAAAAATAATCAAATAGAACAAGATATTAAGATAAAGATATTAAATAAAAAAGTAATAAGATAAAGTAGCCAAAACTGAGTCAATAATGAAAAAAACAATAATATAATAATAAAATTTAAATAAATAAAATATAAATAATAATAAATAATAATAATTTATAAATAATAATAAGAAATATAATAAATAATATAAAATTATATAATATATACAATATAAAATAAAATTATATAATATAATAATAATTATTATATATATTATATAAATGAAATAAATAATATAAATATTTAAATTAAATATAATTAAATTTACAAAATATTTATAAAATATAATTATAAATAATAACAAAAATAATATATAAAATTAAATTATAAATTATTAATATATAAAAATAATGTTATTATAAAAACTTAGAAAGTAAATATAAGAAAGAAAGAAAGAAAAAGTAACAAAAAGTAACCAAAATTGCACTTTGAAAAATCTCTGAAAATTATCTGGGAAGTATTACATAGTACTTATAATTTCTGTGGCAGTATTGCAAGTTAAGTAAGAAGGACCAATTCCCACTGGGTGTGTGTGTGTGTGTGTGTGTGTGTGGTTGGTTGGTTGTTTAGCTTCAAAATCGAAATCATTAAGTATATAATTTAGAAATTAATATATAAATGAAAAAACATTACATTCAAAATACACAATTGTCATCCGTCCCCTAGTGAGACAGCCTCTAGGACCTCCCGGGGGGGGGGGGGGTGGGGGTGGGCTTGACCCTGGCCCCCCAGGGTTGGCTGCCTTTTTGCCTGCTGTGAGAAGGCCAAAACCCTTTCCCGGCCTGCCCCCCCCCCCCCCCGGATTGGCTGCCTGCCTGCTGCTTGATTGCATGTTGCCTGGGAGATGATGGCTCTCCACCAGCCATCATCTTCCAGGCAACATGCAATCATGCAGTATGGTGGAACGGGAAGGTTTTCGCTGATTTGTTCAATTCACCTCCTGGCAACATGGTACAATACAATATCCCGAATCGCAAAACTTTCTCTCGAACAGTCATTGCAGCTTTGTTCGAGGGATGAGTACTTGCGAGAGATGATGAGAGACTGGATACAGCATACTCATTCCGGTGGTACTAACTCGGGATTCATGGTCACAGACGCAGGAAGGAACATGATCCGGGCGGTCGAAAGTGCCGGCTTCTCAAACGTAACATGCATGGCGCATTTATTTATTTATTTATTTCACAGTTTTGTATACCGAGCTTCTCAACCTCGTTGAGGGACTCAGCCCGGTTTACAGCCATAAAAACATATACATTCATTAAAATATCATATATCACAATTACAAAAACTTTAAAATAACACTATGTCTAAAACTACTGTGGTCAGTCGTCCTATTAAGATGGATCTACATCAACTTTTGCTGCATAACTGTGTAAAAGATGGCTTCAAGGGGCCCGATGAGAACAGCGCCACCGCCGTCACTCAACTCATTGACCGCTGCCAAAGAATCGCGGGCTTCTTCCACCGTAGCTCTAAGTCCACAAAACTGGAGTGCCTCCCACAACACCAGTTACTGCAGGATGTCTCAACCCGCTGGAACTCCACCTACATCATGTTGGAGTGCATGGTGGAGCAACAGAGGGCAGTCCACGCTGTCTCACTATCAATTGAGGCTCCGATAAACAAGCTGGTCCCCAACAACCAGGAGTGGATGACCATCACTCAGCTGGTCGAGA
The DNA here is from genome assembly GCF_037176765.1 of Anolis sagrei. Taxonomy (NCBI): domain Eukaryota; kingdom Metazoa; phylum Chordata; class Lepidosauria; order Squamata; family Anolidae; genus Anolis; species Anolis sagrei. Next base: position 45,090,279 of record NC_090035.1, read on the forward strand.
TCCTAGAACCATTCAAATTAGCCACCAAACATCTTTCAGCACAGAAAGCACTACTCAGCCATGTGATCCCTGTCGTCCTGCGTTTGAAGAGGCATTTGGAGTCGCTGGGTGGACAAAGTACATTGCAATCGTCACCCTCCAACGTAACTCGCTCGGCCCCCTTGCTGTGGAAAAGCTGGTCTTCTTGAAGGCCAACTTGCCAGTTTTGGGCTATCCTCAGATTGATTTTGATAGCACGGACCCACTGATCACTACAGCCTTTTTTTGGTAAGTCGCTGGGTGGACAAAGTACATTGCAATCTATGGCTGGGCCCCTGTTGACTCCACAGGCTCAGGAGGTGGTCATAAAGTTGACTTTCGCCATCCGTAAACGTCTTCACATTTGTCTTTGGTGAAACAAAAGCTGTTTCACCCAGTTGTTGTGTGTCCTGTAGCTGTTTTTGCCCCACTACAGGGCAAGCATTTTGATAATTTTCTTTTTAAAAACTTTTACTGCTAAATATTTCTTTTATTCTTAAAAAAATTAAAAAAATATTTTTTTAAAAAGAAAACACTGCTGCACATTTGTCTTTGGTGAAACAAAAGCTGTTTCACCCAGTTGTTTTAAAACACAAAGGTTTTAAAATCAGAAACTAGTAAGTATCAAAATAGCTTCAAAGGACAGTGTGAAGAACAGTCAGATATATCTTCATGTGACATTGAAACTGGAAGCTATTACCACTCCTAATCCTTATCAATTCCCTCTTTTCTCTATGCTATAGCAAAGCCTATTATAATTCTAAATTATTATAATTATGCATGTATGTATGTGTATATGTAATATATTTACAGCATTGATATTCGGCCCTTCTCATTCAGAAGGGGACTCAGGGCGGATTACAGAACACATACACAGCAAATGTTCAATGCCATTAAACAGACAGGATAGACAACATATAGAGGTATTATATGGTATGATCCAGACTCACCTCGTAAACAAGCAGTAGTTGCCCAGAGACAAAGGAGGAAAAGAGGAATTTTTGTCCAGGACGGGGAAAAAAAGAGGGTGACCGTATAGGTCAGGGATGGGGACCGACTTACAGCTGGCATGAGAAAAAAGGGAGGGGTCAAAGGCACTCCGTCACACTTCAGGAGTACGTTCCTTTATTGCGGTCAATTCTGGGAGGGATGGGCATGCCATAGCAGTTGCACGCATAGAGCAGAGAGTTGTGGAGTAGAGGAGTGCCTCTTTTCCGGGCACCCCAGAGGCGATGCCCAACAGTTAAGGAGTCAAAGGCCAATAATACCCTTCCCAGCCTTAACCAAGTCCTCCGGGGGGGGGGGTCATTGACCCCCCGGTAGTGTCTGCAGTCATCTTTCACAGCATATCAGTCGCGCTCCAGTGAGACTGCCTGCAAGGGGCAGACGGTAACGACTGGGGAAAGGGTGTATAAAAGGGAGTTGGGGGGGGAGCGTACACAGGAGTAGAGGAGTGCCTCTTTTCCGGGCACCCCAGAGGCGATGCCCAACAGGCTGAAAGGGGAAAAAGGAAAAAAACAGGGGCACAGAGAGATTGAAGCCAAGAATACAGTGGCCATACTCTAGGTATGCTGCAGCATTATATTGGAGGAGAAAACAAACACTGTTTGGGAGGTCAAAGAGAAGAGGAAGAAACCAGGTGCCAGCCATGCATAGAAAATGTCATCCAAAGACAAAGGAAACTTCCGAGAACATCACTGTGTGGCAACACAAAGCAAAGTAAACTTGATTTTCAGTGTTCCCACATTGATTTTCCTGAATTGATTTTCAAGAAGGGCAGGAAAACAGTGGGGCACTGTATTTACAAAATGATACACTGCAATAAGTAAATAAAGTAAGTAAAAAAGTAGTTTCCAAAAAGCACTGATTGCCAGGGATAAATCCCCTTGGCAACCACAACAAAGGATCAACACTACACTACTAAAGTACTAACTACTTATTTACAATTATTTGTAATTTTTATTTGTAATATTTTTTATTTTTTTGGTAATTTTTTTAATTAAATAAAAATATTATATAACGCTAAAATAAATTGTTAAAAATAAAAATCAACAAAATGCTTGCTGGCGGTCTGCCGCAAGGCGAGCTAACACCAGTCCCAGCCCCTGTCTCTCGGCGCTCCGCCCGTGCTCTTAAATGAGTGTCCCTGTGGTCCGAAGCGTTTACTTTGAAAAAACTTGCCTAAAAGTCGCCATTAAAATCATCAATAAAAAGAAGTGCTTCCACGAAAATGTAGAGGACCGAAGTGTTTACTTTGAAAAAATTAGTGTGTTCAAAGCTGGCCGCTTGCATTAATCAAGAACGAAAGTCGGAGGTTTGAAGACGATCAGATACCGGAGGAAAGGTGTATGGGGAAAGGGTGTATGACAGGGAGTTAAGGGAGGTAAAGAGGAGGGGAAAGTGTGTATGAAAGGGAGTTAAGGGAGGTAAAGAGGAATTTTTGTCTCATTGTAGATGTCATCCTTCGATGCCATGGCAAAGTCAAATTTCCATTGGAGCGAGCGAAAGGGGCGGCAGAGATGCTGTGAAAGCTAAATGCACACATGACAACCGCAGGGCGGCCGGTAACGACTGGGGAAAGAGTTGGGGGGGGGGGAAGCGTACACAGGAGTAGAGGAGTGCCTCTTTTCCGGGCACCTCAGAGGCGATGCCCAACAGGCTGAAAGGGGACCAGCAGGGAACGACTGGGGAAAGGGTGTATGACAGGGAGGATGCTGCTGAGGGAAGAGGAGGAGACGACGACGACGACGGAGGAGGAGGAAGGAGGAGGAAAAGAAGAGACGGCGACGCTGTTGCTGCCAGGGGCCTGTTGTCGTCGCGGACGCCGTCGCCGTCGCTGCTCCTCTCCGCAGCGGCTCGGCCCAGCAAGGCCCCGGAGGAGCCCCCCACCGGCGCCCAAACAGCTGCCTTTTTGCCTGCTGTGAGAAGGCCAAAACCTTCCTGGCCTTCTCCATGCCCTCCCGGGGGGGGGGGCATTGGACATTCACAGCATTTTTCACTGCATCTTTCACAGCATCTCAGCCGTCCCCCAGTGAGACAGACTGTAACTCCTCCCGGGGGGGGGGGCTCTTGACCCTGGCCCGCCGGAATTGGCCGCCTGCTGCTTGATTACTGGGTGTAGGCCAATACCCTTCCCGGCCTTCTCCCATGCCCTCCATGCCCTCCCGGGGGGACATTGGTCAGTGCCCCCCGGGAGCGTCATGGTGTGTGCACTGATCTTTCACAGCATATCAGCCGTCCCCCAGTGAGACAGGCTCTAAGTTCTCCCGGGGGGGGGCATTGAACATTCACATACCCCCCCCCCGGGAGTGTCATGCTGTGCACTTATCTTTCACACCATCTAATCCCAGCCGTCCCCTTGTGAGACCGACTGTATGACCTCCCGGGGGGGGGGGGGGGCTTGACCCTGGCCCCCTGGGAATGGCTGGCTGCCTGCTTTGTGAAGGCCAATTCCCTTCCCGGCATTCTCCAAATTTTTTCAGGGAGGTGCCTTGACCCTGCACCCCCCTGGGATTGGCTGCCTTTTTGTCTGCTGTGGGAAGGCCAAGACCCTTCCCGGCCTTCTCCCATACCCTCCCGGGGGGACATTGGTCAGTGCCCCCCCCGGGAGTGTCATGGTGTGCACTTATCTTTCACAGCATATCAGCTGTCCCCCAGTGAGGCAGTGAGACAGTGAGACAGACTGTAAGCACATGCTTACGTTGCGTTTGAATGACCGCTCCTCTGCAGTGATGGTGCCTGGTTTCTTCCTCTTCTCTTTGTCAACCAATGCTGTGTTGATACCCCAAAGAATCTCTGGCTGTACAGGAGGTCAGGGTATGAATATGCCCATGACGTAATCGGGCTGGGCGTTTTCGTTCGTTATTTTCGTATTTAGTTATTTTGTTTTATAACGATAACACAACGATATCGATGTTTTTTTCAAACCCGGAAGTGTATTTTCTAAATCGAAGCATCATCCGCCATCTCACAGGGAGCTTGTAGCTGTCTGCCTCCCGGTCCCTGGCTGTGGATGCGGCTTGTGCCACCCTTTTTTTTGGGAGGGGAAGCATTGGGTTAAATTGATATTTTATTATTATTGTTTTTATTTTTAATATTTATAAACAATTACAAATTACTTTTAAATCATTACAACAAAATAATTTCCTTTCTTTTTTTTCCTAAACTGATGGAAGTTGTTTCCAAAATGGCGGATGCTGTCCCTCTTTTTTGGTGCCAAGGGGATTTCTCCCTGGCAATAAGTGTGTTTTGGAAATCCAGTGTTCTTTGCTTTTCTGTTAACTCAAGGTAGTTACAACCAATGACTGTCTGCGGCCTTTGTGGCCCATTTTGGTCCAGCCCTTTTTGAAAATCCACTGTTCTTTGCAGTGGCAGAGCAAGATCGAACTTGGCGCACAGAGCCAACATAACCCACTCTACATTCAGGGGACGAGTGGAGAATGATTAACGATGCATAATGGGATTTTATTTGCAGTACCTTCATGAACTGATAACCGATAAAGAACACCTTTGTAACATGCCTTTCTCAAGTAATCCTGCTTGCGCCATGTCCCCAATGTAGTTCGTAATAAATGTTAATTTGTAACACCACGAATGAGGAAGACAAGGAAGCCTTCAAGTGAATTTATGCAGCACTCCTTATATCGGGTAACACAAAAAAAAAGACAAAAAGGTAACTCATAAAGGAATGTCGAACAGAGCACAGATTTATAGAGTGCAATCAGTTTGCAAACTGTGAGCAAGTAAGATCCACTAACACCCTTAAAGCTGAGGATGATGGTTATTCAGGAGGCAAATCTGGGATGAGACATGATTTTCTTCACCAAGGGTCTTATGACTCTTATTCATTAGAGAAACGTGATGGTTGTACCATGAAGGTACATCCTCCGCCAATAGATCCAACCGATCCACACTCACCCAGTAATCAAGCAGTACTTGCCCGGAGACAAAGGAGGTAAAGAGGGAAGTTTGTTATGGGTGGATAGCAGACAGATTGGAGTTTCAGGAGCAGGGAGGGAACAACTGGGGAAAGGTTTAATAATAATAATAAGGAATAATCAAAATGCTTGCCGACAACAACTGTGCAAATATGCAGTGTATTCCTTTTTTTTCAGAATTTTTTTTAAAGAATAAAAGAAGTATGTGCAAATGTGCGGTGTTTAATTTTTTTTAAAATACTTTTTAAAAATTTTTAGAATAAAAGAAATATTTAGCAGAAAATTATCAAAATGCTTGCCCTGTAGTGGGGCAATATTTTTTAAATTTTTTTTAGAATAAAAGAAATATTATTTAGCAGTAAAATTATCTAAATGCTTGCCCTGTTAAAATAAAAATACAAATAGTGGGGCAAAAACAGCCATAGGACACACGACAACTGTGCAAATGTGGAGTGTATTCCTTTTTTTACAGTATTTTTTTAAAAAAGCAAAACTACACATGGTGATCAATAGGGGCAATCTTCCCGCATTCAGCAGGCAGTAGTAATTTAAGGCGACACAAAGCAAAGTACACATGGTGATCAATAAGGGCAATGTTCCCGCATTCAGCAGGCAGTAGTAATTTAAGGCGACACAAAGCAAAGTACACATGGTGATCAATAAGGGCAATGTTCCCGCATTCAGCAGGCAGAAGTAATTTAAGGCAACACAAAGCAAAGTACATTTTTTTGGTTTGTTTTTTGGGTGGGTTTTTTTGTGGGTTTTTTTTGTTTTCTTGTGGTGTTTTTTGTTTTGTTTTTTGGGGGATTTATTTCTTGTTTTTTGTGGGGTTACTTTTTTGTTTTTTAAATTAATTAAATAAATATATAAATAAATAATAGCAGCAGTTTTTTGGTGAGTTTCTTTGTTTTCCTTTTTTAAACAATTAAATAAATAAATAATAGCAGTTGTTCTCTAATAAATATTTTTTTTGGTTTTTTGTGGGTCTTTTTTTGTTTTTTGGGGGGTTTTGTGGTTTTTTCAGGTTTTTTGTGGGGGTTTTTTGTGGATTTATTTCTTGTTTTATGTGGGTTTTTTTGTAAATTAAATAAATATATAAATAAATAATAGCAGCAGTTTTTTGGTGAGTTTATTTGTTTTCCTTTTTTAAATAATTAAATAAATAAATAATAGCAGCTGTTTTCTCTAATAAATATTAAAATATAAGTCCCTTCATTTTTAATGGGTTTTTCATAAGTTTTTTTGTGGGGTTTTTTGTGTTTTTTTTATGAGGTAGGTAGTTTGTTTATGGGTAAGAGAGTTGGGGGGGGGAAGCATACGCAGGAGTACAGGAGTGCCTCTTCTCTGGGCACCCCAGAGGCGATGCCCAACAGGCTGAAAGGGGACCGGCAGGGAATGACTGGGGAAAGATGGACAGAGATGCTGTGAAAGCAAAGTGCACAAAGGACAACCCCAGGGGCAGTAGGGAACGACGGCTCTCTTGTTATGAATGCCCTACGCAGGCGCCCTCTTTTCCGGGCACCCCAGAGAGACGTAGCCTGAAAAGTGGACTTTGGCCACAACAGGAGGTAAGGGAGTTGGGGGAAAGCGTACACAGTACACAGCGCACACACTACACAACACTGTGAAAGCGAGTAAACGTGCACATGACAACCGCAGGGCAGCCGGTGACGACTGGGGAAAGAGTTGGGGGGGGGGGGAAGCGTACACAGGAGTACAGGAGTGTCTCTTCTCCGGGCACTCCAGAGGCAATGCCCAATAGGCTGAAAGGGGACCGGCCGGGAAAGATGGGCAGAGATGCTGTGAAAGCAAAGTGCACAAATGACAACCCCAGGGGCGGTAGGGAACGACGGCTCCCTTGTTATGAATGCCCTACGCAGGCGCCCTCTTTTCCGGGCACCCCAGAGAGACGTAGCCTGAGAAGTGGACTTTGGCCACAACAGGAGGTAAGGGAGTTGGGGGAAAGCGTACACAGTAAACAGCGCGCACACTACACAACACTGTGAAAGCTAGTAAATGTACACATGACAACTGCAGGGCAACCGGTGACGACTGGGGAAAGAGTTGGGGGGGAGGCGTACACAGGAGTACAGGAGTGCCTCTTTTCCGGGCACGCCAGAGGTGATGCCCAACAGGCTGAAAGGGGACCGGCAGGGAACGACTGGGGAAAGGGTGTATAAAAGGGAGTTGGGGGGGAAAGCGTACACAGGAGTAGAGGAGTGCCTCTTTTCCAGGCACCCCAGAGGCGATGCCCAACAGGCTGAAAGGGGACCGGCAGGAAACGACTGGGGAAAGGGTGTATGAAAGGGAGTTGGGGGGGGGGGAAGTGTACACACAGGAGTAGAGGAGTGCCTCTTTTCCGGGCACCCCAGAGGCGATGCCCAACAGGCTGAAAGGGGACCGGCAGGAAACGACTGGGGAAAGGGTGTATGAAAGGGAGTTGGGGGGGAGGGTTCCAGAGTAATTGCAGTGCTTGATTTGGGATGGCAATTTGCATCACATTGCATTGCATTGCATCACGGGATGAAGTACTGGCCTACACACAGCAGCCAAGAAGACAGTTCAAACCAGATAATTCGTACATTTTCCGAAATGGCAAGAGAAGACTCACAGAACTGCCCTGCAAGAAATCGTGCTTGAGAAGAAGTATCGACGACTAATTGCAGAAAGCTTCCCAAATCCACCTAGAACGAAACTCTTGCAGGCTAAGGGAAAGCACATTGGTTCCACCACGGAGGAGTGCACTAATAAAGTAGTAAAGCACACACACGACCACCACAACACAGCAGACATACTGAGAACCCTCAAGGAGAGGAAACCTACGGTAAGCTCCAGAGGTTGGAGAGTATGCAACTGAAGCAGACTCTTGAAAACCTTGGAAGGCTCAGAACAAGCAAGAAGCATTGAGCATAGGATACTGTATTCCAGTTGAAACTCTGCGAAAAAAGAACTTGCCTACACAAAGCAGCCAGGCAGACACAACCCTCTCGGTACCATACTACTAAAGCGTTAGGAAAACTAGTTTCTTAGGAGTACTCCTTTTTTTATAAACAAAAAGAAATTAGGAGGCCACCCAGGAATTTTACACATAAGGTGATGTGAGACAATCAGAATAATTCCGGATGACAGCGCACGTAAACAGAACTTTGTAATGCATCGGAAGATGGGAAAGATGATTACAGATTTCAGAACTAATGATCACATAGTAGTCCAGGAGGGAAGAGAAACGGAGATTGTAACACTTGCACCAGACATAAAAAAAAGTAACAAAACAATTACAAAACTTGGAGTCATTCATTTGATTCTTCATTGATCCTCAAACTATTACAAAATGGCTCTATACTCGATTGTAAAATAATTTAAATACAAATAATTGACGAAATACAAAATTACCGAACGAAACTGGCCAAGCCTAAGTCTTTCGAGGAAACAGAAAGCAAAGTAAAATTGATTTTCAATAAGTGCTGGACCCCAAAGGGCCAATGTCTCCGCAATAAGTGCTGGGATTTATTGAAAGTGCGGCCAATGTCTCCGCATGCAGCATGTGTGTGTCTGTGTAACTCATTTGAGGGTAAAATAAAGCAAAGTAACATTGATGTTCAATAAGAGCTGGGATTTATTAAAAGTGCAGCCAATGTCCCCGCATGCAGCAGGTGTGTGTGTCTGTGTAACTCATTTAAGGGTAAAGTAAAGCAAAGTAATATTGATTTTCAATAAGTTCTGGGATTTATTAAAAGTGTGGCCAATGTCACCGCATGCAGCAGGTGTGTGTGTCTGTGTAACTCAGTTGAGGTAAAAGTAAAGCAAAGCAAAATTGATTTTCAATAAGTGCTGGACCCCAAAGGGCCAATGTCCCCGCAGAAAGCAGGTGTGTGTGTGCGGGCAGGGGCTGTGGGAAGGGGCTCTGGGAATGCCTGCCTGCTTGCCTGCTGTGAAAGCTAAATGGATCTTGGGATCGAGCTGGCGGTCCGCCGCGAGGCGAGTTACCGCCTGTCCCAGCCCCTGCCTCTCGGCGCTCCCCCCATGCTCTTAAATGAGTGTCCCGGGGGTCCGAAGCATTTACTTTGAAAAAATTAGTGAGTTCAAAGCTGGCCTAAAAAAAAAACTTGCCTAAAAAAAACTTGCCTAAAAAACTTGCCTAAAAGTCACCATTAAAATCATCAATAAAAAGAAGTGCTTCCATGAAAATGTAGAGGACCGAAGCGTTTACTTTGAAAAAATTAGTGTATTCAAAGCTGGCCGCTTGCATTAATCAAGAACGAAAGTCGGAGGTTTGAAGACGATCAGATACCGTCGTTGTTCCGACCACAAACGATGCCAACTAGCCATCCACCACAGGAGGCCATGGGCAAGTCAATACGGGCCGCACTGGTTGGAACTACACAAATGAAATGCTTGCCCTGTAGCGGGGCAAAAACAGCTACAGGGCAAATGTGCAGCAGTGTTATCTTTTTTAAAAATATTTTTAAAATAATTTTTAATTTTTTTAAGAATAAAAGAAGTATTTAGCAGGAAAAGTTAAAAAAAAGAAAATAATCAAAATGCTTGCCGACAACAACTGTGCAAATGTGCAGTGTATTCCTTTTTTTCAGTATTTATTTTTTTTAAAGAATAAAAGAAGTATGTGCAAATGTGCAGTGTTTTTTTTTTTTGGAAATAATTTTTAAATTTTTTTTTAGAATGGTGATGATCTACAAGGGCAATGTTCCCGCATACAGCAGGCAATAGTTATTTTAGCGTACACTGGAGTAGAGGAGTGCCTCTTTTCCGGGCACACCAGAGGCAATGCCCAATAGGCTGAAAGGGGACCGGCTGGGAACGACTGGGGAAATGGTGTATGAAAGGGAGTTGGAGGGAAACGTACACAGGAGTAGAGGAGTGCCTCTTTTCCAGGCACCCCAGAGGCGATGCCCAACAGGCAGAAAGGGGATCGGCAGGGAACAACTGGGGAAAGGGTGTATGAAAGGGACTTGGGAGTTGGGGGGAAGTGTACACACAGGAGTAGAGGAGTGCCTCTTTTCCGGGCACCCCAGAGGTGAAGCCCAACAGGCTGAAAGGGGACTGGCCGGGAACGACTGGGGAAAGGGTGTACGAAAGGGAGTTGGGGGAAGCGGACAGGAGTACTTTGGTCACATCATGAGGAAAGGGGAAGTCAAGCTGGGCTTTGACAAGGAATGCCCGCCCTCGATGGAGGGGGACGGCAGAGATGCTGTGAAAGGTAAATGCACACCTGACAAACGGAAAGGGGCCCTGGGAATGATGACAGAGCTCCCCTGTTACAGAGGCGATGCACAACAGGCAGAAAGGGGACCGTTGTTTTTCAAAAAGAAAAAAATGTTTTTCAAAGTTTCGATGTTCTCGCATTCAGCAGGCAGTAGTAATTTAAGGCAACACAAAGCAAGGTACACATGGTGATCAATGAGGGCAATGTTCCCGCATTCAGCAGGCAGTAGTAATTTAAGGCAACACAAAGCAAGGTACACATGGTGATCAATGAGGGCAATGTTCCCGCATTCAGCAGGCAGTAGTAATTTAAGGCAACACAAAGCAAAGTAGTACACATCAGGACAATGTTCCCGCATTCAGCAGGGAGTAGTAATTTAAGGCAACACAAAGCAAGGTACACATGGTGATCAATGAGGGCAATGTTCCCACATTCAGCAGGCAATATACCGATCTACGGGACAGAGCAAGGGTTGCTGTCGAAATCAATCTCTGGGTAGCCCAAAAGTGGCAAGTTGGCCTTTAAGAACGCAATATCTTCCATCTACTCAGATCAATCAGCAAGACTACTGATAAACTCTCAACCCTCAGGGAAAATCCAGATTTCGAAAGGAACAAGGCAGGGATGTCCCCTCTCCCCACTGTTGTTTATCCTGGCCCTGGAAACCCTGCTGAAAACAATCAAAGAGGATAAAACAATCAAAGGAATGAAGATCGCATCTCAAGAATATAAGGTCAGAGCGTACGCCGACGATGTGATTTGCATTATCGAAGATCCGCTTAACAACATACAAAGATGGCTCCCCACATTAGAAGATTTCGGTAAGGTATCGGGCTTCAGAATAAACAAAAGCAAGACAATTATATTAGCAAAGAACATGGAGCTGGCTAAACAGGCCGAACTGAAAAGGCTAACGGGCCTAGAGATTAGCAAAAGAATCAAATACCTCGGGATTTGGCTTACGGCCAGCAATGCTCAATTGTTTAAAAACAATTACAAAGCAACCTGGAAGAAGGTTCAAACAGACCTAGCGCAGTGGAAATTTTTGAACCTCTCGCTCCTGGAGAAAATAGGACTCATTAAAATGACCATCTTGCCAAGGCTCCTTTATCTTTTCATTAATCTACCCATCATAAGAAACAACAAAGTTTTTGAAAGTTGGAACAAAGACCTTAAAAAATGTATCTGGAGTGGGAAAAAACCCAGATTGAAACACCGTGTAATGGTGGATAGAAGGGAGAGAGGAGGCTTTGGCCTCCCCAGCTTACAAACTTATTTTGAGGCTTGCGCCCTAGTGTGGGTGAAGGACTGGGCCAAGCTTACAAACAAAAAAATACTAACGTTAGAGGGGTTCAATCTTAGGGTGGGATGGCATGCGTACCTGTGGTACGACAGGTCTAAACTGGAGGAGAACTTTGGTAACCATTTCATTAGATCTAGCCTGCTTAGAATTTGGAACAAGTACAGGAAACATTTTTACACCAAAACCCCCCAGTGGCTCTCCCCGATCGAGGCGAAACAAAGACGCTTGTAAGGTTGGCAACACTGGCCAACCTACAAGGATGTATTGGTCAAAGACAATGAAAACAAAACATGGAAGCTGAAACATCAGGAAGAATTAACGCGGAAGTTTAAAAATCTCACGTGGCTACAATACTTCCAGCTCCGAGAAACTTTCAAGCAAGATGGGAAGACCGGGTTTGAAGAAAAAACATCACCCTGGGACGCTGTGCTGAATACGGAAAAGAAGCCCATTACTAAACTTTATAACCAACTACTTATCTGGGAAACAGAAAGAGAGGAAATTAAAAACTGCATGGTTCAATGGGCCAAAAATATAGGGCGCCCAATAAAACTACAAGAATGGCAACTAGTTTGGAGAAAAAAACTCAAGTACTCCTATTCCACAGTGATAAAAGAGAACTGGCTAAAAACATTTCATAGATGGTACCTAACACCATACAAACTCAGCCAGATGTATAAAAATCTAAAGAACTCATGCTGGAAGTGTAAAGAACAGCCAGGCACCTACTTTCATATGTGGTGGTCCTGCCCAGTCGTGAAGAAGTATTGGCAAGGTGTTCAGGAAGAGGCACAAAAAATTCTTAAGATCAAAATCCCAAGAAAGCCTGAATATTTCTTATTAGGGCTCATGGATGAAGACCTCAAATTAAGCCCCAATGAAGACATTCTCTGGACGTACTTATCGACAGCCGCACGAATAGTGCTGGCACGACATTGGAAAGAAAACCAGATCCCCGCTGTGGAAGAATGGTTAGTGAAAATCTCGGAATTTAGGGACATGGATAAGCTGACCTTCCTGCTGAAATCCAGCTCCGGAAAGCCAATCAAGCAGACCGACTGGTCGAATTTGGACAAATACGAAATAAAGAAACTTGAATCTTAAAGGGTTTAGCCTATAAGAAGAGACATGATATCTAATTCGCATAAATACTTAGGTGCCCGATAAGACCGGAGATTCCAGGAAATCCCCGGTAAATTCTAGCTGAATACACTCTGGATGGAAACCAAATGGAAGTCTCCGCCCCCATCCTCCAAAACGAGGATGGACTGCGGCCATTTGTTTGTTAGTCTGTTTTTTAAGTGTCACCCCTATTTCTCTCTCACCCTTCCACATTTCCCTCCCGCCCCTCTCTCTCCCAGCCTTAGTCTCCCCATCCCCAGATCCCCTATCCTTTTCCTTTTTTCTTGACGGTGAGATATTTATACTAGGATTTTGTATATTGGAACAAGTAAATGTATTTGTATCTATGTTTCTATTTTTCTAAAACCAATAAAGAATATTAAAAAAAAAAAGAAGACCAGCTTCTCCACCGCAAGGGGGTCGAGCGAGGTACGTTGGAGGGTGACGACATCTCCTGCCAGGCTGAAGAACCTCTCACTCTGCACGCTAGTTGGTGGGCAGCTGAGAAACTTGCGTGCAACAGTTGAGAGGTCAGGCCATGTATTGCTTCGGGAGGACCAGTATGCCAATGGATCGCTGGGTACAATCTCCTGAGGCTCCTCAAAGTAACGATTGACAGAGAACTCTGCCGAGTCAATCTTTGCCACCTGGGCCGACAAAGATGTTCCTTGCCCTGCCATGAAAACGATACTGTCGGTTATGAAATGCTCCGCTCTCCTCTTTTTCAGCTGCAATGCTCTTCCTTCATCCCTGGTAGGTGGCAAGGTGGGACTAATGTTATTGGTGCTGCTGTAACCGCTGGTGTTTCGGGGAGTAACAGCAGCAGGAATTTCCTCTGAGCGTTCCCCCACCCTCCGAGAGTATTCTTCTCTCACGAGCGAGAGAAGTTCGGCCTTCCACTTTGGCAGTTCTTTGGGGCAGACAGAGTCCTTGATGCAAGGGTCGCAGAGTGCTGCCAAAACATGAGTCTTACTCTCCGTCAACGGTAGAAGACGTTTACGGAGGGCCAAATTCAACTTTCTGACCACCTCCTGGGCCTGTGGAGTCAAGGGCCCAGCCATACACTGCAATGTACTTTGTCCACCCAGCGACTCCAAATGGCTCTTCAAACGCAAAACGAATGGGACCACATGGCTGAGTAGTGCTTTCTGTCCTGAAAGTTTTTCAGTGGCCAGTTTGAATGGTTCTAGGATCTCAACCAGCTGAGTGATGGTCATCCACTCCTGGTTGTTGGGGACCAGCTTGTTTATCGGAGCCGCAATTGACAGCGAGACAGTGTGGACTGCCCTCTGTTGCTCCACCATGCGCTCCAACATGATGTAGGTGGAGTTCCAGCGGGTGGGGACATCCTGCAGTAACCGGTGTTGTGGGAGGCACTCCAGGATCTGCCTGTCACGCAGCAGTTTTGCGGACTTAGAGCTACGGTGGAAGAAGCCCACGATTCTGCGGCAGCGCTCAATGAGTTGAGTGACGGCGGTGGCGCTGTTCTCATCGGGCCCCTTGAAGCCATCTTTTACGCAGTTATGCAGCAAGTGCGCCATGCATGTTACGTTTGAGAAGCCGGCACTTTCGACCACCCACATCATGTTCCTTCCTGCGTCTGTGACCATGAATCCCAAGTTAGTACCACCGGAATGAGTATGCCGCATCCAGTGTCTCATCATCTCTCGCAAGTACTCAGAAATGGTGTAGGCCCTGTGATCCGTATCGATCACCTCCAGTGACAGGAGTGCCCAACGATGACCCGAGTCTAGGCAACCCTCCGTCTCCCACCAGTGCGCGGTCAGGGACAAATAGGAATGCCCTCCTCCCGTGCTCGTCCAAATGTCTGAGGTGAAATGTACATGGACGGGTTGTGATTTGTTCAACAGGGTTCTGAGATGTTGCTAGCATCCCTCGAACAAAGCGGGAATGACCATTCGAGAGAAAGTTCTGCAACTTGGGATATTGTACCATGGTGCCAGGAGGTGAACAAATCGGTGGAACCCTTCCCGTTCCACCATACGGAAGGGCTGGTGGTCCAGAGCCATCATCTCTCCCAGGTGACGTGTTATTTCCTTCACTGATGGCGGCTTAAATCCAGATCTCACCCTTGTAACTTGCAGGCCCCAAGCATCGATGGTTTTCTGCATGGGGCCTGTTGGTGTGGTTGGAGTGCTCTGTGTACTGCTGCATGTGCTGCCGACTTCTACTGCGTCCAACTTCACATTTGGGTGGTTTCTCTTTATGTGCATCCTTAGCCCTGTTGTGGCAAGATGCCTCATATCTTTTCCTCTGCTGACGCTCACACCGCAATGCCTGCAAACTGCCAAAGTGGCCCTCTGATTATGGATGTCGTAATGATCCCATAGGAGCGATCACGGCCTACCCCTACTATGCACTTCAGGTGCACTCATGCTCGTGTTTGGACTGTCGGTGTTGGTGGAAGGGAGTATAATTGTTGGTTGTTTCTGTAGCTCGCCCTCCAGCAGCATGCAGTCCTCTTGATCACTAATTCCTGTGGTGGAAGCAGATTCCATATTGTCTTCCTCCCATTCCTCTGACACGTCCGCCTCCTCGCCCTCCTCTTCATAACAAGTAGTATCAGAGGTACTTGGAAGGACATCAGGATCTGAACGTAGAGTCTTTCGAACTGATGAAGAAGAAGGTTCTGCCATCTCACAGCTGGTTGAAGGATCTGTGGGTGTTTCAATAACCATCTCGTTGGATGAATGTTCCCTTCTTGTCAATGTGTTCATCTTCAGTCCCCTGCCTTTCTTAGGTATTTGCTATAGCACTTGGCCCTTGCAACTAGAAAAGCCAGGAAGGAAGCGTTTCATCACACTGGTTGGAACTACACAAATAATGAGCAAAAGGACCGCACTGGTTGGAACTACACAAATAATGAGCAAGCACTGTCTTATAGCACTTTGTGTTGGCCAAAGGACTGCACTGGAACTACACAAATAATGAGCGAGCACTGTCTTATAGCACTTTGTGTTGGCCAAAGGACTGCACTGGAACTACACAAATAATGAGCGAGCACTGTATTATAGCACTTTGTGTTGGCAAAAGGACCGCACTGGTTGGAACTACACAATTGAAATGCTTGCCCTGTTGTGGAGCAAACACAGCCACAGGACAGGGACAAACGCACACGCAGGCACAGAAGTTTCTTTTTTAAGAATATTTTTTGAATTTTTTGAAGAATAAAAGAAATATATTTTTCAGAAATATTTAAAAATGGAAAATTAACAAAACGCTTGCCCTGTTGTGGAGCGAACACAGCCACAGGACAGGGACATACGCACACGCAGGCACACAAGTTTCTTTTCTTTTTTTAGAATATTTTTTGAATTTTTTGAAGAATAAAAGAAATATATTTTTCAGAAATATTTAAAAATGGAAAATTAACAAAACGCTTGCCCTGTTGTGGAGCGAACACAGCCACAGGACAGGGACAAATGCACACGCAGGCACACAAGTTTCTTTTCATTTTTAGAATATTTTTTGAATTTTTTGAAGAATAAAAGAAATATATTTTTCAGAAATATTTAAAAATGGAAAATTAACAAAACGCTTGCCCTGTTGTGGAACGAACACAGCCACAGGACAGGGACAAATGCACACGCAGGCACAAGTTTCTTTTCTTTTTTTAGAATATTTTTTGAATTTTTTGAAGAATAAAAAATATATTTTTCAGAAATATTTAAAAATGGAAAATTAACAAAACGCTTGCCCTGTTGTGGAGCGAACACAGCCACAGAACAGGGACAAACGCACACGCAGGCACACAAGTTTTTTTTTCTTTTTTTAGAAAATTTTTTGAAATTTTTGAAGAATAAAAGAAATATTTTTCAGAAATATTTAAAAATGGAAAATTAACAAAAAATTTGAATTTTTTGAAGAATAAAAGAGATATTTTTCAGAAATATTTAAAAATGTAGGGCGAAAACAGGGCAAAGCCTCCCCGCTGCTCCCAGCCCAGGGAATGAATGCAAGCAATGAATGAATGCAAGCAAGCCAAGCCTCCCTCCCGAACCTCCCGTCTCCTCGCCTTCCCCAGCAATGAGCAATACGGCCACGCGGAGCCGCTTTTAAAGGGCAGCCCGCCCAATCACAATGAGCCACGGTGCTTGGGAGCGCCGGATTGGCTCCCATCGCACCCAGCATCCTCCATCCCTAAAACGTCATTTCCGAAATGGGCGGAAGCTCGTAAAAAAGATGGAGGATGCCGTTTCGATATGTAAAAACACTTCCGGGTTTGAAAATAAGTTTTGTAATCATTTTGTAATTGTTAAAAATAACGAATATTTAACGAATTACAAAATTAACGAACGAAACCGCCCAGGCCTAATAGATAGATAGATAGATAGATAGATGATAGATAGATTCCTTTAAGACCAATAGGTTCCCTGTATCTGCAAGCATATATCCCCCCTTGAAACTCCCAATGTTCATTTGTTCAGTCGTCTCCGACTCTTCGTGACCTCATGGACCAGCCCACGCCAGAGCTCCCTGTCGGCCGTTACCACCCCCAGCTCCCTCAAGGTCAGTCCAGTCACTTCAAGGATGCCATCTTGCCCTTGGTCGGCCCCTCTTCCTTTTGCCTTCTACTTTCCCCAGCATAATTGTCTTCTCTAGGCTTTCCTGTTTCCTCATGATGTGGCCAAAGAACTTCAACTTTGTCTCTAGTATCTTTCCCTCCAGTGAGCAGTCGGGCTTTATTTCCTGAAGGATGGACTGGTTGGATCTTCTCGCAGTCCAAGGCACTCTCAGAACTTTCCTCCAGCACCACAGCTCAAAAGCATCGATCTTCCTTCGCTCAGCCTTCTCTAAGGTCCAGCTCTCACATCTGTAGGTTACTACAGGGAATACCATGGCTTTGACTAGGCGGACCTTTGTTGCCAGTCTGATGTCTCTACTTTTTACTATTTTATCGAGACTGGACATTGCTCTCCTCCCAAGAAGTAAGCGACTTCTGATTTCCTGGCTACAGTCTGCATCTGCAGTAATCTTTGCACCTAGAAATACAAAGTCTGTCACGGCCTCCACGGTTTTTCCCTCTATTTTCCAGTTGTCAATCATTCTTGTTGCCATAATCTTGGTTTTTTTTATGTTTAGCTCCAACCCGGCTTTTGCGTTTTGTTCTTTCACCTTGATTAGAAGGCTCCTCAGCTCCTCCTCGCTTTCGGCCATCAGAGTGGTGTCATCTGCATATCTGAAGTTGTTAATGTTTCTTCCAGCCATTTTCACCCCAGCTTTGCATTCATCCAGCCCGCACATCGCATGATGTGTTCTGCATACAAGTTAAAAAGGTTTGGTGAGAGTATGCAGCCTTGCTGGACGCCTTTCCCAATCTTGAACCAGTCTGTTGTTCCGTGGTCAGTTCTGACTGTTGCTACTTGGTCCTTGTACAGATTCCTCAGGAGAGAGACAAGGTGGCTTGGGATGCCCATCCCACTAAGAACTTGCCACAATTTATTATGATCCACACAGTCAAAGGCTTTAGAATAGTAAATGAAGCAGAAGTAGATGTTTTTCTGAAACTCCCTGCCTTTCTCCATTATCCAGCGGATATTGGCAATCTGGTCTCTCGTTCCTCTGCCTTTTCTAAATCCTGCTTGAACATCTGGCAACTCTCGCTCCATGTATTGCTGGAGTCTTCCTTGCAGGATCTTGAGCATTACCTTACTGGCATGAGAAATAAGGGCCACTGTACGGAAGTTGGAGCAGTCTTTCGCATTTCCCTTTTTTGGTATGGGGATATAAGTTGATTTTTTCCAGTCTGGTGGCCATTCTTGTGTTTTCCATATTTGCTGGCATATGGCATGCATCACCTTGACAGCATCATCTTTTAAGATTTTAAACAGTTCAGCTGGGATCCTGTCGTCTCCTGCTGCCTTGTTGTTAGCAATGCTTCTTAAGGCCCATTCAACCTCACTCCTCAGGATGTCTGGTTCTAATTCATTCACCACACCGTCAAAACTATCCTCAATATTATTATCCTTCTCTTGATCTCTTCCGCTTCCTTCTCTTGATCTCTTCCGCTTCTGTTAGGTCCCTGCCATCTTTGTTTCTTATCATACCAATTTTTGCCTGAAATTTACCTTCAATGTTTCTAATTTTCTGGAAGAGGTCTCTTGTCCTTCCTATTCTGTTGTCTTCTTCCACTTCCATGCATTGCTTATTTAAAAATAGTTCCTTCTCTCTTCTGGCTAACCTCTGGAATTGCACATTTAACTGGGCATATCTCCCCTTATCACTGTTTCCTTTTGCTTTCCTCCTTTCTTGGGTTACTTCCAGTGTCTCAGCAGACAACCATTTTGCCTTCTTGGTTTTCTTTTTCTTTGGAACGTACTTTGTTGCCGTCTCCTGAACAATATCGCGGACTTCTGTCCATAGTTCTTCTGGGACTCTGTTTACTAAATCTAGTCCTTCAAGTCTGTTCTTCACTTCCACTGTATATTCGCTAGGAATGTTAGTGAGATCATATCTAAATGGTCTGTGTATTTTCCCTGATCTCTTTAGTTTTATTCTAACTGAGCAATAAGAAGTTCGTGATCTGAGCTACAATCAGCCCCAGGTCTTGTTTTCACCGACTGGATGGATGGACCTCACCAGATGGTCAACACCGAAATCAGATTGACTACATCTGTCCGCCACCTTTGGCTGCAAAGGATGTAGTCAATCTGATTTCGGTGTTGACCATCTGGTGAGGGCCATGTATAAAGCCGTCTTTTAGGTTGTTGGAAGAGAGTGTTTGTTATACACAGCGAGTTTTCCTGGCAAAATTCTATCAGCCTGCGTCCCGCTTCATTTTGTTCTCCCAGACCATGCTTGCCTGTGATCCCTGTTGTCATTTGACTTCCCACCTTGGCATTCCAGTCTCCTGTAATGAAAATAATGTCTCTTTTTGGTGTATTATCCAGTAGGTCCTGCAGATCCTCATAGAACTGATCTACTTCTGCTTCTTCAGCAGCTGTGGTTGGGGCGTATATTTGGATCACTGTAATGTAATGAAACTCCCAATAGGATACCCATATAAGAGTATAGATATAGATAGATAGAAATATAGAAAGATTAGATAGATAGATAGATAGATAGATAGATAGATAGAGATTGATCCCTTGAGACCAACAGGTCCCCCATATCCGCAAGCTCACCCCTCCGGCCTTGATGAGCTTGCGCTGGAAGTCCTTGGTGGGGTTATTGAAGGTCAGCTTCTCACACCGCAAGTGATTGACAGGCGGATTCCCCTCCAGATTCAGGAAGAGATCGTAGGTGAAGCAGACTTTCTTAGGCTCCTCCTGAAACATTAATATTATTTACCGTTATTAGTAATTTTATTTATCATTGTAATAATATTATTGGCAACTATTTATTATTATTATTAATAATAATAATAATAAAATTATTATTTATTATTTAAAACATTTATATTCCACCCTTCTCACCATGAAGGGGACTCAGGTTGGAGCACAGCATATATACGGCAAACATTCAATGCCGGGACTCAAATTCTTATATACATACATAAACATTAAAAACATTTACCAAATATTACAATACACCATTTAAAACCGTCTTGGTTCATCCATGTCAAATCTTTTTGGCCTAGTCATCTTTCCTATTGCCGTTTTACGAGGTAACTCTCTGGCATTACCTTGTTGATGAAGTGGACCTCAATGGGCATAATGAATCCAGCGTAGCCGGACTCCTCCACTTTGTAGGGCGGCTCTTTGCAGACTGAGGAAGGAAGAGGGAAAGGCATCATTATGATGATGATGGTGATTATGCAAGGCAGGGCAGCAATAATGACGTTCAAGATTCCTTAAGGGATTGCATTGCAGGGTAAGGTATGCATTATGCAAATAATCTAGAACAAGGGAATGATGGGTAAGTGAGCACCAAGAGTGATGGGCAAGGCACATACTTCCTGATGGGAAGAACTGTTTTTTAAGCAGAGGCTGGATGGTCCTCTGTTGGGAGGAGTCAGATGGTGTCTTTCCTTGCCTGGCATAAATAGGGTTGGAATGGATGGTTCTCTGTTCTATTTTCAACACTAGGATTCTATGATATGTATCTGTCCTATATCTATCCTTAATAATATGTATCTCAATCTATGGCTAGATTGTATCTCAATCTATGGCTAGATGGCCAACTGTCAGGAGGGCTTTAGTGGTGTCTTATTGTCTTACAAGATGTTGAACCAGATGGCCCGTGAGATCCCGTCCAACTCTAGGTTAATATAATAATATAAAGTAAGAATAATAAATGTAATAATGACAATTAATATAATAACAATATTACTTATTTATTTATCATGTCATCCGCAACCAGAACATTGTATTACATTTCTAGCAGAACAAAACAAACAAACAGACAAAAAAAAACACAGATTTTGCAAACTTGGTAGTGGATTAAATGTCCTTTGACCAGTATCTGGCCACTTGGAGTGCCTCTGGTGTTGCTGCAAGAAGGTCCTCCATCGTCCATGTGGCAGGGCTCAGGTTGCATTGCAGCAGGTGGTCAGTGGTTTGCTCTTCTCCGCACTCGCATGCTGTGGATTCCACCCTGTAGCCTCATTTCTTAAGATTGGCTATGCATCTCGTGGTGCCAGAGCGCAGTCTGTTCAGCGCCTTCCAAGTCGCCCAGTCTTCTGTGTGCCCAGGGGGGAGTCTCTCATCTGGTATCACCCACGGATTGAGGTGCTGGGTTTGAGCCTGCCACTTTTGAACTCTCGCTTGCTGAGGTGTTCCAGTGAGTGTCTCTGTAGATCTAAGAAAACTATGTCTTGATTTAAGTCGTTGACGTGCTGGCTGATACCCAAACAAGGGATGAGCTGGAGATGTCTCTGCCTTGGTCCTTTCACTATTGGCTGCCACTGCCCAGCGGATGTCAGGTGGTGCAATACTGGCTAGACAGTGTAATTTCTCCAGTGGTGTAGGGCGCAGACACCCCGTGATAATGCGGCATGTCTCATTAAGAGACACATCCACTATTTTAGTGTGGTGAGATGTGTTCCACACTGGGCATGCGTGCTCAGCAGCAGAGTAGCAGAGTAGATGTTCAGGCAGTGCTTCTTGTAGGTCAGAGAACGGTCCAGAGTGACTCCCAGGTATTTGGGTGTGCTGCAATGCTCCAGTGGGATCCCTTCCCAGGTAATCCTCAGAGCTCGGGACGCTTGTCTGTTCTTAAGGTGAAACGCACATGTCTCTGTTTTAGATGGATTGGGAATCAGTTGGTTTTCCCTGTAATAGGCAGTGAGAGCACCTAGAGCTTCGGAGAGCTTCTGTTCAACCATCTCGAAGCTCCCTGCTTGAGTGGTAATGGCACGATCATCAGCATAGATGCTCTCTGTCCCTTCTGGCAGTGGCTGGTCATTTGTGTAGATGTTGAACATGGATGGAGCAAGCACGCTCCCCTGAGGCAGGCTGTTCTTCTGTTTCCATCATCTGCTTCTCTAGCCCTGGAACTCAACAAAAAAGCTGCTGTTTTGTAGCAGGTTTCCTATGAGGCGGGTGAGGTGGTAGCCCTTTGTGATATTATACATTTTTTTTATATTATACATTTGACTGTGTGGATCATAATAAATTGTGGCAAGTTCTTAGTGGGATGGGCATCCCAAGCCACCTTGTCTCTCTCCTGAGGAATCTGTACAAGGACCAAGTAGCAACAGTAAGAACTGACCACTGAACAACAGACTGGTTCAAGATTGGGAAAGGCATACGGCAAGGCTGCATACTCTCACCCAACCTTTTTAACTTGTATGCAGAACACATCATGCGATGTGCGGGGCTTGATGAATGCAAAGCTGGGGTGAAAATGGCTGGAAGAAACATTAACAACCTCAGATATGCAGATGACACCACTCTGATGGCCGAAAGCGAGGAGGAGCTGAGGAGCCTTCTAATCAAAGTGAAAGAAGAAAGCGCAAAAGCCGGGTTGCAGCTAAACATAAAAAAAACCAAGATTATGGCAACAAGAATGATTGACAACTGGGAAATAGAGGGAGAAATCGTGGAGGCCGTGACAGACTTTGTATTTCTAGGTGCAAAGATTACTGCAGATGCAGACTGTGGCCAGGAAATCAGAAGACGCTTACTTCTTGGGAGGAGAGCAATGTCCAATCTCGATAAAATAGTGAAGAGTAGAGACATCACACTGGCAACAAAGATCCGCCTAGTCAAAGCCATGGTATTCCCTGTAGTAACCTACGGATGTGAGAGCTGGACCTTAGGGAAAGCTGAGCGAAGGAAGATAGATGCTTTTGAGCTGTGGTGTTGGAGGAAAGTTCTGAGAGTGCCTTGGACTGCGAGAAGATCCAACAAGTCCATACTTCAGGAAATAAAGCCCGACTGCTCACTGGAGGGAAGGATACTAGAGACAAAGTTGAAGTACTTTGGCCACATCATGAGGAGACAGCAAAGCCTAGAGAAGACAATTATGCTGGGGAAAGTGGAAGGTAAAAGGAAGAAGGGCCGACCAAGGGCAAGATGGATAGATGGCATCCTTGAAGTGACTGGACTGACCTTGAAGGAGCTGGTTGTGGTGACGGCTGACAGGGAGCTCTGGCGTGGGCTGGTCCATGAGGTCACGAAGAGTCGGAGACGACTGAACGAATGAACAACACAACATTTTTCTCAGGAGGAGGCGGTGGTGCACAGTATCATAGGCTTCTGAAAGGTCTATGAAGACAGCTCCTGTGATCTGCTGCTTTTCAAAGCCATCTTCTATGTGCTGAGTCAGGTTCAGCACTTGCGATGTGCAGCTTTTGCCTTTCCTGAAGCCAGCTTGCTGTGGGATCAGACATGGGTCTATTTTTTCCATAATTCTATGCAGAATAAGTCTCTCCAGAACTTTATAGAGGTGGCACAACAGGGAGATTGGTCTGTAGCTTTTTGGATCATTACATTCTTTGCCTGGCTTCAAGATGGCAATGACTCTTGCTTTCCTCCAGATTTTGGGGATCTGACAGGATGCAGTGCAGTTGTTCATCAGCTCCAGTAGCCAGCACTTTGCTTTTGTGTCAAAGTTCTTTATTTGTTCCATCCGTAGATCATCCAAGCCAGCTGCTTTGCCATTCTTACATTTGTTGAGAGCCATGTCCAATTCAGTAGATGTAAAGGATTCATGAAGGTTGTTGTTCTCAAGGTCTTGTTTTCTGGTTATTGGTTTCTTTCTTACTTTGGTGGCGACGTTGGGTATCCCGTTCTTCAAGAGTTGGTGTGCTATCTGATCTGCCTTTATGTTGGCATGGGTATTAGTTTGTGAGGGGTCATTGCTCAACCGTCTTAGCAACCTCCACGCCTTCTGGCTGCTCCTGCCCATGTCGACCTCTGTGATCAGCTTGATCCACTGTTCTTTCTTGGCTTCAGAGATGGAGGATATAATGTTCTGCGCTGCCTGAAGAGTCTGCTCACTAAATGGGTCTTCGTTGAGGAGCCTGTAGTAGTTTTCCAACAAGGCAGCTGTTTCAGGAGTAATGTCCTGAAGGTAGTTGGTTCTGCAGCCTCTCGGTATAGAGGCCCGTGAGCAGGTTTTCGCTATTTCAATAAAATGCTCGTATTCCTCAGGGATTGGCGCAACCGATGTGATCATGTCATCTAAAATGTCTGAGAATTTAGTCCAATCTGCCTTTCTGAAGTTGTATCTTCGTTTAAATCGAACTTCCTGAGGCCTTATAGTTGGGAACAGTTGGCATATTATTGGTCGGTGCTGTGTGTTTGGAATTGGTGGTCCCACTGATTTAGTGCATTGCTGTATGATGCTGTCGCTCACAAATAAGAGGTCTGGGTTATAACCTCGGTGCCATCTCCCGCTGTTGTAGGATGGGGCGAGCTTGCTATCATGGATGAGTGATAGTTGGTGCAGTTCAGACCAGGAGAGGACAGCCTCTCCATTTCTGTCCTCTTGGGCATAGCCCAATAATTGGCTAGGGCTGTTGAAGTCACCAATTACTACCACCCTTTGGTGCCTGTCAAAGTTCTCGGGGGAGGAGAAGCAGAACTCTTCTTTTGGGGGCTTATATACAGAGGTGATGGTGGAACAATATTATAACATAATATGATATATTATCTCAATGAGGTCCACAGCCAGGCTTTGATGGTATCTAATTGTATTACAGTGGGTTGGACCGGATGGCCCCTGAGGTCCCTTCCAACTCTAGGGTAATATAATACTAATAAATATAATAATAATATACAATTAATATAATAATAATAATAATAATAGTAATAAACAATATATTCTTTCACTTATGTCCATGGCCAGGTGGGCCTCTGTTGGGAGGCCTTTGATGGAGTCTCACGGGGATAATATAATAATATAAAGTAATAATAATAATATTAATAATAATATATAATATATTCTCTCAGTGACATCCATGGCCGGGTGGACTGTTGGGAGGGCTTTGATGGTGTCTTACGGGGTCATATAATAATATTTAAAGTAATAATAATAATAAATATAATTTTAACAATAGATAATATATTCTCTCAATGACGTCCACAGCCAGATGGGCCTCTGTCAGGAAAGCTTTGATGGTATCTGAGGTCCCTTCCAAGTAATACAAAATAATAATATAATAATACATGGATACAATAAATATAATAATAATAAAATATTACATCCATGGCCGGCTGAGCCTCTGTCAGGAGGGCTTCCACGGTGTCTGAGATTCCTTCCAAAAATAATAATAATAGAATAATATCAATAATAATATTGAATAATAATATTGAATAGGAGCCCTTGGTGGCACAGTGGGCTAAACCCTTGTGCTGGCAGGGCTGAAGACCAATAGGTTGCACGTTCAAATCCAGGGACAGCGCGTATGAGCTCCCTCTATCAACTCCAGCTTCCCATGCAGCAACATGAGAGAAGCCTCCCACAGGGATGGTAAAACATCAAAAACATCTGGGTGTTCCCTGAGCAATGTCCTTGCAAACGGCCAATTCTCTCACACCAGAAGCAACTGGCAGTTTCTCAAGTTGCTCCTGACACAAGATAATAATAATAATAATAATAATAATAATAAATATATTCTTTCAATGACACCCACGGCCAGCTGAGCCTAATTCAGGAGGACTTTGATGGTGCCTGAGGTTCCTTCCAATTATAATAATATTAGTAATAGCAACCATAATACTAATAATATAGGGCTCACCCCTCTTGGGCTTGGGGAAGCTCTGGTGCAGGCGGAAGACGACCCTCTCAATGAAGTGCTGGATCTCGAATTGCTCGGGCCCACGGACAAAAACCATCCAGTCGTGGGTGAAGCCCTCCGTGGTCGGCTTCTTGCGCAGCTGTGCCCGG
Source organism: Anolis sagrei (assembly GCF_037176765.1). Lineage (NCBI taxonomy): Eukaryota > Metazoa > Chordata > Lepidosauria > Squamata > Anolidae > Anolis > Anolis sagrei. Next base: position 45,116,179 of record NC_090035.1, read on the forward strand.
TGACCCAGCTCCAGCTTCACCTGCACTGTGCACTGTAAGGCAAGCCCCGCCCACTATTCAAATACGGGCGCAAACAGGCTCCGCTCCCTTAGAGAATAGACTCCTTCAAAACAACCAAGCAGGTTATAAGCCACGCCCACTATTAAAAATCCCCAGGGAGGAGGCGTGGCCTAATGGTCTGCTCATGCCTCCAATAGTAGAGGCATGGCTTAAAGGAGGGACCCAAGTCAACACAGCCAAGCAGGCTACAAGCCCCGCCCACTATTCAAATCCCCATTCCGACCCCATCCCTCAGAAAGAAAGCCCCGCCTACTATTCAAATCCCAGTCCAGAAAGAAGAGTTCAGCCAGGCCTTTCGCCTGGAGGCGTGGATTAGAGAATACCTGAGACAGGACAAGGGGGCGTGGCCTCCACACCCATCCATCCAGGGCAGACACTTGGCTTAGAGACGGGATCCAAGTCAAAACAGCAGACCACAAGTCCCGCCCACTAATCAAATCCCCACTGGCTCCTCTCCCAAGGAGGCATGGCTTAAATGAGAAACCAAAGTCAAGGCAGCCAAGCAGCCTACAAATCCCGCCAGCTATTTAAATCTACATTCTGGTCGCTCGCATCAGGAGGCGTGGCTTACAGGAGGGACTCAAGTCAAAACAGCCAAGCAGGTTACAAGCCACGCCTACTATTCAAATCCTCACTCCAGAAAGGGGAGGAGTTCACGATGCCCGCCCCTTATCAGGGAGGAGGCGTAGCTTAGAGGTGCCCAAGCAGCTATAAGCCCCGCCCACTATTGAAATCTAGAGTGATCATACAGGCCCCGCCCCTCGCCAGGCCTGGAGAGGGGCGTGGCCGCCCAACACCGCGTCCAATAGCGGCGCAGGCCTTCCTTGAGCGTGAAAGAGGGGGCATGGGTCCCAGGGGCCCCGCCCCCTGAATGAGAAATAAAGGCGCCCTGGGGAACCCATCCACTCTCCGTCCTCTGCAGGCAGGGGCGTGGCTTGGTTGACCAATGGGGAGGGGGAAGGTGGGCGGCCCCGCCCACCTGGTTGTCCATGGTTGCCAGTCCTCCTCCTTCTCCTCGTCTTCCTCGCGGCGGGGCTTAGGCCTGGTCGGCCCTGGGTTCAAGGCCGCTGCGCATGCGCGTTGTCGCCCTTCTCATGGCCTCTCTTCCTCCAGAGGCAGAGAGAGAGAGAGAGAGAGAGACGCACACACACACACACAGAGGCTCCCTTTCCCTTCTCCTACTCCACACCGGAACCGGAAGCTGAATTGCCTGTTCCTCCCTCCTCCAACCTTCTCCGAAGACAGACAGGCGCCCCAACCAATTGGAGCGTGAAGCCTGGTACCGTAGAGGCCCTCCCATCCTGCTCAGTGGACAATGGAGGCGAAGGCAGGGCGGGGCCAACGGTGCGCCAGTCAATGTGTGTGTGAGGGAGGGGGGAAGCGGTGCCCAGCCTCGTTGCCAAGGAAACGCAGGAGAGAAGGTGCCCCTACGCAGGCGCCAGGGAAAGGCCAACCATAGAATATTGGAACAGGGAGAGGAAAGCTATAATAATAATAATAATACATTAAATATATACTATAGTAATATTAATAGTAATATTAAAATACAAATAAATAATCTAAAATATAGTAACAATGTAATAGTATATAATAATAAAATGACAATTCTAAAGATATAATAATAATAATAATAATAATAATAATAAACTTTATTTGTACTGAAGTCGATAGGAACTTTAGGAGACTCTGCTCCAGGAGGGGAGACCCTGGGACCCCATCAAAGAGGGATCACTACTTTGGCGAGCTAAGAGAAGCAATTTTATTTTCTTAAAAATCCAAAAGAAATCTCACCAAAGATGAAGAAGTGGCACTGAGGTGTTTTTATTAGCGATTCAGCTGAAAAGGATGCAATGTAGCAATCATTCGCCCACAGAGCATGTTGTTGCAGAGATCAGAGGCATTTTTATAGGAAATACAGGCTTAGAAGTTTCAAAATTCCTGCCCTCCTCCCGGCTTGATTGGTTGACGCGATAGCAGCTGGGAGGAGGCGCGGCCGCCCTCCCTGTGACACAGCCAATCACAGAGCTCCTCTGTTGTGCAGGAGCCTATCAGGACGCTCCTACCGCCTTGGCACTCTGGCAAATCAGGAGGAGGGGAGGTGGGACGAAGAAGAAACAATGGTTTCATGAATGGATTATAGGATTTTCATGCCTTGAGGCTCTTGAGTCCGAAAACCGGCCTGTCAAAGAAGCCAAGTCTATTGTCCCTTGATGGGTTGGTGATAAATAATGATTACTTAATCCAGGTTTTCCTGTCGCCATCAGATATGACACAATGAAGAGGCTGGGGTGGATGTCCGCTGTGTAAACTTTTGAATGCAAGAAACATTTTCGGAGGAAAAAGACTTTTCAAGGGTCTTTTGCCCCCAGTGTGAAGTGATCAAAAATTTGCCAAGCGAAATCCTTTATCCGGTGGCCCGACTCCGAAACCAAACAAAGGCTTTCAGTTCTATGTTTCCATGCACTTGTGTCTCAAGATAAGGGTTCTTTTGTGATTGCTGATTGCCTTTTCAGAACAGCTGGCAGCTTCCTTGCTGACTTCCTCCAAGGTGTGGGGGAAGGGGGCAAAGGATTCAGAGCCAGGGCAAGGAAAATTCATGGATGAAGACAAGTCCTTTTGAGTCAAAAAATGCCTTACAGAAAGTTCAATAGACACAGGGAGGTAGCTTGCTGATTTCCACTGAGCCAAAGGATTGAGACTTGCAACGCTGAGATCGAGCCGGTCCTTGGTCCTTGGGAAACTATAACACCATCCAAGGACTGGGACACCAAGACCAGGTGCTTCCCTGAAAGCCTCAAGGGGGTAGCTGCACTGAATCTCTAGGGCAGGGGCTTGGCAGAGGTGAAGGAATGGCGAGGGGCAGCGGCAGCGCGGCAGCAGCGAGGCTGGTCTTTTGACAATCAGCTGTTTCTCTAAAATTATATTCTTAAAACTTAAGAGGTTATTCCCTGAGCGTAGAAGCCCAAAATGCAAAAAGCGAGATAGCAGATAGTGTTAGAATTTAGCCAGGAAAAATATGCCATCAAAATGGAGGTGATCCGCCATCTCGTGGATATGGAGGGCCTGGGGGTTTCCGTATCCGAGGTTTGGAGGAGCACAGGTTCGGCCTCCCCGGAATGCCTGGAAGGCATTCCGGGTAGGCCTGCAGTCTCCCGCGGCCTGGAAAAGGTTAGTTTCATGCATTGGGATAGTTTCAAGCAAGAAAAAGATACAAAGTATCAAGCTAGAGAGTTAAAAAGTTCCAATTTCATTAATCTTTATTTGGGGATTTGTTGCATAGTTGGGGCTAACAAGGAAGTGAAAGGAGAGAGCACACAGCTGTGTAGAGTCCCTGGTTGAGCTTGCGGTTGGAGCACATTTCATCAGTTTGGCCCAATCTTTGCTTCCAGGAACTGCGGAACTCCCTGCTGCTGGTCACAACAACTTGAAGGCAGGGACCTGGGATGTCCTCGACAACAATTCCCCACTAGGAAACTGTCATAGGCTTTGCCAACCTAAAGTTTCCGCCAAAGCATTGTACCCAGCCAATAGCAGCAAGGGCATCTGCCGAGATGGATCTAAACATTCCTTTTTCTGTCAAATTTTGAACAGAGAGGGATTGTGTGACCAATAGCAGCTCAAAACAAAGAGAATGAGGATAAGACCTAGGAAAACTAGAAAACCTTTTCTTAACCAATCCAAACAGGGAAGCCAATCTGTCAAAAAGCTAAGATCAAAGCCAGTGGTTTTCTGTATTCCAGCTGCCAAATTTTTCATACCCTCTATGGCTCTATTGACTACAGGGGTCTGGTCAGTCAAGTTGTAACAACACATCTGGCGCACACTCTCACAGCTATAATGATTCTTCAATAATAAGAAGTCAATGGCAGCACGGCTGTCCAATACTGCTTCCCTTAGCTCATGCATCTCTGTGGCCATGGAAGCTAGGGCCTGAGAGGTAAAATTGATGTTCTTGACCAGAACACAGGCCAGATGTTTAATGGCCCTGTAATTCATGCCAGCTGCCACCCCAGGGTTGAACAGGGCTGCTGCCACAAATTGAGGAATGCCCTTAATAACCACAGAGGGATCACAATTTGAGTCCATGTTTTGGATGGACCTTGCCTCCCTAGCCAAAGAGTGTACCATCTCCAGGTCATCTTTGGAAGGCATAAAAAGGGACAGCCTGCCCAGAGCACAATTCCCCAAGGATGAATTGGCTGGTAGATAACTATAGGCTGTCTGACTACACAAGAAAAACCATCCTAGGGGCAAGACCAAATGAGCATTCATATAAGGCAGCATTTCTATAGATGTGCAATTGAGTGAATTGTCCTTGGGTAATTTTTGGCACTTTCCTACACAGGTAGGAATTTGAAAACAATGTGACACATGTGGGCTGTGGGCCAATTTGACAACCACCATGCTGGGCTCTCTTTTCCTGGCAGCCCTTCCCCATACAGAGAGATCTCTATATGGCATACGCTTTGATGGTATTGCCTGAAAAATAGTATAATATCTAAAAACTTCCAGAGATTCTGGAACACCAATTAAACAAGTGAAAAACAGGTCTGTAGCAGTTATTCCGCTTGATAGACAGAAATCAGAAACATTAAGGACTCTGGATGCCTGTTGCTGCCAGAAATTTGTCTTGTTGGAAAGCCATTCATATAGTACAGGGCTCCCCACTGTGTGCTGTGTCAGTAATATTAAGCAGAAAAAGACAGGGAAAAACATGCTGAGTTGCGTGGTGCTGAAGAGGACAGCTCAGCTCAGGGAATAATATAAGAATAAATAGACTCACAGTTTCAAATGGTGCTGAGGGAACAGCTCCGTTGTGCTTGCGCTGGACAAGGCCTCAGTGGAAATCAAAAGCAGAAACTTCCTTAGAGCAGCTGTCAAAATCAGCTGGAATCAACTTTGACAGCTGTCAAACAAGCTGTCAGAAATCCAGAAGTGGCAAAAAAATAGGTTCTTGTGGTGCTAGAGACTTGAAATTAAGAGGGAAGGTTGGAGGTGGGTCTCTGGCCTCGTGAGCGACGTTACTTCTTCCTGGGGGTCTTGGAAAATGGTGAGTCAGGTTGGTCCATGGGAGGGGGGTCCTGCTGTGATACTTTCCAGAACAGCAACGGCAGGTCCTCTCCCGGCTCGACAGTCCACTGGTCCTTGTCTTCCTACTCCTCAGCTGACTCACGCTCTAGCTCTGGGGCTCGCTTCAACCTGGAATGATGGACCCAAGCTCGGATGCCAGACACCTTGGCCGCTGTGTGGGTGGTCAGGAGGATCTGATGAGGCCCAACCCACTTCTCCGACAGAGGTTCTGGCTGCCACATCCGCACGAAGACCTAATCACCAATAGAGAAGTCGTGGACAGGAGCATCCAAGGGGACAGGAAGTTGGGAAAGCAGATACCTGTTCAAAGAAGAAAGAGTGGAGGTGAGAGAAGACAGCCTATCCCTAATACTATTGGACCCGACCTCATGCAGATGCTCAGCCTTCAGAGGGACCTGCGAAGAGGGAAAAGACCTACCATAGAGAATTTCAAAAGGACTCAACTTCAACCCACCCCGAGGAGCCACCCTAACCCTAGTGAGAGCAAGAGGGAGGGCATCAGGCCAAGGCAAGCTCGCTTGCTGACAGATCTTAGCCAACTGTCTCTTGATGGTTTGGTTCATCCTCTCAACTTTGCCACTGGCCTCAGGATGCCAGCTGGTGTGCAAGTCCCACTTGATCGGGAGGGCCTGGGCCACCTGCTGGGTGGTCTTGGAGTTGAAAGAAGCTCAGTTGTCAGAGAAGATACAGATGGGCAGTTCGAAGCGAGGGATGATGTGGTTGAGGAGGGCCTGGCTCACTTCCTTGGTGGTGCAGGTGTACCAGGGAAAGGCTTCTGGCCATCTACTGTAACAGTCCACAAACATCAACAAGTACTTGTACCTCTTACTGGATGGCAGCTCAGCAAAGTACACCCATCCTTCCACCAAACTTCTTCTGGTTTCAGACCCTCCAAGAGTCTTAGGATCTCAACCTGATATTTGACAGGGCTGCCAGCTTTTGTCAGCAGCCGTCTTTCCTTTCAGATGGCTCCATGGGCATGAAGCACATTGAAGGCAAACTTAGTGTCTGTGTAGATGTTAACAGTCTTTCCCTCAGCAAGCTCCAAGGCTCTGGTGAGGACGATGAGCTCCGCCTTCTGGGCAGAGGTGCCAAGAGAAAGCAGCTCTGCCTCTATGTTGTCCCATAGAGTGACTACCACATCTTCTCTCCCCGTGGTGGACGCTGCTGCTGCCGTCTGTGAAGTACTCTAGCTCTGCATCTGGAAGGGGCTGGTCCTTGAGATCTGGCCGGCTGGAGTAGATCTCCTCAATGGTGGCAATGCAGTCATGGGGCTCCTGGTCATCTCCTTCCGAGTCCTCGTTGGGCATCAAGGTGGCAGGGTTGAGGCAGTTGGTAGTGGCCAAGGTGAGGTCGCCCTGGTCGATGAGGAGGGCCTGGTAGTGAGTGAGCCAGCCTGCAGACAGCCAGTTGGTCCCCATGGCATCCAGGACAGCCAGGACACTATGGGGCACGTAGATGGTCATAGGCTGGCCCAATGTAAGCTTCCTGGCTTCTTCAGCTACCATGGCAGTGGCAGCCACAGCTCTCAGGCAGGCAGGCCACCCAAGACTTGTGGGGTCCAGATGCTTGGAGAAGTAAGCAACTGGCCTCTTGGTGTTGGCCAAAGGCTGTTAGCCACCCCCCAACGTTCATGGACATAGAGATAGAAGAGCTTGGTCATGTCTGGGAGCCCAAGGGCAGGGGCAGACATGAGGGCCTTTTTGGTGGCCTCAAAGGCAGTCCTAAATTCTGCAGACCAAACAAGGAAAGTTTCTGTCCCAGATGTTGTTTCATAGAGGGGCCTGGAAAGCAGTCCAAAGTTTGGCAGCCATATTCTACAGAAGCCAGCCATGCCCAAAAAGCCTCTCAGCTGATTTTTTGGACTTTGGCTCCCGGATCCTGCAGATGGCTTCCTTCCTTTCTCGTCCTAGTGCCCTCTGTCCTTGGGAGACATCAAACCCCAGATACCTCATAATGTCCTTGCAGATCTGGGCCTTCTTCTTGGAAACCTTGAAGCCAGCCTCACCTAGGAAGTTGAGAAGACTGATGGTAAGCTGCTCACAGGTGTCCCGGTCATCCGTACACAGAAGGAGGTTGTCTATATACTGGAGAAGGACCCCCTGGTCACAATCTGGCCATTTCTCCAACTCTAAGATGGCAATGACTCTTGCTTTCCTCCAGATTTTGGGGATCTGACAGGATGCAGTGCAGTTGTTCATCAGCTCCAGCAGCCAGTGCCTTGCTTTTGGACCAAATTTCTTGATTTGTTCCATCCGTGGATCATCCAGGCTAGCTGCTTTGCCATTTTTACATTTATTGAGAGCCATGTCCAATTCAGTAGATTTAAAGGTTTCATGAAGGTTGTTCTCAATCTCTGGTTGTCTGGCTATTGGTTTCTTTTCTACTTTGATGGCAAAGTTGGGTTTCCCATTCTTCAAGAGTTGGTGTGCTATCTGATCTGCATTTATGTTGGCATGGGTATTAGTTTGTGAGGGGTCGTTGCTCAACCGTTCAGCAGCCTCCACACCTTCTGGCTGCTCCTGCCTATGTCGATCTCTGTGATCAGCTTGATCCACTGTTCTTTCTTGGCTTCAGAGATGGAGGACACAATGCTCTGCGCTGCCTGAAGGGTTTGCTCACTAAATGGGTCTTCATTGTGGAGCCTGTAATAGTTTTCCAACAAGGCAGCTTGAAGCCAGGCAAAGACCGCAATGACCCAAAAAGCTACAGACCAATCTCCCTGTTGTGCCACCTCTACAAAGTTCTGGAGAGACTTATTTTGCATAGAATTACGGAAAAAATAGACCCATGTCTGATCCCACAGCAAGCTGGCTTCAGAAAAGGCAAAAGCTGCACATCGCAAGTGTTGAACCTGACTCAGTACATAGAAGATGGCTTTGAAAGGCAGCAGATCACAGGAGCTGTCTTCACAGAACTGTCAGCAGCCTATGATACTGTGAACCACCACCTCCTCCTGAGAAAAATGTATTTTATCACAAAGGACTACCACCTCACCCGCCTCATAGGAAACCTGCTACAAAACAGGAGCTTTTTCATTGAGTTCCAGGGGCAGAGAAGCAGATGGCGGAAACAGAAGAACGGCCTGCCTCAGGGGAGCGTGTTTGCTCCATCCATGTTCAACATCTACACAAATGACCAGCCACTGCCAGAAGGAACAGAGAGTTTCATCTATGCTGATGATCATACCATTACTGCTCAAACAGGGAGCTTTGAGATGGTTGAACAGAACCTCTCCGAAGCTCTAGGTGCTCTTACTGCCTATTACAGGGAAAACCAGCTGATCCCCAGCTCATCCAAAACACAGACATGTTCCTTTCATCTCAAGAACAGAGAAGCATCGCGAGCTTTGAAGTTCACCTGGGAAGGAATCCCACTGGAGCATTGCAGCGCACCCAAATACCTGGGAGTCACTCTGGACCGTGCTCTTACCTACAAGAAGCACTGCCTGAACATCAAGCAAAAAGTGTGTGCTAGAAACAATATCATACAAAAGCTGACTACCACAACCTGGGGATCACAACCACATACAGTGAAGACATCAGCCCTTGCGCTGTGCTACTCTGCTGCTGAGTATGCATGCCCAGTGTGGAACACATCTCACCACACTAAAACAGTGGATGTGTCTCTTAATGAGACATGCCGCATTATCACGGGGTGTCTGCGCCCTACAACACTGGAGAAATTACACTGCTTAGCCGGTATTGCACCACCTGACATCCGCCGGGAAGTAGCAGCCAATAGTGAAAGGACCAAGGCAGTGACATCTCCAGCTCATCCCCTGTTTGGGTATCAGCCAGCACGTCAACAACTTAAATCTAGAAATAGTTTTTTAAGATCTACAGAGACACTCACTGGAACACCTCAGCAAGCGAGAGTCCAAAAGTGGCAGGCTCAAGCCCAGAGCCTCAACCAATGGCTGATACGAAATGAGAGACTCCCCCCTGGGCACACAGACTTGGGCGACTTGGAAGGCGCTGAACAGACTGCGCTCTGGTACCACGAGATGCAGAGCCAACATTCAGAAATGGGGCTACAAAGTGGAATCCTCGACATGTGAGTGTGGAGAGGAGCAAACTACTGACCACCTGCTGCAATGCACCCTGAGCCCTGCCACATGCACAATGGAGGACCTTCTTGCAGCAACACCAGAAGCAGTCCACAAATTTTATATTTTGTCTGCTTGTTTGTTTGCTTTGTTCTGTTAGAAATGTAAGATAATTTGACTGGTTGTCCTGACACAAGAAATAAAAAATCCAACTCTGAGGCAAGGCTTTGGCTGAAGATCATCAGAGAGCAGGTGAACCCTTGTGGTAAGACCTGCCAGCAAAGCTGCACCTGCCTGGCTGGGCCTACATGCTCCCACTCAAAGGCAAAGATCTCCTGGCTATCTGCATGGATTGGGATTGAAAAGAACGCATTCTTTAAGTCCAAAACAGTGAAACATGAGCAGGAAGGAAGAATAGTAGGAAGGGGAGTCTAAGGATTTGGCACCATGGGATGTAACTAGACTGGGTTGATCCAGTTCGTTAATTTCTTATCTCATTATTTATTTGTTATTTTAATACTTTTAGAAGCGATATCGACGCGTTTTAGCAACCCGGAAGTGTTTTTGCCATATCGAAGCCGTGTCCGCCATCTTTAAAACGACTTCCACCAATTTCGTTAGTGATGTCACAGGTGCTGGGATGCTGGGAATGATGGGCTTCCAGCCAATGGGGAGAAGCCAGGTATTGGGGCATGGTTTATGCAGGGCGGCCATTGGCCTTTAAAAGCGGCTGCGCGAGCCTCGTGGTCCCATTTTGAGCCGGGAAAGGGACGGGGGAAGGAGGGCTTCAGGCTGGTGTTGCTTTAGGGACCAGGGTGCAGGGAGCAGGGAGGTGCCTAGCTGTGGCTGTGCCTGCCTGTGGGTCCCACAGGTGAAGACAGAGACCAGAGGGTTGTGAGGAGAAGTCCTGGTTGTTTATCAGACTTTGGTTCCTGAAAGGAGAAATCTTTTTCTTTTTCTTGCCGCGTTTTGTAATTATTCCTTTGTATTTGATTTTTAAATTTTATTTTTAATTATTATTTTTACATATTATTTTACTTTTTGTCTTGGGGAAGAAAAACAAGGTAGCATTCTTAGCTATTTCTAAACGAAGTATAAATGCGACTTTAAAGAAAAAATGTCTAATTTATAATTCAATCCCCCCCTTTTTTTTCTTTTATTACTTTTTAATTCTTTTTTTCCCTTGGCAAAAGAAATAGAAACCAAGTACCTGGGGTTCTTGGGTGTGCAGTTTTCTCAAAGGGGTGCATTTTTACACCCCTGTTTATGTTTCACTGTGTGTGTTACACTCTGTGTGTGTTACACTCTGTGTGTGTTACACTCTGTGTGTTACACTGGTGTCTGTGCTGTCCAATCCATTACTCTCTGCCCTCCAAGGGGACCTACCTCTTACTGTTTCACCACTGTGTTTTGTAACCTGCTGCCACAAAGCAGACCCATTTGCTGTCTCTTGCCTACTTTGGCCAAGGGGACATATCCCTTACTCTTGCACCACTGTGTTTTGTAACCTGCTGCCACACAGCAGGCCCATTTGCTTCCTCTTGCCTACTTTGGACAAGGGGACGTATCCCTTACCCCTGCACCACTGCGTTTTGTAACCTGCTGCCACAAAGCAGGCCCATTTGCTGTCTCTTGCCTACTTTGGCCAAGGGGACATATTCCTTACTCCTGCACCACTGCGTTTTGTAACCTGCTGCCACAAAGCAGGCCCATTTGTTGTCTCTTGCCTACTTTGGCCAAGGGGACCTATCCCTTACTCTTGCACCTCTGTGGTTTGTAACCTGCTGCCACAAAGCAGGCCCATTTGCTGTCTCTTGCCTACTTTGGCCAAGGGAACATATCCCTTACTCCTGCACCACTGTGTTTTATAACCTGCTGCCACAAAGCAGGCCCATTTGCTGTCTCTTGCCTACTTTGGCCAAGGGGAACAATCCCTTACTCCTGCACCACTGCGTTTTGTAACCTGCTGCCACAAAGCAGGCCCATTTGTTGTCTCTTGCCTACTTTGGCCAAGGGGACATATCCCTTACTCCTGCACCACTGCGTTTTGTAACCTGCTGCCACACAGCAGGCCCATTTGCTTCCTCTTGCCTACTTTAGACAAGGGGACGTATCCCTTACCCCTGCACCACTGCGTTTTGTAACCTGCTGCCACAAAGCAGGCCCATTTGCTGTCTCTTGCCTACTTTGGCCAAGGGGACATATTCCTTACTCCTGCACCACTGCGTTTTGTAACCTGCTGCCACAAAGCAGGCCCATTTGCTGTCCCTTGCCTACTTTGGCCAAGGGGAACAATCCCTTACTCCTGCACCACTGTGTTCTGTAACCTGCTGCCAGAAGGCAGGCCCATTTGCTGTCTCTTTCCTACTTTGGCCAAGGGGAACAATCCCTTACTCTTGCACCACTGTGTTTTGTAACCTGCTGCCACAAAGCAGGCCCATTTGCTGTCTCTTGCCTACTTTGGCCAAGGGGAACAATCTCTTACTCCTGCACCAATGCATTTTGTAACCTGCTGCCACAAAGCAGGCCCATTTGCTGTCTCTTGCCTACTTTGACCAAGGGGAACAATCCCTTACTCTTGCCGCACTGTGTTTTGTAACCTGCTGCCACTGGTCAAAGGACATTTGCTGTCTCTTACCTACTTTGGCCAAGGGGACATATTCCTTACTCCTGCACCACTGTGTTTTGTAACCTGCTGCCACAAAGCAGGCCCCCACCCCACCCCCTGACATCAACACCATCACTCCAAACACCAACATTACAGCAGTTGTGCATGTGGGTAGGCCAAGGTCGCTCCTTTGGGATCACTATGACGTCCATCCTCAGAAGGCCACTTTAGCAGTATGTAGGCATTGCGGTGGGAGCGTCAGCAGAGGCAAAAATGTGAGGCATCTTGCGACAACTGGCCTAAGGATGCACATCAAGAAACACCACTCTAATGTAAAGCTTGACACAGCGGAAAGCAGCAGCACCTGCAGCAGTAGCCAGAGCACTCCAACCTCGCCAACAGATCCCATGCAGAGAACCATTGAAGCTTGGGGCCTGCCAGTAACAAGGATGAGATCAGGGGTTAAGCTGCCATCCGTGAAGAAAATCACACGTCGCCTGGGAGAGATGATAGCTCTTGACCACCAGCCCTTCCATATGGTGGAACAGGAGGGTTTTTGCCAATTTGTTCAGCTCCTGGCACCGAGGTACCACATCCCAACTTGCCATACTTTCTCGAGAACTGTCCTTCCTGCTTTGTATGAGGGATGCAAGGAACTCCTGAGAACCTTGCTGCACGCCACACGATCCAGCAACGTCCATTTCACCTCGAACATTTGGTCCAGTACAGGAGGAAGGCATTCCTATCTGTCCCTCACTGCTCACTGGTGGGAGATGGAGGGTTGCCTTGCCTCAGGTCATCGGTGGGCCCTGCTGTCCCTGGAGGTGATAGATACGGATCACAAGGCCGACACCATCTCTGAATACTTGCAAGACATGATGAGAGATTGGATGCGGCATACTCATTCAACTGGTAACACGGGGTTCATGGTCACAGATGCAGGAAAGAACATGATAAGGGCGGTGGAAAGTGCCAGCTTCACAAACATCACCTGCATGGCGCACTTACTGCATAATTGTGTAAAAGGTGGCTTCAAGGGCCCCGAAGAAAACAGCACCATCAACGTCACGCACCTCATTGAGCGCTGCCACAGAATCGCAGGCTTCTTCCATAGTAGCACAAAGTCCGCGCAAATGCTGCGTAACAGGCAGGCCCTGGAGTGCCTCCCACAACACATGTACTGCAGGATGTTTCCACCTGCTGGAACTCCACCTACAAAATGCTGCAGCGCATGATGGAGCAACAGAGGGCCATCCACGCTATCTCACTGACAATCACTGCGCCCGTCAACAAGCTGGTCCCTAACAACCGGGAGTGGATGACCATCGCTCAGCTGGCCAACATCCTCCATCCATTTAAAAACGTCACCGACACCCTTTCTGGCCAGAGAGCTCTACTCAGCCAGGTGCTCCCTGTCATCTTATGGTTGAAGAGGCATTTGGAGACGCTGGGGGGCCACAGTTCATTGCTCTCTATGGCTGGGCCCCTGATTCACAGGCCCAGGAGGTGGTCAGGAAGTTGACTTTCACCGTCCGCAAACATCTCATCCCGCTGATGGAGAGTAAGACTCATGTCTTGGCAGGACTCTGCAACCCTCGCATCAAGGACACCGTCTGCCCCAAAGATTTACTGAGGTGGAAGGCAGAGCTTGTCACGCTCATGAGAGGAGCATACTCTCTGAGGGTGGGGGAACACTCCGAGCAACTCGCCATTGGTTATTGTAGGTTTTTCCGGGCTATATGGCCATGTTCTGGAGGCAATTTTTCTCCTGACGTTTCGCCTGCATCTATGGCAAGCATCCTTAGAGGTAATAAGGTCTGTTGGAACTAGGAAAAATGGATTTATATATCTGTGGAATGACCAGGGTGAGACAAAGGACTTTTGTTTGCTGGGGCTAGCTGTGAATGTTTCAGCTGATCACCTTGATTTGCATTCAATGGCTTGGAAGCGCCTGGGGGGAATCTTTTGTTGAGAGTGATTTCATGTGCCTGTTTGTTTCCCCTCTGTTGTTTTGTTGCTGTAATTTTTGAGTTTTTTAATACTGGTAGCCAGATTTTGTTCATTTTCATGGTTTCTTCCTTTCTGTTGAAATTGTCCACGTGCTTGTGGATTTCAATGGCTTTTCTGTGTAGTCTGACATGGTGGTTGTGAGAGTGGTCCAGCACTTCTGTGTTCTCAAATAATATGCTGTGTCCAGGTTGGTTCATCAGGTGCTCTGCTATGGCTGATTTTTCTGGTTGGAGTAGTTTGCAGTGCCTTTCATGTTCCTTGATGCGTGTCTGGGAGCTGCGTTTGGTGGTCCCTATGTAGACTTGTCCACAGCTGCATGATACACGGTAGACTCTTGCAGAGGTGAGTGGATCCCTCTTGTCCTTTGCTGAACGTAGCATTTGTTGGATTTTCTTGGTGGGTCTGTAAGTGGTTTGTATGTTGTGTTTCCTCATCAGTTTCCCTATGCGGTTAGTGGTTCCTTTGATGTATGGCAAGAACACTTTTCCTCTGGGAGGATCTTCATCTTTACTCTCGTGGTTTATTCTCGGTTTTGCAGCTCTTCTGATGTCTGAGGTGGAGTATCCATTGGCCTGGAGAGCCCAGTTTAGGTGGTTCAGTTCATCTTGGAGAAGGTGGGACTCGCCATTGCCATTCTTTCCCAGAACCCCTGTGGTTACGCCAACAATGCTTCCAACAGCCTCACCTTGTCACCAACAAGGGATGATGGAAAGGCACCATGGCAGAAAAGGAGGAGCGAGAATGCTTTCTTAGAGGAGAGCATCGCTTTGCTTTCAGCGGAAGGAACATCTTTGTTGGGCCAGGCGGCTAAGTTAGACTTGGCCGAGTATTCCGTAAACCGTTACTTCGAGGAGCCTCAGGAGTGTTTCTCCAGCGATCCCTTGTCTTACTGGTCCTCCCGAAGCAAGGCATGGTCGGACCTTTCAAACGTCGCATGCAAGTTACTCAGCTGTCCGCCAACTAGCGTGCAGAGCGAGAGGGTCTTCAGCCTGGCAGGAGATGTCGTGACCCTTCAATGGAGCTTGCTCGACCCCCTTGCAGTGGAAAAGCTGGTCTTTCTGAAGGCCAACCTGCCAGTTTTGGGCTACCCAGAGATTGATTTTGACAGCACCATCCAGTAGATCATTTTTGCTTTGTGTTTTTGAGAACCAGAAATGTTTTACTTAGAAAGATCTCCACTGCCTTGTTATTAGCCCTGTGCGGCACGAGATTTCTTCTGCTGTATTGTTCCTCAAGACCAAGTCGGTTCCTTGAGAAACGAGGCAGGATTATGATCCTTCCTCTGGGATGTGGGACCTCACAATACTTTTGTGATCCCCACTAGCGGTCTTTGCCTTGATACCAAGGAATGGTCAATCAAAGTACCTAAATTACCTTTAAAAAAATACCTTAAAAATACCTAACCCCCCCCCCCTAAATATACCTAAAAAAACCCTAAAAAAATAATACCTAAAAATATTTTTAAAAATACCTTTAAAAAGGGAGGGCCTTGCATTTATCTGAGAACAGCTGCTACATTAATTTGGTTCTCAATTGGGTTCTCATCTTGAATCAATCCACTTTAACTACCTCACCCCCTCTGACCCTATATCCTGTGGTACAATCCAAATCCCCATCACAGCAACCACACCAATGACTCAGCCCTCCCTCCCCACTTTAACTACCTCTCCCCCTCTGATCCTATATCTCCATCACAACAACAACAACCACACCAATGACTCAACCCCCCTTCCCCCAAAAAAGAACTCCTAATATTCAGTTGGAGCCATGCGTTTCTCTCTGGGAACCGCTGCTACATGTGGTTCTCTTTTCCGAAAAGAATTATTTTTATTGAAGATATAACAGTTACAGGGAACGTTTTTTCTACTGGTCAGGCCCTCAATTGGTTCAACTCATTTCTCCAGAACCGGAGTCAATGCGTGGAGTACATGGATCAAGTCTCTGATAGATACCCCCTCCTATGTGGGGTCCCCCAAGGTGCAATTCTCTCTCCTCTTCTCTTCAACATCTACGTTAGACCCCTTGCTAGTTTGGCTCGGAGTTTCGGCCTGGACTGCTACCAATATGCAGATGATACCCAACTCCTTTTGCGCCTGGAGCCTGGAGCAACGTCAATTCCAGACAATTTCACCCTATGTCTGAAAGCTCTGTCAAACTGGTTTCATGCTAGCAGACTGAAGGTGAACCTGGCGAAGACTGAGATTCTCTGGCATGGCCGCCCGGCAGGTCTGACTCCTCCATTACCCACCTTCGATGGTGCCGCCCTATCTCCATCGACCACAGCTTAGGTGTCATCCTGGATTCACAGCTGACAATGGAAGCTCAGGTCGCTGCTGCCAGCAAACAGGCCTTTTTCCATCTACGACAAGTGAGGCAACTGGCACCCTACCTATCTGACGAGGCTCTGGAAACTGTCATCCATGCCACGGTCACATCTAGGCTGGACTATTGCAACGCCCTGTATGTGGGCCTTCCGATGTCTACGACCCGAAAGCTTCATATTGTTCAGAATGCGGCAGCCAGGTTACTCACAAGAACGCCCATGAAATGCCATATAACACCAGTGCTGCAACATTTACATTGGCTTCCAACTGAGTACCGTGGCCTGTATAAGATGCTAGTTCTGACCTTTAAAACTCTTTACGGCTAGGGTCCATCGTACCTTTGGGACTGTCTCTCCTTCTCCCAGCATCGGAGGTCGCAACGACCAGCCCAACGTGACTTATTCCATATACCGGGTCCTAGAGAAGTGGACCAGACGCAGGGCTTTTTCTATTTCTGTCCCTGCCTTGTGGAATTCCTTGCCGCCCCATATGAGAGCCATGTGTGACTTAGGGCCTTTTACTCTCGCACTTAAGATCTGGCTTTTTACTAGAGCATTCAATCTCTGTTGATTTTTAATTTTTGTATGTATGTATTTTATCTTTTGTAATTTAGCTGTAAATCACCTGGAGTCTTCTCGGATGGAGAGTGATTAATAAGTAATTAAAGGATGATGATGATGATGATGATGATGATGATGATGATAATGATCAATAGCTTCTCCTGCTGGGGCCGTGACAGAGGCGGTGGTGTGGGGAGCTCCTCTGCGACTTGGGAGCGGCACCATCATGGCTTGTACTCGTCCTTTGATATCGGTGTACTCTGAAAAGGGGGAAATGTCCAGTAAAAATGTCACCATGCCAGCTGTGTTCAAGGCCCCCATTCGCCCAGATATTGTGAACTTTGCTCACACCAATTTGCGAAAGAACAGGAGGCAGCCCTATGCTGTGAGTGAACTTGCAGGGCATCAGACCAACGCTAAATCATTGGGGCACCGGCAGAGCTGTGCCTCATATCCCAAGGATTCGTGGAGTTGGAACCCATCGGTCTGGTCAGGGTGCCTCTGGTAATATGTCTCTTGGAGGACGCATGTTTGCCCTAAGACTTGGCAACGCTGGCATCGTCGGGTGAACATCATCCTGAAGCACTATGCCATCTGCTCTGCTTTGGCAGCTTAAACTCTTCCGGCGCTGCTGATGTTTTAAGGCCATTGCATTGAGGAGATCACAGAACTTCCTCGGGTCATTGAAGACAAACTTGAGGGTTACAAAAAGACAAAGGAAGCTGTCCTGCTCCTCAAGAAGCTGAAAGCCTGGGATGATATCAAAAAGGTCTATGGCTCTCTGCGCATGCGTGCGGGCAAAGGAAAGATGCGGAACCACCGACGCATCCAGCGCAAAGGACTCTGCATTATCTTCAATGAGGATAACGGGATCATAAAAGCTTTCTGGAACATCCCAGGAATTACTGTTCTCAATGTCAAAAAGCTGAACGTTTTGAGACTGGCTCCTGGTGGCCATGTTGGACAATTCTGCATTTGGTTTGAATGCGCTTTCCGCAAATTGGATGATTTGTATGGCACTTGGCGCAAACCAGGTAGCCTGAAGAGCAACTACATTGTGCCGATGCACAAGATAACCAACACTGATCTTGGAAGGATCCTGAAGAGTCAGGAGATCCAGAAGGCCCTGCGTGCACCTAAGAAAAAGATTCACTGTAGAGTTTTAAAGAAAAACCCATTGAAGAATCTGAGAAGAATTATTAAGCTGAACCCATATGCCAAGACCATGCGGTGCAACACCATTTTGCGGCACGCTAAAATTCACAACCTAAAAGAAGAGAAAGCAGCGAAGGGGAAGGAAAAGGCTCAGGCTGCTGCTGCCGCTGCTGCTGCTACAAAAAAAGAAAGTGCGGCCTCAAACTTACAATAAAAAAAGTGCTTGGCCACCTTCAGTGCTGAAAAGGGAAGTACTGTGTATGACAGTGAATAAAAAACTAAAAAAAAGAGAGAACAATATAAGTATAAATTTTGTAATTGTCTTCATTGAAGATGTTTTGGAAGAGATATACCGTATATTCCGGCATATAAAACGACTGGGCATATAAGACGACCCCCAACTTTTCCACTTAAAATATAGAGTTTGGTATATACTCGCCGTATAAAACCACCCCTCTTCCATCGCACACCAAATAAAAATAAAAAATAAAAACATCAGATTTGATTTCAAATCCGACTATCAAAGCAGTATCCAGTAGGCCTGGGTAACAACGGAAAAATTTGTTTCTAAAATCGATTTGTATTTGGGGGGTTTTTTTGTTTCGATATTTAAAATAATTACAAAATTTTCCCTCAAAAAAGTTCGGTATTTACAAAATTTCGTAAATATTTACGAATCGATTCGTAAAGATGGCGCCCGCGTTAGCGCATGCACAAAGCGTTTACGAAATTTCGTAATTTGCCGGGAATAACGAATCAATTCGTTAAGACGGCGCCCGCGTTAGCGCATGCACAAAGCGTTTACGAAATTTCGTTATTTGTTGGTAGCTGTGCTAATAATGAATTGTTTCGTTAAGGTGGCGCCCGCGTTAGCGCATGCACAAAGCATTTACAAAATTTCATTATTTGTAAAACCGTTAATAACGAATCGATTCGTTAAGACGGCGCCCGCGTTAGCGCATGCGCAAAGCATTTACGAAATTTCGTTATTTGTAAAACCGTTAATAACGAATCGATTCGTTAAGACGGCGCCCGCGTTAGCGCAATGCAAAACAAAAAACCATGTAAAACAAAAACATTTACAACATATACAGCTTCATAATGGACATTTAGATGGGACATGGAACTCATTTTCTGTTTTTTTTTCATATACATAACAAAATGAAAGATAGTGTATGAGCTGAATTAGAAGGGAGTCAATTTTTTTTTTGGATTTATGATTTTTTTACCCTTTTTTTTCCCCTTACCCTGCCCCCTTCCCCCATATATTTTCTCTTGTCATCCACGGGTGTTGGTACTTAAAAAAAATGTAATAATTAAAAAACATATCTTAATAAAATAATCTAATAACCATAACTAGTTAAACAAACATAAACAATAATAACAGTAATCCAATAATCAAATAGAATATAAATCAAATAGAATAAAAAATTAAATAAAAAATTATAATAAAATACAGTTGCTAAACAAGAAGCAAGGTAAGAAATTGAAATTAAATTACTTAAGATTGTAATAAAATATAATACATAAAAAATTGTAATTATCATATTTTAACATAACAATATACGAAATATAAATTATTTATTTATAATATATATTAAGTTATAATGTTAAAAATTACAAATTAATTTTTAAAAATGCAGAAAGTAAATTAAATAAAAAGAAGAAAGTATCATAAATTGCACTTTGAAACAACTATGAATATTAAATTATGGGCAAATTATCTGGCTGGGCGGTTTTGTTCGATAATTTTGTAAATCTTTTTTTTATAACAGAACAATATCGATATTTTTTTCAAACCCGGAAGTGTTTTTTCTAAATCGAAGCAGCATCCTCCATCTTTTTTACGGACGTCTGCCTGTTCATAATTTCTGTAGCAATTCTGCAAGTACGGACAAATCCCTACTGGGTGGGTGGGTGGTTTGAAATCAACCACCCAAGTCCCTTCCAGGCCTTCCCCAAGTCCTCTTGGGGGGGGGGGGCATTGGTCAGTGACTCATGTAATCCAGGTCAAAGCAAATAATATGCCTGTTACGGAAACAGAATGCTAATTTAATTTGATTTTCAATTAGTGCTGGAAAGGAAAGTGTTTGGATAGTTGGCAGGTTAAGTGTTTTTTGATTAAAGATGGGAGACGGAGGAAAAAATAGGAAGTAGTGCGGAAACACTGTACCTGGTGTTCTCTGATAAATGCAATTCTGGCAAAGTTTATTATTTTTTGGGGGGTGATTTCATTAATTCGATTTGCTATGAGGTAGTTTTGCTGAAGCTATCTGCATACCAGAAGGGCGGCCGGGAATGACTAAGGAAAGTGTGCATAAAAGGGTGTGGATTGAAGCAGATAGAAGTACTTTGCCCACATCATGAGGAAAGGCGAACTCAAGCTGGCTTTCAAAAGAGACTGCCCGCCCTTGATGGAGGCGGACAGAGATGCAGTGAAAGGTAAATGCGTACATGACAACCGGAATTTTTAAAAAAAGGAAAAAAAAGGAGGCACAGGGAGATTGAAGCCAACAATATAGTGGCCATGCTCTAGGTATGTTGCAGCGTTGATCGGAGGAGAAAACCAACACTGCTTTGGATGTCAAAGGGAAGAGGAAGAAACCAGATGCCAGCTATGCATAGGAAATGTCTGAGAACATCACTGTGATAAAAATTGCTAGGGACCCTGGGAAAGATGGCTCCCCTCTAATGAGGGGGATGGCAGAGATGCCGTGAAAGCAAAATGCATACCTAACAATGGCAAGGTGCCTCGGGCATGGCGCCTGGCCTGTTATGAAAACCAAAGATGGATAAGAGGATATAAAATTAAAGAGGGGTACGAAGGGGAGTTGGGGGGGGGAAGCGTACACAGGAGTAGAGTGGCGAGGTCAAGCTTGTTTTGGAAAGAGAAACACGGTAAGGAAAGGGTGCTTAAAAGGGGTGTCGGGGGAAGCTGACAGTAATTTTTAGGCCTAAAAGTCGCCATTAAAATCATCAATAAAAAGAGGTGCTTCCACAAAAATGTTGAGAGGACGGCAGAGTCCTCTACCGCCTGTCCCAGCCCCTGCCTCTCTGCGCTCCCCCGAATGAGAGTCTCTTGAATGAGTGTCTCAGGGTTCCGAAGCGTTTATTAAACTCTGTGAAAACAGAACTTACCAACAGAAAGCAGCATGGCGCACTTAACCCTCAGGAGTGACCGATAGGCAGTGAAAGGTAAATGCACGCATGACAACCCAAAAGGAAAGGGTGTATGAAAGGGGAAGCATTCGCAAAAGTAGAGGAGTGCCTCTTTTCCGGGCACTCCAGAGGCAATGCCCTACAGGCTAAAAAGTGGCATACATGACCACTGTAAGGAAAGGGTGCTCAAAACGGGTGTTGTGGGAAGCAGACACTACTTTTTAGGCCTAAAAGTCACCATTAAAATCATCAATAAAAAGAGGTGCTTCCACGAAAATGTTGAGAGGACGGCAGAGTCCTCTACCGCCTGTCCCAGCCCTTGCCTCTCTGCGCTCCCCCGAATGAGTGTCTCTTGAATGAGTGTCTCAGGGTTCCGAAGCGTTTATTAAACTCTGTGAAAACAGAACTTACCAGCAGAAAGCAGCATGGTGCACTTAATCCTCAAGAGTGACCGATAGGCAGTGAAAGGTAAATGCACGCATGACAACCCAAAAGGTAAGGGTGTATGAAAGGGGAAGCATTCGCAAAAGTAGAGGAGTGCCTCTTTTCCGGGCACTCCAGAGGCAATGCCCTACGGGCTAAAAAGTGGCATACATGACCACTGTAAGGAAAGGGTGCTCAAAACGGGTGTTGTGGGAAGCAGACACTACTTTTTAGGCTGAGTCTTGCGGAAAGGGGAAGTCAAGCTGGCCTTTGAGAGGGAGTGTCCGCCCTCGATGAAGGGATATGAAGGGGAGTTGGCTAAAAGTCGCCATAAAAACCATCAATAAAAATCGATGTAGGGGGACGACCGATAGGCAGTGAAAGGTAAATGCACGCATGACAACCCGAAAGGAAAGGGTGTAATAAAGGGGAAGCATTCGCAAAAGTAGAGGAGTGCCTCTTTTCCGGGCACTCCAGAGGCAATGCCCTGCAGGCTAAAAAGTGGCATACATGACCACGGTAAGGAAAGGGTGCTTAAAAGGGGTGTCGGGGGAAGCTGACAGTAATTTTTAGGCCTAAAAGTCGCCATTAAAATCATCAATAAAAAGAGGTGCTTCCATGAAAATGTTGAGAGGACGGCAGAGTCCTCTACCGCCTGTCCCAGCCCCTGCCTCTCTGCGCTCCCCCGAATGAGTGTCTCTTGAATGAGTGTCTCAGGGTTCCGAAGCGTTTATTAAACTCTGTGAAAACAGAACTTATCAACAGAAAGCAGCATGGCGCACTTAACCCTCAGGAGTGACCGATAGGCAGTGAAAGGTAAATGCACACATGACAACCCAAAAGGAAAGGGTGTATGAAAGGGGAAGCATTCGCAAAAGTAGAGGAGTGCCTCTTTTCCGGGCACTTCAGAGGCAATGCCCTACGGGCTAAAACGTGGCATACATGACCACTGTAAGGAAAGGGTGCTCAAAACGGGTGTTGTGGGAAGCAGACACTACTTTTTAGGCTGAGTCTTGGGGAAAGGGGAAGTCAAGCTGGCCTTTGAGAGGGAGTGTCCGCCCTCAATGTAGGGGTACGAAGGGGAGTTGGCTAAAAGTCGCCATAAAAACCATCAATAAAAATCGATGTAGGGGGACGACCGATAGGCAGTGAAAGGTAAATGCACGCATGACAACCTGAAAGGAAAGGGTGTAATAAAGGGGAAGCATTCGCAAAAGTAGAGGAGTGCCTCTTTTCCGGGCACCCTAGAGACAATGCCCTGCAGGCTAAAAAGTGGCATACATAACCACGGTAAGGAAAGGGTGCTTAAAAGGGGTGTTGGGGTAAGCTGACAGTAATTTTTAGGCCTAAAAGTCGCCATTAAAACTAGAAACCCGAATGTCCCACCAACACTCAGCAGACAACCAGTAGACAAGTGGAAAATTAAAAGACAGGTTTCAAACTCGCATTGCCAAGGATGCAGGAGCACACATTGAGCAGAGAGCAGTGGTTACTCCCGAGGGTAGTCTGGGATGAAGTACTGGCCTACTCTCAGCAGCCAGGAAGACAGTTAGCACCCTCTCAAAATGTCATTCCAGCCTTGTATGAGGGATGCAAGCAACGTCTCAGTACCCTGGTGTATGAAAGGGAGTTGGGGGGAGGGTTTCAGAGTATAGGTCAGGGATGGGGACCAACTTACAGCTGGAATGAGAAAAAAAGGGAGGGGTAGTGTCTCCCTGCAGTCATCTTTGACAACATATCAGTCACGCTCCAGTGAGACTGCCTGCAAGGGGCGGCCGGTAACGACTGGGGAAAGAGGAGGGGAAAGGGTGTATGACAGGGAGTTAAGGGAGGGAATGAGGAATTTTTGACCCATTGCAGATGTCATCCTTTCATGCCATGCAAAGTCAAATTTTCATTTGAGTCCCGGGGTTCCGAAGCGTTTACTTTGAAAAATCTACTGTGCTCAAAGCACTTTGTGTTGGGGGGGGGGGGGAAGCGTACACTGGAGTACAGGAGTGCCTATTCTCCGGGCACCCCAGAGGCGATGCCCAACAGGCTGAAAGGGGACTGGCAGGGAATGACAGGGGAAAGGGTGTATGACAGGAAGTTATGGGAGGTAAAGAGTGCTGTGGTGTGCACTTCTCTTTCACTGCATATCGGCCGTCCTCCAGTGAGACAGACTGTAAGTCTTCCCTGGGTGGGCTCTTGACCCTGCCCCCCCCCGGGATTGATTGCCTTTTTGTCTGCTGAGAGAAGGCCGATACCCTTCCCGGCCTTCTCCCTCTCATGCCCCCCTGGGGGGACATTGGTCAGCCTCCCCCCCCCCGGGAGTGTCATGGTGTGCACTTCCCTTTCACTGCATATTGGCCATTCCCCAGTGAGACAGACTGTAAGACCTCCCGGGGTGGGCTCTTGACCCTGCCCCCCCGGGATTGACTGCCTTTTTGTCTTCTGAGAGAAGGCCGATACCCTTCCCGGCCTTCTCCCTCCCATGCCCTCCCGGGGGGACATTGGTCAGGGCCCCCTCCCCGGGAGTGTCATGGTGTGCACTTCCCTTTCACTGCATATTGGCCGTTCCCCAGTGAGACTGTAAGTCCTCCCGGGGTCGGCTCTTGACCCTGCCCCCCCGGGATTGACTGCCTTTTTGTCTGCTGAGAGAAGGCCGATACCCTTCCCAGCCTTCTCCCTCCCATGCCCTCCCGGGGGGACATTGGTCAGGGCCTCCCCCCCGGGAGTGTCATGGTGTGCACTTCCCTTTC
Organism: Anolis sagrei; assembly: GCF_037176765.1. Lineage (NCBI taxonomy): Eukaryota > Metazoa > Chordata > Lepidosauria > Squamata > Anolidae > Anolis > Anolis sagrei. The sequence continues at coordinate 45,140,358 of NC_090035.1, forward strand.
ACTGGATATCGGCCGTCCCCCAGTGAGACAGACTGTCTGTAAGTCCTCCCGGGGTGGGCTCTTGACCCTGCCCCCCCGGGATTGACTGCCTTTTTGTCTTCTGAGAGAAGGCCGATACCCTTCCCGGCCTTCTCCCTCCCATGCCCTCCCAGGGGGACATTGGTCAGCCCCCCCCCCCGGGAGTGTCATGGTGTGCACTTCCCTTTCACTGCATATTGGCCGTCCCCCAGTGAGACAGACTGTAAGTCCTCCCGGGGTGGGCTCTTGACCCTGCCTCCCCGGGATTGACTGCCTTTTTGTCTGCTGAGAGAAGGCCGATACCCTTCCTGGCCTTCTCCCTCCCATGCCCTCCCGGGGGGACATTGGTCAGTGCCCCCCAGGAGTGTCATGGTGTGTGCACTGATCTTTCACAGCATATCAGCCGTCCCCCAGTGAGACAGGCTGTAAGTTCTCCCGGGGGGGGGGCATTGGACATTCACACACACACCCTGGGAGTGTCATGCTGTGCACTTATCTGTCACAGCATCTAATCCCAGCCGTCCCCCTGTGAGACCGACTGTATGACCTCCCGGGGGGGGCCTTGACCCTGGCCCCCTGGGAATGGCTGGCTGGCTGCTTTCTGAAGGCCAATTCCCTTCCCAGCATTCTCCAAATCCTTTCAGGGGGGGGCTCTTGACCCTGGCCCCCCGGGATTAGCCGCCTGCTGCTTGATTACTGGGTATAGGGCAATACCCTTCCCGGCCTTCTCCCATGCCCTCCCGGGGAGACATTGGTCAGTGCCCCCCTGGGAGTGTCATGGTGTGCACTTATCTTTCACAGTATATCAACCGTCCCCCAGTGAGGCAGTGAGACAGTGAGACAGACTGTAAGCACATGCTTACGTTGCGTCTGAATGACCGCTCCTCTGCAGTGATAGTGCCTGGTTTCTTCCTCTTCTCTTTGTCAACCAATGCTGTGATGACACCCCAAAGAATCTCTGGCTGTACAGGAGGTCAGGGTATGAATATGCCCATGATGTAATCGGGCTGGGCGTTTTCGTTCGTTATTTTCGTATTTAGTTATTTTTTTTATAACGATAACACAACGATATCGATGTTTTTTTCAAACCCGGAAGTGTATTTTCTAAATCGAAGCATCATCCGCCATCTCACAGGGAGCTTTTTTTTGGGAGGGGAAGCATAGGGTTACATTGATATTTTATTATTATTGTTTTTTTTAATATTTATAAACAATTTCAAATTACTTTTAAATCATTACAACGAAATAATTTCCTTTCTTTTTTTTCCTAAACTGGTGGAAGTCGTTTCCAAAATGGCAGATGCTGTTCCTCTTTTTTGGTGCCAAGGGGAAGGTAAAGACGGAAGTTTGTTATGGGTGGATAGCAGACAGATTGGAGTTCCAGGAGCAGGGAGGGAACAACTGGGGAAAGGTTTACTAAAAATAATAAGGAATAATCGAAATGCATGCCGACAACAACTGTGCAAATGTGCAGTGTATTACTTTTTTTCAGTATTTTTTTAAAAGAATAAAAGAAGTATGTGCAAATGTGCGGTGTTTAAAAATTTTTTGAAATACTTTTTAATTTTTTTTTAGAATAAAAGAAATATTTAGCAGAAAATTATAAAATTGCTTGCCCTGTAGTGAGGAAATATGTTTTAATTTTTTTTTAATTAAAGAAATATTATTTAGCAGTAAAATTATCTAAATGCTTGCCCTGTTAAACTAAAAATACAAATAGTGGGGCAAAAACAGCCACAGGACACACGACAACTGTGCAAATGTGGAGTGTATTCCTTTTTTACAGTATTTTTTTAAAAAGCAAAAGTACACATGGTGATCAATACGGGCAATGTTCCCGCATTCAGCAGGCAGTAGTAATTTAAGGCAACACAAAGCAAAGTACATTTTTGGTTTGTTTTTTGGGTGGGTTTTTTTGTGGGTTCTTTTGTGGGGTTTTTTTTTGTTATCTTATGGGGTTTTTGTGTTTTTTTGTTTTGTTTTTTGGGGGATTTATTTCTTGTTTTTTGTGGGGTTACTTTTTTTGTTTTTTAAATTAACTAAATAAACATATATATAAATAAATAATAGCAGCAGGTTTTTGACGAGTTATTTTGTTTTCCTTTTTAAAATAATTAAATAAATAAATAATAGCAGCTGTTCTCTAATACATTTTTTTGGTTTTTTGTGGGTGTTTTTTTGTTTTTTGGGTTTTTTTTCAGGTTTTCTTGTGGTTTTTTGTGGATTTATTTCTTGTGTTATGTGCGTTTTTTAAAAAAATTAAATAAATATATAAATAAATAATAGCAGCAGTTTTTGGTGAGTTTCTTTTTTTCCTTTTTTAAATAATTAAATAAATAAATAATAGCAGCTGTTTTCTCTAATAAATATAAAAATATAAGTCCCTTCATTTTTAATGGGTTTTTCATAATCTTTGTGGTTTTTTTTGTATGAGGTAGATACTTTGTTTATGGGTAATGGAGTTGGGGGGGAGAAGTGTACACAGGACTACAGGAGTGCCTCTTCTCCGGGCACCCCAGAGGCGATGCCCAACATGCTGAAAGGGGACCGGCAGGAAACGACTGGGGAAAGGGTGTATGAAAGGGAGTTGGGGGGCCTGTACACAGCAGACATTAGAAACCAGAGAAGACATTTCAAACCAGAGAATTTGTACATTTTCCAAAACGAGCACTGTCTTATAGCACTTTGTGTTGGCAAAAGGAGTGCACTTTTCTTTTTTTAGAATATTTTTAGAATATTTAAAAATGGAAAATTAACAAAATGCTCGCCCTGTTGTGAAGCGTACACAGGAGTAAGTGCCTCTTTTCGGGGCACCCCAGAGGCGATGCCCAACAGGCTGAAAGGGGACCGGCAGGAAACGACAGGGGAAAGGGTGTATGAAAGGGATTGGGGGGGGGAAGCGTACACAGGAGTAGAGGAGTGCCTCTTTTCGGGGCACCCCAGAGGCGATGCCCAACAGGCTGAAAGGGGACCGGCAGTAATCAAGGGAACTGAAAGGGGACTCACCCAGTAATCAAGCAGTACTTGCCCGGAGACAAAGGAGGTAAAGAGGGAAGTTTGTTATGGGTGGATAGCAGACAGATTGGATTTCCAGGAGCAGGGAGGGAACAACTGGGGAAAGGTTTAATAATAATAATAAGGAATAATCTAAATGCTTGCCGACAACAACTGTGCAAATATGCAGTGTATTCCTTTTTTTCAGTATTTTTTTTAAAAGAATAAAAGAAATTTCTGCAAATGTGCGGTGTATGAATTTTTTTTTGAAATATTTTATTAAAAAAATTTTAGAATAAAAGAAATATTTAGCAGAAAATTATCAAAATGCTTGCCCTGTAGTGGGGCAATATTTTTTTAAAATTTTTTTAGAATAAAAGAAATATTATATTTATTTAGCAGTAAAACTATCTAAATGCTTGCCCTGTTAAAATAAAAAAACAAATAGTGGGGCAAACACAGCCACAGGACACACCACAACTGTGCAAATGTGGAGTGTATTCCTTTTTTTACAGTTTTTAAAAAAGCAAAAGTACACATGGTGATCAATACGGGCAATCTTCCCGCATTCAGCAGGCAGTAGTAATTTAAGGCAACACAAAGCATGGTGATCAATAAGGGCAATGTTCCCGCATTCTAGTAATAAATATTAAAATATAAGTCCCTTCATTTTTATTGGGTTTTTCATAATTTTTTTTGTGGGTTTTTTTTTGTGGTTATTTTTTATGAGGTAGGTAGTATGTTTATGGGTAAGGGAGTTTTGGGAGGGGGGAAGCGTACACAGGAGTACAGGAGTGCCTCTTAAATAAATATATAAATAAATAAATAATAGCAGCAGTTTTTGGTGAGTTTCTTTGTTTTCCTTTGTTTAAGAATTAAATCAATAGCAGCTGTTCTAGTAATAAATATTAAAATATAAGTCCCTTCATTTTTAATGGGTTTTTCATAATTTTTTGTGGGTTTTTTTTGTGGTTTTTTTTATGAGGTAGGTAGTTTGTTTATGGGTAAGGGAGTTGGGGGAGGGGGGAAGCGTACGCAGGAGTACAGGAGTGCCTCTTAAGTAAATATATAAATAAATAATAGCAGCAGTTTTTTGGTGAGTTTCTTTGTTTTCCTTTGTTTAAGAATTAAATCAATAGCAGCTGTTCTAGTAATAAATATTAAAATATAAGTCCCTTCATTTTTAATGGGTTTTTCATAATTTTTTGTGGGTTTTTTGTGGGTTTTTTTACACAGAAGTACAGGAGTGCCTCTTCTCTGGGCACCCCAGAGGCGATGCCCAACAGGCTGAAAGGGGACTTGCAGGGAATGACTGGGGAAAGATGGACAGAGACGCTGTGAAAGCAAAGTACAAAAATGACAACCCCAGGGACGGTAGGGAATGACGGCTCCCTTGTTATGAATGCCCTACGCAGGCGCCCTCTTTTCCGGGCACTCCAGAGGCGATGCCCAACAGGCTGAAAGGCGACCGGCAGGGGACGACTGGGGAAAGGGTGTATATATGAAAGGGAGTTGGGGGGGGGGAGGTATACAGGAGTAGAAGAGTGCCTCTTCTCCAGGCACCCCAGAGGCGATGAAATTACAGATTTCAGAACTAACGATCACGTAGTGTTCCAGGAGGGAAGAGAAACGGAGATTGTAACACTTGCACCAGACATACAAAAAAGTAACAAAACAATTACAAAACTTGGAGACATTCATTTGATTCTTCATTGATCCTCAAACTATTACAAAATGGCTCTATATTCGATTGTAAAATAATTGAAATACAAATCATTGACGAAATACAAAATTACCCAACGAAACTGGCCAACCCTAAGTCTGGGGAAAGGGTGTATGAAAGGGAGTTGGGGGTGGGGAGCGTATACAGGAGTAGAAGAGTGCCTCTTCTCGGGGCACTCCAGAGGCGATGCCCAACAGGCTGAAAGGCGACCGGCAGGGGACAACTGGGGAAAGGGTGTATGAAAGGGAGTTGGGGAGGGGGGGACAAACGCGTGCACACAGGCACACAAGGGTCTTTTCTTTTTTTAGAATATTTTTTGAATTTTTTGAAGAATAAAAGAAAGATATTTTTCAGAAATATTTAAAAATGGAAAATTAACAAAATGCTCACCCTGTTGTGGAGCGAACACAGCCACAGGACAGGGAAAAACGCACACACAGGCACACAAGATTCTTTTCTTTTTTTAGGTTATTTTTTGATTTTTTTGAAGAATAAAAGACAAATATTTTTCAGAAATATTTAAAAATGGAAAATTAACAAAAAACTTGCCCACTTGAGGAGCGAACACAGCCACAGGACAGGGAGAAATGCACACACAAGCACACAAGATTCTTTTCTTTTTTTAGATTATTTTTAAATATTTTGAAAAATAAAAGAAAGATATTTTTCAGAAATATTTAAAAATGGAAAATTAACAAAATGCTCACCCTGTTGTGGAGCAAACAGCCAAAGGACAGGGACAAACGCACGCACACAGGCACACAAGGGTCTTTTCTTTTTTTAGAATATTTTTTGAATATTTTGAATAGTAAAACAAAGATATTTTTCAGAAATATTTAAAAATGGAAAATTAACAAAAAACTTGCCCTGTTGTGGAGCAAACAGCCACAGGACAGGGAGAAACGCACACACTGGCACACAAGATTCTTTTCTTTTTTAGGTTATTTTTTGAATTTTTTGAAGAATAAAAGACAAATATTTTTCAGAAATATTTAAAAATGGAAAATTAACAAAAAACTTGCCCTCTTGTGGAGCGAACACAGCCACAGGACAGGGAGAAACGCACACACAGGCACACAAGGGTCTTTTCTTTTTTTAGAATATTTTTTGAATTTTTTGAAGAATAAAAGACAAATATTTTTCAGAAATATTTAAAAATGGAAAATTAACAAAATGCTCACCCTGTTGTGGAGCAAACAGCCACAGGACAGGGACAAACGCATGCACACAGGCACACAAGGGTCTTTTTTTTAGAATATTTTTTGAATTTTTTGCAGAATAAAAGAAAGATATTTTTCAGAAATATTTAAAAATGGAAAATTAACAAAATGCTCACCCTGTTGTGAAGCGTACACAGGAGTAGAGGAGTGCCTCTTTTCCGGGCACCTCAGAGGCGATGCCCAACAGGCTGAAAGGGGACCGGCAGGAAACGACTGGGGAAAGGGTGTATGAAAAAATATGTATGTAAAATAAGTTTCCTGACTATGAATTTATATATATATTGCAAAATAATTTTCCTGGCTATACATTCATTTTTTGTGGAGGACCGAAGCGTTTACTTTGAAAAAATTACTGTGGTCAAAGCTGGCCTAAAAAAAAAAACTTGCCTAAAAGTTGCCATAAAAATCAACAATAAAAAAAGTGCTTCCATGAAAATGTGGAGGACCGAAGCGTTTACTTTGAAAAAATTACTGTGGTCAAAGCTGGCCGCTTGCATTAATCAATAACGAAAGTCGGAGGTTTGAAGACAATCAGATACCGGAGGAAAGGTGTATGGGGAAAGAGTGTATGACAGGGTGTTAAGGGAGGTAAAGAGGAGGGGAAAGTGTGTATGAAAGGCCATGGCAAAGTCAAATTTCCATTTGAGCGAGCGAGAGGGACGGCAGAGAAAACGATGCCGACTAACCATCCACCACAGGAGGCCATGGGCAAGTCAATATGGGCCGCACTGGTTGGAACTACACAAATGAAATGCTTGCCCTGTAGCGGGGCAAAAACAGCCACAGGGCAAATGTGCAGCAGTGTTATCTTTTTTTTTTGGAAATATTTTTAAAATTATTTTTAAGAATAAAAGAAGTCTTTAGCAGGAACATTTTAAAAAAAGAAAATCATCAAAATGCTTGCCGACAACAATTGTGCAAATGTGCAGTGTATTCCTTTTTTTTCAGTATTTTTTTTTAAGAATATAAGAAGTATGTGCAAATGTGCAGTGTTTTTTTTTTTGGAAATATTTTTAAATTTTTTTTTTAGAATGGGGATGATCTACAAGGGCAATGTTCCCGCATACAGCAGGCAATAGTTCTTTTAGCGTACACTGGAGTAGAGGAGTGCCTCTTTTCCGGGCACTTCAGAGGCGAAGCCCAACAGGCAGAAAGGTGACCGGCAGGGAACTGGGGAAAGGGTGTATGAAAGGGACTTGAGAGTTGGGGGGAAGTGTACACACAGGAGTAGAGGAGTGCCTCTTTTCCGTGCACTCCAGAGGCGATGCCCGAATGGGGAAAGGGTGTACGAAAGGGAGTTGGGGGAAGCAGACAGGAGTACTTTGGCCACATCATGAGGAAAGGGGAAGTCAAGCTGGGCTTTGACAAGGAATGTAGTAGTAATTTAAGGCAACACAAAGCAAAGTACACATCAGGACAATGTTCCCGCATTCAGCAAGGAATAGTAATTTAAGGCAACACAAAGCAAAGTAGTACACATCAGGACAATGTTCCCGCATTCAGCTGGCAGTGGTAATGTAAGGCAACACAAAGCACAAAGCAAAGTAGTACACATCAGGACAATGTTCCCGCATTCAGCAGGCAGTGGTAATGTAAGGCAACACAAAGCACAAAGCAAAGTAGTACACATCAGGACAATGTTCCCGCATTCAGCAGGCAGTGGTAATGTAAGGCAACACAAAGCACAAAGCAAAGTAGTACGCATCAGGGCAATGTTCCCGCATTCAGCAGGCAGTGGAAATGTAAGGCAACACAAAGCACAAAGTAGTACACATCAGGACAATGTTCCCGCGTTCAGCAGGCAGTGGTAATGTAAGGCAACACAAAGCACAAAGCAAAGTAGTACGCATCAGGGCAATGTTCCCGCGTTCAGCAGGCAGTGGAAATGTAAGGCAACACAAAGCACAAAGTAGTACACATCAGGACAATGTTCCCGCGTTCAGCAGGCAGTGGTAATGTAAGGCAACACAAAGCACAAAACAAAGTAGTACTCATCAGGGCAATGTTCCCGCGTTCAGCAGGCAGTGGAAATGTAAGGCAACATGAAGCACAAAGTAGTACACATCAGGACAATGTTCCCGTGTTCAGCAGGCAGTGGTAATGTAAGGAAACACAAAGCACAAAGCAAAGTAGTACGCATCAGGACAATGTTCCCGCGTTCAGCAGGCAGTGGTAATGTAAGGCAACACAAAGCACAAAGCAAAGTAGTATGCATCAGGGCAATGTTCCCGCGTTCAGCAGGCAGTGGAAATGTAAGGCAACACAAAGCACAAAGTAGTACACATCAGGACAATGTTCCCGTGTTCAGCAGGCAGTGGTAATGTAAGGCAACACAAAGCACAAAGCAAAGTAGTACGCATCAGGGCAATGTTCCCGCGTTCAGCAGGCAGTGGTAATGTAAGGCAACACAAAGCACAAAGCAAAGTAGTACGCATCAGGGCAATGTTCCCGCGTTCAGCAGGCAGTGGTAATGTAAGGCAACACAAAGCACAAAGCAACTAAGGTGATCTACGGCACGGAGCAAAGGTTGCTGTCGAAATCTATCTCTGGGAAGCCCAAAACTGGCAAGTTGGCCTTTAAGAAGACCAGCTTTTCCACCGCAAGGGGGTCGAGCGAGGTACGTTGGAGGGTGACGACATCTCCTGCCAGGCTGAAGACCCTCTCACTCTGCACGCTAGTTGGTGGGCAGCTGAGAAACTTGCGTGCTACAGTTGAGAGGTCAGGCCATGTATTGCTTTGGGAGGACCAGTACGTCAATGGATCGCTGTGTACAATCTCCTGAGGCTCATCAAAGTACCGATTGACAGAGAACTCTGCTGAGTCCATCTTTGCCGCCTGGGCCGACAAAGATGTTCCTTGCCCTGCCATCAAAACGATACTGTCGGTTATGAAATGCTCCGCTCTCCTCTTTTTCAGCTGCAGTGCTCTTCCTTCATCCCTGGTAGGTGTCAAGGTGGGACTAATGTTATCGGTGCTGCCGTAACCGCTGGTGTTTTGGGGAGTAACGGCAGAAGGAATTTCCTCTGAGCGTTCCCCCACCCTCCGAGAGTATTCTTCTCTCATGAGCGAGAGAAGTTCGGCCTTCCACTTTGGCAGTTCTTTGGGGCAGACAGAGTCCTTGATGCAAGGGTCGCAGAGTGCTGCCAAAACATGAGTCTAACTCTCCGTCAACGGTAGAAGGCGTTTACGGAGGGCCAAATTCAACTTTCTGACCACCTCCTGGGCCTGTGGAGTCAAGGGCCCAGCCATACACTGCAATGTACTTTGTCCACCCAGCGACTCCAAATGCCTCTTCAAACGCAAGATGACTGGGACCACATGGCTGAGTAGTGCTTTCTGTCCTGAAAGTTTTTCGGTGGCCAGTTTGAATGGTTCTAGGATCTCAACCAGCTGAGTGATGGTCATCCACTCCTGGTTGTTGGAGACCAGCTTGTTTATCGGAGCCGCAATTGACAGCGAGACAGCGTGGACTGACCTCTGTTGCTCCACCATGCACTCCAACATGATGTAGGTGGAGTTCCAGTGGGTGGGGACATCCTGCAGTAACCGGTGTTGTGGGAGGCACTCCAGGATTTGCCTGTCACGCAGCAGTTTTGCGGACTTAGAGCTACAGTGGAAGAAGCCCGCGATTCTGCGGCAACGCTCAATGAGTTGAGAGACGGCGGTGGCGCTGTTCTCATCGGGCCCCTTGAAGCCATCTTTTACGCAGTTATGCAGCAAGTGCGCCATGCATGTTACGTTTGTGAAGCCGGCACTTTCGACCACCCGGATCATGTTCCTTCCTGCGTCTGTGACCATGAATCCCGAGTTAGTACCACCGGAATGAGTATGCCGCATCCAGTCTCTCATCATCTCTCACAAGTACTCAGAAATGGTGTCGGCCCTGTGATCCTTATCGATCATCTCAAGGGACAGGAGTGCCCAACGATGACCCGAGTCTACGCAACCCTCCGTCTCCCACCAGTGAGCGGTCAGGGACAAATAGGAATGCCCTCCTCCCGTGCTCGTCCAGATGTCTGAGGTGAAATGTACATGGACGGGTTGTGACTTGTTCAACACGGTTCTGAGACGTTGCTTGCATCCCTCAAACAAAGCGGGAATGACTGTTTGAGAGAAAGTTCTGCGACTTGGGATATTGTACCATGGTGCCAGGAGGTGAACAAATCAGCGGAAATCTTCCCGTTCCACCATACGGAAGGGCTGGTGGTCCAGAGTCGTCATTTCTCCCAGGCGACGTGTTATTTCCTTCACTGATGGCGGCTTAAATCCAGATCTCACCCTTGTAACTTGCAGGCCCCAAGCATCGATGGTTTTCTGCATGGGGCCTGTTGGTGTGGTTGGAGTGCTCTGTGTACTGCTGCATGTGCTGGCGACTTCAACTGCGTCCAACTTCACATTTGGGTGGTGTCTCTTTATGTGCATCCTTAGCCCTGTTGTGGCAAGATGCCTCATATCTTTTCCTCTGCTGACGCTCACACCGCAATGCCTGCAAACTGCCAAAGTGGCCCTCTGATTATGGACGTCGTAATGATCCCATAGGAGCGATCTCAGCCTACCCCTACTACGCACTTGAGATGTACTCATGCTCGGGTTTGGACTGTCGGTGTTTGTGGAAGGGATTGTTGCTTGTTTCTGTGGCTCGCCCTCCAGCACCATGCAGTCCTCTTGATCACTAACTCCTGTGGTGAAAGCAGATTCCATATTGTCTTCCTCCCATTCCTCAGACACGTCCGCCTCCTCCCCCTCTTCATAACAAGTAGGATCAGAGGTACTTGGAAGGACATCAGGATCTGAACGTAGAGTCTTTCGAACTGATGAATAAGGAGGAGGTCCTGCCATCTCACAGCTGGTTGAAGCATCTGTGGGTGTTTCAATAACCATCTCGTCGGTTGAATGTTCTCTTCTTGTCAATGTGTCCATCTTCAGTCCCCTGCCTTTCTTAGGTATTCGCGATAGCACTTGGCCCTTGCGACTAGAAAAGCTGGGAAGGAAGCGTTTCATCACAATGGTTGGAACTACACAAATAATGAGCACTGTATTATATAGCACTTTGTGTTGGTAAAAGGAGCGCACTGGTTGGAACTACACAAATGAGCGAGCACTGTATTATAGCACTTTGTGTTGGCAAAAGGAGCGCACGGGTTGGAACTACACAAATGATGAGCGAGCACTGTATTATGTAGCACTTTGTGTTGGCAAAAGGAGCGCACGGGTTGGAACTACACAAATGAGCGAGCACTGTATTATAGAACTTTCTATTGGCAAAAGGAGCGCACTGGTTGGAACTACACAAATGACACAGGCACACACAGGCACACAAGGGTCTTTTCTTTTTTTAGAATATTTTTTGATTTTTTTTAAGAATAAAAGAAAGGTATTTTTCAAAAATATTTAAAAATGGAAAATTAACAAAATGCTCTCCCTGCTGTGGAGCAAACAGCCACAAGGCAGGGACAAACAATAGCACACAGCCACAGAAGGGTCTTTTCTTTTTTTAGAATATTTTTTGATTTTTTTTAAGAATAAAAGAAAGGTATTTTTCAAAAATATTTAAAAATGGAAAATTAACAAATTAACAAAAACCGCCCTCGCTCTTCCAACAACAGAATTAAGGAATGCAAAAATGAAAGCAAATGAATCCATGCAAGGAATGAATCCAAGCTTAGCCAACAACCAAGCCAAGCAAATCCAAGCCGCCCTCCCGGACCTCCCATCTTCTCTTCTCCCTCGCCTCCGCAACAATGAGCAATGCGGCCACGCGGAGCCGCTTTTAAAGGCCTTCCCGGCCAATCACAATCAGCCACGGTGCACTGCTTGGGTACTTGGGAACGCCGGATTGGCTCCCAGGGCACCCAGCATCCTCCATCCCATTTCCGAAACGGGCGGAAGCTCGTAAAAAGCATGGAGGATGCCGTTTCGTTATTGAAAAACCCTTCCAGGTTTGAAAATATGTTTTGTATTCATTTTGTAATTGTTAAATATAACGAATATTTAACGAATTACAAAATTAACTAACGAAACCACCCAGGCCTAGTATCCAGCTCTTCGGCTTAGAAATGGAGATGAGCGCCAACCCCCAGAGCCGGACACGACTGGACTTAACGTCAGGAGAAAACCTTTACCTCACCTGTAAACTCCTGTATGTTTATTATTTATTTAACAGTTGTGGGTCCATGGAGCATAATAAAGTTCTATAATTTTTTATCTTACCTTACCTAGAGTGAGACCAGGGCCGGATCCAATGTCCTTTCCCCAACAACAACAACAATAATAATGGAAATCTAGAATTGGCAGGGACTCCAATGGCCATCCAGTCTAACCCTAATTCTGCCAGACAGGAACACATGTCCAAGCCCTCCCGACAGATGGCCATCTTGTTCTACTTAATAATAGCAATAACAACAATAATAGCAATAACAACAACAATAATAATAGAAGGGACCTCAATGACCATTCAGTCCAACCCCATTCCTGCCAGGCAGGAAGACACAATGCAAGCCTCCCCAACAGGTGGCCATCCAGTTCTAGTTACCATATATACTCGAGTATAAGCTGACCCGAATATAAGCTAAGGCACCTAATTTTTAGGCCTGGGTAACAACGCAAAAATTTGTTTCTAAAATCGATTTGTATTTGGGGGGTTTTTTTGTTTCGATATTTAAAATAATTACAAAATTTTCCTTTTAAAAAGTTTGATATTTACGAAATTTCGTAAATGGTAAAAAAAATAACGAATCGATTTCCGAAACAATAACGAATCGATTCGTTAATGGCGGACGCAACCGCGAAATACGCTAAAAAACCTCCAAAAACTTCTGAACCTTCCCTCTCCCTGTTCTTGACTGTTGGTGTGATATTATAATTTTTTTCACTAATTAAACCATAAAACTGTCCCAGACATGCGGAAATAATAACGAAACGACCTCTGAACAATAACAAAACGAACACAATAATGAAATACGAAGCATTTACAAAACGTGTTTAAAAATTCGTTTTTTTAATGATTGCTCCAGAATGGTTCGTTATCGTTTTGTAATTGGAAAAAATAACGAATTATTAACGAATTACGAATTAACGAAACGAAACCGCCCAGGCCTACTAATTTTACGACCAAAAACTGGGAAAATTTATTGACTCGAGTATAAGCCAGGGGAGGGAAATGCAGCAGCTAGTGGTAAGCTGAGGGGACAGAAGTTGTCATAAAGCCATCTTGTGCAGCTTCCAAAACCCAACACGTGAGAACATTTTGCACTGCAGCCAGATATTTCCAAGGTCATGCCCAAAGGGTTTGATGGATATACCCTTTTTGAGATAGATCTAAATCAGGCATGGGCAAACTGTAGCCCTCCAGGTGTTTTGGACTTCAACTCCCACAATTCCTAACAGTCAGTATTTGAGAACACAGAAATGCTGGACCACTCTCACAACCACCATGTCAGACTCCACAGAGAAGCCATTGCAATCCACAAGAAGCATGTGGACAATTTCAACAGAAAGGGGGAAACCATGAAAATGAACAAAATCTGGCTACCAGTATTTAAGAAAACTCCTCTAAAATCAGGACAGTAAATAAAAAACAACACCCAAAAGCAGGGGAAATCCAGACAATAAAAAATCAGGACCAACTAACACCTCCCAACAAAGGATTCCCCCAGGCAGGAAGCAGCCAGGCTTTGAAGCTGCAAGACCATTCAATGCTAATCAAGGTAGCCAATGGCAACATTCCCACTTGCCTCAAGCAGACAAGAGTTCTTTCTCCCACCCTGGACTTTCCACAGATATATAAACCAAACCCCACTTGCCATGTTTCCAACAGACCTCACAACCTCCAAGGATGCCTGGCATAGATCTGGGCAAAACAACAGGAGAGGACACTTCTGGAACATGGCTATACAGTCTGGAAAACTCACAGCAACCCAGCCAGTAGCTGTTAGGAATTGTGAGAGTCGAAATTCAAAACAATCTGATAGAAAACTTGGACTTGTAGTTTGGTATGGTACTGGCTCTCTTAAACAGGGAAGGCTAAGGACCTTGTAAAACTTCAATTCCTGTGATTCTATGGCACTGAATCTGTGGCAGTTTTTTTGGGGGGGGGGAGATTCCCCTTTAAGAGTAGATGGCCCTTGCACTGGGACTTCCCCTTTAAGGCTGCCTTGGTCTTGGCTGCAGAAACAAAACAAGACGGGGGGAAAGAGACTTTTTTCTTCCTCCCTTTGCAGGCTATTTAAAACTTTTAAAACTTAAGAGCGGCTGTTCTTTCAGAGGGAGCTGAACACAGAGACAGGAAAGAAACCCCAAAGAGGGAAGAAAGAAGAAGTTTCTCCAACAGGACTTTCTTGGAGGTGCCTTTGTTTTGACTCTCCTTGAGTAGCACTGTTTGAGGAAGGAGAGGAGAGGGAGAAAGAGGCCGGGAATGGAAGGCTTGGGGGCAGCCTCTTCTACCCCCTTTTCCTTCAGGAGGAGGATGGGTAGGAGGAGGAGGAGCGGCAGTGCTGCCGGGGGTGATGGCCAGCTGGGCTTGTGCAAGGGCAAGAGCAGCAGGCTGCGCTGCTTGGGGATGGTGAGGGGGGAGGAGGAGGATCGGCTGGTCACACGGGAGTGCTGGCCAGCTGAGTTGCGATACCAGCAGGTTCCCTTTGGCCTCTAATGGCTGCTCGTGTCCCTCACTCTCGGCATCCTCAAGTGGTGGAACTTATAGCCGGCACACAAGACGACCCCCCCCCCCCACTAGCTCCAACAAACAAGAGTTCTTTGTCCCACCCTGGTCACTCCACAGATATATAAACCCTTTTTCCTAGTTTCAACAGACCTCACTACCTCTGAGGATGATTGCCATAGATGCAGGCGAAATGTCAGGAGAGAATGCCTCTAGAACATAGCCATATAGCTCGAAAAAACCTACAATGACATATGTTGAAAGTCGTCTAGTATGCCGGTTTTTATGGTAATAATTTGGGAAACACATTCATTTAAATTTCTGAAATTATTCCTAGTAATATATTAAGATTGTTCCAATTTACAATTTTTTAAAATTTCTTTCACTTTTTCAATATAAATATTTTTAAATAAAAGCATTTTTCTCGTGGTTATCCGTACTTAAATAAACATTAATGTTTGTAACATTTATATGTTATTCTCCATCCTCCGTCTCCTAACTCTCCATACGATACTTTCCTCTCTTGATCCCTTATGCCTCTGCGGAGCTATTGCTTTACTGCTGAGTGTCTGAATGGGATTAATCCTTGGAAGAGGTACCGTCATGTTTCTCAAATGAATCTGTTGGCCTTCTGTTATTTCCAAAAGCTTGGCTTCTCCAATTGAATCAATCAATCAATCCACTTGATTAACCTGCATTGTTACAATCTGCATAGTTATTGTATTTTAAGGTTTCTTTGGAAAATTCATCATATTTCAAAGGAAAATTGAAGGCTACAAGTTGATCAAGTGATCAAGAACCCTCAGTACACAAAGTCCTTATCCATTAAGATAGGTGGAGAAGAGAACAATAGTATTATCTGCCTGACTGCTGGAATTCAGGCCCAACTCCTGATCACTAGTAACCCTTTTATATGTATGGAATACAGCCGTAAATGCTTTATGTTGAGCATTAAATGATACCGACAAATCGATCTGTCGAACTTTTGCAATAGCAGCAAGCATTGGCTTAAAGGCAGAAAATAATATAATAGAAACATCACTAAGGGAACCAGAAGGGTTGTGCAACAGTCTACAAACCTTCTCCAAATCAGTGGTAACACTGTGCAATTCGGTAGCATCAGGATGGAATATAGAAAATATAGTTTGTTAGCTAATCCCAAATTTTAAATCCTTTATGATCATTCTGATCAACCATTTCTGTTCAAGTGCTGAGCTCTGAGTTATTAACTGCAGAAGATACTTTTTCACCAGATCTTTTCTTCTAGAAGCATTATTGGTAGACACCGAATCTAAAATATCATTTACCTGTTGTATGGTCAGCTGACCTTGCTTGGGACATCTTGGCTTCAGCACAAAATAGGCAATCATAGCAAAGTCTCCAGCATCCCCCCGTGAACCAGTAGGTGTTCGGTAATTCAGAAGTTTTAAAGCATCTTTTCCATCTTCGGGTAAATTCAGAAGTTCAATATAGAGCTTAGCAAGCATCATTTCTTTAATTCCATAAGCCATCCTCTCTCTTTCCAAGTGGGGAAGAATCAGTCTCATTGCAGGATAAAAAGAATCTGTGACATCCTTCTCATTTTTATGAAGAGCATCATGAAATTTCCTCCAGGAGTCTAAAAATTCTTTGAAATATTTTGTTTTCTCTGGTCGAATTTCCCTTTTTGCATTCATTCTAAAGTTGAACAAAGATCTCCAAAAGGAACTTGTGATGCCACAGTTAGCTTGAAAGGAGAATGTGAAGCAGGGATAGAAGACATAATGATTCTCTTCTTCACAGTCGTGCACGGAGAGACGGCGACCCCCTCCTTCCTTCCTGGCTTGTCCTCCACACGCAGGCGCAGTCCCTCGGCCTCGTGACGCCATGCCTTCTTAGGCTGCGCACCACCTGTGATAGTCTGCTGCTAGGGCGCGTGGCCGTTCGGGACATTTAAGTCCTTTGCCTTGGAAGCGCTTCTTCCGGGTGCGCTTCTTCCCGGGGGAATGGCGGGAGTGACATTTGCATATAGCATCTTAGTCATCCTTTCTTGGCTTGAATGAATATCCTCATCCGTGGGACAAAGTACAATATAGCTGTATAATAGGCCTGGGTAACAACGCAAAAATTTGGTTTTGTAATCGTTTTGTAATTGGGGTGTTTTTTTGTTTCGTTATTTAAAATAATTACAAAATTTTCCCCCAAAAAAGTTCGGTATTTACGAA
This sequence comes from Anolis sagrei, assembly GCF_037176765.1. NCBI lineage: Eukaryota > Metazoa > Chordata > Lepidosauria > Squamata > Anolidae > Anolis > Anolis sagrei. The sequence goes on from NC_090035.1 coordinate 45,157,173, forward strand.
ATTTCGTAAATATTTACAAAACATTTTGTAAAGATGGCGCCCTTTTTTTTCCAATATTTTAAAAATATTTTTTAAATTTAATTATTATTAATTTAGTAGAATAGGGAGGAGAAATTAAAATTATTATTATTAAATTTAAATTATTATTAAGGAGGGAAGGCAGGCACTCACTCTGGCGGGCCCTCTCGCTCGCTCGCCGCTCGCTCGCCCCTCTCGCTTGCCGCTTGTGGGGTTCAGAACGCTCTTTGATTGCAGGTGAACCATAAATCCCCGTAACTAAAACTCCCAAATGTCAAGGTCTATTTCCCGCAAACTCCATCTGTGTTCATATTTGGGTGTATATTGAGTGCTTTTGCCAAGTGTGGTCCAGATCCATCATTGTTTGAGTCCCTCTCGCTCTCCGCTCGCCCGCCCCTCTCGCTCTCCGCTCACTCGCCCCTCTCGCTCTCCGCTCACTCGCCCCTCTCGCTCTCCGCTCTCTCGCCCCTCTCGCTCGGCTCGCCGCTCGCTCGCCCCTCTCGCTCTCCGCTCGCTCACCCCTCTCGCTGGCCAAGTGTGGTCCAGATCCATCATTGTTTGAGTCTGTAGTGGTCTCTGGATGTAGGTGAACTACAACTCCAAAACTGAAGGTCAATGGCCCACCAAGCCCTTCCCTGACAGATGGCCATCCAGCCTCTGTTTCAAAGAGTCTCCACCGCACTCCCTCTGGGGCAGAGAGTTTCACAGCTGAATGGCTCTCACCGTCGCCGCTCACTCGCCCCTCTCGCTCGCCCTCTCCCTCGCTTGCTCAGCCGGCAGAGCTCCCAGCAAGCATCGGCAGGCGGCCATCTTAGGTATTTCCGAAATGGACGGAAATACAAAAATTTTTGGCGCCTGCCGTTTCGATATTTAAAACAAGTTCCAGGTTAAAAAAAAGTTTTGTTATTGTTTCGTAATTCAAAAAATAACGAATATTTAACGAATTAACGAATTAACGAAACGAATAGCCCAGCCCTACTGTATAACCTCTCAGAGACCATTGCTCCAGAAGGTTCTCAGTAGCTCCAGTGATCAGCATGTACTCCTAATCTGCCAGTCTCGGGGGAACGTGGGGGGAGTGAAGTTTGCATATAACTTTCAGTGCATCTTAGCCGTCCTCCATTTGCGGTGGCCGTGGGTTAGGCAAGCGGTCATTCCCATGGGGGAATGGCAGGAGTGACGTTTGCATATAGCTTTCAGGGCATCTTAGCCGTCCTCCATTTGTGGTGGCCACGGATTAGGCAAGCGGTCATTCTCGGGAGGAATGGCAGGAGTGACGTTTGCATATAGCTTTCAGTGCATCTTAGCCGTCCTCCATTTGTGGTGGCCGCGGGTTAGGCAAGCGGTCATTCCTGGGGGAATGGTGGGAGTGATGTTTGCATATAGCTTTCAGTGCATCTTAGTCATCCTCCAGTAGGTTTCTATTTCCTTGGCTTGAATGAATATCCTCATCCGTGGGACAAAGTACAATATAGCTGTATAACCTCTCAGAGACCATTGCTCCAAAGGTTCTCAGTAGCTCCAGTGATCAGCATGTACTCCTAATCTTCCAGTCTCGGGGGAACATGGGGGGAGTGAGGGTTGGATATAGTTTTCAGTGCATCTTAGCCATCCTCCAATGGCGGTGGCTACAGGTCAGGCAAGCAGTCATTCCCGGGGGAATGGCAGGAGTGACGGTTAGATGTAGCTTTCAGTTTGGTTCAATTTAAAGTCAGGGTTCAGTTGCCACTGGCTGCATGCTCTGCCCCTACCTTGTGGAGCCTTTGTCTGAAGGGTGTCCTTCAGGACTGTCTGGTTGTCTTCCGTGTGGTGGTGTGTCATTTCCCCAAGGGAATGGGTGTGGATTATATGAGTCTCACTCCTCGTTGTTTTTCAGGCCTCTCAATGTTGTCTTTAAGGACTGTCTGGTTGACTGCTGTGTGTTCCATGTTGTGTAAGTCTTTCAGGGCCCTCAATGTTGTCTACCTTACCCCCTGTCAGGGGGTAAGGAACATCCCCCACCCCTTAATAAAGAAAAATCCAAATCAGCCGGGGCCTTGTGTTCCTCTGAGAACGTCGGCGTGCACATCCGTATCCTAAGAATTTGTCCTTCAGCAAAACCCAAATTGGAGTTAGGGCTTTGAGTCTTTCCACATCCTGCATCTGAAACGTAGGACTGCAAACAAACACTTAGTGCTAAGCACAAATTTGGAGCTCCTGGAGCAGTTGTTCCATAACAGTGGCCGTTGCACTGGTATGTGCGTACTCCCCTTCCTCACGCATCCAACAAGCTCTTTGTTGCATTCATTTCTCCATGTGTCCCCTCCCTCTATGGCTTCCTTGCGATATGCGTGCAGTGTTCTGGCACTTTTCTGCTGACTTCCCATCGGCTCATTCCTGCAACTCCTGGGTGGCATCAGAATTTTTTCCGAAAGAAATAATCTTCATATGAGATCTGTGTTCCTCACGTAACAGGTCTATGAAATTTCCTGTGGGAAATGTCTGCCTGGCTGCTTTGTGTAGGCCAGTATTTTTTCACTGAGTTTCTTCCGGAAGAACCACCACCCTCTGCTCGATGGGTGCAAGTGCTTCTTGCTTGTTCTGAGTCTGCTAACTTTTTCTAGTCTCTGCTTCAGTGTTCCGTAGTCTGTCCTCTCTCGAGCTTACCGTTGCTTTCCTCTCTTTGAGGGGTGTCTGTTTGTCTGCTGTGTTGTGGTACCCGATTCAAGGTCTGCTGCATACATTCGCTCAAAGGCTAGCTTGTCTTCCTCATTTGTGCTGTTACTTCATCATTTCTCTAAAATGATTTTAATCGCCTCATTTACTCCTTTGGTTGATTTAATGTTATTATTTGAAATACATAATCGCAACCTTGGTTAATTTTTCGGTAAATTGATTTTTACTTTGAGTATTCATACCCTGTCATTCTCTAGAACCAGGGGGGGGGGGGGGCTTTACTGCTGTGTGTATTCTCGCACTCCTCCATGGTGGATCAACTTGACTTTGTCGTTGCAGGCAGGAGTTCTGTTCTTGGGAACGTTCCCTAGATGTCACGGGTTGTGCTGGTGTTGGTGCAGGTAGGTAGGAATCATCCAGTGTTTGGCTGGACAGGGCAGCATTTCACATCGCATGAATCCCTGGCTGATTCAGACTCCACACATCTTGGTCTCTTCTGTCTCTGGGGAGCTATTGTTTGACTGCTGAGCAGCTCGCAGTTCTTTTATAGCGATTAATCTTCATACATAATATGATAACCTCATATTCCTTCAGGAAATGTTCCTTGAGGAAATGATTGTGTACTCTGTCTAGGTCTTCGCCACCTCCAGGATCCTCCACCGTCTCCTACCTCTCCACATGATACTTTCCTCTCTTAGAGGGGTACCTGTTTGTCTCTTCTGTCTCTGCGGAGCTACTACTTGACTGCAAAATGGAATGGTGGGAGTTGGAGTCCAAAGCCCCTGGAGGGCCCAAGTTGGCCCATGCCTAATGTAGATGCCCACAGAGAGGCCCTGAGCATCCCTCTGTGGCTGTTCTGCAGTGTGCTGTGCCATTGAGGGCAGGGATTCCCTCTCAGAGGCCAACTTGACTTCCCCATTCCTGCTGTAAGTGCCTGGCTGCATCGTGTCATCGTAGTCACAACTTGGTTCTTGGCCACCCCTCCATTGTTTCAGTTCACATTTATTCTTCCTAGGGGTGGGCTTTTGTGGGGGTGGGGGTTGCCGTTCCTTTCTGGGACTGACTGTTGCTCTGCAGTTTGGTGGAGTGCTATTGACCCCAGCTTTACTTCCCCATCCCTGACCTGTACTGTCTTGGTACTGTCTCCTGGGGAGCCTTGAGGTGGGGGGGGGGGGGGGCGTCCCTTTCATAGCAGTGTGGTGCTATGCCATTGAGGCCTCCAGACTCCCTTTCAAAGACCAGCTAGACTTCCCCATTCATACTGAAACTCCATGGCAGGTCTAACTGCCACTTTCTGACCAATTATTTCTTGAAGTAACATGTAGAAATAAGCTGGAAAAGAGAAACTTGTAAAAGTTATTAATATAACTCTTGGCTCAATGCACAGCTATTTGATTATAGCTGGAAGGCCATCCTGCCCCCCCCCCCCCAAGAAGCTCTGTTTTCTTCAAAACTTTGAACTCTAAATCCAGGCCCAAGGGTAGCTCCCATTATAATTAAGGAGACAAAGACAGTTTGCCTGTGTAGTCCTTCAGTGCTTGACAGTTGTCTTCCATCTGCTGGTGTACACTTATGGCTCCAGTGATGTTTGGGCCACCCCCCCCCCTCCTCCATTGCTTGCCCTCTCTTGTCCTGCTTAACGACAATGTGCTTCGTTGACAGATGGCCTACGAACCCTTTGTATGGGAAATCAATGCCTGTTTATCTGCCCTGTGCATTTGGACCATGTTCCTTTTCCTTAACCTTTTAGCCTTCCGATGTGCTACGTGACTTGGAACGGTCAATGAATGCCGTGTTTGGAGTTTGCTAGAAACTACCCTTCTTCCAGTCTTTTCTTCAGTGACCACAAGTAATGGTCCATATCCAATGCGACTTTACAGCTGTTCAGTGGCTGCCTGTAGGTTGCCAGGATGGCCTTTTGGTGCATTCCTGTTTTCTCTCAACCACCTTTTATTTTTCCCACTTATTACAGGTACATCCTGTAGTCGTTCTGGAAAATGCTATTGCAACTTTGTCAATTTATGACTTTGTGTAATTACTTTTGGGGGGGAAACCTAATGATAAGTCATAGCCGCATCCTTCTGTTTGTAATCATTTATTCACTTTGATTATTTCTGAATACTAACCAAGTGACTGTCCCCTTTGGTTATTAAGAAGTATTATTATTTCAGTAATTGAGTAAGGTGGGAATTTGCTCATAGCGTTGGTGGGTTCCGTAGAATGTATGTGGGCCTTCCGATGTTTACGACCTGAAAGCTTCGTATTGTTCAGAATGCAGCAGCCAGGTTACTCACAAGAACGCCCATGAAATGCCATATAACACCAGTGCTGCAACATTTACATTGGCTTCCATCTGAGTACCGTGGCCTGTATAAGATGCTAGTTCTGACCTTTAAATCTCTTTACAGCCAGGGTCCGTCGTATCTTAGGGACCGCCTCTCCCTTTCCCATCATCAGAGGTCGCAACGACCAGCCCAACATGACTTATTCCATATACCGGGTCCTAGAGAAGTGCACTTAGAAAGGACCAGATGCAGGGCTTTTTCTATTTTTGCCCCTGCCTTGTGGAATTCCTTGCCGCCCCACATGAGAGCCATGCGTGACTTAGGGCCTTTTACTCTCGCACTTAAGACCTGGCTTTTTACTAGAGCATTCGATCTCTGTTGATTTTTAATTTTTGTATGTATGTATTTTATCTTTTATAATTTAGCTGTAAATCACCTGGAACATTCTCGGATGGAGGGCGATTAATAAGTTATTAAATGATGATGATGATGATGTAAGGCCTTCCTGTGGAGTGTCAGTTTGTCTGCTCTGAGGAGGGCAGCTATTGTTTCTAGAGGTAGAGACTTGGAGAGATTTTGGTTTGCTGTAATACTGGCATACAGAGTAGTAGGTTCTGCTCATTCAAGATTTCTTACAGGACACTTTGTGAGACCTCTCTTTCCATTTTGGAGGGAGGGGTGTACCCTTTCCCACGCATGGTGGTGTCACGTTCCTCAAACACCCCTACGCAAGAGCTGTCCTTGTTGTTGGGATCCTATCCTTCTCTTCTGGGCAAGGGAACTTTTCCTCGATCTGTCTGTTCTTTGTGGTATCAATTTCAATACTGCTGATTGGCTGTGGCCAGTGGCTTGCTGTCGTTTCCCAGTGTTTGTCTGGTGACTTCCCATCATCTATTTCCATCTGCTCCTGGGTGGCATCGAAAGAAGACATCTTCGTATGAGACGTGTTCCACAGGTGTACGAAATGTCTTGGGGGAACTGTCTGCCTGGCTGCTGAGTGTAGGCCAGTACTTCATCCCAGACTATCCTTGGGGAGAACCACCACTCTCTGCTCAGTGGGTGCTACTGCTTCCTGCTTGTTCTGAGTTCACCACCTCTTCCCAGTCTCTGGTCCAATGTCCCGTAGAACTTCCCTTCTTGAGCCTACCATACCCTTTCCTATCTTTGAGGGGTGTCTGTTTGTCTGCAGTGTTGTCCAGCGGTGCATTTTTCTGGCCAGGTCTTGTTGCTTTGCCATTTGTTCTTTCCCGCATCTGTGGGAGTAGCACCTGCTTGTTAGAAGTCAAGTAAATGACTGGGTTTTAACATAGGTATTTTATGAGTAAAGGCCAGCTTGGCAGCCCAGAGTTATTTACTGTTCTGTCACGGCTTCATCGACATGAAGCTGACTTCTTCCCCTTGTGTTCCTTCAGATGTGAGCAGCCCTTTCTCAGCTATCTGCTACCTTGTTGTTGACTTTTTGGACTGCCTGGTTGTCTGCTGTGAGTTGGTGGGCCAATCAGGTCTCGGGTTTATTGTGCAAAGGCCCCCTTGTCTGCCTCGTTGCTCGTGTTTCTTTATATTTTCTCTCATATGTTAAATGCCACATTTGTTCCTTCTGTTTATTTTAATTTAGTACCTGAAACCCCCAATCTCATCCTTTGTTAATGTAAGTGTTCCGTAATTTGGTTGTTACTTTGAGTATTCATACCTTCTCTGGACCCTGGATACTCTGAAGGGTGGCCGCTTGACTGCTATGTGTATTCCAGCAATCCTCGATGGTGAGTGGACTTGACTTTGTTGGTGCCGGCAGGAGTTCTGTCCTTGGGGTATTTTGACCGTTCCCAAGATTACATGAGGGGTTGTGCTTCTGTTGGCGTGGGTAGCTACTGTGCAGACTAGGGGAATGGTAGGAGTGATGGTAGGATATAGCTTAGACTGCATCTCTACTGTCCTGCAGTACCGCTGGCTGCGGTTCTGGCAAGCGGTTAGTCCCGGGGGAATGGAAAAAGTGATGGTTGGATATAGCTTAGACTGCACTTTGCTTCCTTCACCGCCTCTTCAGCACCCTTCTACTTGGATTCAACTTTCTTGGATTCTCCCAGCCACATGCCGTTTCTTTGGGATCCCTGGAATCTGGTCAGAAGTTTCCTTTGTCTTGGAATGACAGTTGCTCTGCATTGGCATCTGGTTTCTTCCTCTTCCCTTTGACATCCAAAGCAGTGCTGGCTTTCTCCTCAGATGGATCCCTGCAGCTTCCATTGAACAAGACCACTGTCTCCTTTCTGTCCATCTCCCAGTGCACCTCCTATTATTTTTCAAGTTTACCTTCTTCTCCTTCCACCAGGATCTTCCTCCAGAGTCTCCTTCTTTCTCCATAAAGTATGATATGGCAGTAAGTTTTAAGTGCATCTCTGCTGTCCTGCAGTACGGGTGGCCGCATTCCTGGCAAGTGGTCAGTCCCGGGGGGGGGGGGATGGAAAGAGTGACGGTAGTATACGGCTGAGACTTCATCTCTGCTGTCCTGCAGTATGGGTGGCCACATTTCTGGCAAGCGGTCAGTCCCGGGGTGAATGGAAAGAGTGACGGTAGTATACAGTCTAGGTATGCAATCTAAGCAGTATGCATCCAGTCATTCCCAGGGGGTTAAGGGTTAATGCCCCCCGGGAGTACTTGGAGACAGCCGGAATGGGGCGCTGGCCTTCACTCAGCAGGGAAGCAGTAAGTCCCGGGGGGCCAAGATCGATGCCCCCCGGGAGGACTTGGAGGTTGTCACACTGGAGGGCAGCTGGTATGCAGTCTAAGCCGTATGCATTCAGTCACTCCCGGGGTGTGTGTGAAGGGTTAATGCCCCCCAGGAGGGCTTGGGGGTGGGCGGAAATGATACTGGCCTTCACAGAGCAGGCTAGCAGTCACTCCCTGGGGGTGTGGATCGATGGCCCCCGGAAGGAGGTGGCGGTGATGGTGGTGCTGGTGGTGGGGGAGGTCGTGACTGGAGGATGGCCAATATGCACTGAAAGCCATATGCATACAATCACTCCCGGGGGTTAGGGACCGATGCCCCCCGGGAGGGCTTGGAGACGGCCGGAATGGGGCGCTGGCCTTAACTGCAAGGTAGCAGTAAGTCCTGGGGGCCAGGATCGATGCCCCCCAGGAGGGCTTGGAGGCACTCACACTGGAGGATGGCCGATATGCCCTGAAAGCCATATGCATTTAGTCACTCCCGGGGGATTATGGCCCGATGCCCCTTGGGAGGGTTTGGAGGTGGCCGGAATGGGGCACTGACCTTCACTCAGCAGGCAAACAGTAAGTCCCGAGGGGTGGGGAGCAGGTTCGATGCCCCTCGGGAGGGCTTGGGGGTGGGTGGAATGGGTACTGGCCTTCACAGAGCAGGCAAGCAGTCACTTCCGGGGTGTGGGGATTGATGCCCCCTGGGAGGGCTTGGAGGTAGTCACACTGGAGGATGGCCGATATTCACTGAAAGCCGTATGCATCCAGTCACTCCAGGGGTTTTAAGGATTGATGCCCTCCTGGAGTACTTGGAGGTAGTCACACTGGAGGACAGCCGATGTTCACTGAGAGCCGTATGCATCCAGTCACAATTGGGGGGGGGGGGGGGTTAAGGACCGATGCCCCCCTGGGAGGGCTTGGAGGTAGTCACACTGGGGGATGGCTGATATGCACTGAAAGCCGTATGCATCCAGTCACTCCAGGGGTTTTAAGGATCAATGCCCTCCTGGAGTACTTGGAGGTAGTCACACTGGAGGACAGCCGATGTTCACTGAAAGCCGTATGCATCCAGTCACAATCGGGGGGGGGGGGGTTAAGGACCAATGCCCCCCTGGGAGGGCTTGGAGGTAGTCACACTGGGGGATGGCCGATATGCACTGAAAGCCGTATGCATCCAGTCACTCCCGGGGGTTAAGGCTCGATGCCCCCCAGGAGAGCTTGGAGGTGGCGGGAATGGGATGCTGGCCTTCACTGCAGGTAGGCAAGCAGTCAGTCAGTCCCGGGGGTTTAGGCCCGATGCCCTCCGGGAGGGCTTGGGGGTGAGCAGAAAAGGTACTGACCTTCACAGAGCAGGCAAGCAGTCACTCCCAGGGTGTGTGGATCGATGCCCCCCGGGAGGGCTTGAAAGTAGTCAAACCAGAGGACCGCCGATATGCACTGAAAGCCGTATGCATTCAGTCACTCTCGGGAGGTTAAGGACCGATGCCCCCCAGGAGGGCTTGGAGGTAGTCAGACTGGGGGATGGCCGATATGCACTGAAAGCCATATGCATCCAGTCACTCCCGGGGGTTAAGGCCCAATGCCCCCCCCCAAGGGCTTGGAGGTGGCCGGAATGGGACGCTGGCCTTCACTGCAGGCAGGCAAGCAGTCAGTTAGTCCCAGGGGTTCAGGCCCGATGCCCCCCGGAAGGGCTTGGGGGTGAGCAGGAAAGGTACTGTCCTTCACAGAGCAGGCAAGCAGTCCCTCCCAGGGTGTGTGGATCGATGCCCCCCGGGAGGGCTTGGAGGTAGTCACACTGGAGGACGGCTGATATGCACTGAAAGACGTATGCATCCAGTCACTCCCAGGGTGTGGATCGATGCCCCCCGGGAGGGCTTGGAGGTAGTCACACTGGAGGACGGCCGATATGCACTGAAAGCCATATGCATCCAGTCACTCCCGGGGGTTAAGGCCCAATGCCCCCCGGGAGGGCTTGGATGTGGCGGGAATGGGGCGCTGGTCTTCACTGCAGGCAGGCAAGCAGCCAGTCAGTCCCAGGGGGTTTAGGCCCAATGCCCCCGGGAGGGCTTGCAGGTGGGCGGAAAGGGTACTGGCCTTCACAGAGCAGGCAAACAATCACTCCCGGGGGGTGTGGATTGATGCCCCCCGGGAGGAGATGGTGGTGGTGGTGGTGGTGGTGGAGGTCATGACTGGAGGACGGCTGATATGCACTGAAAGCCGTATATATCCAGTCACTCCCGAGGGGTTAAGGCCCAATGCTATAGGGATTATAATTATTGTACACTTGATACAGATTTCTTCATAAGAGGTTTCCCATTGCCTTCTGAGACTGAGTTTGGATCTATGCTTCCCTGTATCCCAGGATCTGATCCCAGATTATCTGCTTTGAACTGGATTCTATGAGTTTTGCCAGATAATTTGGCAATAATTTAATAATTTGATTATAAGTGCAATTTTATTGATTTTTATTTATGTTCTTTACTATTTTTTTAATTTCTGTATTTTTTTATTTTATTTCATTTTTATTTATGTAATGTATGTATTTTATTTTATTTTATTAGTTTTCTTTTATTTAATGTAATGTTTTTTATTTATAAATAAATAAATTATTTTTTATTGATTTAAAATTATTTAGTTACTTACTTAATGTATTTTGATTTCACTCACCCCTCCCTCCAACCTTTCCCAGGGGGAATCGGTCGGTCCTTGCTTAACTTGCACTAGTGCTAGAGGAATTATAATTAATATGTACACTTGGTACAGATTTCTACAGAAGAAGTTTCCCATTGACTAAGGCTGAGTCTGGATCTACGCTTCCCTGTATCCCAGGATCTGATCCCAGATTATCTGCTTTGAACAGGATTCTATGAGTCTACACTTGCCAAATAATTTGACAATAATATAATAATTTGATTGTTTATTTCAAAGTGCAATTTTTATTGATTTTTATTTGTTTTTTAACTTTATTTTATTTAATTTCTATATTTTTATATTATTTTTATTATTAATTTATGTATTTCATTACATTTTATTTTATTATTTATTTATTTATTTTATTATTTTATTTTATTATTTATTTTATTATTTTATTTTATTATTTATTTTATTATTTTATTATTATTTAATTTCTATATTTCTATATTATTTTATTATTAATGTATGTATTTTATTACATTTTATTTTATTATTTTATTATTTATTTTATTATTTTATCATTTATTTTATTTTATTATTTTATTGAATTAATTAATTAATTTTTATTGATTTTAATTTATATTTTTTATTTACTTAATGTATTTTTATTTCATCCTGAATTTATTTTAATTTAGTTTTGGTTAGTTGTAAGTTTTATCACTAACTGTATACCACAGAGGGAGAGGGAAGCTTCAGAAGTTCCCCCTGTCCCATTTGGAGGTGTTTTTCGCGCATTGCGCAATCGCGTCCGCAATTCATATATTTACAAAATTTCGTAAATATTGAAAATTTGAAATCGGAAATTTTGGAAGTCCTATCAAAATCAAAATGCTGGCGCCCCCTAGAAACAAAACGAGTTTAGAACCAAATTTTTTCTTGATTAACCAAGCCTAATGTCTACTACGATGGCATTGATGGCTCTAACGTCTTGGACAAAATGAGATTCATCTGAATTCGGCTTATGAACAGGCAAAACCAGTGTGTTGTAAGGTAAGGCACATTCCCTCAACAGATAATGTTGTAAGAAATTGTCAATAATGGGCTGGAGCCCCTTGCGAGCCTCCAGGGAAATCCTGTACTGGGGGATCCTAGGAGGTGTGACATCAGGCTTGAGGGCAATGGTGAAAGGGGCAATGTTCTTGCCCCCCTCCCTGGGACCCCATCTGCTCAAACTATGGGGTCCACTTGCCTGAGGATGGCCAAGAGGATCAAGTCAGCCTCTGGGCTAGGCTGGTGAAGCAAGAAAGCTTGTGCCCTCCACCCTTCTTCTTCAGGCACAGCCAGGATTATTTTTTCTGGACCCAAAGCAACCTGGGCCCTGATCTTACACAGAATGTCTCGGTCCAAGAGTGAAACCGGATCGAGGGAGCCTATCGACAGCCCCTGCGTCCAGTGTGATGAACCGGTCGAGGATGGGCCCAGCAAGTGGCCACGGAGTCTCAAGTTCTCTCACTGTATCAATTGTGGCGGGGAGGTCCCGGGGAAGAAGCGAGATCTTGTCTGCAAAATAGCTCTGAAAAACCTTGGCTGAAGGGGCCTGATCGCCACTTTTTGGGATGGTAGGAACTGGCGTTAGAGATCGAACTATGACCTTGCAATAAAACCAATCACTAGTGGCACTAAAGGGATATGCAGTGATTGGCTTCACATCATATACCATGAGCTTGCAGTATAAGACCAATCACTAGGTGGATCTAAAGGGCAATGCAATCATTGCCTTGAAGACCAATAGAAGACCATTCGCTTGTGGCACTAAAGGGCACTGCAATGAGTTCCTTGACATGGGAGACTATGAGCTTGCAATATAACACCAACCACAAGGTGGCCCTAAAAGGCAATGCAATGAATAGCTTCACATCGAATACTAGGGCTTGCAGTATAAGACCAATCACTAGGTGGCACTAAAGGGCAATGCACTGTTTGGCTTCACATCGAATACTATGAGCTTCCAATATCAGACAAATCACTAGGTAGTAGGGCTGGGTGGTTTCGTTCATTAATTTCGTAATTCGTTATTAATTCATATTTAAACTAGCTTACGATCCAATATTGAGCCATGCAGGAATAGTGTGAGGAGTAAATTAGATTCGAAACAATTTTTTCAATTTATTTCGTTATTATTTTGTTATTATTTCGAAATTATTTCGTAATTAATTCGTAATTATTTCGTAATTATTTTCGCATGTCTGGTGCAAGTTTTATAGTTGTTGTTTGTTTTATCATACCAACAGTCAACAACAGAGGGAGAGGGAAGCTTCAGAAGTTCCCCCTGTCCCATTTGGAGGTTTTTTTTTTAGCATATTGCACAATCGCGTCCGCCATTAACGAATCGATTTGAAATTAATGAAATTTCATAAATAACGAAATTTTGAAATCTCAAAATTTCGGAAGTATTTAGAATTTGGAAATGCTAGCGCCCCTTGGAAACGAATCGAGTTTAGAAACAATTTTTTCCGTGGTTACCCAGCCCTACTAGGTAGCACTAAAGGGCAAAGTAATGAGTGCCTTGATATAGAAGACTATGAGCTTGCAATAAAACCAACCACTAGTGGCACAAAACGGATATGCAATGATTGACTTCACATCGAATACTATGAGCTTGCAATATAAGGCGAATTACTAGGTGACACTAAAGGGCACTGCAATGAGTTCCTTGACATGGGAGACTATGAGCTTGCAATATAAGACCAACGAATAGTGGCACTAAAGGGCAATGCAATGATTGGCTTCAAATCGAATACTATGAACTTGCAATATAAGACCAATCGCTAGGTGGCACTAAAGGGCACTGCAATGATTACCTTGACATAGGGTACTATGAATTTGCAATATAAGACCAATTACCAGTGGCGCTAAAGGGATACGCAATGATTGACTTCACATCAAATACTATGAGCTTGCAATAGAGGACCAATCACTAGAGGCACTAAAGGGCAGTTCAACGATTGCCTTGACATCAAAGACTATGAGATTGCAATATAAGACCAATGAACAGTGGCACTAAAGGGCACTGCAATGATTGGCTTCACATCGAATACTATGAGCTTGCAATATAACACCAACAAGGTGGCACTAAAAGGCAATGCAATGAATGGCTTCACATCAAATACTAGAACTTGCAATATAAGACCAATCACTAGGTGGCACTAAAGGGCAATTCAATGTTTGGCTTCACATCGAATACTATGAGCATCCAATATCAGAAAAATCACTAGGTAGCACTAAAGGGCAATGTAATTAGTGCCTTGACATAGAAGACTATGAGCTTGCAATAAAACCTCTAGTGGCACTAAATGAATATGCAATTATTGACTTCACATCGAATACTATGAGCTTGCAATATATGGCGCATTACTAGGTGACACTAAAGGGCACTGCAATGAGTTCCTTGACATAGGAGACTATGAGTTTGCAATATAAGACCAACGAATAGTTGCACTAAAGGGCAATGCAATGATTGGCTTCACATCGAATACTATGAGCTTGCAATATAAGGCCAATTGCTAGGTGGCACTAAAGGGCAATGCAATGATTGCCTTGTCATCAAAGACTATGCGCTTGCAATATAAGACCAATCACTAGTGGCACTAAAGGGCAATGCAATGATTGGTTTCACATCGAAGACTATGACCCTGCAATAAAACCAATCACTAGTGGCACTACAGGGACATGCAATGATTGACTTCACATCAAATACTAAGAGCTTGCAATATAAGACCAATCATTAGGTGCAACTAAAGGGCACTGCAATGATTACCTTGACATAGGAGACTATGAATTTGCAATATAAGACCAAATACCAGTGGCACTAAAGGGATATGCAATGATTGACTTCACATCAAATACTATAAGCTTGCAAATATAAGACCAATCACTAGTGGCACTAAAGGGCAATGCAAAGATTGCCTTGACATCGAAGACTATGGGATTGCAATATAAGACCAATGAATAGTGGCACTAAAGGGCAATGCAATGATTGGCTTCACATTGAATACTGTGAGCTTTCAATATAACACCAACAAGGTGGCATTAAAAGGCAATGCAATGATAGGCTTCACATCGAATACTAGAGCTTGCAATATAAGACCAATTACTAGGTGGCACTAAAGGGCAATGCAATGTTTTTTGTCACGTCGAATACTATGAGCTTCCAATATCAGGCAAACCACTAGGTAGCACTTGCAATATAACACCAACAAGGTGGCACTAAAAGGCAATGCAATGATTGGCTTCACATCGAATACTAGAGCTTGCAATATAAGGCGAATTACTAGGGGACACTAAAGGGCACTGCAAGAATTTCCTTGACATAGGAGACTATGAGCTTGCAATATAAGACCAACGAATAGTGGCAATAAAGGGCAATGTAATGATTGGCTTCACATCGAAACTATGAGCTTGCAATATAAGGCCAATCGCTAGGTGGCACTAAATGGCAGTGCAATGATTGCCTTGTCATCAAAGACTATGCGCTTGCAATATAAGACCAATCACTAGTGGCACTAAAGGGCAATGCAATGATTGACTTCACATCAAATACTAAGAGCTTGCAATATAAGACCAATCATTAGGTGCAACTAAAGGGCACTGCAATTATTACCTTGACATAGGAGACTCTGAATTTGCAATATAAGACCAATTACCAGTGGCACTAAAGGGATATGCAATAATTGACTTCACATCAAATACTATGAGCTTGCAATATAAGACTAATCCCTAGTGGCACTAAAGGGCAATGCAACAATTGCCTTGACATCGAAGACTATGGGATTGCATATAAGACCAATGAATAGTGGCACGAAAGGGCAATGAAATGATTGGCTTAACATCGAATACTATAAGCTTGCAAGATAAGGCGAATTACTAGGTGACAATAAAGGGTAATGCAATGATTACCTTGACATAGGAGACTATGAGCTTGCAATATAAGACCAAGGAATAGTGGCACTAAAACATAATGCAATAATTGCCTTGACATAGAAGACTATAACCTTGCAATTTAAGACCAATCACTAGTGGCACGAAAGGCCAATGCAATGATTGGCTTCACATCGAATACTATTAGCTTGCAATATAACACGAATCACTAGGTGGCACTAAAAGGCAATGCAATGATTGGCTTCACATCAAATACTAGAGCTTGCAATATAAGACCAATCACTATGTGACACTAAAGGGCAATGCAATGTTTGGCCTCACATCGAATACTATGAGCATCGAATATCAGACAAATCACTAGGAAGCACTAAAGGGCAATGCAATTATTGCCTTAACATAGAAGTCTATGAGCTTGCAATAAAGCCAACCACTAGTGGCACTAAATGGATATGCAATTATTGACTTCACATCGAATACTACGAGCTTGCAATACAAGGAGAATTACTATGTGACACTAAAGGGCAATGCAATGATTACCTTGACATAGGAGACTATGAGCTTGCAATATAAGACCAAGGAAAAGTGACACTAAAGTGTAATGCAATGATTGCCTTGACATAGAAGACTATGCGCTTCCAATTTAAGACCAATCACTTGTGGCACGAAAGGGCAATGCAATGATTGGATTCACATCGAATACTGTGAGCTTGCAATATATGACCAATAACTAGGTGGCACTAAAAGGCAATGCAATGATTGGATTCACATCCAATACTATGAGTTTGAAATATAAGACCAATCACTAGGTGACACTAAAGGGCAATGCAATGATTGCCTTGATATAGAAGACTATGAGCTTGCAATAAAACCAACCACAAGTGGCACTAAATGGAGATGCAATGATTGACTTCACATCGAATACTATGAGCTTGCAATAAAACCAATCACTATCGGAACTAAAGGGCAATGCAACGATTGCCTTGACATCAAAGGCTATGAGATTGCAATATAAGACCAACCATTAGTGGCACTAAAGGGCAATGCAATGATTGGCTTCACATCGAATACTTTTAGCTTGCAATATAAGACCAATCACTAGGTGGTACTAAAGGGCAATGAAATGATTGCCTTGACATAGAAGTCTGAGCTTGCAATAGAAGACCATTCACTTGTGGCACTAAAGGGCAATACAATGATTGCCTTGACATAGAAGACTATGAGCTTGCAATAAAACCGACCACTAGTGGCACTAAAGGGATATGCAATGATTGACTTCACATCAAATACTATAAGCTTGCAAGATAAGGCGAATTACTAGGTGATAGGGCTGGGCAACCACAGAAAAAATTGTTTCTAAACTCGATTTGTTTTTAGGGGGATTTTGCGTTTTATAAAAGAATTCCAAAATTTTTCTTTTAAAAAGTTCGATATTTAGGAAATTCCGGAAATTACGAAACAATTTTGAAACAATAACGAATCGATTCGTTAATGGCGGACACGATGGCGCAATACGCAAAAAAACCCTCCAAATGGGAGGGTTTCCCTCTCTCTCTGTTGTTGACTGTTGTGTGATGATTTATTTTTTTATCACTGATAAGACAAACAACTATAAAACTTGCACCAGACATACGGAAATAATAACGAAATAATAACGAAACGTTTTCGAAACAATTTCAAAACAATTACCTTGACATAGAAGACTATGCGCTGGCAATTTAAGACCAGTCAGTTGTGGCACGAAAGGGCAATGCAATGATTGGCTTCACATCGAATACTATGAGCTTGCAATATACGACCAATCACTAGGTGGCACTAAAAGTCAAAGCAGTGATCGGATTCACATTCAATACTATGAGTTTGAAATATAAGACCAATCACTAGGTGGCACTAAAGGTCAATGCAATAATTGCATTGACATTAAAGACTATGAGCTTGCAATAGAAGACCATTCACTTGTGGCACTAAAGGGCAATGCAATGATTGCCTTGACATAGAAGACTATGATCTTGCAATAAAACTAATCACTAGTGGCACTAAAGGGACATGCAATGATTGACTTCACATCACATCCTAAGAGCTTGCAATATATGACCAAACATTAGGTGGCACTAAAGGGCACTGCAATGATTACCTTGACAAGGGAGACTATGAATTTGCAATATAAGACCAATTACCAGTGGCACTAAATGGATATGCAATGATTGACCATGTCAAATACTATGAGCTTGCAATATAAGACCAATCACTAGTGGAACTAAAGGGCAATGCAACTATTGCCTTGACATCAAAGACTATGAGATTGCGATATAAGACCAATGAATAGTGGCACTAAAGGGCAATGCAATGATTGGACTCACATTGAATACTAGACCTGGCAATATAAGACCAATCACTAGGTGGCACTAAAGGGTAATGCAATGTTTGGCTTCATATCGAATACTATGAGCTTCCAATATCAGACAAATCCCTAGGTAGCACTAAAGGGTAATGCAATGATTGCCTTGACATAGAAGTCTATAAGCTTGCAATAGAAGACCATTCACTTGTGGCACTAAAGGTCAATACAATGATTGCCTTGACATAGAAGACTATAAGTTTGCAATTTAAGACCAACCATTAGTGGCACTAAAGGGCAATGCAATGATTGGCTTCACATCGAATACTATTAGCTTGCAATATAAGACCAATCGCTAGGTGGCACTAAAGGGCAATGAAATGATTACCTTGACATAGAAGACTATGAGCTTGCAATAAAACCAACTACTAGTGGCACTAAATGGATATGCAATAATTGACTTCACATCAAATACTGTGAGCTTGCAATATAAGACAAATCACTAGTGGAACTTATTACGATATATTGTTATAAGTCTAGTGTGTGTGTGTTAAAGATAACCTTGCAGAAAAGCCTTGCAAAAGTGTTAATAATTAACTACAGCTGCAAAAGGTAGCTCAGCTCAGCAAGGCTAGGCCATGCCTCTTGAATGTAACAGTTTGAGGCTTTTGCAGACGGCTGGCAGTTGGAAGTTTGATTTGCTGGAGAGCAGATGCAAGAAGCTTATGCTATGGTAAAGTAACTATGTTGTATTTTGTTATGCTCTATGATTTATAACACAGAAGATTTATTCTGTATTACTTACAGTGACTATGTAAGTGTGCCAAACTGTTTTATTTTCAACTCTGCAACCAAGAATAGTTCTACAGTTTAATTTCTTCTGACTGGTCTGTCTTTGACATTGGGTTTTTAGACATGTTGGACATTGCTACTGCGCAACAAACTGATTCTGCGTAACAGGTTATGGGCCGAGCATAACCCAGCATAACCCAGTATGCACCAGTATAACCCAGCCTAATTTTGCAAAGACCCTAACAGAGGAAATATTTTTTTTTGGCTTTATTGTGGGACTAAACTCTGGAAGATGGATCCAGGAGTGAATATTGCAGCATTCCCTATTGCCAGGTTGAATGGCAGAAATTACTTCGTATGGAAGGTTCGTATGGAGAGTTACATAAGGAGAGAATCTCTGTGGGATTGTATTGTGAACCCACCACCACAACAACCAACAGCAGAGGAGCATAGAGCATTGGAGAAGGCCAAGGCAAGTCTCATTCTTGGAGTAGATGACGAACAGCTGATTCATGTTTGCAGTTTGCCCACTGCACATGCCATATGGGTGCGGCTTAAGGAGGTGCATGTCTCGGACTCTTCAACAACAGTGGCTGTATTAGCTAGAAGGCTGTACAGAAAGCGTCTCCAGAGAGGAGAGGAGCTGAGAGACCATTTACAGACATTGCAGAGCTTATTTGTTGAGCTGGAGCAAAGAAACTTCACGCTCACTGAGACAAATAAGTGTTTTATTTTGTTATCCTCCATGGACGATTCTTTTGATGGAATTGTGAATTCTTTGGAATCACTCCCACAAGCGCAGCTGAAGCTGCAGTATGTTTCTTCACGTCTTCTTGCCGACGATGAACGAAGAAAGGATTGGTGTTTAGAGACCACAAGCTCAACTGGTTGTGCTCAACACAGATGGCCTGCTGGGGAAGCAGCAGAGCAAGGAAGAGAGACAGTTTGTGCTGTGAGAAGGAGCTTTGTTTGCAATTCTCCAAAGCACATGAAGAAAGATTGCCCAAAGCTGCGAGACAAGCAGAAGGGGAGTCAGCCTCAACAGAAAAAGAGTGGTCCCTCGCACGTAAGGGTTGTACAGACTAATTCAAGCCCAGAACAGAAGGATGACTTTCATGTTGACTCAAGGTGTTCACAACATATTGTAAATAACAAGACTTTGTTTAGAAAATTTACTAAGCTGAATGGTTTTAATGTGACACTTGCTGATGGAAAGCATTACTCCGTTCAAGGAAAAGGATAAGTTTTTGTTGATAGTTTGGGTATAACCTTGGGGAATGTATTTTATGTTCCACAAATTGATTATAATCTCATATCAGTGGTGAAACTTGATAGTGAGGGGTTTGATGTTATATTTTCAGGAGACAAGGTCAAAATCCTGAAAGGAACCAAACTGTATGGAACGGACAATACAGGATGGTATATATGCCTTAGAGCCAAGGAGTGCAAATAATATCAACATAGTGAGCAAGAATACTCCTTTACACCATAGGTGCATTCATGAGTTGCACAGGGTTTTAGGTCATCCAAGTTTTAAAGATCTGTACAAGATGCAGGAGTACAGTGAGGGTTTAAAATAGGAAGCTTGTAAACATTTCTTGGATTGCACTGTATGCAAGGGAACTAAAGCTCAATTTGCACCTCTAAGTAAAAAGAGCTTAAGGAATTCTGAAAAGCCTTTTCAGTTAGTGCACGCAGATTTAATTGGACCTTTTCATCCCAGCAAAGGAGGGGCAATTTATTGTTTGTGTATTCTTGATGACTACTCTAATTATGCATGGAGTGTTTTGTTAAAGCATAGAAGTGAAGTGTTTGAAACTTTTAAGAACTGGGTTGCTTACATAAGGAGACAGTTTGAGGTAGATGTGAAAGCCTTGCAAACTGATAGAGGAGGCGAATTCACATCACACAATTTACAGCGTTTCTTGAAGAAAGAAGGGATTAAACACAGACAGACGTGCCCATATCAAAGTGCCAAAAATGACAAAATAGAAAGGTTTATAAGAAAGATTCAAACAGTTAAGGATTCTCTCTTGACAGACTCAGGGTTACCCAGTAACTTATGGGGAGAGGCAATGATGACTGCCAATTACTTAATTAACAAAATATGATCTGTAACTATTCAAAATACCCCATATTTTCTTTTGTATGAAAGAAAATCACCTTTGGGACATCTGAGAGCTTTTGGGACTCAAGCATGGGTTTTAGTGCCCAAAGCAATTAGAAGGAAAGGTCAGGAAAAATCCAGAAAGTTAGTCATGGTTGGATATGCTCAAGGAGCTAAGGCGTGGAGATTTTTGGATAAGAATGGGTCCATAGTAATTTCTAGGTCTGCAAACTTTGCCTGTCCTCAAAGTTGGGATAGAATACATGCTAACCATGAGGTATTTCTCCCAGTTTGCAATGAGGAAACACTTGAGGAGACACAAACCTCAGAGCAGGAAAGTGCTGCTGCAACAACTCCTGCTTCTCCTCAATTCAGTAGTCCAGTGACTAAGAAATTTAAAATATCTAAGTCACATGAGGTTGAGGTAAAGGAAGAGCAGATACATCCTGAGGAAGACACTAGTCAAGACACAGGACCCAGGATGACCAAAAAAATTAGAAAGGCTCCTGAAAGATTTAAAATCCAGCATGTTAAAGTGTGTTTGGTAACAAATAAACCTCAAACTTATGAGGAAGTTGAGAGTTTGCATCATGAAGAAAAAAATGGCTGCAAGCTATGCAGGAGGAATTAAGTAGCATGAAGAGGTTAAATGTCTATGAACCAGCTAAATTACCAGAAGGTATAAAGCCAATAGAAACCAAATGGGTTTACAAACAGAAGGTGAACTCAGAGGGACAAGTGTGCCACAAAGCACGTTTGATAGCACGTGGGTTTAGTCAGAAAAAGGACATTGATTACTCAGAAGTGTATTCACCTACTCAATTCAAATTCATTAAGGATTGCTTTAAATATAGCAACATGTTTGAAATTAAAGGTCAACCACTTTGATGTAAGTACAGCTTATTTAAATGCTACTTTGAAGGAAGATGTTTACATCAAGTCACCTCCCGGAGTCAAAAGCAATGAGTCAAATTCATATTTCAAACTGAACAAAGCCCTTTATGGTTTAAAGCAATCTGGTCTGGCGTGATACGATTGTCTTAGTGAAAATTTATTAAAAATGGGTTTTCTTAGGAGCAGAGCAGACCCATGTGTCTATATCAGGAATGTTAATTGCGATTATCAAGTTCTTTTAATATATGTTGATGACCTTTGCTTTATTGCTGAGAGTGATAAAGAGATTAACCATTTTGCTGAGGAGTTAAAGCAACAGTTCCAGATAAAAGATCTTGGGCCAATACATTACTTCCTGGGGTTACATATCATGAGAACCGAACAAGGAGGTTTTATGTTAAGTCAGAAAGGGAAAATCTTGCATGTGTGGAAAATTGCAAGGGTGCCCAATCACCTATGGTTTTAGGGTTTCAGAATGAGGTTGAAAATGCTGAGCCAATTCAACAGAGGGATTTATACAAAAGTGTAATTAGACAATTGTTATATATAAGTAATTACACCCGTGTTGATATTGCTTTTTCTATAAATTTATTGAACAGGTATACAAATAATCCAACCACAGCAGCATGGAATGGTCTTAAGAGATTGCTGAGATATAAGAGACCCAAAATTTTTGTTTAGTTTTGAATCCTGACGATTCACTAATTCTAGAAGGCTATATAGATAGTGATTTCGGAAATAGCCCCGATAGGAAGTCAACAACTGCCATTTTGTTTATGCTTAGTGGTGCAGTCATAGACTGGAAATCTAAAAAGCAAAGTTTTGTGGCCTTGAGTTCGAGTGAAGCCGGGTTTGGTCCTCTTTCTCAAGCATACACAGAGTCATGTGTGTTAAAACAACTATTGAGGGATCTATTGATTCCTGTTGGAGAACCAACAGATATTATTGAAGACAATCAAACTTGTATTTTGATGGCTACACAAGCAAGGGTTAAACAAAGGAGTAAACATGTTGATATAAAATATAATTGTGTCAGAGATGCAGTGAAAGATGGAAGAATTTCACTGACATATTGTGAAAGTGCAAAGAACCTAGCTGACATTTTAACCAAGCCGTTGGGTGCACAAAAACATAGACAGTTTCTAAGTGACTTGGGAATATTTAAATTTGCCTTTAACACAAGGAGGGGTATTACGATATATTGTTGTAAGTCCAGTGTGTGTGTGTTAAAGGTAACCTTGCAGAAAAGCCTTGCAAAAGTGTTAATAATTAACTACAGCTGCAAAAGGTAGCTCAGCTCAGCAAGACTAGGCCACACCTCTTGAATGTAACAGTTTGAGGCTTTTGCAGACAGCTGGCAGTTGGAAGTTTGATTTGCTGGAGAGCAGATGCAAGAAGCTTATGCTATGGTAAAGTAACCATGTTTTATTTTGTTATACTCTATGCTTAACACAGAAGATTTATTCTGCATTACTTACAGTGACTATGTAAGTGTGCCAAACTGTTTTATTTTCAACTCTACAACCAAGAATAATGTTCTATAGTTTTATTTCTTCTGACTGGTCTGTGTCTTTGACATTGGGTTTTTAGACATGTTGGACATTGCTACTGCGCAACAAACTGATTCTGCATAACAGAACTAAAGGACAATGAAACGATTGCCTTGACATCGAAAACTATGAGATTGCAATATAAGACCAATGAATAGTGGCACTAAAGGGCAATGCAATGATTGGCTTCACATCGAATACTATGAGCTTGCAATATAAGGCGAATTACTAGGTGACACTAAAGGGTAATGCAATGATTAGCTTGACATAGGAGACTATGAGCTTGCAATATAAGACCAAGGAATATTGGCACAAAAGGGTAATGTAATGATTACCTTGACATAGAAGACTATGAGCTTCCAATTTAAGACCAATCAGTAGTGGCACGAAAGGGCAATGCAATGATTGGATTCACATCGAATACTATGAGCTTGCAAAATATGATCAATCACTAGGTGGCACTAAAAGGCAAAGCAGTGATCGGATTCACATTCAATACCATGCGTTTGAAATATAAGACCAATCACTAGGTGGCACTAAAGGGCAATGCAATAATTGCATTGACATTAAAGACTATGAGCTTGCAATAGAAGGCCATTCACTTGTGGCACTAAAAGGCAATGCAATGATTGCCTTGACATAGAAGACTATGAGCTTGCAATAAAACTAATCAATAGTGGCACTAAAGGGACATGCAATGATTGACTTCACATCACATCCTAAGAGCTTGCAATATAAGACCAAACATTAGGTGGCACTAAAGGGCACTGCAATGATTACCTTGACATAGGAGACTATGAATTTGCAATATAAGACCAATTACCAGTGGCACTAAAGGGATATTTAATGATTGACCATGTCAAATACTATGAGCTTGCAATATAAGACCAATAACTAGTGGAACTAAAGGGCAATGCAACAATTGCCTTGACATCAAAGACTATGAGATTGCAATATAAGACCAATGAATAGTGGCACTAAAGGCCAATGCAATGATTGGCTTCACATTGAATACTAGACCTGGCAATATAAGACCAATCACTAGGTGGCACTAAAGGGTAATGCAATGTTTGGCTTCACATCGAATACTATGAGCTTCCAATATCAGACAAATCCCTAGGTAGCACTAAAGGGTAATGCAATGATTACCTTGACATAGGAGACTATGAATTTGCAATATAAGACTAATTACCAGTGGCACTAAAGGGATATGCAATGATTGACCATGTCAAATACTATGAGCTTGCAATAGAAGACCATTCACTTGTGGCACTAAAGGTCAATACAATGATTGCCTTGAAATAGAAGACTATAAGCATGCAATTTAAGACCAACCATTAGTGGCACTAAAGGGCAATGCAATGATTGGCTTCACATCGAATACTATTAGCTTGCAATATAAGACCAATCACTAGGTGGCACTAAAGGGCAACGATATGATTGCCTTGACATAGAAGACTATGAGCTTGCAATAAAACCAAACACTAGGGGTACTAAATGGATATGCAATGATTGACTTCACATCAAATACTGTGAGCTGCAATATAAGACAAATCACTAGTGGAACTAAAGGGTAATGCAATGATTGCCTTGACATCGAAAACTATGAGATTGCAATATAAGACCAATTAATAGTGGCACTAAAGGACAATGCAATGATTGGCTTCACATCGAATACTATGAGCTTGTAATATAAGGCGAATTACTAGGTGACACTAAAGGGTAATGCAATGATTACCTTGACATAGGAGACTAGGCGCTTCCAATTTAAGACCAATCAGTAGTAGTATGAAAGGGCAATGCAATGATTGGATTCACATCGAATACTATGAGCTTGCAATATATGACCAATCACTAAGTGGCACTAAAAGGCAAAGCAATGATTGGATTCACATTCAATACTATGAGTTTGAAATATAAGACCAATCAATAGGTGCCACTAAAAGGCAATGCAATGATTGCATTAACATAAAAGACTATGAGCTTGCAATAGAAGCCCATTCACTTGTGGCACTAATGGGCAATGCAATGATGCCTTGACATAGAAGAGCATGGGATTGCAATATACGACCAATGAATAGTGGCACTAAAGGGACATGCAATGATTGACTTCACATCACATCCTAAGAGCTTGCAATATAAGACCAAACATTAGGTGGCACTAAAGGGCACTGCAATGATTACCTTGACATAGGAGACTATGAATTTGCAATA
Organism: Anolis sagrei; assembly: GCF_037176765.1. Lineage (NCBI taxonomy): Eukaryota > Metazoa > Chordata > Lepidosauria > Squamata > Anolidae > Anolis > Anolis sagrei. The sequence continues at coordinate 45,182,304 of NC_090035.1, forward strand.
TACCACCAATTACCAGTGGCACGAAAAGAATATGCAATGATTGACTTCACATCAAATACTGTGAGCTTGCAATATAAGACAAATCGCTAGTGGAACTAAAGGGCATTGCAACGATTGCCTTGACATGGAAATTATGAGATTGCAATATAAGACCAATGAATAGTGGCACTAAAGGGCAATGCAATAACTGGCTTCAGATCGAATACTAGAGCTTGCAATATATGACCAATCACTAGGTGACACTAAAGGGCAATGCAATGTTTGGCTTCACATCGAATACTAGAGCTTGCAATATAAGACCAATCACTAGGTAGCACTAAAGGGCAATGAAATGATTGCCTTGACATAAAAGTCTATGAGCTTGCAAAAAAACCAACCACTAGTGGCACTAAATGAATATGCAATGATAGGCTTCACATCGAATACTATGAGTATGCAATATAAGACGAATCACTAGGTGGCACTAAAAGACAATGCAATGATTGAATTCACTTCCCATACCGTTTGAAATATAAGACCAATCACTAGGTGGCACTAAAGGGCAATGCAATGATTGCCTTGATTTCGAAGACTATGAGCATGCATTATAAGACCAATCACTAGTTGGCACTAAAGGCAATGCAATGAGTGTTAGGGGCTTTGAGTGTTGCTTTGTGAGAGGGAACTAGAAATCTGAGTGTTTAAAAGTAGCTGCTTTGAGTGTTGCTTTGTTTGAGAACGGTGCGAGGCTACATTCCTTTAGCCAGCAGTGCAGGCCAGCAATTAGTGGCCCATTGTTCTGCTTCCTGTTAACCCTATATAAGCCAGGGCCTGAACTCAAAGGGCAGTTGTGCTCCCACAGAAGTTGAGAACGTAAGGAGCAACCTTGTTCCCTTCTGCTTCTGGATAAACCTTGTCTTAGAGGGCATGAAAAATCTGAGTAAGTGTTTAAAAGTAGCTGCTTTGAGAGCTGCTTTGTTTGCTCCTTTGAGTGTTAGCTGCTTTGAGTGTTGCTTTGTTAGAGGACACTAGAAATCTGACTAAGTATTTAAAATTAGTTGGTTGAGTGTTGCGTTGTTTGTGAGGCGGGGCGAGGTTACATTCTTTTAGCGAGCAGTGCAGGCCAGCAATTAGTGGCCCATTGTTCTGCTTTCCGTTTACCGTATATAAGCCAGGGGTTGATCTCAAAGGACAGTTGCGCTCCCACAAAAGTTAAGGAAGCAAGGAGCCATCTTGTTCCCTTCTGCTTCAGGATAAGCCTTGTCTTAGAGGGCACTAGAAATCTGAGTAGGTGTTTAAAAGTGGCTGCTTTCAGTGTTGCTTTCTTTGAAAGGTGGGGTGAGGCTACATTCTTTTAGCCAGCAGTGCAGGCCAACAATTAGTGGCTGATTGTTCTGCTTCCTGTTTACACTATATAAGCCACGGCCTGAACTCAAAGGGCAGTTGTGCTCCCACAAAAGTTATCGAAGCAAGGGCCATCTTCTGCCCTTCTGCTTCAGGATAAGCCTTGTCTTAGAGGGCACTAGAAATCTGAATAAGTGCTTAAAAGTAGCTGGTTTGAGTGTTGCTTTGTTTGAGAGGCGGGGCGAGGCTACATTCTTTTAGCCGGCAGTACAGGCCAGCAATTAGTGACCCATTGTTCTGCTTCCTGTTTTCCCAATATAAGCCAGGGCCTGAACTCAAAGGGCAGTTGTGCTCCCACAGAAGTTGAGGACGGAAGGAGCCATCTTATTCCATTCTGCTTCAGGATAAGCCTTGTCTTAGAGGGCACTAGAAATCTGTGTAAGTGTTTAAAAGTAGCTGCTTTGAGTGCTCCTTTGTTTGCTTCTTTCAGTGTCAGCTGCTTTGAGTGTTGCTTTGTTAGAGAGCACTAGAAATCTGAGGAAGTGTTTAAAATTAGCTGCTTGAGTGTTGCTTTCTTTGAGAGGCGGGGCAAAGCTACATTCTTTTAGCCAGCAGTGCAGGCAGGCAATTGGTGGCCCATTGTTCTGCTTCCTGTTAACCCTATATAAGCCAGGGCCTAAATTTAAAGGGCAGTTGTGCACCCACAGAAGTTGACGAAGTAAGGAGCCATCTTTTCCCCTTCTACTTCAGGATAAGCCTTGTATTAGAGAGCACAAGAAATCTGAGTAAGGGTTTAGCTGCTTTGAGTGTTGTTTTATTTGCTGCTTTGAGTGTTAGCTCCTTTGAGTGTTGCTTTGTTAGAGGCCCCTAGAAATCTGAGTAAGTGTTTAAAATTAGCTGCTTGAGTGTTGCTTTGTTGGAGAGGCGGGGCGAGGCTACATTCTATTAGCCAGCAGCGCAGGCCAGCAACTATTTATTTATTTATTTATTTACTTGTATACCGCAGTTTCTCAGCCCAACAGGCGACTCAACGCGGTTTACAACAAGGATAAGCATCAATCAACGATATACAATTTAAAACCATAAAAGCATAATATACGATATTGACACAACAATAGACAACACAATGCATCTCATAACTGCACAATCCATCGTCCAAATTTCCATTTGTAATCATCACATTCATTGCACTGTTTAACCTAATGCCCGTTCAAACATCCAAGTTTTAAATCTTCTTTGGAACACCATTAGTGAGGGGGCTGATCTTACCTCCATAGGAAAGGCGTTCCACAGCCGGGGGGCCACCACAGAAAAGGCCCTGTCTCTCGTCCCCGCCAGCCGCACCTGTGAAGCAGGCGGGATAGAGAGCAGGGCCTCCCCAGAAGATCTTAGGGTCCTGGCGGGCTGATAGGCAGAGATACGTTCGGATAGGTAACTTGGGCCAGAACCGTTTAGGGCTTTATAGGCCAACGCCAGCACTTTGAATTGAGCCCGGTAGCAAAACGGCAGCCAGTGGAGCTGGTGCAGCAGAGGAGTTGTATGCTCCCTGCGCTCCACTCCTGTTAGTATCATGGCTGCTGAACGTTGGACTAGCTGGAGCTTCCGAGCCGTCTTCAAAGGCAACCCCACGTAGAGAGCATTGCAGTAGTCTAGACGGGATGTAACCAGAGCGTGGACTACCGTGGCCAAGTTAGACTTCCCAAGGTACGGGCGCAGTTGGCGCACAAGTTTTAACTGTGCAAATGCTCCCCTGGTCACCGCCAAAATCTAATGTTCCAGGCTCAGCGATGAGTCCAGGATCACACCCAAACTGCGAACCTGAGTTTTCAGGGGGAGTGCGACCCCATCCAACACAGGCTGTAACCCTATACCCTGTTCGGCCTTACGACTAACCAGGAGTACCTCTGTCTTGTCTGGATTCAATTTCAATTTGTTCGCCCTCATCCAGACTGTCACAGCGGCCAAGCACCGGTTCAGGACCTCGACAGCCTCCTTAGTAGCAGGTGGAAAGGAGTGACAGAGTTGGACATCATCCGCGTACAGATGACATCACACTCCGAAATTCTGGACGATCTCCCCCAGCGGCTTCATGTATATGTTAAACAACATGGGAGACAGTATTGAACCCTGAGGAACCCCACAACACAAAGGTTGTGGGGTTGAACAGGAGTCTCCCAGTAACACCTTCTGAGACCGACCCTCAAGGAATGAGCGGAGCCACTGTAAAAGAGTACCTCCAAGACCCATCCCCGCGAGGCGTCCCAGAAGGATACTGTGGTCGACGGTATCGAAGGCCGCTGAGAGGTCCAGCAGCACCAACAGGGACACACTCCCCCTGTCGAGCTCCCGGCGCAGATCATCCACTAAGGCGACCAAGGCTGTCTCGGTACCATGTCCCGGCCTAAAGCCAGACTGTGCCTGATCCAGATAATCCATGTCTACCAAGAATGCCTGGAGTTGTGAGGCCACCACATGTTCCAGGACTTTGCCCAAGAAGGGGAGATTGGAAACAGGCCGATAGTTGACGAATTGAGTGGGGTCCAGTGATGGTTTTTTCAACAGCGGTTTTATTACAGCTTGTTTTAAGCTGGCTGGAATTTTGCCTTCCCGAAGGGAGGCATTAACCACCACCTTCACCCACTCGGCCAATCCCCCTCTGGCCTCCTTCAGAAGCCAGGATGGGCAGGGGTCTAGGATGCATGTGGTAGCCCTCATTCCTCCAAGCACCTTGTCCACATCCTCGGGTTTCACCAATTGAAATGAATCCATCAAAACTGGACAAGCAGATGCTCGTGTTACATCCTCAGAGACTGCCGTTAATATGGTATCTAGACCAGAGCGGATCAAAGCGACTTTGTCTGCGAAGAACTGAGCAAAGGCTTCACAGCGAGCTGCCGAGTCATGAGGGCACCCATCCTGCGTGGTGGGTTTTAACAGGCCTCTGACAACTTGGAACAGTTCAGCGGGACGGTTCTTTGCAGACGCAATAGTGGCCGCAAAGAAAGTCTTCTTTGCGGCTTTTATTGCCGCGGCATATGCCCTTAGAAAGGACACAAACTGTGTTTGATTTGGCTCGCTCGGATCCGAATGCCACATGCTTTCTAGTTCCCTCTTCCTTCGCTTCAACGCTGCCAGCTCCTCAGTGAACCAAGGGGCTGGTTTAGCTCGGCTACTTGAGAGGGGACGTTCTGGAGCGATCGTGTCTATTGCCCTAGCCATCTCCCCATTCCAGAGAGCGACCAGGGCATCAACAGGATCACCAACCGAGGTGGCAGGAAATTCCCCAAGAGCCATCAGGAATCCTTCCGGATCCATAAGCCTCCTGGGGCGGACCAGCTTAATGGATCCTCCACCTCTGCTGAGGTTGGGGAGGTGCAGTGAGTCTAAAACTGACCAGGTGGTGGTTGGTCCATGGCAACGGAGAGATGGACAGCTCCTCAACACCGCCACCTTCCTCCCATCCCTGGCAGAAAACCAAGTCCAATGTGTGTCCTGCACTGTGGGTGGGGCCAGATACCTGTTGGGACAGCCCCATGGTTGCCATGGTAGACATGAAGTCCTGAGCCGCTCCCGATAGAGCGGCCTCGGCATGGACATTGAAGTCCCCCAGCACAAGCAGCCATTGGGACTCCAATGCCATGTCTGAGACCACCCCCGTTAGCTCAGACAGGGAGACTGTAGTGCAGCGAGGTGGACGGTACACTAACAGAATCCCTAATCTGTCCCAGTCACCCACCCTCAGGTGGACGCATTCAAAATTTGTTGACTGCGGGATGGGGCCCCTGGTCAGAGGGATGGAATCTATATAGACCACTGCAACCCTTCCTCCCCGCCCTCCAGATCTTTGTTGGTGCTGCACAGAGAAACCTGGCGGGCAAAGCTGGGTTAAATTCACACCTCCAGCTTCATCCAGCCAGATCTCTGTGATGCACGCCAGATCTGCCCATTGTTTTGCCATTGACAGATCTGGCGTTCAACAGCACTACCTTCAATTCGAAGGGACCGCCATCCTGGTTACACCAACTTACCACATCAGGAGACCGATTTGGGATTACTAATGTTGATCCACGAACCCTAGGCCAAATTAAAGGTCTCCCTTTCCCGTATCTCCCCCTCCCCACCACGACTTCTATGGGGGCTCCTCGGCTGACGGAACACCCTCCCTCCTCCATGACGCAATCAACATCCATAACTTCAACCCATGCTTCACTGCTGATTATTTGATTTGTTGCAGGTTCAATTCGCCATGGTTTTTCCTTCCATTCGTTTCTTACCCCTACTATGCTATTTCCACAGCTCTCTAGTCCGCTCCACTCCTATACCACGGTCAGTTAGCAGAAGGGTTAACAAGTACCAGTACCTGGGAATGGGTAACAGCATGGGTGATAGATGTTGAAAAACTGTCAATAAAACACTGTCAATAAACTTTACCCAAAGATCTTAAAGTGCAAGCATATCAACCTTACAGATGGTAAAAATGTTATTAAAGTGCATTAGACTTATCACATTGACTCTAAAGTGCTAGAATAAAGTGCATCATGGAGGAACTACTACTTCAAGCGCTAGAGGACCAATCCCTAATTTAAAGTGCTGAAGCTGGGCAAGTTGGCGGACCAATTCAGTGCAAAGGTAATAAGTTAAAGTGCTGGTAAATTAAAGTGCTGGAGAATGGAAATTAGCAGCACCATTCAGAATGTTGGTAAAGATTATTATTGCATACAATTACAGGACAATGGACGACAAAAAGAATCAATGAATGGTTGTTCTTGGTCTTAGACATTCTGAGGATAAGATTAATGTCTGCGGTGATGGTCTTCGGCACAGGCGGACAGCACGATGGTAAGGACGGACAACACAGATGGTCAACACAGCAATTGGGTCATCACAAACGGTCGACACACGTGGATGGTTAGATGGATTTAATCCGGGAGATGGTAGAGACTATGAATAGTGTCCCAGGGATGGCGGGTGGTCAGATGTTGATTGTGAGGATGATAGTACACAACCTGGGGAGTAGACTCTGTCTCAGGCGACCACCAGTAATTAGATGGAAACAGCAAGGTGGCCCTTATTCCCCAAGCGACCCCCTCAGCCGCAGGAAAATTGGCAGGGGTCTGGCACCCAGATGGAGAAGGCTACAGCCACCGATGGTAGGGACCGCTGCCGCGGTGTGCAGCCGAGCTATGACGGGGTGTGGTGCCAGACTGGAAGGAACTGGAGCCACCGCTGGGAGAGGCTGCCGACCAGCCGGCAAAGGCCGCAGCCGCCAATGGAGGACACCGCCGACGCGGAGGAGCGCTGGAAACCGCCGAGCCCAGACGGAAAAACGCCGACGCCGAGAATTGAAACCGAAACCGGGCAAGCCTCGGCCGGGAAACAGGGAGCCAGCTTTGAGTGCTCCTTTGTTTGCTTCTTTCAGTGTCAGCTGCTTTGAGTGTTGCTTTGTTAGAGAGCACTAGAAATCTGAGGAAGTGTTTAAAATTAGCTGCTTGAGTGTTGCTTTGTTTGAGAGGCGGGGCGAGGCTACATTCTTTTAGCCAGCAGTGCAGGCCAGCAATTAGTGGCCCATTGTTCTGCTTCCTGTTAACCCTATATAAGCCAGGGCCTAAATTTAAAGGGCAGTTGTGCACCCACAGATGTTGATGAAGTAAGGAGCCATCTTTTTCCCTTCTACTTCAGGATAAACCTTGTATTAGAGGGCACAAGAAATCTGAGTAAGGGTTTAGAAGTAGCTGCTTTGAGTGTTGCTTTGTTAAAGGGCACTAGAAATCTGAGTAAGTGTTTAAAATTAGCTGCTTGAGTGTTGCCTTGTTGGTGAGGCGGGGTGAGGGTACAATCTTTTAGCCAGCAGTGCAGGCCAGCAATTAGTGTCCCATTGTTCTGCTTCCTATTTATCCTATATAAGCCAGGGCCTGAACTCAAAGGGCAGTTGTGCTCCCACAGAAGCTGAGGAAGCAAGGAGCCATCTTTTCCCCTTCCGCCTCAGGATAAACCCTGTTTTAGAGGGCACTAGAAATCTGAGTAATTGTTTAAAAGTAGCTGCTTTGAGTGTTCCATTGTTTGCTTCTTACAGTGTCAGCTGCTTTGAGTGTTGCTTTGTTAGAGGGCACTAGAAATCTGATTTAGTGTTTAAAATTAGCTGCTTGAGTGTCCTATGTTTGAGAGGTGGGGCGAAGCTACATTCTTTTAGCCAGCAGTGCAGGCCAGCAATTAGTGGCCCATTGTTCTGCTTCTTGTTAACCCTATATAAGCCAGGGCCTAAATTCAAATGGCAGTTGTGCACCCACAGAAGTTGACGAAGTAAGGAGCCATTTTTTTCCCTTCTACTTCAGGATAAGCCGTATATTAGAGGGCACAAGAAATCTGAGAAAGGGTTTAAAAGTAGCTGCTTTGAGTGTTGCTTTGTTTGCTGCTTTGAGTGTCAGCTGCTTTGAGTGTTGCTTTGTTAGAGGGCACTAGAAATCTGATTTAGTGTTTAAAATTAGCTGCTTGAGTGTCCTATGTTTGAGAGGTGGGGTGAAGCTACATTCTTTTAGCCAGCAGTGCAGGCCAGCAATTAGTGGCCCATTGTTCTGCTTCTTGTTAACCCTATATAAGCCAGGGCCTAAATTCAAATGGCAGTTGTGCACCCACAGAAGTTGACGAAGTAAGGAGCCATTTTTTCCCCTTCTACTTCAGGATAAGCCGTATATTAGAGGGCACAAGAAATCTGAGAAAGGGTTTAAAAGTAGCTGCTTTGAGTGTTGCTTTGTTTGCTGCTTTGAGTGTCAGCTGCTTTGAGTGCTCCTTTGTTAGAGGGCACAGGAAATCTGAGTAAGGGTTTAAAAGTAGCTGCTTTGAGTGTTGCTTTGTTTGAGAGGCGGCGCGAGGCTACATTCTTTTAGCCAGCAGTGCAGGCCAGCAATTAATGGCTGATTGTTCTGCTTTCTGTTTACCCCATATAAGCCACGGCCTGAACTCAAATGGCAGTTGTGCTACCACAAAAGTTAAGGGAAGCAAGGAGCCATCTTCTTCCCTTCTGCTTCAGGATAAGCCTCGTCTTAGGGGGCACTAGAAATCTGAATAAGTGCTTAAAAGAAGCTGGTTTGAGTGTTACTTTGTTTGAGAGGCAGGGCGAGGCTACAATCTTTTAGCCAGCAGTGCAGGCCAGCAATTAGTGGCCCATTGTTCTGCTTCCTGTTTACCCTATATAAGCCAGGGCCTAAATTCAAATGGCAGTTGTGCTCCCACAGAAGCTGAGGAAGCAAGGAGCCATCTTTTCCCCTTCCGCCTCAGGATAAACCCTGTTTTAGAGGGCACTAGAAATCTGAGTAATTGTTTAAAAGTAGCTGCTTTGAGTGTTGCTTTGTTTGCTGCTTTGAGTGTCAGCTGCTTTGAGTGCTCCTTTGTTAGAGGGCACAGGAAATCTGAGTAAGGGTTTAAAAGTAGCTGCTTTGAGTGTTGCTTTGTTTGAGAGGCGGCGCGAGGCTACATTCTTTTAGCCAGCAGCGCAGGCCAGCAATTAATGGCTGATTGTTCTGCTTTCTGTTTACCCCATATAAGCCACGGCCTGAACTCAAATGGCAGTTGTGCTACCACAAAAGTTAAGGGAAGCAAGGAGCCATCTTCTTCCCTTCTGCTTCAGGATAAGCCTCGTCTTAGGGGGCACTAGAAATCTGAATAAGTGCTTAAAAGAAGCTGGTTTGAGTGTTACTTTGTTTGAGAGGCAGGGCGAGGCTACAATCTTTTAGCCAGCAGTGCAGGCCAGCAATTAGTGGCCCATTGTTCTGCTTCCTGTTTACCCTATATAAGCCAGGGCCTAAATTCAAATGGCAGTTGTGCTCCCACAGAAGCTGAGGAAGCAAGGAGCCATCTTTTCCCCTTCCGCCTCAGGATAAACCCTGTTTTAGAGGGCACTAGAAATCTGAGTAATTGTTTAAAAGTAGCTGCTTTGAGTGTTGCTTTGTTTGCTGCTTTGAGTGTCAGCTGCTTTGAGTGCTCCTTTGTTAGAGGGCACAGGAAATCTGAGTAAGGGTTTAAAAGTAGCTGCTTTGAGTGTTGCTTTGTTTGAGAGGCGGCGCGAGGCTACATTCTTTTAGCCAGCAGTGCAGGCCAGCAATTAATGGCTGATTGTTCTGCTTTCTGTTTACCCCATATAAGCCACGGCCTGAACTCAAATGGCAGTTGTGCTACCACAAAAGTTAAGGGAAGCAAGTAGCCATCTTCTTCCCTTCTGCTTCAGGATAAGCCTTGTCTTAGGGGGCACTAGAAATCTGAATAAGTGCTTAAAAGAAGCTGGTTTGAGTGTTACTTTGTTTGAGAGGCAGGGCGAGGCTACAATCTTTTAGCCAGCAGTGCAGGCCAGCAATTAGTGGCCCATTGTTCTGCTTCCTGTTTACCCTATATAAGCCAGGGCCTAAATTCAAATGGCAGTTGTGCTCCCACAGAAGCTGAGGAAGCAAGGAGCCATCTTTTCCCCTTCCGCCTCAGGATAAACCCTGTTTTAGAGGGCACTAGAAATCTGAGTAATTGTTTAAAAGTAGCTGCTTTGAGTGTTGCTTTGTTTGCTGCTTTGAGTGTCAGCTGCTTTGAGTGCTCCTTTGTTAGAGGGCACAGGAAATCTGAGTAAGGGTTTAAAAGTAGCTGCTTTGAGTGTTGCTTTGTTTGAGAGGCGGCGCGAGGCTACATTCTTTTAGCCAGCAGTGCAGGCCAACAATTAATGGCTGATTGTTCTGCTTTCTGTTTACCCCATATAAGCCACGGCCTGAACTCAAATGGCAGTTGTGCTACCACAAAAGTTAAGGGAAGCAAGGAGCCATCCTCTTCCCTTCTGCTTCAGGATAAGCCTTGTCTTAGGGGGCACTAGAAATCTGAATAAGTGCTTAAAAGAAGCTGGTTTGAGTGTTACTTTGTTTGAGAGGCAGGGCGAGGCTACAATCTTTTAGCCAGCAGTGCAGGCCAGCAATTAGTGGCCCATTGTTCTGCTTCCTGTTTACCCTATATAAGCCAGGGCCTAAATTCAAATGGCAGTTGTGTTCCCACAGAAGTTGAGGAAGGAAGGAGCCATCTTGTTCTATTCTGCTTCAGGATAAGCCTTGTCTTAGAGGGCAATAGAAATCTGTGTAAATTTTTAAAAGTAGCTGCTTTGAGTGTTCCTTTGTTTGCTTCTTTCAGTGTCAGCTGCTTTAAGTGTTGCTTTGTTAGAAGGCACTAGAAATCTGAGGAAGTGTTTAAAATTAGCTGCTTGCGTGTTGCTTTGTTTGATAGGCGGGGCGAAGTTACATTCTTTTAGCCAGCAGTGCAGGCCAGCAATTAGTGGCCCATTGTTCTGCTTCCTGTTAACCCTATATAAGCCAAGGCCCTATTTTTTTAAAATTTTTTATTACAACATAGAAAGACAATAAAAAACAGTACAAAATCATTCAACAATACTATAGCATTCACAACCCACATTAACCCAACCTAACTGACTACCTAACATTGACCAACTAGTACGAGACATACACTACAAATAATTTAAAAACAAAGGGCTTACCGCGACAATTTGACCTCCTTCTCTCTCTGCTATGGTATTTCAGTGTAAAGTTTCGCTCTTCTATTCTTACATTATCCTTATATACTATCTTCGTCCTGTGAAGCCCTACCTTATCTTACTATAACTTCTTACTTAAGGATACATAAAGGTTTATTCACACATACAAAAATAGCTCTATACATTACCAATAGATTTTCTTTAAATTTCTTTGCTGTGGCTATTGATATTTCTAAAATATTTCTACTCCTCCTAACCTCCTATCTGGGTACTGTGTCTTGTTTTTATTAATAGATATTAGACTGTTAACAATTTTATCTTTTTTCTCTAAGCCATTCTCTGACCGGAATCCAGTTTGTTGGAGATACAGGCATGTTGCGTGAAGCTGACAGGATATACGTTAGATGGTCCGCATTCATTATATCTAGTATTTTCTCTATCCACTCTTCCTCCGTTGGTATTGTCTTTTGTCTCCAGACCTTGGCCAGTAATAAGCGGGCTGCCGTTATTAAGTGGGTGAACAATTTTTCTATCTCTTTGTCCCCCACCCCTCCTGTTAGACCTAATAGGAAGCATTCCGGCCTAAAAGGAATATTTTTCTTTATTATTTTTTGACACTTCTCGTGTATTAGTTTCCAAAAATTATTTACCCTCATACAGGACCACCATATGTGTCGATAGGTCCCCTTCTGTTCTCCACACTTCCAGCACGTATAACACATCTGTTTGGAGAACTTCGCTATCTTGGCTGGAGTAAGATACCACTGATGCGTCATTTTCACCCAGTGTTCTTTTATATAGTACTAGCTGTGCCCTGCCACGCGTTGGTGTGGCCTATAGTAAAACTTATCAAAGTTGAGGTAGATATCTGGACTATTATGAAAGAGAGGTACCTACCTATTCCTTCCCCCTTTTCCTCCCCCTTTCTCTCCTTTCTTCCTTCTCTACCTCTTTCTTTCTTTCACTACTTGGTTTCATCCTTCTCTCTTTCCTTCATTCCCTCCCCCTTTCTTCCTTTGCCTTTCTTCCCTCCCTGTTTGCTTCCTTCTTTCACTTTTTATTTCCTTTTATTTTACCACCATCATAACAATAACAATAATGCAATGCATTGCCTCTGGGACCTGAAACCTCTCCCATTCCTCCAGGGTCTCATAGGAACAATAGCATAATAATAATAATAATATTAATAATAATAATAATAATAATAATAATAGAAATAACAACCTTTACCCGCCACGTGTTGCTGTGGCCAATCTTCCCTCTTTCTCTCCTTCTTTCCCTCCTTCCTTCCTTCCTTCCCTCCCTCCCATCTTTCCTTCTCCTCTTCTTTCTCTATCTCTTTCCTTCCTTCCCCCTTTTTCTTTCTTTTCTGCTGTCTCTCTTTTCTTTCCTTCCATCTTTCCTTTTCTTTCCTTTTCTTCTTCCTTCTTTCTCTAACTTTCCTTCCTTCCCCCTTTTTCTTTACCTCCCTTTCTCTTTCTTCCTTCTTTCCTTCCTTCCTGTCTTTCCTAGATTTTGACAGGGCGGGAAGGGGCGGGGTGGGGTTTGGAGGGGGCGTGAAGTAAAAGGAGGTAAGATTGGGGTGGGGGAGTGATGGAGCGTGGGGTTGTGTGTGTGTGTGCAGCGGCGGGGGGAGTGATGGAGCGTGGGGTTGCGTGTGTGTGTGTGCGGCGGCGGGGGGAGTGATGGAGCGTGGGGTTGTGTGTGTGTGTGCGGCGGCGGGGGGAGTGGGGTTGCGTGTGTGCATGCAGCGGCGGGGGGAGTGATGGAGCGTGGGGTTGCGTGTGTGTGTGCGGCGGCGGGGGGAGTGGGGTTGCGTGTGTGCGTGCGGCAGCGGGGGAAGTGATGGAGTGTGGGGTTGCGTGTGTGTGTGCAGCGGCAGGGGGAGTGATGGAGTGTGGGGTTGTGTGTGTGTGTGCGGCAGGGGTGTGTGTGTGTGCGGGAAGCGGCGCGGCGGGGCTTGGAGTGGGCATGGTTTCCACAGAGGGAACGTTGGCCGGAAGGGCATGTGCGCGCGTCAGGGAACTTGCGGCTGGGCGCCAATGCGCATGCTCAGTTGTTTTGCCGTTTTGTGAGTGTGTTGTTGTGTTGTTTTTCATTTTGAGTAGATACGTTTGTACCTTGTGGGTTGTGTTATGAGCATGGGAATTTTGGTTAAGTTTCGTTGGGGGATTTTTGAGTTTTGTTGTTTTGCCGTTTTGTGAGTGTGTTGTTGTGTTGTTTTTCATTTTGAGTAGATATGTTTGTACCTTGTGGGTTGTGTTATGGGCATGGGAATTTTGGTTAAGTTTCGTTGGGGGATTTTTGAGTTTTGTTGTTTTGCCGTTTTGTGAGTGTGTTGTTGTGTTGTTTTTCATTTTGAGTAGATATGTTTGTACCTTGTGGGTTGTGTTATGGGCATGGGAATTTTGGTTAAGTTTCGTTGGGGTTTTTTTGAGTTTTATTATTTTGCCGTTTTGTGAGTATGTTGTTGTGTTGTTTTTCATTTTGAGTAGATATGTTTGTACCTTGTGGGTTGTGTTATGGGCATGGGAATTTTGGTTAAGTTTCGTTGGGGGATTTTTGAGTTTTGTTGTTTTGCCGTTTTGTGAGTGTGTTGTTGTGTTGTTTTTCATTTTGCGTAGATATGTTTGTACCTTGTGGGTTGTGTTATGGGCATGGAAATTTTGGTTAAGTTTCATTGGGGGATTTTTGAGTTTTGTTGTTTTGCCGTTTTGTGAGTGTGTTGTTGTGTTGTTTTTCATATTGAGTAGATATGTTTGTACCTTGTGGGTTGTGTTATGGGCATGGGAATTTTGGTTAAGTTTCGTTGGGGGTTTTTTGAGTTTTGTTTCCTCGTTGGATGCCCCTAACAAATTTATATATATAGAGGAATAGGAATAATTTGTTTTACTATTCCATACTAGACTCCACTCATCTAAAGAGATGGATCGCCCTATTGGTCTAGCCCAATTGATCATATATTCTTTGACCCGTTCTTCCTCCATGGACCATTCTAATAATATCTTGTATGCTTTTGTAATATATTTTTTGGGGGGAGTCCAGGAGCCTATCCCAAGCTGTCGGATTTTCCATAAAACCTAATTTGTTGTCTTTTCTGAAGTATTCTTTCAACTGCCAATGTTGTAACCAAATGATGTTATTATACTGCGTTTTTAGTTCATCCTGAGTCTTAATCCTGATTTCCTTTCTTTCCCTATGGAGCAGATCTTTGTATGTGGGCCATGAGCTCCATCCCAGCTCCCTCCTTTGATGAGCCTCAAGGGGGGAGACCCAAAGTGGCGTTTTGGGATACATCCTATCTTTATGCTGGTCCCAGACTTTTAGTAAGGCCGATCGGATAAAGTGGTTACAAAAGTTTTTTTTCCACTTTTGCTTTGTTGTGCCATAAATAGGCATGCCACCCGGTTCTCAAGTCGTGGCCTTCTAGGATTAGTAGCTTTTTGTTTTTTAGTAGTATCCAATCTTTGATCCACTCCATGCAGCTTGCTTCGAAGTATAATTTTAAGTGTGGCAGGCCCAAGCCTCCTCTTCTTCTTTCATCTGTCAGATTTGTCAGGTTGATTCTAGGTTTTTTGTTGTTCCACACAAATCTTGAGATGTCTTTATGCCAATCCGTGAAAAGCTGCTTCTTTCTAATTATAGGGAGGTTTTGAAACAAGTGTAACATCTTTGGGAGGATATTGGATTTTATTACCGAAATTCTACCCAATAATGATAATTTCATGTACTGCCAGTCTTTCAGATCTTTCTTTATTTCCCTCCATTTCACTTCATAGTTGTTTTTTAAGAGTTGAGAGTTTTTAGCTGTTATATAGATGCCTAGGTATTTAATTTTGGATGTTATTTGCAAGCCTGAAAGCTCCGTGAGCTTCTCCTTTCTTTCTTTAGGGATATTTTTAGTTAGTATATTAAATTTTAATTTATTAATTCGAAAGCCTGAGACTTCGCCAAATTTCTCTATCTTGTTGATCCACTTTTTGATGTTATTTAGGGGGTCTTGTATCATGCAGATTAAATCAACAGCGAACGCTCTGAGTTTAAAGGACTCTTTTTGGATGGTTACCCCTTTCAGTGTAGTGTCTTCCCTAATCTCATTTAGGAGGATTTCAAGCGCCAAGATAAAGATTAGTGGCGATAAGGGGCAGCCCTGTCTCGTACCTTTTCCAATATCGAGATTTCCTGAGTCCTGTCCATTCACTCTTATCTTGGCTTTCTGGTCTGCATAGATGGCTTCTACGGCGTTCAGGAAATTGTGTCCGAAATCCATTTCTCTAAATATTGATTTAAAGAAGGACCAGTTAAGGTTGTCGAAAGCCTTCTCCGCGTTGACAGATAGAATTGCCAGTTCCTTTTGAGGATGGGCTTCGTGGTATTCTATGATGTCTAAGATGTTTCTAACATTGTCTTTCATTTTCCTATTCGGTAGGAATCCTGTCTGCTCCTCTTTTATCCATGAAGTTAGAAACCTTTTCAGCCTATCCGCTAAGATTGTCGTGAAGATTTTATAATCACTGTTTAAAAGTGAAATTGGTCTATAGTTCTTTACACTGAGAGGGTCCATACCTTCTTTATGTATCATAACTATGTTAGCCTCCTTCCAGGAATCAGGCATATTACCAGTTTGTAGAATTTCATTCATGACTGATCTCAGGTTTGGTATGATGACTTCTTTTAGTTTTTTATAATACAAGGCCTGAATTCAAAGGGCAGTGCGGTCTCACAAAAGTTGAGGAAGCAAGGAGCCATCTTCTTCCCTTCTGCTTCAGGAGAAGCCTTGTCTTAGAGGGCACTAGAAATGTGCGTAGGTGTTTAAAAGTGGCTGCTTTGAGTGTTGCTTTGTTTGAAAGGCGGGGCGGGGCTACAATCCTTTAGCCAGCAGTACAGGCCAGCAATTAGTGGCCCATTGTTCTGCTTCCTGTTTTCCCAATATAAGCCAGGGCCTGAACTCAAAGGGCAGTTGTGCTCCCACAGTAGTTGAGGAAGGAAGGAGCCATCTTGTTCCATTATGCTTCAGGATAATGGAGCAATGGTCTTATAGGGCACTAGAAACCTGAGTAATTTTTTTAAAGTAGCTGCTTTGAGTGTTGCTTTCTTTGAGAGGTTCGACGAGGCTACATTCTTTTAGCCAGCAGTACAGGCCAGCAATTAGTGTCCCATTGTTCTACTTCCTATTTACCCTATATAAGCCAGGGCCTGAACTCAAACGGCAGTTGTGCTCCCACAGAAGCTGATGAAGCAAGGAGCCATCTCTTCCCCTTCCGCTTCAGGATAAGCCCTGTTTTAGAGGGCACTAGAAATCTCAGTAATTGTTTAAAAGTAGCTGCTTTGAGTGTTCCATTGTTTGCTTCTTACAGTGTCAGCTGCTTTGAGTGTTGCTTTCTTAGAGGGCACTAGAAAGTGTTTAAAATTAGCTGCTTGAGTGTCCTTTGTTTGAGAGGTGGTGAGAAGCTACATTCTTTTTGCCAGCAATGCAGGCCAGCAATTAGTGGCCCATTGTTCTGCTTCCTGTTAACCCTATATAAGCCAGGGCCTAAATTCAAAGGGCAGTTGTGCACCCACAGAAGTTGACGAAGTAAGGAGTCATCTTTTTCCCTTCTACTTCAGGATAAGCCATATATTAGAGGGCACAAGAAATCTGAGTAAGGGTTTAAAAGTAGGTGCTTTGAGTGTTGCTTTCTTTGAGATGCGGGACGAGGCTACATTCTTTTAGCCAGCAGTGCAGGCCAGCAATTAGTGGCCCATCGTTCTACTTCCTGTTTACCCTATATAAGCCAGGGCCTAAAATCAAAGGGCAGTTGTGGTCTCACAAAAGTTGAGGAAGCAAGGAGTCATCTTTTTCCCTTCTGCTTCAGTACAAGTCTTGTCTCAGAGGGCACTAAAAATCTGAGTAGATGTTTAAAAGTGGCTGCTTTGAGTGTTGCCTTGTTTGAAAGGCGGGGCGAGGATACATTCCTTTAGCCAGCTGTGCAGGCCAGCAATTAGTGGCCGGTTGTTCTGCTTCCTGTTTACACTATATATGAACTCAAAGGGCAGTTGTGCTCCCACAAAAGTTAAGGAAGCAACGAGCCATCTTCTTCCCTTCTCCTTCAGGATAAGCCTTGTCTTAGAGGGCACTAGAAATCTGAGTAAGTGTTTAAAAGTAGCTGCTTTGAGTGCTCCTTTGTTTGCTTCTTTCAGTGTCAGCTGCTTTGAGTGTTTCTTTGTTAGAGAGCACTAGAAATCTGAGGAAGTGTTTAAATATAGCTGCTTGAGTGTTGCTTTGTTTGAGAGGCGGGGCGAAGATACATTCTTTTAGCCAGCAGTACAGGCAGGCAATTGGTGGCCCATTGTTCTGCTTCCTGTTAACCCTATATAAGCCAGGGCCTAAATTCAAAGGGCAGTTGTGCACCCACAGAAGCTGAGGAAGTAAGGAGCCATCTTTTTCCCTTCTAATTCAGGATAAGCCTTGTATTAGAGGGCACAAGAAATCTGAGTAAGGGTTTAAAAGTAGCTGCTTTGAGTGTTCCATTCTTTGCTTCTTACAGTGTCAGCTGCTTTGAGTGTTGCTTTGTTAGAGGGCACTAGAAATCTGAGGAAGTGTTTAAAATTAGCTGCTTGAGTGTCCTTTGTTTGAGAGTTGAGGCGAAGCTACATTCTTTTAGCCAGCAGTGCAGGCCAGCAATTAGTGACCCATTGTTCTGCTTCCTGTTAACCCTATATAAGCCACGGCCTAAATTCAAAGGGCAGTTGTGCACCCACAGAAGGTGACGAAGTAAGGAGCCATCTTTTCCCCTTCTACTTCAGGATGATCCGTATATTAGAGGGCACAAGAAATCTGAGTAAGGGTTTAAAAGTAGCCTCTTTGAGTGTTGCTTTGTTTGAGAGGCAGGGCGAGGCTACAATCTTTTAGCCAGCACTGCAGGCCAGCAATTAGTGGCCCATTGTTCTGCTTCCTGTTGACCCTAAATAAGCCAGGGCCTAAATTCAAATGGCAGTTGTGTTCCCACAGAAGTTGAGGAAGGAAGGAGCTATCTTGTTCTATTCTGCTTCAGGATAAGCCTTGTCTTAGAGGGTAATAGAAATCTGTGTACATTTTTAAAAGTAGCTGCTTTGAGTGTTCCTTTGTTTGCTTCTTTCAGTGTCAGCTGCTTTAAGTGTTGCTTTGTTAGAAGGCACTAGAAATCTGAGGAAGTGTTTAAAACTAGGTGCTTGCGTGTTGCTTTGTTTGAGAGGTGGGGCGAAGTTACATTCTTTTAGCCAGCAGTGCAGGCCAGCATTTAGTGGCCCATTGTTCTGCATCCTGTTAACCCTATATAAGCCAGGGCCTAAATTCAAAGGGCAGTTGTGCACCCACAGAAGTTGACGAAGTAAGGAGCCATCTTGTTCTCTTCTACTTCAGGATAAGCCTTGTATTAGAGGGCACAAGAAATCTGAGTAAGGGTTTAAAAGTAGCTGCTTTGAGTGTTGCTTTCTTTGAGAGGTGCGACGAGGCTACATTCTATTAGTTAGCAGTGCAGGCGAGCAATTACTGGCCCATTGTTCTACTTCCTGTTTACCCTAAATAAGCCAATGCCTGAATTCAAAGGGCGGTGGTGTTCTCACAAAAGTTGAGGAAGCAAGGAGAAATCTTCTTCCCTTCTGCTACAGGAGAAGCCTTGTCTTAGAGCGCACTAGAAATTTGAGTAGGTGTTTAAAAGTGGCTGCTTTGAGTGTTGCTTTGTTTGAAAGGCGGGGCGAGGCTACATTCCTTTAGCCAGCAGTGCAGGCCAGCAATTAGTGGCCCATTGTTCTGCTTCCTGTTTACACTATATAAGCCACGGCCTGAACTCAAAGGGCAGTTGTGCTCCCACAAATGTTAAGGAAGCAAGGAGCCATCTTCTTCCCTTCTGCTTCAGGATAAACCTTGTCTTAGAGGGCACTAGAAATCTGAATAAGTCCTTAAAAGTAGCTGGTTTGAGTGTTGCTTTGTTTGAGAGGTGGGTCGAGGCTACAATCTTTTAGCCATCAGTGCAGGCCCATTGTTCTGCTTCTTGTTTACCTAATATAAGCCAGGGCGTCAACTCAAAAGGTAGTTGTGCTCCCACAGAAGTTGAGGAAGGAAGGAGCCATCTTGTTCCTTTCTGCTTCAGGATAAACCTTGTATTAGAGGGCACAAGAAATCTGAGTAAGGGTTTAAAAGTAGCTGCTTTGAGTGTTGCTTTGTTTGCTGCTTTGAGTGTTAGCTGCTTTGAGTGTTGCTTTGTTAGAGGGAATGACAAATCTGAGTAAATGTTTAAAATTAGCTGCTTGAGTGTTGCTTTGTTGGAGAGGCGGGGCGGGCTACATACTATTAGCCAGCAGCGCAGGCCAGCAATTAGTGGCCCATTGTTCTGCTTCCTATTTACCCTATATAAGCAAGAGCCTAAACTCAAAGGGCAGTTGTGCTCCCACAGAAGTTGACGAAGTAAGGAGCCATCTTGTTCCCTTCTACTTCAGGATAAGCCTTGTATTAGAGGTCACAAGATATCTGATTAAGGGTTTAAAAGTAGCTGCTTTGAGTATTGCTTTCTTTGAGAGGCGCAACAAGGCTACATTCTTTTAGACAGCAGTGCAGGCCAGCAATTAATGGCCCATTGTTCTACTTCCTGTTTACCCTATATAAGCCAGGGCCTAAAATCAAAGGGCAGTTGTGGTCTCACAAAATTTGAGGAAGCAAGGAGCCATCTTGCTCCCTTCTACTTCAGGATAAGCCTTGTATTAGATGTCACAAGATATCTGATTATGGGTTTAAAAGTAGCTGCTTTGAGTGTTGCTTTCTTTGAGAGGCGGGACGAGGCTACATTCTTTTAGCCAGCAGTGCAGGCCAGCAATTAGTGGCCCATCGTTCTACTTCCTGTTTACCCTATATAAGCCAGGGCCAAAAATCAAAGGGCAGTTGTGGTCTCACAAAAGTTGAGGAAGCAAGGAGTCATCTTTTTCCCTTCTGCTTCAGTACAAGCCTTGTCTCAGAGGGCACTAAAAATCGGAGTAGGTGTTTAAATGTGGCTGCTTTGAGTGTTGCTTTGTTTGAAAGGCAGGGCGAGGATACATTCCTTTAGCCAGCTGTGCAGGCCAGCAATTAATGGCCGATTGTTCTGCTTCCTGTTTACACTATACATGAACTCAAAGGGCAGTTGTGCTCCCACAAAAGTTAAGGAAGCAACGAGCCATCTTCTTCCCTTCTCCTTCAGGATAAGCCTTGTCTTAGAGGGCACTAGAAATCTGAATAAGTGCTTAAAAATAGCTGCTTTGAATGTTGCTTTGTTTGAGAGGTGGGGCGAGGCTACAATCTTTTAGCCAGCAGTGCAGGCCAGCAATTAGTGGCCCATTGTTCTGTTTCCTATTTACCCTATATAAGCCAGAGCCTAAACTCAATGGACTGCTGTGCTCCCAAGAAGCTGCGGAAGCAAGGAGTCATCTTTTCCTCTTCTGCGTCAGGATAAGCCTTGTCTTAGAGGGCACTAGAAATCTGAGTAAGTGTTTAAAAGTAGCTGCTTTGAGTGATCCTTTAATTGCTTCTTTCTGTGTCAGCTGCTTTGAGTGTTGCTTTGTTAGAGGGCACTTGAAATCTGAGTAAGTGTTTAAAATTAGCTGCTTGAGTGTTGCTTTGTTTGAAAGGCGGGGCGAAGCTACATTCTTTTAGCCAGCAGTGCAGGCCAGCAATTAGTGCCCCGTTGTTTTGCTTCCTGTTAACCATATATAAGCCAGGGCCTAAATTCAAAGGGCAGTTGTGCACCCACAGAAGTTGACGAAGTAAGGAGCCATCTTTTCCCCTTCTACTTCAGGATAAGCCTTGTATTAGAGGGCTCAAGAAATCTGAGTAAGGGTTTAAAAGTAGATGCTTTGAGTATTGCTTTGTTTGCTGCTTTGAGTGTTAGCTGCTTTGAGTGTTGCTTTGTTAGAAGGCACTAGAAATCTGAGTAACTGTTTAAAATTAGCTGCTTTAGTGTTGCCTTGTTTGAGAGGTGGGGCGAGGCTACAATCTTTTAGCCAGCAGTGCAGGCCAGCAATAAGTGGCCCATTGTTCTGCTTCCTATTTACCCTATATAAGCCAGGGCCTGAACTCAAAGCGTAGTTGTCCTCCCACAGAAGTTGTGGAAGGAAGTAGTCATCTTGTTCCATAATGCTTCAGGATAAGCTTGTATTAGAGTGAACCATAAACCTGAGTAAGGGTTTAAAAGTAGCTGCTTTGAGTGTTGCTTTGTTTGCTGCTTTGTGTGTCAGCTGTTTTGAGTGTTGCTTTGTTAGGGGGCACTTGAAATCTGAGTAAATGTTTAAAATTAGCTACTTGAGTGTTGCCTTGTTGGAGAGGCGGGGCGGGCTACATACTATTAGCCAGCAGCGCAGGCCAGCAATTAGTGGCCCATTGTTCTGCTTCCTATTTACCCTATATAAACAAGAGCCTAAACTCAAAGGGCAGTTGTGCTCCCACAGAAGTTGACGAAGTAAGGAGCCATCTTGTTCCCTTCTACTTCAGGATAAGCCTTGTATTAGAGGTCACAAGATATCTGATTAAGGGTTTAAAAGTAGCTGCTTTGAGTATTGCTTTCTTTGAGAGGCGCAACAAGGCTACATTCTTTTAGACAGCAGTGCAGGCCAGCAATTAATGGCCCATTGTTCTACTTCCTGTTTACCCTATATAAGCCAGGGCCTAAAATCAAAGGGCAGTTGTGGTCTCACAAAATTTGAGGAAGCAAGGAGCCATCTTGCTCCCTTCTACTTCAGGATAAGCCTTGTATTAGATGTCACAAGATATCTGATTATGGGTTTAAAAGTAGCTGCTTTGAGTGTTGCTTTCTTTGAGAGGCGGGACGAGGCTACATTCTTTTAGCCAGCAGTGCAGGCCAGCAATTAGTGGCCCATCGTTCTACTTCCTGTTTACCCTATATAAGCCAGGGCCGAAAATCAAAGGGCAGTTGTGGTCTCACAAAAGTTGAGGAAGCAAGGAGTCATCTTTTTCCCTTCTGCTTCAGTACAAGCCTTGTCTCAGAGGGCACTAAAAATCGGAGTAGGTGTTTAAATGTGGCTGCTTTGAGTGTTGCTTTGTTTGAAAGGCAGGGCGAGGATACATTCCTTTAGCCAGCTGTGCAGGCCAGCAATTAGTGGCCGATTGTTCTGCTTCCTGTTTACACTATACATGAACTCAAAGGGCAGTTGTGCTCCCACAAAAGTTAAGGAAGCAACGAGCCATCTTCTTCCCTTCTCCTTCAGGATAAGCCTTGTCTTAGAGGGCACTAGAAATCTGAGTAAGTGTTTAAAAGTAGCTGCTTTGAGTGATCCTTTAATTGCTTATTTCTGTGTCAGCTGCTTTGAGTGTTGCTTTGTCAGAGGGCACTTGAAATCTGAGTAAGTTTTTAAAATTAGCTGCTTGAGTGTTGCTTTGTTTGAGAGGCGGGGCGAAGCTACATTCTTTTAGCCAGCAGTGCAGGCCAGCAATTAGTGCCCCGTTGTTTTGCTTCCTGTCAACCATATATAAGCCAGGGCCTAAATTCTAAGGGCAGTTGTGCACCCACAGAAGTTGATGAAGTAAGGAGCCATCTTTTCCCCTTCTACTTCAGGATAAGCCTTGTATTAGAGGGCTCAAGAAATCTGAGTAAGGGTTTAAAAGTAGATGCTTTGAGTGTTGCTTTGTTAGAAGGCACTAGAAATCTGAGTAACTGTTTAAAATTAGCTGCTTTAGTGTTGCCTTGTTGAAGAGGTGGGGCGAGGCTACAATCTTTTAGCCAGCAGTGCAGGCCAGCAATTAGTGGCCCATTGTTCTGCTTCCTATTTACCCTATAAAAGCCAGGGCCTGAACTCAAAGCGTAGTTGTCCTCCCACAGAAGTTGTGGAAGGAAGTAGTCATCTTGTTCCATAATGCTTCAGGATAAGCTTGTATTAGAGGGAACAAGAAATCTGAGTAAGGGTTTAAAAGTAGCTGCTTTGAGTGTTGCTTTGTTTGCTGCTTTGTGTGTCAGCTGTTTTGAGTGCTGCTTTGTTAGGGGGCACTTGAAATCTGAGTAAATGTTTAAAATTAGCTACTTGAGTGTTGCCTTGTTGGAGAGGCGGGGCGGGCTACATACTATTAGCCAGCAGCGCAGGCCAGCAATTAGTGGCCCATTGTTCTGCTTCCTATTTACCATATATAAGCCAGAGCCTAAACTCAAAGGGCAGTTGTGCTCCCACAGATGTTAAGGAAGCAACGAGCCATCTTCTTCCCTTCTGCTTCAGGATAAGCCTTGTCTTAGAGGGCACTAGAAATCTGAATAAGTGCTTAAAAATAGCTGGTTTGAGTGTTGCTTTGTTTGAGAGGTTGGGCGAGGCTACAATCTTTTAGCCAGCAGTGCAGGCCAGCAATTAGTGGCCCATTGTTCTGTTTCCTATTTACCCTATATAAGCCAGAGCCTAAACTCAAAGGGCAGTTGTGCTCCCACAGAAGTTGACGAAGTAAGGAGTCATCTTGTTCCCTTCTATTTCAGGATAAGCCTTGTATTAGAGGTCACAAGATATCTGATTAAGGGTTTAAAAGTAGCTGCTTTGAGTATTGCTTTCTTTGAGAGGCGGGACGAGGCTACATTCTTTTAGCCAGCAGTGCAGGCCAGCAATTAATGGCCCATTGTTCTACTTCCTGTTTACCCTATATAAGCCAGGGCCTAAAATCAAAGGGCAGTTGTGGTCTCACAAAATTTGAGGAAGCAAGGAGCCATCTTTTTCCCTTCTGCTTCAGTATAAGCCTTGTCTCAGAGGGCACTAGAAATCTGAGTAGGTGTTTAAATGTGGTTTCTTTGAGTGTTGCTTTGTTTATAAGGCGGAGCGAGGCTACATTCCTTTAGCCAGCAGTGCAGGCCAGCAGTTCGTGGCCGATTGTTCTGCTTCCTGTTTACACTTTATATGAACTCAAAGGGCAGTTGTGCTCCCACAAAAGTTAAGGAAGCAACGAGCCATCTTCTTCCCTTCTGCTTCAGGATAAGCCTTGTCTTAGAGGGCACTAGAAATCTGAATAAGTGCTTAAAAATAGCTGATTTGAGTGTTGCTTTGTTTGAGAGGCGGGGCGAGGCTACAATCTTTTAGCCAGCAGTGCAGGCCAGCAATTAGTGGCCCATTGTTCTGTTTCCTATTTACCCTATATAAGCCAGAGCCTAAACTCAAAGGACTGCTGTGCTCCCAAGAAGCTGAGGAAGCAAGGCGCCAACTTTTCCTCTTCTGCTTCATGATAAGCCTTGTCTTAGATGGCACTAGAAATCTGAGTAAGTGTTTAAAAGTAGCTGCTTTGAGTGTTCTTTTGTTCGCTTCTTTCTGTGCCAGCTGCTTTGAGAGTTGCTTTGTTAGAGGGCACTTGAAATCTGAGTAAGTGTTTAAAATTAGCTGCTTGAGTGTTGCTTTCTTTGAGAGGGGAGGTGAAGCTACATTCTTTTAGCCAGCAGTGCAGGCCAGCAATTAGTGACCCATTGTTCTACTTCCTTTTAACCATATAAAAGCCAGGGCCTAAATTCAAAGGGCAGTTGTGGTCTCACAAAGGTTGAGGAAGCAAGGAGCCATCTTTTTCCCTTCTGCTTCAGTATAAGCCTTGTATTGGAGGGTACTAGAAATCTGAGGAGGTTTTTAAAAGTAGCTGCTTTGAGTGTTGCTTTGTTTGCTGCTTTGAGTGTCAGCTGTTTTGAGTGTTGCTTTGTTAGGGGGCACTAGAAATCTGACTAAATGTTTAAAATTAGCTGCTTGAGTGTTGCCTTGCTGGAGAGGCGGGGTGAGGCTACATACTATTAGCCAGCAGCGCAGGCCAGCAATTAGTGGCCCATTGTTCTGCTTCCTATTTACCCTATATAAGCCAGGGCCTGAACTCAAAGCGTGGTTGTGCTCCCACAGAAGTTGTGGAAGGAGGTAGCCATCATGTTCCATAATGCTTCAGGATAAGCCTTGTCTTAGAGGGCACTAGAAATCTGAGTGTTTAAACGTAGCTGCTTTGAGTGTTCCTTGGTTTGCTTCTTTCTGTGTCAGCTGCTTTGAGTGTTGCTTTGTTAGAGGGCATTTGAAATCTGAGTAACTGATTTAGCTGCTTGAGTGTTGCCTTGTTGGAGAGGCGAGGCGATGCTACAATCTTTTAGCAAGCAGTGCAGGCCAGCAATTAGTGGCCCATTGTTCTGCTTCCTATTTACCCTATATAACCCTGGCCTGAACTCAAAGCGTAGTTATGCTCCCACAGACGTTGTGTAAGGAAGTAGCCATCATGTTCCATAATGCTTCAGGATAAGCCTTGTCTTAGAGGGCACTAGAAATCTGAGTAAGTGTTTAAAAGTATCTGCTTTGAGTGTTCCTTGGTTTGCTTCTTTCTGTGTCAGCTTCTTTGAGTGTTGCTTTGTTAGAGGGCACTTGAAATCTGAGAAAGTGTTTAAAATTAGCTGCTTGAGTGTTGCCTTGCTGGAGAGGCGGGGTGAGGCTACATTCTTTTAGCCAGCAGCGCAGGCCAGCAATTATTGGCCCATTGTTCTGCTTCCTATTTGCCCTATATAAGCCAGAGCCTAAACTCAAAGGGCAGTTGTGCACCCACAGAAGTTGATGAAGTAAGGAGCCATCTTTTCCCCTTCTACTTCAGGATAAGCCTTGTATTAGAGGGCACAAGAAATCTGAGTAAGCGTTTAAAAGTAGATGCTTTGAGTGCTGCTTTGTTTGCTGCTTTGAGTGTAGGCTGTTTTGAGTGTTGCTTTGTTAGGGGGCACTAGAAATCTGAGTAAATGTCTAAAATTAGCTGCTTGAGTATTGCCTTGTTGGAGGGGTGGGGCGAGGCTCCATTCTGTTAGCCAGCAGCGCAGGCCAGCAATTAGTGGCCCATTGTTCTGCTTCCTATTTACCCTATATAAGCCAGGGCCTGAACTCAAAGGGTAGTTGTGCTCCCACAGAATTTGAGGAAGGAAGGAGCCATCTTGTTCCATTCTGCTTCAGGATAAACCTTGTATTAGAGGGCACAAGAAATCTGAGTAAGTGTTTAAAAATAGCTGCTTTGAGTGTTAGCTGCTTCGAGTGTTGCTTTGTTAGATGGCACTAGATATCTGAGTATATGTTTAAAATTAGCTGCTTGAGTGTTGCCTTGTTGGAGAGCCGGGGCGAGGCTACATTCTATTAGACAGCAGCCAGGCCAGCAATTAGTGGCCCCTTGTTCTGCTTCCTATTTACCATATATAAGCAAGAGCCTGAACTCAAAGGGCAGTTGTGCTCCCACTGAAGCTGAGGAAGCATGGAGCCATCTTTTTCCCTTCCGCTTCACGATAAGCCTTGTCTTAGATGGCACTAGAAATCTGAGTAACTGTTTAAAAGTAGCTGCTTTGAGTGTTCCTTTGTTTGCTTCTTTCAGTGTCAGCTGCTTTGAGTGTTGCTTTGTTAGAGGGCACTAGAAATCTGAGTAATTGTTTAAAATTAGCTGCTTGAGTGTTGCTTTGTTTGAAAGGCGGGGCGAGACTACATTCCTTTAACCAGTAGTGCAGGCCAGCAATTAGTGGCCCATTGTTCTGCTTCCCATTTCCCCTCTATAAGCCAGAGCCTAAACTCAAAGGGCAGTTGTGCTCCCACAGAAGTGATGAAGTAACGAGCCATCTTGTTCCCTTCTACTTCAGGATAAGCCTTGTATTAGAGGGCACAAGACATCTGATTAAGGGTTTAAAAGTTGCTGCTTTGAGTGTTGCTTTCTTTGAGAGGCGTGACGAGGCTACATTCTTTTAGCCAGCAGTGCAGGCCAGCAATTAGTGGTCCATTGTTCTACCCCCTGTTTACACTATATAAGCCAGGGCCTGAATTCAAAGGGAAGTTGTGATCTCACAAACGTTGAGGAAGCAAGGAGCCATCTTGTTCACTTCTGCTTCAGTATAAGCCTTGGCTCAGAGGTCACTAGAAATCTGAGTAGGTGTTTAAAAGTGGCTGCTTTGAGTGTTGCTTTGTTTGAAAGGCGGGGCGAGACTACATTCCTTTAACCAGTAGTGCAGGCCAGCAATTAGTAGCCGATTGTTCTGCTTCCTGTTTACAGTATTTAAGCCACGGCCTGGACTCAAAGGGCAGTTGTGCTCCCACAAAAGTTAAGGAAGCAAGGAGCCATCTTCTTCCCTTCTGCTTCAGGATAAGCCTTGTCTTAGAGGGCACTAGAAATCTGAATAAGTGCTTAAAAGTAGCTGGTTTGAGTGTTGGTTTGTTTGAGAGGCGGGGCGAGGCTACAATCTTTTAGCCAGCAGTACAGGCCAGCAAATTAGTGGCCCATTGTTCTGCTTCCTGTTTACACTATATAAGCCAGGGCCTGAGCTCAAAGGGAAGTTGTGCTCCCACAAAAGTTAAGGAAGCAAGGAGCCATCTTCTTCCCTTCTGCTTCAGTATAAGCCTTGTCTTAGAGGGCACTAGAAATCTGAGTAGGTTTTAAAAAGTGGCTGCTTTGAGTGTTGCTTTGTTTCAAAGGCGGGGCAAGGCTACATACTTTTAGCCAGCAGTGCAGGCCAACAATTATTGGCTGATTGTTCTGCTTCCTGTTTACACTATATAAGCCACCGCCTGAATTGAAAGGGCAGTTGTGCTCCCACAGAAGTTGACGAAGTAAGGAGCCATCTTGTTCCCTTCTACTTCAGGATAAGCCTTGTATTAGAGGGCACTAGAAATCTTATTAAGTGTTTAAAAGAATCTGATTTTAGTATTGCTTTCTTTGAGAGGTTCGACGAGGCTACATTCTTTTAGCCAGCAGTACAGGCCAGCAATTAATGGCCCATTGTTCTGCTTCCTGTTTACCCAATATAAGCTGGGTCCTGAACTCAAAGGGCAGTTGTGCTCCCACAGAAGTTGAGGAATGAATGAGCTATCTTGTTCCATTCTGCTTCAGGATAAGCCTTGTCTTAGAGGGCAATATAAACCTGAGTCAATTTTTAAAAGTAGCTGCTTTGAGTGTTCCTTTGTTTGCTTCTTTCAGTGTCAGCTGCTTTGAGTGTTGCTTTGTTACAAGGCAATAGAAATCTGAGGAAGTGTTTAAAATTAGCTGCTTGATGTTGCTTTGATTGAGAGGTGGGGCAAAACTACATTCTTTTAGCCAGGAGTGCAGGCAAGCAATTAGTGGCCCATTGTTCTGCTTCCTGTTAACCCTATATAAGCCAGGGCCTAAATTCAAAGGGCAGTTGTGCACCCACAGAAGTTGATGAAGTAAGGAGCCATCTTGTTCCCTTCTACTTTAGGATATGCCTTGTATGAGAAGGCACAAGAAATCCGAGAAAGGGTTTAAAAGTAGCTGCTTTGAGTGTTGCTTTATTTGAGAGGCGCGAAGAAGCTACATTCTTTTAGCCAGCAGTGCATGCCAGCAATTAGTGGCCCATTGTTCTACTTCCTGCTTACCCTATATAAGCCAGGGCCTGAATTCAAAGGGCAGTTGTGGTCTCACAAAAGTTGAGGAAGCAAGGAGCCATCTTTTTCCGTTCTGCTTCAGGATAAGCCTTGTATTAGAGGGCACAAGAAATCTGAGTAAGGGTTTAAAAGTAGATGCTTTGAGTGCTGCTTTGTTTGCTGCTTTTAGTGTAGGCTGTTTTGAGTGTTGCTTTGTTAGGGGGCACTTGAAATCTGAGAAAGTGTTTAAAATTAGCTGCTTGAATGTTGCCTTGCTGGAGAGGCGGGGTGAGGCTACATTCTTTTAGGCAGCAGGGCATGCCAGCAATTAGTAGCCCATTATTCTGCTTCCTGTTTACCCTATATAAGCCAGGGTTTTAACTCAAAGGACAGTTGTGCTCCCACAAAAATTGAGGAAGCAAGGGGCCATCTTGTTCCTTTCTGCTTCAGGAGAAGCCTTGTCTTAGAGTGCACAAGAAATCTGAGTGTTTAAAGGTAGCTGCTTTGAGTGTTGCTTTCTTTGAGAGGTGTGGTGAGGCTACATCCTTTTAGCCAGCAGTGCAGGCCAGCAATTAGTGGCCCATTGTTCTGCTTCCTGTTTACCCTATATAAGCCAGGGCCTGAACTCAAAGGACAGTTGTGCTCCCACAAAAATTGAGGAAGCAATGAGCCATCTTTTTCCCTTTTGCTTCAGGATAATCCTTGTCTTAGAGGGCACAAGAAATCTTAGTAAGTGTTTAATAGTAGCTGCTTTCAGTGTTGCTTTGTCTGAGAGGCAGGGCGAGGCTACATCCTTTTAGCCAGCAGTGCAGGCCAGCAATTAGTGGCCCATTGTTCTGCTTCCTGTTTACGCTATATAAGGCAGGGTTTGAACTCAAAGGACAGTTGTGCTCCCACAAAAATGGAGGAAGCAAGGAGCCATCTTGTTCCCTTCTGCTTCAGGATAAGCCTTGTCTTATAGGGCACTAGAAATCTGAGTAAATATTTAAAAGTAGCTGTGTGGGTTGCTTTTTTTGCTGCTTTCAGTGTTAGCTGCTTTGAGTGTTGCTTTGTTAGAGGGCACTAGAAATTTGAGTAAGTGTTTAAAATTAGCTGCTTGAATGTTGCTTTGTTTGAGAGGTGGGGTGAGGCTACATTCTTTTAGCCAGCAGTGCAGGCCAGC
This sequence comes from Anolis sagrei, assembly GCF_037176765.1. Classification (NCBI taxonomy): domain Eukaryota; kingdom Metazoa; phylum Chordata; class Lepidosauria; order Squamata; family Anolidae; genus Anolis; species Anolis sagrei. Next base: position 45,211,616 of record NC_090035.1, read on the forward strand.
AATTAGTGGCCCATTTTTCTGCTTCCTGTATACCCTATATAAGCTAGGCCCTGAACTCAAAGGGCAGTTGTGCTCCCACAGAAGTTGAGGAAGCAAGGAGCCATCTTGTTCCCTTCCGGCGGTGTGCGTGTACTCGCACATTCACTCACCAACACTTTCCACCTGCATATAGACAACAACATAAAACACACACCAAGAGTTGGTCAACAGCAACCTCCAGATGGAAGAAACACAAAATCTTCCTGTCTCATGCACAAGTTGTGGCATGTTCTTCTTTTTCGTGCAACAATTACTCAATTACATTTGCCCCAAGTGTAAACAGATCACTCACATGGAACACAGGATCTGTGAACTCGAGGCCCGTATTAAAACCCTTAAGGACATTCAGGAACTTGTGCTGTTCTTTGAACCACACAGCACGCTGTTCTAGATTCGCAGCACATATCACACCAACATTAAGCTAGACTTTGACCAACTGATCGTAACTAAATAAATAAAGATTTAAAGATGCAGTTGAAGTGTTGGAGTGTTAATATTAATGCTCTGAACTCCCCGTTTAAAAAAAGTGTTTAATCAAATAAGAAAGGGCAAATTCAATTTAGTGGCACTCCAAGAAACCCATATAAATCAGAAACAAGTCTCAAATTTAATCCAGAAAAGTATAGGGATGGAATTTTATTCGGCTGCCAAAGATGAAATGAGGAGTAGTCATTTATGCAAATCCAAAATTAGACCCCAAATTAGCCTTTAAAGATGATGATGGAAGAATGATTGGAATAACCCTGAATGAAAACGGTCAAACGATGCTCTTCTGTAATATATACTCTACAAATGGGCCTAAAACAAGGTTCATTAAAGAACTACGAGAAAACCTTCTTAGTCAGAATTTTGATAACTTAATCATAGCAGGTGATTTCAATGGGGTAATGGAAGCAAAATTAGATAAATCAAAAAAGAAAAAGAACCAAAATAGTAAAATGAACCAATTACCTCAAATATTTCTAAACTTGAAAGAGGAATTTGATCTGAATGACCTCTGGAGGAAAATGCAATTAAATTCATCCCAAGAGGTATCAATACAGACAATTTGGGATGCCAGTAAGGCAGTAATGAGGGGCCATTTTATTCAACAAAATGTAAATAAACAAAAATTAAAAAGACAAAAAATGGATAAGGTAACCCAACAAATTAATACACTAGAAGGAAAATTAAAACAGAGCCCAACTGACAAAAAAATAAAACAAGAACTAAAACTCTGGCATACCCAAAGAGAGAAATTAGAAACAGAACAACTAGCTAAACAGCTGAAGTTTATTAAACAAAGAGACTTCTAGCATGCAAATAAATCTGGAAGATGGTTCTCCAGGAAGGTTCCTCAGAAGAAACAGAGACAAATAATAACAGAAATAGAAACAGAGGGCAAACATTTTACAAATAACCCAGATATTATAAAACAATTCTACAAATATTACCAAAAACTTTCCCAACTAATGAAAAATAATTATGAACAAAAATGGAAAGAAATTAGAAAAGATTTGGACAATTGGAAAAATCTTAAATTATCTCTATTATGCCAAATTTCGATAATCAAAATGAATATACTACTAAAAATGTTATTCCTTTTTCAATCCCTGCAAATAATCAGAAATATGAGTATTTTTAACACATGGAATAAGGATATCTCTAAATTTATATGGCAAGGGAAGAAACCAAGAATAAAACGATTGGTCTTGCTAGATGAAAAAAGAAGGGGTGGATTTGGACTACCTGATTTGAAAACATATTATGAAGCATGCGGACTCAGCTGGATTAAAGATTGGACTACACTAACAAAGAAGAATGTGCTGACACTAGAAGGGGCGGACCTGAGACGGGGTTGGCATGCCTATTTGTAGTATGATAAAATTAAAATTGAAAAAAACTTTCTCAACCACTATATCAGAGCGGGACTAATTAAAATATGGGAAAAATATAAAAGAAGATTTTACAATAACACCCCACTATGGCTGTCACCTCTGGAGGCTTTTCACAGGAGAGAATTAGGCTGGGAGACCTGGCCAACATATGAGGACTTATTGAGGAAAGAGAATGTGAAATATGAATTGAAAGAAGAAAAAGAGATTAAAGAAATTTTTACTACCCTATCATGGCTAAATTATAGGCAAATTCGGGACTGCTATAAGACTGACAAAGAACTAAACTTTAGGGCTAAAGAAGGTTTCTGGGACACTATTATGACGACAAATAATAAAATAATTACAAAAATCTATAAAAAATTATTAGAATGGATAACAGAAACAGAGCAAATAAAAGAAACCATGATTAAATGGGCACAAAACATAGGACATCAAATTCACATAGATCAATGGGAGAGGGTATGGAATCAGAAAATGAAATACACCTACTCCTATAACTTGAAAGAAAACCAACTAAAAATCATACATAGATGGTACATCACGCCACAAAAGATCTCAAAATTCCACAAAAATTCATCGGACAGATGAAACATTGAGAATGAAAGCCGGTTTTCTTTTACCCGGCTCTTATCATCTCTTTTTTAACTTCATACCTTTTTTTATCTTAAACAAATACAGAAGATCTTCAAAGAACAGATGGAAGTCCACCCAAATTTTTATTTTTATTTTCATTTTCATTTTCATTTTGAATTTTGATTTTTGATTGTTCTTTTTTTCTTTTTGTTTGTTTTGTTTTTCTCTCTCTCTCCTCTTCCCCTTTACCTACCATCTCTTGCTTATTATCATTTCCTACTATTCTATCTCCTCCACAATTATTCCCCCACTTTCCATGTATTCACATTATAATGCAATAAAAATTACATTACAACATTATGGGGAGGCTCAAGTGGAGATCACCTGAGATATGGACAACCCTCTGGCTTGGAGGAATGTCACCCTTAGAAAGAGACATAGGACCTGGAAACCTCCTCAGAATACTTCTGCTCAGCTCCAGTTATACAATAGATTCCATATTCTCACACAGCTATCACTTGACCAAGAAACAGAACACATTGGGGAAGGCCAGAATGGCTTAGATACTTATGAGTGACTCATCCTTGATCAGTGTGTGGGGGATAGCCCTGATTGGGACAACACAACACTCACACTTACACAATCGTGCAGGTGTACCATCCCCAACCATAGACCAGGTGCAACAGGAACATATACAGGAGAATGCTAGGCTCAATCTCAATGGATTGTTCTTGACAAATGCACTGGGGATATCGAGGAGGAGGACAACACTCTACACCAGGGGTCCTCAAAATATGGCCTGCAGGGCGTATGCGACCCGCCTTGGGCATTTCTCCGGCCCACGTGGCCTTGCATGGCCTGGCCACGCCCACCTGCCACAGCTTCGCCTATTTCGGACACCCTCTGCTCCGGCCACTCTCCCTGTGTGGAAGTGAGAAGCCTCCCAGCTGCAGAAGACCCAGCTGGGAGGCTTCTCCCTTCCACACAGGGAGAGCGGCCAGAGCAGAGGGTATCCCAAAGTGATGGAGTAGTGCTGGGTGGGCTTGGCCAGGGAACGCCAGCTTCCCTGGCCACGCTCACCCGGTGCTGCTCAGTCAATTGCGGACACCCTCTGCTCCGGCCGCTCTCCCTGTGTGGAAGGGAGAAGCCTCCCAGCTGCAGAGGACCCAGCTGGGAGGCTTCTCCCTTCCACACAGGGAGAGCGGCCGAAGCAGAGGGTGTCTGCAATTGACGGAGCAGTACCGGGAGGGCGTGGCCAGGGAGAGCCGGCTTCTCTGGCCACGCCTACCCGGTGCCGCTCCGTCAATTGCGGACACCCTCTGCTCCGGCTGCTCTCCCTGTGTGGAGGGGAGAAGCCTCCTAGCTGCAGAGGACCCAGCTGGGAGGTGTCACCCTTCCACACAGGGAGAGCGGCCGGAGCAGAGGGTGTCACAAAGTGATGGAGCAGTGCCGTCGGGCGTGGCCAGAGAATGCCGGCTTCCCTGGCCACGCCCACCCAGCGCTGCTCCGTCAATTGCGGACACCCTCTCCTCCGGCCGCTCTCCCTGTGTGGAAGGGAGAAGCCTCCCAGCTGCAGAGGACCCAGCTGGGAGGCTTTTCCCTTCCACATAGAGAGAATGACCGGAGCAGAAGGTGTACCAAAGTGACGGAGCAGGTCCACCAAGCCACGCCCACCCGGTGCCACTGGGTGGGCCACGCCCACCCGGTGCCACTCCGTCAATTGCGGATACCCTCTGCTCCAGCTGCTCTCCCTGTGTGGAAAGGAGAAGCCTCCCAGCTGCAAAGGACCCAGCTGGGAGGCTTCACCCTTCCACACAGGGAGAGCGGCCAGAGCAGAGGGTGTCCCAAAGTGATGGAGCAGCACCGTGTGGGCATGGCCAGGGAATGCCGGCTTCCCTGGCCGTGCCCACCCGGCACCGCTCAGTCACTTGCGGACACCCTCTGCTCCGGCCGCTCTCCCTGTGTGGAAGGGAGAAGCCTCCCAGTCGCAGAAGACCCAGCTGGGAGGCGTCACCCTTCCACACAGGGAGAGCGGCCAGAGCAGAGGGTGTCCCAAAGTGACGGAGCAGTGCCCCGTGGGCGTGGCCAGGGAACGGCGGCTTCCCTGGCCAAGCCCACTCGCCGCCGCTCCGTCAATTGCGGACACCCTCTGCTCCGGCCGCTCTCCCTGTGTGGGAGAAGCCTCCCAGCTGCAGAGGACCCAGCTGGGAGGCATCTCCCTTCCACACAGGGAGAGCGGCCAGAGCAGAAGGTGTCCCAAGGTGACGGAGCAGTACCGGGTGGGCATGCCCAGGGAAAGCCGGCTTTTCTGGCCACGCCCACCCGGTGCCGCTCCATCTATTGCGGACACCCTCTGCTCCGGCTGCTCTCCCTGTGTGGGAGAAGCCTCCCAGCTGCAGAGGACCCAGCTGGGAGGCTTCACGCTTCCACACAGGGAGAGCGACCAGAGCAGAGGGTGTCCCAAAGTGATGGAGCGGCACCGTGTGGCCATCGCCAGGGAATGCGAGCTTCCCTGGCCGTGCCCACCCGGCACCGCTTAGTCACTTGCGGACACCCTCTGCTCCGGCCGCTCTCCCTGTGTGGAAGGGAGAAGTCTCCCAGTCGCAGAAGACCCAGCTGGGAGGCGTCACCCTTCCACACAGGGAGAGCGGCCGGAGCAGAGGGTGTCCCAAAGTGACGGAGCAGTGCCGGGTGGGCGTGGCCAGGGAACGGCGGCTTCCCTGTCCAAGCCCACTCGGCGCCGCTCCGTCAATTGCGGACACCCTCTGCTCCGGCCGCTCTCCCTGTGTGGAAGGGAGAAGTCTCCCAGTCGCAGAAGACCCAGCTGGGAGGCGTCACCCTTCCACACAGGGAGAGCGGCCGGAGCAGAGGGTGTCCCAAAGTGACGGAGCAGTGCCCCGTGGGCGTGGCCAGGGAATGCCGGCTTCCCTGGCCACGCCCACTCAGCACTGCTCCGTCAATTGCGGACACCCTCTGCTCCGGCCGCTCTCCCTGTGTGTAAGGGAGAAGCCTCCCAGCTGCAGAGGACCCAGCTGGGAGGCTTTTCCCTTCCACATAGGGAGAGCGGCCAGAGCAGAAGGTGTCCCAAGGTGACGGAGCAGGACCGGTTGGGCATGCCCAGGGAAAGCTGGCTTTTCTGGCCACACCCACCCGGTGCCACTCCGTCAATTGCGGACACCCTCTGCTCCGGCCGCTCTCCCTGTGTGGGAGAAGCCTCCCAGCTGCAGAGGACCCAGACGGGAGGCTTCTCCCTTCCACACAGGGAGAGTGGCCGGAGCAGAAAGTGTCCCAAAGTGAAGGAGCAGTGCCGGGTGGGCGTGTCCAGGGAACGGCGGCTTCCCTTGCCAAGCCCACTCGGCACCGCTCCGTCAATTGCGGACACCCTCTGCTCCGGCCGCTCTCCCTGTGTGGAAGGGAGAAGCCTCCCAGTCGCAGAAGACCCAGCTGGGAGGCGTCACCCTTCCACACAGGGAGTGCGGCCGGAGCAAAGGGTGTCCCAAAGTGATGGAGCAGTGCCGTCGGGCATGGCCAGGGAAGGCTGGCTTCCCTGGCCACGCCCACCCAGCACTGCTCCGTCAATTGCGGACACCCTCTGCTCTGGCCGCTCTCCCTGTGTGGAAGGGAGAAGCCTCCCAGCTGCAGAGGACACAGCTGGGAGGCTTTTCCCTTCCACATAGGGAGAATGACCGGAGCAGAAGGTGTCCCAAAGTGACGGAGCAGTGCTGGGTGGGCGTGGCCAGGGAATGCCGGCTACCCTGGCCACGCCCACCCAGTGCCACTCCGTCAATTGCGGACACCCTCTGTTCCAGCTGCTCTCCCTGTGTGGAAGGGAGAAGCCTCCCAGCTGCAAAGGACCCAGCTGGGAGGCTTCAACCTTCCACACAGGGAGAGCGGCCAGAGCAGAGGATGTCCCAAAGTGATGGAGCAGCACCGTGTGGGCATGGCCAGGGAATGCCGGCTTCCCTGGCCGTGCCCACCCGGCGCCGCTCAGTCAATTGCGGACACCCTCTGCTTCGGCCGCTCTCCCTGTGTGGGAGAAGCCTCCCAGCTGCAGAGGACCCAGCTGGGAGGCGTCTCCCTTCCACACAGGGAGAGCGGCCAGAGCAGAAGGTGTCCCAAGGTGACGGAGCAATACCGGGTGGGCATGCCCAGGGAAAGCCGGCTTTTCTGGCCACACCCACCCGGTGCCGCTCCGTGAATTGCGGACACCCTCTGCTCCGGCTGCTCTCCCTATGTGGGAGAAGCCTCCCAGCTGCAGAGGACCCAGCTGGGAGGCTTCACCCTTCCACACAGGGAGAGCGACCAGAGCAGAGGGTGTCCCAAAGTGATGGAGCAGCACCGTGTGGGCATGGCCAGGGAATGCGAGCTTCCCTGGCTGTGCCCACCCGGCAGCGCTCAGTCAATTGCGGACACCCTCTGCTCCGGCCGCTCTCCCTGTGTGGGAGAAGCCTCCCAGCCGCAGAGGACCCAGACGGGAGGCTTCTCACTTCCACACAGGGAGAGTGGCCGGAGCAGAAAGTGTCCCAAAGTGACGGAGCAGTGCCGGGTGGGCGTGGCCAGGGAACGGCGGCTTCCCTGGCCAAGCCCACTCGGCGCCGCTCCGTCAACTGCGGACACCCTCTGCTCCGGCCGCTCTCCCTGTGTGGAAGGGAGAAACCTCCCGTCTGGGTCCTCTGCGGCTGGGAGGCTTCTCCCCTCCACACAGGGAGAGTGGCCGGAGCAGAGGGTGTCCGCAATTGACGGAGCGGCACCGGGTAGGCGTGGCCAGAGAAGCCGGCTCTCCCTGGCCACGCCCTCCCGGTACTGCTCCGTCAATTGCAGACACCCTCTGCTTCGGCCGCTCTCCCTGTGTGGAAGGGAGAAACCTCCCAGTCGCAGAAGACCCAGCTGGGAGGCGTCACCCTTCCACACAGGGAGAGCGGCCAGAGCAGAGGGTGTCCCAAAGTGATGGAGCAGTGCCGTCGGGCATGGCCAGGGAATGCTGGCTTCCCTGGCCACGCCCACCCAGCACTGCTCCGTCAATTGCGGACACCCGCTGCTCCGGCCGCTCTCCCTGTGTGGAAGGGAGAAGCCTCCCAGCTGCAGAGGACCCAGCTGGGAGGCTTTTCCCTTCCACATAGGGAGAATGACCGGAGCAGAAGGTGTCCCAAAGTGAAGGAGCAGTGCTGGGTGGGCGTGGCCAGGGAATGCCGGCTACCCTGGCCACGCCCACCCGGTGCCACTCCGTCAATTGCGGACACCCTCTGCTCCAGCTGCTCTCCCTGTGTGGAAGGGAGAAGCCTCCCAGCTGCAAAGGACCCAGCTGGGAGGCTTCACCCTTCCACACAGGGAGAGCGGCCAGAGCAGAGGGTGTCCCAAAGTGATGGAGCAGCACCGTGTGGGCATGGCCAGGGAATGCCGGCTTCCCTGGCCGTGCCCACCCGGCGCCGCTCAGTCAATTGCGGACACCCTCTGCTTCGGCCGCTCTCCCTGTGTGGGAGAAGCCTCCCAGCTGCAGAGGACCCAGCTGGGAGGCGTCTCCCTTCCACAGAGGGAGAGCGGCCAGAGCAGAAGGTGTCCCAAGGTGACGGAGCGGTACCGGGTGGGCATGCCCAGGGAAAGCCGGCTTTTCTGGCCACACCCACCCGGTGCCGCTCCGTCAATTGCGGACACCCTCTGCTCCGGCTGCTCTCCCTGTGTGGGAGAAGCCTCCCAGCTGCAGAGGACCCAGCTGGGAGGCTTCACCCTTCCACACAGGGAGAGCGACCAGAGCAGAGGGTGTCCCAAAGTGATGGAGCAGCACCGTGTGGGCATGGCAAGGGAATGCGAGCTTCCCTGGCCGTGCCCACCCGGCAGCGCTCAGTCAATTGCGGACACCCTCTGCTCCGGCCGCTCTCCCTGTGTGGGAGAAGCCCCCCAGCCGCAGAGGACCCAGACGGGAGGCTTCTCACTTCCACACAGGGAGAGTGGCCGGAGCAGAAAGTGTGCCAAAGTGACGGAGCAGTGCCGGGTGGGCGTGGCCAGGGAACGGCGGCTTCCCTGGCCAAGCCCACTCGGCGCCGCTCCGTCAATTGCGGACACCCTCTGCTCCGGCCGCTCTCCCTGTGTGGAAGGGAGAAACCTCCCAGTCGCAGAAGACCCAGCTGGGAGGCGTCACCCTTCCACACAGGGAGAGCGGCCAGAGCAGAGGGTGTCCCAAAGTGATGGAGCAGTGCCGTCGGGCATGGCCAGGGAATGCTGGCTTCCCTGGCCACGCCCACCCAGCACTGCTCCCTCAATTGCGGACACCCTCTGCTCCGGCCGCTCTCCCTGTGTGGAAGGGAGAAGCCTGCCAGCTGCAGAGGACCCAGCTGGGAGGCTTTTCCCTTCCACATAGGGAGAATGACCGGAGCAGAAGGTGTCCCAAAGTGAAGGAGCAGTGCTGGGTGGGCGTGGCCAGGGAATGCCGGCTACCCTGGCCACGCCCACCCGGTGCCACTCCGTCAATTGCGGACACACTCTGCTCCAGCTGCTCTCCCTGTGTGAAAGGGAGAAGCCTCCCAGCTGCAAAGGACCCAGCTGGGAGGCTTCACCCTTCCACACAGGGAGAGCGGCCAGAGCAGAGGGTGTCCCAAAGTGATGGAGCAGCACCGTGTGGGCATGGCCAGGGAATGCTGGCTTCTCTGGCCGTGCCCACCCGGCGCCGCTCAGTCAATTTCGGACACCCCCCGTTCCGGCCGCTCTCCCTGTGGGGGAGCAGCCTCCCAGCTGCAGAGGACCCAGATGGGAGGCTTCTCCCTTCCACACAGGGAGAGTGGCCGGAGCAGAAGGTGTCCCAAAGTGATGGAGCAGTGCCGGGTGGGCATGGCCAGGGTACGCCGGCTTCCCTGGCCAAGCCCACCCGGTGCCGTTCCGTCAATTGCGGACACCCTCTGCTCCGGCCGCTCTCCCTGTGTGGAAGGGAGAAGCCTCCCAGTTACAGAGGACCCAGCTGGGAGGCTTCTCCCTTCCACACAGGGAGAACGACCGGAGCAGAGGGTGTCCCAAAGTGACGGAGCAGCGCTGGGTGGGCGTTGCCAGGGAATACCGGCTTCCCTGGCCACGCCCACCCGGTGCTGCTCTGTCAATGGCGGACACCCTCTTCTCCAGCTGCTCTCCCTGTGTGGAAGGGAGAAGCCTCCCAGCTGCAAAGGACCCAGCTGGGAGGCTTCACCCTTCCACACAGGGAGAGCGCCCTCCCTGGCCGCTCTCCCTGTGTGGAAGCGAGACGCCTCCCAGCTGGGTCCTCTGCAGCTGGGAGGCTTCTCCCACACAGGGAGAGCGGCCAGAGCAGAGGGTGTCCCAAAGTGATGGAGCAGCACCGTGTGGGCATGGCCAGGGAATGCCGGCTTCCCTGGCCGTGCCTACCCGGCGCCGCTCAGTCAATTGCGGACACCCTCTGCTTCGGCCGCTCTCCCTGTGTGGGAGAAGCCTCCCAGCTGCAGAGGACCCAGCTGGGAGGCGTCTCGCTTCCACACAGGGAGAGCGGCCAGAGCAGAAGGTGTCCCAAGGTGACGGAGCAGGACCGGTTGGGCATGCCCAGGGAAAGCTGGCTTTTCTGGCCACACCCACCCGGTGCTGCTCCGTCAATTGCGGACACCCTCTGCTCCGGCCGCTCTCCCTGTGTGGGAGAAGCCTCCCAGCTGCAGAGGACCCAGACGGGAGGCTTCTCCCTTCCACACAGGGAGAGTGGCCGGAGCAGAAAGTGTCCCAAAGTGAAGGAGCAGTGCCGGGTGGGCGTGTCCAGGGAACGGCGGCTTCCCTTGCCAAGCCCACTCGGCACCGCTCCGTCAATTGCGGACACCCTCTGCTCCGGCCGCTCTCCCTGTGTGGAAGGGAGAAGCCTCCCAGTCGCAGAAGACCCAGCTGGGAGGCGTCACCCTTCCACACAGGGAGTGCGCCCGGAGCAAAGGGTGTCCCAAAGTGATGGAGTAGTGCCGTCGGGCATGGCCAGGGAAGGCTGGCTTCCCTGGCCACGCCCACCCAGCACTGCTCCGTCAATTGCGGACACCCTCTGCTCTGGCCGCTCTCCCTGTGTGGAAGGGAGAAGCCTCCCAGCTGCAGAGGACACAGCTGGGAGGCTTTTCCCTTCCACATAGGGAGAATGACCGGAGCAGAAGGTGTCCCAAAGTGACGGAGCAGTGCTGGGTGGGCGTGGCCAGGGAATGCAGGCTACCCTGGCCACGCCCACCCAGTGCCACTCCGTCAATTGCGGACACCCTCTGTTCCAGCTGCTCTCCCTGTGTGGAAGGGAGAAGCCTCCCAGCTGCAAAGGACCCAGCTGGGAGGCTTCAACCTTCCACACAGGGAGAGCGGCCAGAGCAGAGGATGTCCCAAAGTGATGGAGCAGCACCGTGTGGGCATGGCCAGGGAATGCCGGCTTCCCTGGCCGTGCCCACCCGGCGCCGCTCAGTCAATTGCGGACACCCTCTGCTTCGGCCGCTCTCCCTGTGTGGGAGAAGCCTCCCAGCTGCAGAGGACCCAACTGGGAGGCGTCTCCCTTCCACACAGGGAGAGCGGCCAGAGCAGAAGGTGTCCCAAGGTGACGGAGCAATACCGGGTGGGCATGCCCAGGGAAAGCCGGCTTTTCTGGCCACACCCACCCGGTGCCGCTCCGTCAATTGCGGACACCCTCTGCTCCGGCTGCTCTCCCTATGTGGGAGAAGCCTCCCAGCCGCAGAGGACCCAGACGGGAGGCTTCTCACTTCCACACAGGGAGAGTGGCCGGAGCAGAAAGTGTGCCAAAGTGACGGAGCAATACCGGGTGGGCATGCCCAGGGAAAGCCGGCTTTTCTGGCCACACCCACCCGGTGCCGCTCCGTCAATTGCGGACACCCTCTGCTCTGGCTGCTCTCCCTGTGTTGCAGAAGCCTCCCAGCTGCAGAGGACCCAGCTGGGAGGCTCCCTTCCACACAGTGAGAGCGACCAGAGCAGAGGGTGTCCCAAAGTGATGGAGCAGCACCGTGTGGGCATGGCAAGGGAATGCGAGCTTCCCTGGCCTTGCCCACCCGGCAGCGCTCAGTCAATTGCGGACACCCTCTGCTCCAGCCGCTCTCCCTGTGTGGGAGAAGCCTCCCAGCCGCAGAGGACCCAGACGGGAGGCTTCTCACTTCCACACAGGGAGAGTGGCCGGAGCAAAAAGTGTCCCAAAGTGACGGAGCAGTGCCGGGTGGGCGTGGCCAGGGAACGGCGGCTTCCCTGGCCAAGCCCACTCGGCGCCACTCCGTCAATTGCGGACACCCTCTGCTCCGGCCACTCTCCCTGTGTGGAAGGGAGAAACCTCCCAGTCGCAGAAGACCCAGCTGGGAGGCGTCACCCTTCCACACAGGGAGAGCGGCCAGAGCAGAGGGTGTCCCAAAGTGATGGAGCAGTGCCGTCGGGCATGGCCAGGGAATGCTGGCTTCCCTGGCCACGCCCACCCAGCACTGCTCCCTCAATTGCGGACACCCTCTGCTCCGGCCGCTCTCCCTGTGTGGAAGGGAGAAGCCTCCCAGCTGCAGAGGACCCAGCTGGGAGGCTTTTCCCTTCCACATAGGGAGAATGACCGGAGCAGAAGGTGTCCCAAAGTGAAGGAGCAGTGCTGGGTGGGCGTGGCCAGGGAATGCCGGCTACCCTGGCCACGCCCACCCGGTGCCACTCCGTCAATTGCGGACACACTCTGCTCCAGCTGCTCTCCCTGTGTGAAAGGGAGAAGCCTCCCAGCTGCAAAGGACCCAGCTGGGAGGCTTCACCCTTCCACACAGGGAGAGCGGCCAGAGCAGAGGGTGTCCCAAAGTGATGGAGCAGCACCGTGTGGGCATGGCCAGGGAATGCTGGCTTCTCTGGCCGTGCCCACCCGGCGCCGCTCAGTCAATTGCGGACACCCTCTGTTCCGGCCGCTCTCCCTGTGGGGGAGCAGCCTCCCAGCTGCAGAGGACCCAGATGGGAGGCTTCTCCCTTCCACACAGGGAGAGTGGCCGGAGCAGAAGGTGTCCCAAAGTGATGGAGCAGTGCTGGGTGGGCATGGCCAGGGTACGCCGGCTTCCCTGGCCAAGCCCACCCGGTGCCGTTCCGTCAATTGCGGACACCCTCTGCTCCGGCCGCTCTCCCTGTGTGGAAGGGAGAAGCCTCCCAGTTACAGAGGACCCAGCTGGGAGGCTTCTCCCTTCCACACAGGGAGAACGACCGGAGCAGAGGGTGTCCCAAAGTGACGGAGCAGCGCTGGGTGGGCGTTGCCAGGGAATACCGGCTTCCCTGGCCACGCCCACCCGGTGCTGCTCTGTCAATGGCGGACACCCTCTTCTCCAGCTGCTCTCCCTGTGTGGAAGGGAGAAGCCTCCCAGCTGCAAAGGACCCAGCTGGGAGGCTTCACCCTTCCACACAGGGAGAGCGCTCTCCCTGGCCGCTCTCCCTGTGTGGAAGCGAGACGCCTCCCAGCTGGGTCCTCTGCAGCTGGGAGGCTTCTCCCACACAGGGAGAGCGGCCAGAGCAGAGGGTGTCCCAAAGTGATGGAGCAGCACCGTGTGGGCATGGCCAGGGAATACCGGCTTCCCTGGCCGTGCCTACCCGGCGCCGCTCAGTCAATTGCGGACACCCTCTGCTTCGGCCGCTCTCCCTGTGTGGGAGAAGCCTCCCAGCTGCAGAGGACCCAGCTGGGAGGCGTCTCGCTTCCACACAGGGAGAGCGGCCAGAGCAGAAGGTGTCCCAAGGTGACGGAGCAGGACCAGTTGGGCATGCCCAGGGAAAGCTGGCTTTTCTGGCCACACCCACCCGGTGCTGCTCCGTCAATTGCGGACACCCTCTGCTCCGGCCGCTCTCCTTGTGTGGGAGAAGCCTCCCAGCTGCAGAAGACCCAGACGGGAGGCTTCTCCCATCCACACAGGGAGAGTGGCCGGAGCAGAAAGTGTCCCAAAGTGAAGGAGCAGTGCCGGGTGGGCGTGTCCAGGGAACAGCGGCTTCCCTTGCCAAGCCCACTCGGCACCGCTCCGTCAATTGCGGACACCCTCTGCTCCGGCCGCTCTCCCTGTGTGGAAGGGAGAAGCCTCCCAGTCGCAGAAGACCCAGCTGGGAGGCGTCACCCTTCCACACAGGGAGTGCGGCCGGAGCAAAGGGTGTCCCAAAGTGATGGAGCAGTGCCGTCGGGCATGGCCAGGGAAGGCTGGCTTCCCTGGCCACGCCCACCCAGCACTGCTCCGTCAATTGCGGACACCCTCTGCTCTGGCCGCTCTCCCTGTGTGGAAGGGAGAAGCCTCCCAGCTGCACACAGCTGGGAGGCTTTCCCCTTCCACATAGGGAGAATGACCGGAGCAGAAGGTGTCCCAAAGTGACGGAGCAGTGCTGGGTGGGCGTGGCCAGGGAATGCCGGCTACCCTGGCCACGCCCACCCAGTGCCACTCCGTCAATTGCGGACACCCTCTGTTCCAGCTGCTCTCCCTGTGTGGAAGGGAGAAGCCTCCCAGCTGCAAAGGACCCAGCTGGGAGGCTTCACCCTTCCACACAGGGAGAGCGGCCAGAGCAGAGGGTGTCCCAAAGTGATGGAGCAATACCGGGTGGGCATGCCCAGGGAAAGCCGGCTTTTCTGGCCACACCCACCCGGTGCCGCTCCGTCAATTGCGGACACCCTCTGCTCCGGCTGCTCTCCCTATGTGGGAGAAGCCTCCCAGCTGCAGAGGACCCAGCTGGGAGGCTTCACCCTTCCACACAGGGAGAGCGACCAGAGCAGAGGGTGTCCCAAAGTGATGGAGCAGCACCGTGTGGGCATGGCAAGGGAATGCGAGCTTCCCTTGCCGTGCCCACCCGGCAGCGCTCAGTCAATTGCGGACACCCTCTGCTCCGGCCGCTCTCCCTGTGTGGGAGAAGCCTCCCAGCCGCAGAGGACCCAGACGGGAGGCTTCTCACTTCCACACAGGGGGAGTGGCCGGAGCAGAAAGTGTCCCAAAGTGACGGAGCAGTGCCGGGTGGGCGTGGCCAGGGAACGGCGGCTTCCCTGGCCAAGCCCACTCGGCGCCGCTCGGTCAACTGCGGACACCCTCTGCTCCGGCCGCTCTCCCTGTGTGGAAGGGAGAAACCTCCCAGTCGCAGAAGACCCAGCTGGGAGGCGTCACCCTTCCACACAGGGAGAGCGGCCAGAGCAGAGGGTGTCCCAAAGTGATGGAGCAGTGCCGTCGGGCATGGCCAGGGAATGCTGGCTTCCCTGGCCACGCCCACCCAGCACTGCTCCGTCAATTGCGGACACCCTCTGCTCCGGCCGCTCTCCCTGTGTGGAAGGGAGAAGCCTCCCAGCTGCAGAGGACCCAGCTGGGAGGCTTTTCCCTTCCACATAGGGAGAATGACCGGAGCAGAAGGTGTCCCAAAGTGACGGAGCAGTGCTGGGTGGGCGTGGCCAGGGAATGCCGGCTACCCTAGCCACGCCCACCCGGTGCCACTCCGTCAATTGCGGACACCCTCTGCTCCAGCTGCTCTCCCTATGTGGAAGGGAGAAGCCTCCCAGCCGCAGAGGACCCAGCTGGGAAGCTTCACCCTTCCACACAGGGAGAGCGGCCAGAGCAGAGGGTGTCCCAAAGTGATGGAGCAGCACCGTGTGGGCATGGCCAGGGAATGCCGGCTTCCCTGGCCGTGCCCACCCGGCGCCGCTCAGTCAATTGCGGACACCCTCTGCTTCGGCCGCTCTCCCTGTGTGGGAGAAGCCTCCCAGCTGCAGAGGACCCAGCTGGGAGGCGTCTCCCTTCCACACAGGGAGAGCGGCCAGAGCAGAAGGTGTCCCAAGGTGACGGAGCGGTACCGGGTGGGCATGCCCAGGGAAAGCCGGCTTTTCTGGCCACACCCACCCGGTGCCGCTCCGTCAATTGCGGACACCCTCTGCTCCGGCTGCTCTCCCTGTGTGGGAGAAGCCTCCCAGCTGCAGAGGACCCAGCTGGGAGGCTCCCTTCCACACAGGGAGAGCGACCAGAGCAGAGGGTGTCCCAAAGTGATGGAGCAGCACCGTGTGGGCATGGCAAGGGAATGCGAGCTTCCCTGGCCTTGCCCACCCGGCAGCGCTCAGTCAATTGCGGACACCCTCTGCTCCAGCCGCTCTCCCTGTGTGGGAGAAGCCTCCCAGCCGCAGAGGACCCAGACGGGAGGCTTCTCACTTCCACACAGGGAGAGTGGCCGGAGCAAAAAGTGTCCCAAAGTGACGGAGCAGTGCCGGGTGGGCGTGGCCAGGGAACGGCGGCTTCCCTGGCCAAGCCCACTCGGCGCCGCTCCGTCAATTGCGGACACCCTCTGCTCCGGCCGCTCTCCCTGTGTGGAAGGGAGAAACCTCCCAGTCGCAGAAGACCCAGCTGGGAGGCGTCACCCTTCCACACAGGGAGAGCGGCCAGAGCAGAGGGTGTCCCTAAGTGATGGAGCAGTGCCGTCGGGCATGGCCAGGGAATGCTGGCTTCCCTGGCCACGCCCACCCAGCACTGCTCCCTCAATTGCGGACACCCTCTGCTCCGGCCGCTCTCCCTGTGTGGAAGGGATAAGCCTCCCAGCTGCAGAGGACCCAGCTGGGAGGCTTTTCCCTTCCACATAGGGAGAATGACCGGAGCAGAATGTGTTCCAAAGTGAAGGAGCAGTGCTGGGTGGGCGTGGCCAGGGAATGCCGGCTACCCTGGCCACGCCCACCCGGTGCCACTCCGTCAATTGCGGACACACTCTGCTCCAGCTGCTCTCCCTGTGTGAAAGGGAGAAGCCTCCCAGCTGCAAAGGACCCAGCTGGGAGGCTTCACCCTTCCACACAGGGAGAGCGGCCAGAGCAGAGGGTGTCCCAAAGTGATGGAGCAGCACCGTGTGGGCATGGCCAGGGAATGCTGGCTTCTCTGGCCGTGCCCACCCGGCGCCGCTCAGTCAATTGCGGACACCCTCTGTTCCGGCCGCTCTCCCTGTGTGGGAGCAGCCTCCCAGCTGCAGAGGACCCAGATGGGAGGCTTCTCCCTTCCACACAGGGAGAGTGGCCGGAGCAGAAGGTGTCCCAAAGTGATGGAGCAGTGCCGGGTGGGCATGGCCAGGGTACGTCGGCTTCCCTGGCCAAGCCCCCCCGGTGCCGTTCCGTCAATTGCGGACACCCTCTGCTCCGGCCGCTCTCCGTGTGTGGAAGGGAGAAGCCTCCCAGTTACAGAGGACCCAGCTGGGAGGCTTCTCCCTTCCACACAGGGAGAACGACCGGAGCAGAGGGTGTTCCAAAGTGACGGAGCAGCGCTGGGTGGGCGTTGCCAGGGAATACCGGCTTCCCTGGCCACGCCCACCCGGTGCTGCTCTGTCAATGGCGGACACCCTCTTCTCCGGCCACTCTTCCTGTGTGGAAGGGAGAAGCCTCCCAGCTGGGTCCTCTGCAGCTGGGAGGCTTCTCCCTTCCACACAGGGAGAGTGGCCGGAGCAGAGGGTTTCCGCAATTGATGGAGCGGTGCCGGGTGGGCGTGGCCAGGGAAGGGACCCAGCTGGGGGTCTTTTCCCTTCCAAACAGGGAGAATGACCGAAGCAGAAGGTGTCCCTAAGTGACGGAGCAGTGCTGGGTGGGCGTGGCCAGGGAATGCCGGCTACCCTGGCCACGCCCACCCGGTGCCACTCCGTCAATTGCGGACACCCTCTGCTCCAGCTGCTCTCCCTGTGTGGAAGGGAGAAGCCTCCCAGCTGCAAAGGACCCAGCTGGGAGGCTTCACCCTTCCACACAGGGAGAGCGGCCAGAGCAGAGGGTGTCCCAAAGTGATGGAGCAGCACCGTGTGGGCATGGCCAGGGAATGCCGGCTTCCCTGGCCGTGCCCACCCGGCGCCGCTCAGTCAATTGCGGACACCCTCTTCTTCGGCCGCTCTCCCTGTGTGGGAGAAGCCTCCCAGCTGCAGAGGACCCAGCTGGGAGGCGTCTCCCTTCCACACAGGGAGAGCGGCCAGAGCAGAAGGTGTCCCAAGGTGACGGAGCAGTACCGGGTGGGCATGCCCAGGGAAAGCCGGCTTTTCTGGCCACACCCACCCGGTGCCGCTCCGTCAATTGCAGACACCCTCTGCTCCGGCTGCTCTCCCTGTGTGGGAGAAGCCTCCCAGCTGCAGAGGACCCAGCTGGGAAGCTTCACCCTTCCACACAGGGAGAGCGACCAGAGTAGAGGCTGTCCCAAAATGATGGAGCAGCACCGTGTGGGCATGTCAAGGGAATGCGAGCTTCCCTGGCCGTGCCCACCCGGCACCGCTCAGTCAATTGCGGACACCCTCTGCTCCGGACGCTCTCCCTGTGTGGGAGAAGCCTCCCAGCTGCAGAGGACCCAGACGGGAGGCTTCTCCCTTCCACACAGGGAGAGTGGCCGGAGCAGAAAGTGTCCCAAAGTGACGGAGCAGTGCCGGGTAGGCGTGGCCAGGGAACGGCGGCTTCCCTGGCCAAGCCCACTCGGCGCCGCTCCGTCAATTGCGGACATTCTCTGCTCCGACCGCTCTCCCTGTGTGGAAGGGAGAAGCCTCCCAGTCGCAGAAGACCCAGCTGGGAGGCTTCTCCCTTCCACACAGGGAGAGCGGTCGGAGCAGAGAATGTCCGCAATTGACGGAGCGGCGCCGAGTGGGCTTGGCCAGGGAAGCCGCCGTTCCCTGGCCACGCCTACCCGGCACTGCTCCGTCACTTTGGGACACTTTCTGCTCCGGCCACTCTCCCTGTGTGGAAGGGAGAAGCCTCCCTGTGTGGGCATGGCCAGGGAATGCCGGCTTCCCTGGCCGTGCCCACCCGGCACCGCTCAGTCAATTGCGGACACCCTCTGCTCCGGCCGCTCTCCCTGTGGGGGAGAAGCCTCCCAGCTGCAGAGGACCCAGATGGGAGGCTTCTCCTTTCCACACAGGGAGAGCGGCTGGAGCAGAAGGTGTCCCAAAGTGATGGAGCAGTGCCGGGTGGGCATGGCCAGGGTACGCCGGCTTCCCTGGCCAAGCCCACCCGGTGCCGCTCCGTAAATTGCGGACACCCTCTGCTCTGGCCGCTCTCCCTCTGTGGAAGGGAGAAGCCTTCCAGTTACAGAGGACCCAGCTGGGAGGCTTCTCCCTTCCACACAGGGAGAACGACCGGAGCAGAGGGTGTCCCAAAGTGACGGAGCAGCGCTGGGTGGGCGTTGCCAGGGAATACCGGCTTCCCTGGCCACGCCCACCCGGCGCTGCTCTGTCAATGGCGGACACCCTCTTCTCCGGCCACTCTTCCTGTGTGGAAGGTAGAAGCCTCCCAGCTGGGTCCTCTGCAGCTAGGAGGCTTCTCCCTTCCACACAGGGAGAGCGGCCGGAGCAGAGGGTGTCCGCAATTGATGGAGCGGTGCCGGGTGGGCGTGGCCAGGGAAGGGACCCAGCTCGGGGTCTTTTCCCTTCCAAACAGGGAGAATGACCGGAGCAGAAGGTGTCCCAAAGTGACGGAGCAGTGCTGGATGGGCGTGGCCAGGGAATGCCGGCTTCCCTGGCCACGCCCACCCGACGCCACTCCGTCAATTGCGGACACCCTCTGCTCCGGCTGCTCTCCCTGGGTGGAAGGGAGAAGCCTCCCAGCTGCAGAGGACCCAGCTGGGAGGCTTCACCCTTCCACACAGGGAGAGCGGCCAGAGCAGAGGGTGTCCCAAAGTGATGGAGCAGCACTGTGTGGGCATGGCCAGGGAATGCCGGCTTCCCTGGCCGTGCCCACCCGGCACCGCTCAGTCAATTGCGGACACCCTCTGCTCCGGCCGCTCTCCCTGTGGGGGAGAAGCCTCCCAGCTGCAGAGGACCCAGATGGGAGGCTTCTCCCTTCCACACAGGGAGAGCGACCGGAACAGAAGGTGTCCCAAAGTGATGGAGCAGTGCCGGGTGGGCGTGGCCAGGGTACGCCGGCTTGCCTGGCTAAGCCCACCCGGTGCCGCTCCGTCAATTGCGGACACCCTCTGCTCCGGCCGCTCTCCCTGTGTGGAAGGGAGAAGCCTCCCAGTTACAGCGGACCCAGCTGGGAGGCTTCTCCCTTCCACACAGGGAGAACGACCGGAGCAGAGGGTGTCCCAAAGTGACAGAGTAGCGCTGGGTGGGCGTGGCCAGGGAATACCGGCTTCCCTGGCCACGCCCACCCGGCGCTGCCCTGTCAATGGCGGACACCCTCTTCTCTGGCCACTCTTCCTGTGTGGAAGGGAGAAGCCTCCCAGCTGCAGAGGACCCAGCTGGGAGGCTTTCCCTTCCACACAGGGAGAGCAGCCGGAGCAGAGGGTGTCCCAAAGTGACGGAGCATCACCGGGTGGACATGGCCAGGGACACCCTCTGCTCCGGCTGCTCTCCCTGCTCTCCCAAGACTGGTTCAATTCCATCATTGGTGGAGTTCAGAATGCTCTTTGAGTTCAGGTGAACTATAAATCCCAGCAAATACAACCCCCAAATGCCACCAGTGTTCATATTTCGACATACTGAGTATCAGTGCCAAGTTTCGTCCATTTCTATAATTGTTTGAGTCCTCCAGATACTTTGTTTGTGTGGCTGCCACAAACTATGATGAAAAGAACTTATGGGAGGCTGATCAGTAAATATATTTATGGGTTCCCTGCTGTTATATTAAGCCTGTTACCTATGCTACAACATGCTTTAAGTCAAAATTTCATTTATTTGTAATCTATATAAATAAAAATGTAATGTTCGTTTGTGGGATTAATGTAACTCAAAAACCACTGGACGAATTGACATCAAATTTGGGCACACGACACCTAATAAATAACCCCATGTATGTTCTTCACTAAAAAAATGATTTTGTCATTTGGGAGTTGTAGTTGCTGGGATTTATAGTTCCCCTACATTCAAAAAGCATTCTGAACCCCACCAACGACAGAAGTGGGGCAAACTTCCCACAAACACATCCCATGACCAATAGAAAATACTTAAGGCCATCCAGTCCAACTCCCTTCACTAGGGCAAGAAAGGGTAATCAAATCCCTTCTGACAAAGAGCCATCCAGCCATAGATATAGATATGATTCACACACACACATATATAGTATGATAGATTTGAAAGGAATCCCTAAAGAAGGACAATTATATGTTGTATGTTCCAGAGTAGGCAAACCAAACAATCTCCACATCAACACTGACAAAGAAACAACAAGAAATACTGTTTACCCACAAGAAGAAAGAAATTACATATATTAGAAACCAACAGTTTCTCATTATTTTCCAGATCACCAGACTGGGCCACAGCAACGCGTGGCAGGGGACGGCTAGTTAGAAATAAATGTGAAGTAGCAATGAAAACAATGTTATGGTTGGGAGGAACTGTATTCAGGGGTCACAGCATTAGGAAGGTTGAGAACCACTGGTGTATATGAAGAGGGGGCACCCGATGATGTGCAGCTAAAGCACTGGAAAATAGAGTACATCTACACTGAAGAATCAATGTAGTTTGACACCATTTTCACTGCCCAGGCATAATGCTATGGAATCCTGGGATTTGAAATTGTATAATCTGTTTTGCCTTTTCTGCCAAAAGATCAAACTGCAGCTCCAGGATTCCATAATATTGAGTTAAAGTGGTGTCAAACTGGATTAAGTCTATGCACCCACATTCAGGTATTACTGTTCTGAGGAACCAATGGAGTCCTCTTTCTCCGTAAATGGGGTGGAAACAAGGTTGGGGGAAAGGGCAGGAAAGGACCGGGGAAATGACCGCCATCACCCAGACACCCAAACCATCCCCCAAGGGTCAATATCCTGAGGGAAGGGGACCCCAGCATCAGCTACATCCAGAAATCATCCTTCCCCCAGGCCCCACTTACTGACCTCAGGTCCTGCTTTCTTCCAGGAAACAATGATGTCAAAACAGAAAAGTTGACTCGGAGTGTAGAATATTCAACCAACAGTGGACTTATGAATACTTTTTCATTCAGTACAAGGAAAGACCTGTGTGTTTGATATGCCAGACTATAGTGTCAGTGTTCAAAGAATACAATTTGCGACGACAGTATCAAACCCATCATAAAGATAAATACGATTGTTTGGTTGAAGAAGTGAGAAAAGCTAAAATATTAAAACTGAAAAATGCATTAACAACTCAGCAAAATACTTTTGTGAAGCAGAAGCAGCTAAATATTTCAGCTCTGCGAACAAGTTTTAGAATTGTCAAGCTAATAGTGTGCACTGGCAGACCATTCATGGAGGGAGAATTCATCAAACAATGCATCCAGTGTTTTGCCAAAGAGATGTGTCCAGACAAGACCAATTTCGTTACTGCAGTGAGTCTTTCAGGATCTACAATAACACAAAGGATTGAATAAATGGGAGACAATTTGCAACAGCTTTTGCAAAACTCCACAAATTTTTTTTCCTATTTTTTCTTGGCACTCGATGAAAGTAATGATGTTCGTGATTCTGCACAACTTCTAATTTTTATTCGTGGAACAAATGACCATTTTGAAATCACAGAAGAGCTTGCTGCCCTGCAAAGCATCAAAGGAACAACTACAGGAGAGGATATCTATGAAAAAGTTTGCGAAACTGTGAATGTTTTGAATCTGGACTGGGCTAAGCTAGTCAGTGTGACAACTGATGGTGCTCCTAGCATGGTGGGGTCTAAGAAAGGAGTAATTGCTCGCATTAACCAAGAGATGGACAAACAAAACAATTCTCATCCAATAGCCATACACTGTCTCATTCACCAACAAGCGCTGTGTTGTAAATCACTGAAGTGGGACTCTGTTATGAAAATTGTGATATCTTGTGTTAACTTCATTAGAGCTAATACACTAAACCACAGACAATTTCAGGAATTCCTGTCTGAGCTAAATGCTGGCCATGAAGATGTTCTGTACCACACAGAAGTCCATTGGCTGAGTCGAAGAAGAGTTTTGAAACGTTTCTATGACCTATTCTGACAGATTACAGATTTTCTGATTTCAAAAAACAAAGAAGTACCAGAGCTCAAGGATACAGAATGGAAATGGCCTTGCCTTTCTTACAGATGTGACTGAGCTACTCAACAGTTTCAATGTGCAACTTCAAGGGAAGGGAAAGCTCATCTGTGATATGCAATCACATGTGAAAGCATTCAAAGTACAATTAGGCCTCCTCATCGGACATGTGAAGGAGGAAAATTTCTACTATTTCCCCACAACTCAAAATCTGTTAGAGGAGAAACCATCGGTTACATTCCCAAACAAAATATGTGTGGAGTCACCGGAAAAGTTGCATAATGAATTCCAAATTAGATTTAAAGAGCTTCGTCTTTATGAACAGGACATACAGCTTTTCCGTAACCCTTTTTCTATTGCCATTGAAAATGCCAATATAATTTACCAAATGGAATTGGCTGAACTGCAGAACTGTGACTCCTTGAAAGATGTATTCAAGTCAAGCAGCCTTCCTAATTTCTATGCATCTCTCCACTCTAAGACATATCCTAAGCTCAGAAACCATGCACTCAAAATGGCAACCAACTTTGGCAGCACTTATGTCTGTGAACAGACTTTTTCCAGAATGAAACATCTGAAATCTCCAACCAGATCTAGACTAACTGATGCACACTTGCATCACTTGTTACAACTAGCAGTGACAAATATGGAACCGAGCATTGACTATCTTGTTAGCCAAAAGCAGACCCATAGTTCCCACTGAAATACTGATAAGTTTGTTGATTTGTGCAGTTCATCTTGGAACGGACTGTTTTCTAAGTTGTTAACTTTTAAAAATCTGTTTTAACTCTGTTTAATAGGTTGCAATTTTTGAAATGTTTTTATTGTTTTGAGGCATAACATTGTGCTATTGTAAAGCTGCCTTGAGTTCCCCTGTCGGAGTAGAGAAAGGCAGGGTACAAGTATGGCAAATAAATAAATAATTTTAACATTACTTGTTCTTCATTTTAAATATTGTGTTTGTTCCTGTGGAAACTATAGTCCCACCCTCCAATGGTCTGAGGGACAGTGAACCGGCCCCCTGCTCAAAAATTTTGAGGACCCCTGCTCTACACCTACACAATTCACACCAACAGGATCACTTTTCTGGGGACCTACACACTACATTGCGCAAAAGGGGCCCTGCCAATCCTGAAAGTAAACAGGTCTTGGTAGTAGGCAACTTCCTCCTTAGAGGAACGGAAGCCGTCATTTCCAGACCGGATGGGATGGCTCGAGAAATATACTGCCTACCGGGGGCAAAAATACACCATATCACTCAGAGGCTCACCAGGCTCCTCAAGCCCCATCACTGTCCTCCCCTCATGTTGATTCATGAAGGGAACCAATGATACTGCTGGGCATACTTTTCAAAAGATCATAAATGATTTTCGAGCTCTAGGAACAAAGCTAAAGCAAAGATCTTAGACAGGCCCCTACATTGGCAGTCTTTAGAAAGAACTTGAAGACCTGGCTGTTCCGATGTGCATTTCCAGAATAGGAATCTCCAATAACAAGTCCCAGAAGCACTTTACTAGAATTGAGATTGCCGCACACTGCACACTGCACTTACCCTATAATCCTTACATATCACCTGTCACATCAGCACTTTTAATCCTGTACCCATTACTCTGGCCCGGCCCAGTTTTATAATGTCTTGTTGTATTGTTTATTGTTTATTGATTGTTGTTTAATATTGCTTGAACTGTTTTTAATTTGCTTTAGGTGTTGTATTGTTATGTTGTGTTTTGAGGCCTTGGCCTTTGCAAGCCGCATTGAGTCCTTCGGGAGATGCTAGCGGGGTACAAATAAAGTTAATAAATAATAAATAAATAATAATGTACAGGTGGTCTTTTCATCCCTCCTCCCAGTCGTAAGACACGGTCCTACAAGGGCCAGAAAAATAGCACAGGTCAATAACTGGCTTAGAAAATGGTGTCAGGAGGAACGATTTGGCTTCCTTGACCATGGCCTGCTTTTCCAGGACGATGGCCTACTGGCAAGGGATGGGGTGCATCTCACACAAGTAGGAAAACATGACGAACTCCAACATTTAGCACAACACCACAAATATGATATTGTAGGCATCACTGAAACCTGGTGGGATGATTCCTATCGCTGAACTGTAGACATCGAGGGCTATAATCTCTTTCACAGAAACCGAACAAAGGGGAGAGGAGGCGGAGTAGCCTTATATGTCAAAAGCTGTTATGCTGCAGAAGAGATGCAAGACAGCAATCTGGGAAACCAGCTTGAAAGCATCTGGATAAGAATCAAGGGAACTGGGACTCAAAAAGATCTTGTTGTAGGCGTCTACTACAGACCTCCAAGCCAGGAGGAAGAACTTGATGAAGTCTTCTGCCAACAGTTGACCAAACAGGCACAGAAAAAAGATGTACTAGTCATGGGCGATTTCAACTATCCAGATATTTGCTGGAAAACAAACTCGGCCAAGAGTACAAAGTCCGACAAATTCCTCGCTTACCTTGCAGACAATTTCATGGTCCAGAAGGTAGAAGAGGCAACAAGGGGATTCACTACTCTTGATCTCATCCAAACAAATGCAGAGGACCTGATCGATGCGATTGAAGTGGTAGGATCCTTAGGGGCAAGTGTCCATGTGCTCCTGCAATTTGAGGTACAAAGGAAGGCCGAAACTAAGACAAGTCAAACCCGCATTTTGGACTTTAGGAGAGCTGATTTCCAAAAAATGATGGAAACACTGAGCAGCATTCCGTGGACACAGATACTAAAAGACAAGGGAGTTACGGATGGATGGGAGTTTCTCAAGAGTGAAATTGTAAACCGTGCCAACAAAGAAAAAAAATAGGACAAGTGCAAAGAAGCCAGAATGGATGTCCAAAGAACTTCTAACTGTGCTAAGAAACAAAAGAGACATGCACAAGAAGTGGAAAAAGGAAGAAATAATCAAAGAATAATTCAAACAAATAGCCAACAGCTGTAGGGAAAAGGTCCGCAAGGCTAAAGCACAAAACGAGCTCAGGCTTGCCAGGGACATTAAAAACAATAAAAAGGGATTCTTTTCTTATGTCAGTAGAAAAAGGAAAAACAAGGAGGCGATAGGGCCTCTTTGAGGAGAAGATGGGGCAATGCTGACAGGGGATAAGGAAAAGGCAGAACTACTTAATACCTTCTTTGCCTCGGTCTTCTCACAAAAAGAAAGTCATCTTCAACCTCAGCAAGATGGAGTAGGTGAGGGATTAGAGGACATCCAACCCCAAATTGGGAAACAAGTCGTCCAGGAATACCTGGCCGCTCTAAATGAGTTCAAGTCCCCAGGGCCAGATCAACTACACCCAAGAGTACTGAAGGAACTAGCGAAAGTCATTTCAGAACCATTGGCAATCATCTTTGAGAGTTCTTGGAGAACGGGAGAAGTTCCGGGGGGTTAAGGCCCAATGCCCCCTGGGAGGGCTTGGAGGTGGCTGGAAGGTGGCACTGGCGTTAACTGCAAGAAAGCAGTAAGTCCTGGGGGGCCAGGATTGATGCCCCCCAGGAGGGCTTGGAGGTAGTGACACTGGAGGGCAGCCGGTATGCAGTCTAAGGTGTATGCATCCAGTCACTCCTGGGGAGTTAAGAGTTAATGCCCCCCGGGAGGGCTTGGAGGTGGGCGGAATGGGTACTGACCTTCTCAGAGCCAGCAAAAAGTCAGTCCCGGGGGGCCAGGATCGATGCCCCTCGGGAGGACTTATAGATGGCCGGAATGGGTCTCTGGCCTTACCTGCAGGCAAGCAGTCAGTCCCGGGGGGCCAGGATCAATGCCCCCTGGGAGGGCTTGGAGGTAGTGGCACTGGAGGGCAGCTGGTATGCAGTCTAAGCCGTATGCATCCAGTCATTCCTGGGGGTTAAGGGTTAATGCCCCCCGGGAGGACTTGGAGACAGTCAGAACGGGGCACTGACCTTCACTCAGCAGGCAAGTAGTAAGTTCTGGGGGGCCAGGATCGATGCCCCCTGGGAGGGCTTGGAATGGGCGGAATGGGTACTGGCCTTCACTGAGCAGGCAAGCAGTCAGTCCCGGGGGCCAGGATCGATGCCCCCCGGGAGGTCTGGGAGGTAGTCACACTGGAGGGCAGCTGGTATGCAGTCTAGGCCGTATGCATCCAGTCAGTTCCGGGGAGTTAAGGATAGATGCCCCCCGGGAGGGCTTGGAGATGGCCAGAATGGGGCGCTGGCCTTAACTGCAGGCAAGCAGTCAGTCCCGGGGGGTTAAGGACCGATGCCCCCCAGGAGGACTTGGAGATGGTCGGAATGGGGCGCTACCCTTCACTCAGCGGGCAAGCAGTCACTCCCAGGGGGTGAGGATCGATGCTGGGAGGGGTTGGAGAAGGTGGCTGGATTGAGGCGCTGGCCCTTCACTCTGCAGGCAAGCAGTCACGCCTGGGGGAGGGGGTTAGTATTGATGCCCCCGGGAGGTGTTGGAGGAGGTGGTAATGTTGGTGGTGGAGGTCATACTGAAGGATGGCTGGTATATGCACACTAAGCTGTGCAATGGGTCGTTCCTGGGGGGGGGGGGGGATGTTCCCACAGGTGTGCTGTAGGAGGTGGTGGTGTTGCTGCTGCAGGTGGGGGGTGGGGGTCAAATTGATCAACTCCTGTGGACATAGCAATGCTCCATATGTAATGCATCCATGTGGAATGTAGAGAGAATAATCATAGCATTCAAGTAATTATCACCCCCTATTCCCTTATCCCATCTATCTTCAATCTAATCCTACTAATTAAAATTAAATTGTAAATTTTTATTTATGGAATGAACACGACATCCAAAACTGCTGCACAAATGTCTGCCGAATTTGGCCACAAGTCAGTGAATACTGACTCACCATCAACCCCTCCTGGGGGGCATCGGTCTTTACATGAATTGCAGAAGTGCTATAGGGATTATAATTATTGTACACTTGATACAGATTTCCTCATAAGAGGTTTCCCATTGCCTTCTGAGACTGAGTCTGAATCTACGCTTCCCTGTATCCCAGGTCTCTGGTTGTCTTCATAGACTTGTCAGCAGCCTATGATACAGTGAACCACCGCCTCCTCCTGAGAAAAATGTATAATATCACAAAGGACTACCACCTCACCCGCCTCATAGGAAACCTGCTACAAAACAGGAGCTTTTTTGTTGAGTTCCAGGGCCAGAGAAGCAGATGGTGGAAACAGAAGAACGGCCTGCCTCAGGGAAGCGTGCTTGCTCCATCCATGTTCAACATCTACACAAATGACCAGCCACTGCCAGAAGGGACAGAGAGTTTCATCTATGCTGATGATCGTGCCATTACTGCTCAAGCAGGGACCTTTGAGATGGTAGAACAGAAGCTCTTCGAAGCTCTAGGTGCTCTTACTGCCTATTACAGGGAAAACCAGCTGATCCCTAATCCATCTAAAACACAGACATGCGCCTTTCACCTTAAGAACAGACAAGCATCCCGAGCTCTGAGGATTACCTGGGAAGGAATCCCACTGGAGCATTGCAGCGCACCCAAATACCTGGGAGTCACTTTGGACCGTGCTCTGACCTACAAGAAGCACTGCCTGAACATCAAACAAAAAGTGGGCGCTAGAAACAACATCATACGAAAGCTGACTGGCACAACCTGGGGATCACAACCAGACACAGTGAAGACATCTGCCCTTGCGCTATGCTACTCTGCAGCTGAGTATGCATGCCCAGTGTGGAACACATCTCATCACACTAAAACAGTGGATGTGGCTCTTAATGAGACATGCCGCATTATCACGGGGTGTCTGCGCCCCACACCACTGGAGAAATTACACTGCTTAGCCGGTATTGCACCACCTGACATCCGCCGGGAAGTAGCAGCCAATAGTGAAAGGACCAAGGCAGAGACATCTCCAGCTCATCCCTTGTTTGGGTATCAGCCAGCACGTCAACGACTTAAATCAAGACATAGTTTTCTTAGATCTACAGAGACACTCGCTGGAACACCCCAGCAAGCGAGAGTCGAAAAGCGGCAGGCCCAAACCCAGCACCTCAATTCATGGGTGATACCAGATGAGAGACTCCCCCCTGGGCACTCAGAAGACTGGGCGACTTGGAAGGCGCTGAACAGATTGCGCTCTGGCACCACGAGATGCAGAGCCAATCTTAAGAAATGGGGTTACAGGGTGGAATCCTCGGCATGCGACTGCGGAGAAGAACAAACCACTGACCACCTGCTGCAATGCACCCTGAGCCCTGCCACATGCACGATGGAAGACCTTCTTGCGGCAACCCCAGAGGCACTCCAAGTGGCCAGATACTGGTCAAAGGACATTTAACCAAATACCAAATTTACAAAATCTGTGTGGTTTTTTTTCTTTCTTTTTTTTCTTTTTCTTTTTAATCTCTGTGTTTGTTTTGCTCTGTTAGAATTGTAATACAATGGTAGCTGATGACACGATAAATAAAAATAAATAAATGTATCCCAGGATCTGATCCCAGATTATCTGCTTTGAACTAGATTCTATGAGTCTACAGTTGCCAGATAGTTTGGCAATAATTTAATAATTTGATTATGTGCAATTTTATTGATTTTTTACTTATGTTCTTTACTATATTTTATTTAATTTCTGTATTTTTATTTTATTACATTTTTATTTATGTAATGTATGTATTTTATTACATTTTATTTTATTAGTTTAGTTTAATTTAATTTAATGTTTTTAATTTATAAATAAATAAATTAATTTTTATTGATTTAAAATTATTTAGTTACTTAATGTATTTTGATTTCACCCACCCCTCCCTCCAAACCCTCCCGGGGGGAATCGGTCCTTACTTAACTTGCACTAGTGCTAGAGGAATTACAATTAATATGTACACTTGATACAGATTTCTACAGAAATTTCCCATTGCCTTCTGAGACTAAGACTGAGTCTGGATCTACGCTTCCCTGTATCCCAGGATCTAATCCCAGATTATCTGCTTTGAACAGGATTCTATGAGTCTACACTTGCCAGATAATTTGGCAATAATTTAATAATTTGATTGTTTACTTCAAAGTGGATTTTTATTGATTTTTATTGATTTTATTATTTTATTATTATTTAATTTCTATATTTTTATATTATTTTATTATTAATTTATGTATTTTATTACTTTTTATTTTATTATTATTTTATTTTATTTTTTATTTTATTTTATTATTTATTTATTTTATTATTTTATTATTATTTAATTTCTATATTTCTCTATTATTTTATTATTATTTTATTACATTTTATTTTACTATCTTATTATTTATTTTATTATTTATTTTATTATTTTATTGAATTAATTACTTAATTTTTATTGTTTTTAATTTATATATTTTTTACTTACTTAATGTATTTTAATTTCATCCTGAATTTATTTTAATTTGGTTTGGTTAGTTGTAAGTTTTATCACCAACAGTCAACCACAGAGGGAGAGGGAAGCTTCAGAAGTTCCCTCTATCCCATTTGGAGGTGTTTTTCATGCATTGTGCAATCGTGTCTGCCATTAATTTAATTAATGCCCCCCGCCTCTGGAATGCCCTCCCGAAAGATCTCAGACAGGCCCCCACCTTGGCGGTTTTTAGAAAAAACCTGAAAACCTGGCTATTCCAACGTGCCTTCTCAGATTAGGAACCCCACTATCAAAGCCCAGAAGCATTTTAGTAGAGTCAAGACCACTCTCAACGCACACCGCACTTATACTTTAATCTCATATCCCCCCATCACTTTTTTCAGCACTTTTAACCCTGTACCCCACTCCAGCCGGCTCAGTATTTTTTAATATGTCCCGTTGTATTGTTTATTGCCATTGCTCTCTGCTTAAACTGTTTTATTTGCTATGTATTGTATTGTTGTATTGTTGTATTGTGTTGTGCTGGGCTCCGGCCTGTTGTAAGCCGCATCGAATCCCTTTGGGAGATGCTAGCGGGGTACAAATAAAGTTTAATAATAATAATAATAATAATAATTAACGAATTGATTAGTATATTTACTAAATTTCATAAATATCAAAATTTTGAAATTGGAAATTTCGGAACTCCTCTCAAAATCAAAACGTTGGCGCCCCCTAGAAATGAAACGAGTTTAGAACCAAATATTTTCTTGATCAACCAAGCCTTGTGTGTGTGTGTGTGTGTGTGTGTGTGTGTAATTATGGATGCAATGCTCAGATATGGCCACAAGGAAACAGCATTGCATTGAAAGGATCAGCTGTGTAGTTTATTATTTATTAGATAACAGAATAAATATAATAATATTATATGGATTCAATGCCCAGACTTGACCGCAAGGGGGCTGCATAGAAATAGAAAAGATTAGCTCTATAATTATATCATTAAAATTATGTTTATAATGTTTATTGCTATTATATCCATTATATTATTATATTTTATATTTATTATTTTATTATTATAGGACTACAATGCTAATACATGGGTCACAAGGGAGCACTAGCGAGCTAGGTGACAAAAAATATATATTAGATAGATAAGAAAAAAATGATAACAATATATATATATATATATATATATATATATATAAAATTATTATTATTATTACATGAATGCAATGCTCAGATGTAGCCACAAGGGAATAGCATAGCGATAGAAAGGATCAGCTCTAGAGTTATATAATAATAATAATAACAATAATAATAATAATAAAGTATATTTATTATTTATAATATTTATTATTATATTATAAGGATGCAATACTCAGATGCGAGTATAGAGATAGATAACTGAATAAATATAATAACAATATCATATTCTTATATTATTATTATTGTTATTATATAAATGCAATTCTTAGCCCTAAAGATTATTGTTGTTGTTGTTATTGTATTATACTAATAATATAATAATAATACAATCTAATATAATGATATAATAATATTATAATGATATAATAGCAATGAAAATATTATATTATATTATTGTATTAGATTTTATTATTATTATTCATATAATCTAAAAATAAAATAATAATGATATAATAATATAATATAATAAATGATAATTACGTCTTCTTATTGTTTTTATATTATATAAAATATTATATAAAATAATTATACTATATTATATTGTTAAAATAATATAATAAAATATTAATTTAATTTTTAATTGTTATATTATTAATTTTATTAATTTAATTACTGTTATATATTATTTTATTATTATTTTATATTATTATAAAGCCGGCCCCAATCCTGGATTCATCTGCCTTGAAGGCGTGTGTCCACCTGAGCAAGAGGCGCCGACAGCGCCAGGCCCCCATTTCCCTTCCCTTACAGAGGAGCCAGAGCTGGGAAGAGGAAGTAGAGGAAAAGGCAGGACCCCTCCGTCCCATCCACAAAGGCTTCCTGCTTTCCCCGCTATGGACCTTGTGGCACTCAAGGTAAACCCACACTTCCTGTCCATGACATACCCACTTCCTATCCATCACACCTTGTCAATGACACACTCATTTCCTATTTGCAATGACCACTTCCTGTCTCTGAAGTGCCCACTTTGTGTATATAACTTCTTGTGCCTGATACCCACTTCCTGTCCATGATGCTTATTTCCTGTCTCCAATGACCACTTCCTGTCTCTGAAATGCCCATTTCCTGTACATCACTTCCTGTCCACAATACCCATTTCCTGTCTGTGATGGACACTTTCTGTCTGCAACACATCCACTTCCTGCCCATGACGCTTAAGAACAAATCAAGAACTTTGGCCCAAAAGCAAGGCGCTGGCTGCTGGAGCTGATGAACAACTGCACTGCATCATGTCAGATCCCCAAAATCTGGAGGAAAGCAAGAGTCATCGCCATCTTGAAGCCAGGCAAAGACTGTAATGACCCAAAAAGCTACAGACCAATCTCCCTGTTGTGCCACCTTTACAAGTTCTGGAGAGACTTATTTTGCATAGAATTACAGAAAAAATAGACCCATGTCTGATTCCACAGCAAGCTGGCTTCAGAAAAGGCAAAAGCTGCACATTGCAAGTGTTGAACCTGACTTAGCACATAGAAGATGGCTTTGAAAGACAGCAGATCACAGGAGCTGTCTTTATAGACCTGTCAGCAGCCTATGATACTGTAAACCACCCCCTCCTCCTGAGAAAAATGTATAATATTACAAAGGACTACCACCTCACCCGCCTCATAGGAAACCTGCTACAAAACAGGAGCTTTTTTGTTGAGTTCCAGGGCCAGAGAAGCAGATGGCGGAAACAGAAGAACGGCCTGCCTCAGGGAAGCGTGCTTGCTCCATCCATGTTCAACATCTACACAAATGACCAGCCACTGCCAGAAGGGACAGAGAGTTTCATCTATGCTGATGATCGTGCCATTACTGCTCAAGCAGGGAGCTTTGAGATGGTAG
Source organism: Anolis sagrei (assembly GCF_037176765.1). Classification (NCBI taxonomy): domain Eukaryota; kingdom Metazoa; phylum Chordata; class Lepidosauria; order Squamata; family Anolidae; genus Anolis; species Anolis sagrei. Next base: position 45,244,302 of record NC_090035.1, read on the forward strand.
AACAGAAGCTCTTCGAAGCTCTAGGTGCTCTTACTGCCTATTACAGGGAAAACCAGCTGATCCCTAATCTATCTAAAACACAGACATGCGCCTTTCACCTTAAGAACAGACAAGCATCCTGAGCTCTGAGTGACATCGAGCATGCCCCCCCCCCCAACAAGGGATGGTGACTTATAGTTCTGCAACGGACAAAGGTACCAGACTGCACAATAGGGGTTAAGTCTTGGTCAATTTGCCAAGGCCTTAACAACAATGAGGACCCCATGAAACTTCGGAAATAGCTAGACCTTGGGGTCTCTGCCTCTCTTGGGAGCTATAGTTCTCCAAGGATGGGGAGCAAAGCTTGTTTCCAGAGACACCCGGTCCATTTGGGCCACTCAAGAACTCCTGCCTGGACCTTTGTGCAACACCCTTGCATTTTAGCCATCCCCTATGGACACTCTTTCCCCCCACATGGACAAACCTTATGAAATCTTGCCTTTTATGGACTTTAGGTGTATGAAATGTGTTTCCTGATTTCTTTGTGTGGCAGAAGTCTTTCCACTTTTCTTCTGACCTTTGTTTCCCCTATATACATGAAGAAACTCCACAAAAGGGACTACAAAGCCCCAAACATTCCAGGATTTTTTTTTATCCACAACTTCCTCTTGCATGAACAATAGCCTGGGCAGCCAGTGGCCCTTGGAGGAATTGCCCAGCCCTCAGCTTGCCCCTTTGGCAAAAATCTTAATCATATTTCCTCCTGAAGGACAAAAGGTCCTCGAAAAACCTTTTGCCTTCGCTCTGATTAACTCAGCTATCTCCACCAAGAAACAATTATCCCAGTCTACACATGTTGATAGATCAGGCTGGCTTGAGATTTCTCCTTTGTCTCACCAGCCACATGGCATTTCCTTTGTTTACCCCTTTCCCATATTCCTTTCTGCTCCCTCATCCCGCCTCCATCTCTCCTGATTGGCTGTCGCCACCAGGTGGCAGAGGTCTCCCCATAGGTTCCTACGGACCACTGGAACTTCCTGACTGGTCCAGAGGCACCGGGGCGGGAGGGCCACCTCCCAACTGTTTGCCCATTGCCCAATCATGGCAGGGAACAACAGGGAAGCCGGGGCAGGGAGTTTGAACTCTGCAACTTTGAATTTGCTATAAATATGCCTCTGATCAATGTACTGGTATGCTTGTGGGTGAGCTATCCCCGCATTTGCATCTGACTCAGCTGAATCGCTCACTAAACCTCGATGCCTCTTCTTTGCCTTGGCAAGAGTCTCATTTCAATTATTAATATTATTAAAATTGCTGGAATCAGGATTCTCTGATGGCTCGCCAAGGTCATTGACCCTCTTTGGTGCAGTCCTAGGGGTCTCTCTTACTGGGGAGACCCTCCTAAAGTCCATATTGACTTCATGAGGATCACCTGGAAGGAATCCCACTGGAGCATTGCAGCACACCCAAATACCTGTGAGTCACTCTGGACCGTGCTCTTACCTAAAAGAAGCACTGCCTGAACATCAAGCAAAAAGTGGGTGCTAGAAACGATATCCTACAAAAGCTGACTGGCACAACTTGGGAATCACAGTGACGACATCTGCCCTTGCGTTATGCTACTCTGCTGCTTACACATGCCCAGTGTGGAACACATCTCACCACATTAAAACAGTGGATGTGGCTCTTAATGAGACATGCCACATTATCACGGGGTGTCTCCGCCCTACAACACTGGAGAAATTACACTGTCTAGCCGGTATTGCACCACCTGACATCCGCTGGGAAGTAGCAGCCAATAGTGAAAGGACCAAGGCAGAGACATCTCCAGCTCATCCTTTGTTTGGGTATCAGATAGCACGTCAACAACTTAAATCTAGAAATAGTTTTCTAAGATCTATGGAGACACTCGCTGGAAAACCTCAGCAAGTGAGAGTCCAAAACTGGCAGGCTCAAACCCAGAACCTCAACCAATGGCTGATACCAAATGAGACTCCCCCCCCTGTGCACACAGAGGACTGGGCGACTTGGAAGGCGCTGAACAGACTGCGCTCTGGTACCACAAGATGCAGAGCCAACCTTCAGAAATGGGGCTACAAAGTGGAATTCATGACATGCAAGTGTGGAGAGGAGCAAACCACTGACCACCTGCTGCAATGCAACCTGAGCCTTGCCACATGTACAATGGAGGACCTTTTTTCAGCAACACCAGAAGCACTTCAAGTGACCAGATACTGGTCAAAGGACATTTAATCAAACTCACAAATTTTGTATTTTGTCTGTTTGTCTGCTTTGTTCTGTTAGAAGTGTAATATAACTGACTGGTTGCCCTGACACGAGAAATAAATAATAATAAAAATTCCTGTCTGTGACACTCACTTCCTGCCCATGACATACCCACTTCCTGTACGTGACACCCACTTCCTTACATACAAAGTGGGTACCACTTTCTTTCTATGACACCTACTGTCCATCATCCTCTTTCTGTCAAGAACACACCCATTTCCTCTCCATAACTCATCTTTCTGCACCATATTCACTTCCTGTCTGTAATGCTCATTTCCTGTCCAGTATCAAAACTTTATTTCTACCCTGCCACCATCTCAGAGCGGCTTACATAGGGCCAAACCAGACAACATAATACAGCAATAAAATCAATAAAGCAATAAAAGCAAAGCATATAAAACAAACAACAACAGCAATTTATCGCCTCCCAGAGGAAGAAGCAGAAGAAGTACGAGCGGAAGCAGCAAGGATCCTGAAAAAGGCAAAACTCCCCTCCAGTAACATTACAAGGAAGGAAAGGACTTCCGGTTGAAGCTGAGGAGAGAAAGTCGCATGGAGCCTCGGCTCCGTGCATCAGAGAGACGGTCGAGGGGGGGGGGGGGAAGCATATCTACATCCCTCAAATTCCTCATCTTCGGGCGAGACGAAGAGAGGAGAGCAGTTGCCAACAAAAAGCATCTGGAAACGGACAGCTTAAAGGCACAAAGAAAGATATCCCGTCTCTGGATTCCTCCTCATGCAAAGCTCCGACATGATTTACGTTTATTTGTTTTAGCACTGAGCACTGAAGCTATAAATAAGCTCCTTGAGAGTTAAATACTTGAATTTTCCTGCTGGAAGCAAGATAATTTTCCAAGCTGACTCTTTGTGAGTGAATAGCCTCAATACGACTGTGTTGCTAGTGCAAAGGCTGCAGTGAAAGACTTTGAAATACTTTGAAATACTTTGCAGAAAGAGGCAGGTCGTAATAAAAGATTATGTACAAACGCATTAACGACCATGCCCACTAAGAGGCTTATCCAGATGTCCTCTAATTCAGAAGACGGACAGTCTTAAGGACTTAAATTGATCTAAAATTTGGAAGAGTAAATTTGGATTAAAGAACATTTTTCCCTTTTATGTTTAAGGGCTAAGTATACCTATCCTGCCTATCCCCCCCCCCCCACCTACCCACGCTGACAGATTCCTACAAGCAGTAAAGAGAGGCACATTTGTTTTGTCTACGGAGGGAACTGGACGGCCTTGAGCAAGAAGGAGGGGGTGTGAAGGAGAGGAGAAGGAGAAGAAAAGGGAAAAAAATTAAAAAAAAAGTTAAGAGCCAGATACATACCAGATACATTCCAGAGACATACAAGAGAAGGAGTGGGGGAAAAATGGATAAACGCTCCCCCAAAGTGTCGGGCCCCAGGATGAAAGGTTTGATATCATCATATGTCACAATTCCTTTAGCCCATGAAAAAAACAAAAAAACAAGCCTCCACGGCAGCAGCAACTCCAACTCCAACCCCAACTTCAACCCCAGACCAAACCCTCCTGGAGATTAAATCAATGTTTGAAAACCTGACACAAGCAATAGGCTCACTACAGGTCACTGTAGGCTCACTACAGCTGGATGTACAAAAAATTGCTAACAGGCAAGACCAAATGGACAATAAGTTTGCAAAATTGGATAAAGATCAAAAATCTGTTAAAAAAAGAGTGGAAAGACTGGAAGAACAGAGTCAGACCTATGAGGTCCAACACGAACACGTCTTAGATGCCATAGCAATGCAAGAGCTGAAAGCCTGTGAGTGCTCTCTGAGGATTCGAGGTCTCAGAGAGGGCCTGGAAGGGGAAAGTCTCATCTCTTTCATAGCTAATATGCTGGCAGGGTTACTGAAAGAGTAAGATGTGGACATTATTCATGCTTCAATCTCGACATGTTTCAGAATCAACTCAGCCTTCGCAAGACAAAAAAAAGTACCTAGGGATTGTATAATTCAATTTGTTGGCAAAACATTTAAGGAGATAGTGCTGAAAAAACAATATGAATCCCCAATTGTGATTGAGGGGAAGAAAATATTAATGATGAAGGAGATCCCAGGAAGGCTTCTCAGAAAAAGAAAAGAATTCAATGCACTGGTGGTTAAATTGAAGAGCAGAGGAACCCCATTTCGCTGGCTGTTTCCACAGGGGGTCTCATTCTACCATAAGGCAAAGAGACACTATATTACAGATACAGGGAAGGTTGAACAATTTCTAAGGAAATATGCCCAGGACTTCCCGGATGGAGAAAGACTGCATGCAGGCAATGAGAGACAAGGACATGGCAGGGGTAAAGGGGTGCTACAGGAAAGGAGAGAGCCAGAGCGGAAGGAAAATGAGAAGGAGAGCACTCAAATGGATGAAGAAAAAGAGGAAAATGATGAAGAAGTGGAAGAAGAAGAAGAAACAGCGGGGGAATAGACTAATAAATAATGGAACATTAAGAGCAATGTAATGAGTATCAGGAAATATAATGTACTTTTTTTTCTTATTGGAAAGGGTGGGGGTGGGGGGATAGGATGGGGTAGAGTAGATTAAAATGTCTATACAAAGTGTAAAAATTATAGCTTCCAACATTAACGGCTTAAATAACAGCTATAAATGCAAGAAAGTGGTTCATTACTTGCAGAAAATCAAACCAGACATAGCATGTTTGTTTGAGACACATCTGATTTATGAGGATAGTCACCTGTTAAAAAAAGAAATGTTGGGCCAATTATTTACAGCCTGTAACAACAAAAAGACCAATGGAGTACTGTTCTATATAAGAAAAGAACTGACACCACAGAAAATATTTTGTGATGAGGAAGGTAGAATATTAATAATAAAGGTGTGTATTCAAAAAAACCCTGTACTATTAGTAGGAGTGTATGCTCCCAACAACAAGCAAAAAGCATTCTACAAAAAGCTAACATGCATATTAGCAGAATATGGTGAAAAGGAAATGTTATGGATGGGGGGTTTTAATGGTGTCATGGTGCCCAAAGAGGATAGAGATAGTAAAGTAAAAAAGGACAGAAAGGAAGGCAAACTCCCAGGATCCTTCTTAAGGGAAATCCAGCATTGGGAACTTTATGATATTTGGAGGGTCCACAACCCAACACGAAAAGAGTATTCATATTATTCACATAATGGCACATCCTCAAGAATTGACTTGATATTTGGTACAAAGGAACTAGTGGGGAAAACAGAAAAAATTGAGTTATTACCTAGAGTATTAGCCGACCATAACCCAATATTAATGAAATTAAGAGTGGGATACAAAAGAAACAGAGCTTGGAGAATGAATGATTACATTTTGAAAATTAAGTCACATAGAGAGAAACTTAGAACGGGAATTATTAATTACTTAAAGGACAACTCTAAAGAAGGAATGAAGGAGGGAATAGTTTGGGAGGCTGGAAAAGCAGTAATTAGAGGGTTACTGATACAACAAAACTCAATTTGGTTCAAAGGAAAAAATAAAACCCAACTGGAGCTGTTGGCAAAAATTAGGACAAAAGAATTAGAAATAGAAAAAGAAAAAGGAACAAAGATGGGACTGCAAGGAGAATTAAAAAAACTGCACCAACAATATGAACAGCTAATTGCCAGTGAAATAGAAAGGAAAATGATGTTTAATAGATACAACTTTTTTGAAAATGCAAACAAACCAGGGAAATTATTAGCTTGGCAAATAAAAGATGTAAAGAAAAAACCATTGATAATGAGAATAAAAAATAAAGATGAAATTATCACTGATTCACAACAGATACAAAAACTATTCGAAGAATACGATGCAAACCTATATAAAAGAACTCAGGGGGAGATCAGGACAATCTCGCAGTATGTAGAGGAGACAAATTTAAAACAAATTTCAGAAGCAATGAAAGCTGATTTAGATAGAGAAATCACACCAGAGGAAGTAATTAGGACAATAAATTTGGCTAAAGCAAACAAGTCCCCTGGGGCAGATGGACTCTCAATTCTATATTATAAAACATTTAAGGAAGAGCTGGTCCCATTGTTGGTGTCAGTGATGAACTCGGTAATGAAAAAGGGGGAACTTCCAGCGTCATGGAAGGAATCCATAATTGTTTTAGTGCCCAAACATGATAAAGATTTAGATTTAATTAAAAATTACAGACCAATATCTTTGCTGAACTGTGATTATAAAATATTCGCCACTATATTGGCAAACAGAATTAAGCAAGCATTGGCACAGTTAATACATAAAGATCAAGTGGGGTTCCTCCCAGGAAGACAAGTAAATCAAAACATCAGACTGATATTGAACACCCTGGAAATAGCAGACAAAGACCCAAATAGAGATCTGGCATTGTTCTTAATTGACGCAGAAAAAGCTTTTGACCATGTTAGTTGGGATTATTTGGGAAAAGTGCTAGAAAAATTCGAAGTTGGCCACCAATTTAAAAGGGCAGTAGGGGCAATATACACCAATCAAAGAGCAAGATTAAAAATAAATGGTCAACTATCAGACTACATTGACATACAAAAAGGGACAAGACAAGGCTGTCCGTTGTCCCCACTATTGTTTATTATGGGATTAGAAATCTTAAATGTAAGGATAAGAGAAGAGAAAGAAATCACCGGTTTAAAGATCAGCGGCCAAGAACTAAAAATTAGGGCTTACGCAGATGATATAGTCTGTATCCTAACTAATCCACTACAAAGTATTAAAAAACTATTGGATACAATCCAAAGATATGGTGATATATCAGGATTTATCATAAATAAGGAGAAATCTAAATTTTTAGTAAAAAATATAGATGTTAAAAGTCACAAGAAATTGGAGGCCGCAGCAGACTGCAAGGTGATAACGAAAGTAAAATATCTAGGAATATGGCTTTCAAACAAAAATATCAATCTATTCCGGGATAATTATGTTAGAACGTGGGAAGACATAAAAAAAATCTCACTAGATGGCAAACAATCCCTCTAACTTGGATGGGCAGAATTGCAGTAATAAAAATGATGGTACTCCCCAAAATGTTATTCCTGTTTCAAAATATACCTATTATTAAAGGAACAAAAATCTTTGAGAAATGGAAAAGAGAGATTACTAATTTTATTTGGGCTGGAAAAAGAGCGAGGATAGCATACCAAAATTTAATTGACGATAAAGGAAGAGGGGGGCTAAGCTTACCCGATTTAAGGACCTATTATGAGGCTGCAGCAATGTCCTGGCTGAAAGAATGGATAAAATTAGAAAACAAGACTCTACTAGATTTGGAAGGATTTGGATTACGTTTCGGCTGGCATGCATACGTGTGGTATAATGGAGATAATGATATCCTGGGCCAAGGACCTAGGCAGACCAATAGAATTGGACAAATGGGAATACCTATGGAACAAAGAATTCAAATTTACTTTATCGGGTTCAATTAGGGAGAATCAATACAAAATGTTTTACAGATGCTATATCACTCCAGCTACATTGGCTAAAATAGATAAATCACAACAAGGTATTTGCTGTAGGTGCAGGAAACAGAAAGGGACATTTCTCCACATGTGGTGGAGCTGTGTGATCATACAGGAATTTTGGGATAAGGTAATTAAGGAGACAAATAAAATGTTACATAACAAGATTTAAAAAAGCCCAGGACTGTGTCTGCTAGGTCTACAGAGAGAAAACAATAATCAAAAGGACCAAGAAATATATCAATATAGCTTTGCAGCAGCAAGATTGACCATAGCCAAAGATTGGAAAGGGGAAAAAGGTCTAACCAAAAAGGATTGGAGGGAAAGAATGCGAGAATATATGCTAATGGCCAGACTAACTTATAACAGGAGGAATAAGAGTAATGAGGACTTTCTAGAAAAATGGAAGTTGGCCATGGCATATCTGAATAGAGAGTCAGTAATATAGAGGAGCTCCATTAGGAATTTAGGTTTACCATGAATAAGGATAGATAAATAGGCTTAAAGGCTTCATAGTGTTTCGGTGCGGGAAGTCATGGTGAAGGGTGCACGGGTGTGGGGATGAGGGTTTAGTTTGTTCAGGATAGGGGTTTTGGGTTGAGTGTAAGGGCTGGGGTATGTGTGTAAAATGCCATGTGCAGATTTCCTTAAAATGTTATGAATTTTTTTTAATATTAAGCTCTGACTGAAAGCAGTGGAAAACAGCCAGAAATAGCAAGTTTATGTGTATTAAGATATGTAATTGATAATAATTTGTACATAACGTCAAAATTAACTGATTGATTGAATAAGGTAGATAGGCATGTACACGTCAAAAATATTGGTACCTGATTATATTCGATTTGCCATGGTTTGCTTTTCTGTTATGTACCATAATCAAAATAAACAGTTTTAACAACAAAAAAAGGAAGGAAAGACAAGCCATTAGAGACCTAAATTCAGATCCTGATATCTTCATTCTGCCAGCAGACAAGGGGAATACCACAGTAATCATGCATATAGAGCAATACAAGGAGAAGATCAGAAAACTCCTGGACCCTACTATATACAGAAAACTTAAGCAAGACCCAACTTCCAAAATAACCAGAAAAACCAACACTCTAATTAAGAACTCCTCAATCAACTTTGACATACGACACAGCTATGTAAATTGGAAGCCCTTCCAGGCTTTATGGACTCCCAAAAATCCATAAGGACTCCACCCCACTCAGACCCATTGTGAGTGCCATTGGATCCCCCACATATGACTTAGCCAAATTTCTTGCTGCACAGTTACAAAGCCACATTGGGCTCACAACACACTGCATCAAGGACTCAGCCCACTTCATAGAAAAAAATCAGCAATCTCAAGCTAAATACAAATGACAAACTGATCAGCTTCGATGTGGTGTCTCTATTTACCATGGTCCCAGTTGCAGACACCATGGCACTCATCAACCAGAGGTTCCCAGAAGACATCACGGCACTGTTTCACCATTGCCTCACCACCAGCTATTTTCAGTGGGACAATGAATTCTACTAACAGAAAGATGGAGTAGCTATGGGGAGCCCTCTCAGCCCAGTCATAGCTAACTTCTACATGGAACACTTTGAAAAACAAGCTCTTGAAACAGCAACCAAAAAGCCCACTATATGGTCCAGATATGTGGATGACACTTTCACCATTTGGAGCCATGGAGAAGAAGAACTCAACAGGTTCCTGGAACATCTTAACAGCATCGACCCAAACATCCAGTTCACTATGGAAAAAGAAAAGGAAGGAAGACTGCCTTTTCTAGATGTCCTAGTCATCCGTAAACCAGATCAACAATTGGGTCACACTGTTTACAGAAAACCCACACACACAGATAGATATCTACATAAAAACTTCAACCATCACCCAAATCAAAAAAGAAGCACCACTAAAGCCTTGGCAGACCGTGCAAAAAGAATCTGTGAACCCCACCTTCTCCAAGATGTATCGAACTACCTCAACTGGGCTCTACAGGCCAATGGATATTCCACCTCAGACATCAGAAGAGCTGCAAGACCAAGAACAAGCCACGAGAGTCAAGATGAAGATCCACCCAGAGAACCACTGACCGCATAGGGAAGCTGATGAGGAAACACAACATACAAACAATCTACAAACCCACCAAGAAAATCCAACAAATGCTACGTTCAGCAAAGAACAAGAGGGATCCTCTCACTTCTGCAGGAGTCTACCATATACCATGCAGCTGTGGACAAGTCTACATAGGGACCACCAAACGCAGCGCCCAAACAAGAATCCAGGAACATGAAAGGCACTGCAGACTACTCCAACCAGAGAAATCAGCCATAGCAGAGCACCTGATGAACCAACCTGGACACAGCATTTTATTTGAGAACACAAAAATGCTGGACCACTCTCACAACCACCATGTCAGACTACACAGAGAAGCCATTGAAATACACAAACATGTGGACAATTTCAACAGAAAGGAAGAAACCATGAAAATGAACAAAATCTGGCTACCAGTATTAAAAAATTCTAAAATTGCAACAGCAAAAACAGCAGAGAGAAAAACAGGCAGGGACATCTAATCACCTTTCAAGAAGAGTTTGCTCCAGGCACTGTCAGCCCATTGTATGCTAATCAAGGTGGTCAGTTGAAAGATTCACACCTAGCCCAACTTACAAAAGCCCTTTGTCCCACCCTGGTCATTCCACAGATACATAAACCCCTTTTTTCCCAGTTCCAGCAGACCTCACCTCTGAGGATGCTTGCCATAGATGCAGGCGAAACGTCAGGAGAAATGCCTCTAGAACATGGCAATATAGCCCGAAAAAACCCACAAGAACTGAGTGATTCCAGCCATGAAAGCCTTCGACAATACATTAAACAACAACATTATCAAAATGACATTAAAATAAAATAAATATTCCAATAAACACAAACACGGTAGTGATGACAAAGGGCAGGCCACATATTCCGGATAAAAACAGTTAACAAACTATGATGAGATAAAATAGGAGCAGGACATTTATATGGAACTCATAAAACTCACAGAGTTGTGAGGCTAAACATCCTATTTGGAGGGCACGAACTCCATTAGCAGAAAACGTTGTGGGGTGTAAAATATCATGCTATACACCTACTCACCAAAGTATACCAATTTCCAAAATGCAACAAACCCGCTTCCTGTCTGTGACACTCATTTCCTCTCCACAACATGCCAACTCATATTCTCTGCTTTTATCTCCAGGTGCAACTCAGGAAAAGGCAGGAAGTTGATGGAAACCGAGAAGGAGGAGGAGGAGGGGCTGAAGGCACTGTTCCTGTGCAACCACCATCCCGATGGAGGGAAGAAATGTCAATTGATGATAATAATAATAATAATAATAATATAATCATAAATATTATAATATTTATTTATTTACATCCCATTTATTAATAATATATATTATATATATCATACTTATCTCATTTATTATTATTTAACAAGATTTATATAATAATAATATTTAATCTATATAAATAAAATGTAATGTTCATTTGTGGGATTTACATAACTCAAAAACCACTGTGTAAATTGACACCAAATTTAAACACAATACATCTATCAAGCCAACAAATGATATCACTCATAAAAACACTGAAAAACACAAAGAGACTGTAAAAGCCAAAAACTAAAAAATACAACAACATATATACACATATACACACATATATACACACACAAAACAAATATATACAGAGACTGGGCCAACAACACATGGCAGGGAACGGCTATTATTGTACCATTATTGTTATATATTTTGTACTTATTATATTTAACCCTGTTATCATTAAATGCCGGCCACATGACCTTGGAGGTGTCTACGGACAATGCTGGCTCTTCAGCTTAGAAATGGAGATGAGCACCAGAGTCAGACATGACTGGACTTAATGTCAGGGGACTACCTTTACGTATCATTAAATAATTGTATTATTTATCATTGTATTATTGTTATAATAATATTTAATTCCAGGTCCGAAGAAGCTGAAGGAGCTCATGTCAAAATGTAGGCCAAGCCAATGGGAATACCAAGTCTAAAGGAAGCAGAAAAAGGAAACATTTCCTATTTGTTTCAATAGAACAAGAAACCTTAATTTTCCCTCATCCCATTGTGTGCCTTTTCAAGCTGGAGGAGGAAAAGGAAATGGGGAAAAACCCAGCCTTCCTGACGAGAAAGGAAGTGATTCTTGTGCTGGACCCTAGAGGACAACAGAGTCATGGCAACCTGGAATTTCTATTAAATTTTTATTTTTTTATAAAGAACGAAAAGCTGAATAAAGGAAAAAGAATGAAGATTAAAGAAAATTGGAAATAGAGGAAATATATTTAAATTTTTTAAAAATATATTATTAAAAATAGGATAAAATAATATAAAATATATGACAGGGAGGAAAAATAGAATAATAATTATTAAAAATGAGGAAAACTAAAATAATTTTGAAAAGGAGGAAAAGATGAATTAAAGAAAACAATAAATATTTTTAAATATTTTTATAAATATTTTTAAATATTTTTTAATATTTTTAAAAAATATTCCAAAAAAGAATTATTAGTAAATTAGTATAAAAGGGACGATTAGGGGTTTGGACTGGCAGCCCATGAGGTCTCTTCCAACTCCATGATTAGAAAAAAATGAGGAAAATTGAAAACAATTATTATTTAAAATTGAGGGAAAAAATACAGTAAATGGCAAAAATCAGTTTTTCAAATGAAAAAATGTGAAAATAATTATAATTTTAAAAAGAGGAAAAATAAAATAAAATAATGAGGATGATATGGATCAGGGGTCCTCAAACTAAGGCCCAGGGGCTGAATGTGGGCCTCCAAGGTCATTTACCCAGCCCTCACTCAGGATCAACCTAAGTCTGAAACTACTTGAAAGCACACAATAGCAACAACAAACCTATCTCATCAGCCAGAAGTAGGCCCACACTTTCAATTGAAATAATACGTTTATATTTGTTAAAATTGTTCTTCCTTTTAATTATTTTATTGTTGTTAAGTGTTTTTTGCACTACAAATAAGATATGTGCAGTGTGCTTAGGAATTCATTCATGTTTTTTCAAATTATAATCTGGCCCTCCAACAGTTTGAGGGACTTTGACATGGCCCTCTGTTAAAAATGTTTGAGGACCCCTGATATGGATGAACTGAAATTTGAAAATTGCACAAAAGTCCATTTATTTTTAAATAATTTTATTTATTTATTTATTTGGGGTTCTTGTACCCCGCCCTTCTCACCCCGTAGGGGACCCAGGGCGGCTTACAACAGCAAAGGCATGCTTCGATGCCTGCCACACAAAACAATCATCACAGAAGTACAACAATTCATAGCTATCACAATTCAAGCCATTATCCCAATAAAATCAATAAAAGTCGATAAAATCAATACAAACCTAATTCTTCCTCCTACCCTATCAGTGTACACTAACTCATAGATCTGTTTTTGATTCCACTTCGAAATTCCTGCTGATCTTGCACGTCTGATTGTCTTATTTAGTTTTATTTAATTGCCTGGTTGCCCAAAGGCCTGGTTCAACAGCCATGTTTTCACCCTCCTCTTGAAGGAGAGGAGGGATGGTGATGCTCTGATTTCCCCCGGGAGTGAGTTCCACAGGTGAGGGGCTACCACTGAGAAGGCCCTGTTTCTCGTCCCCACCAGCCTCACTTGTGAGAGTGGTGGGGTCGAGAGCAGGGCCTCCCCAGATGATCTCAAATGAGGTGGGATGTAAAGGCAGATACGTTCGGACACATACACTGGACTGGAACCGTACAGGGTTTTTTAGGTCAAAACCAGCACCTTGAATTGTGCTCGGAATTGAACCGGCAGCCAGTGGAGCTGGCATAGCAGGGGGGTGGTGTGCTCTCTGTATGTCGCTCCAGTAAGCAATCTGGCTGCCGCTCACTGGACTAGTTGAAGTTTCCGAACAATCTTCAAGGGCAACCCCACATAGAGCGCGTTGCAGTAGTCTATTCAGGATGTAACAAGAGCATGGACCACTGTGGCCAGACCAGACTTCCCAAGGTATGGGTGCAACTGGTGCACAAGTTTTAATTGCGCAAAAGCTCTCCCGGCCACCGCCGAGACCTGGGGTTCCAGGCTCAGCAATGAGTCCAGGATCACTCCCAAGCTGCGAACCTGCGTCTTCAGGGGGAGTGTAACCCCATCCAGCACAGGCTGTAACCCTATACCCTGTTCGGCCTTACGACTGACCAGTAGGACCTCTGTCTTGTCTGGATTCAATTTCAATTTGTTAGCTCTCATCCAGTCCGACACAGCAGCTAGACACCGATTCAAGGTCTGGACAGCCTCCTTGGTGACAGGTGAGAAGGAGTGACAGATCTGGACATCATCTGCATAGAGATAACACCGCAGTCCGAAACTCCGAATGATCTCCCCCAGTGGCTTCATGTAGATGTTAAACAACATTGGGGACAAAATTGATCCCTGAGGGACTCCACACGACAACAGCTGTGGAGCCGAACAGGTGTCACCCAGTAACACCTTCTGGGACCGTCCCTCAAGAAAGGACTGGAGCCACTGCAAAGCAGTACCCCCGAGTCCCATTTCTATGAGTCGTCCCAGAAGGATACCGTGATCAACGGTATCGAAGGCCGCTGAAAGGTCCAGCAGAACTAACAGGGTCACACTCCCCCTGTCCAGTTCCCTGCGAAGATCATCTACCAAGGCGACCAAGGCTGTTTCCGTTCCATGTCCCGGTCTAAAGCCAGACTGTGCCGGATCAAGATAATCAGTGTCTACCAAAAATCCCTGGAGTTGAGCCACCACCACCACACGTTCCAGGACTTTGCCCAAATAGGGGAGATTGGAAACTGGCTGATAGTTGTCTAATTGAGTGGGGTCCAGTGATGGTTTTTTCAACAGCGGTTTGATAATAGCTTGTTTTAAGCTCGCTGGAATCTTGCCCTCTTGTAAGGAGGCATTAACCACCACCTTCACCCACTCTGCCAAACCCCCTCTGGCTTCTTTTATCAGCCAGGATGGACAGGGGTCTAGGATGCATGTGGTAGGCCGCACCTCTCTGAGGATCCTGTCCACATCCTCAAGCTGAACCAATTGAAATGAATCCAATAAAACTTGACAAGCAGATGCTCTCACTACATTCTCAGAGACTGCAGGTAAGGTGGTGTCGAAATCCAACCGAATCCGCCCAATTTTATCTGCGAAAAATCGAGCAAATGCTTCACAGCGAGCTCCAGAACTGTCAGGGATCTCACTTTTCGGCAGATTTAACAGACCCCTGACAACTCGAAAATGCTCAGCTGGACGATTCTTCACAGATGCAATATTGGCAGCAAAAGATGTTTTTTGTGCTGCCTCTATTGCCACACCGTAGGACCTTAAAAAGGCATTCAGATGTGTTTGGGCTGATTTAGTCGGGTTTCTGCCCCACACGCGCTCTCGCCACCTCTTCTTTCGCTTCATTGCTGCCAGCTCCTCAGTAAACCAAGAAGCTGGGTTAGCTCGGTTACTCGAGAGGGGGCGTTCCGGAGCAATTGTGTCGATTGCCCTAGTCATTTCGCTGTTCCAGTGAGAGACCAAGGCATTGACAGGGTTGCCAGCCAGGGAAGTGGGAAATTTCCCAAGAGCCGTCAGGAAACCATTAGGATCCATAAGTCTTCAAAATGTTTTATCGCTGGCATTACACACCAGAGAAAATAGCTAAATTTAATAAAAACTTCCCGGATAAGTGCTGGAAATGTGAAAGGAAGGTAGGCACATTTTTCCACCAATGGTGGACATGTGGGAAAATTTAAAAAAATTAGAAAAAAGTTCATCAGGCCACCCAAAAAATATTAAAAATAAAATTCCCACAAGCACCAGAAACATATTTATTAGGGATACAAAAAGAAATTAAAATGAACAGGAATCAAGATAAAATCCTTTTTTTACTTTGCACAGCAGCCAGAATAGTATTAGCCAGAAAATGGAAGCAAAAAGAAATACCAACCCAAGAAGACTGGATTATGAAAGCTTTTGATATCATACAAATGGACAATCTATCCCAGAGAATAAATGGAACAATCAAAAGAATGGACTGGACTGACTTTAAGGACTTTTTAAAAACAAAAGAGATATCATTAACAATAGATCTGACAAACTTTTAAAAAGAAAGATGTAAGAAAAACTGTCAGCACTCAGAAAAAGGAAGAAATAGACTCTATACTGAAGGATAAAGACTCTTGGAAGACCCTGGGAAGTCACAACACAGATGAAAATGGTGATGGTGGTGGATGATGTGTGTTTTTTTTAATTCTTGTTCGCCCTCACTCCCCCTTCCTACCCAACCTCCTCCCCACTAGACCACACACACTATTTCCTCCCCTCCCCCCTCACATCCCCCCCTTGTAATTGTTGTTGAACTGTAAAACCAATAAAAATTATTTTTTTTAAAAAAAGGATCCATAAGTCTCCTGGGGCGGACCATTCTAATGGGTCCACCACCCCTGCGGAGGTTAGGAGGTGCAGTCAGTCTAAACCTAATCAGGTAGTGATTGGTCCATGACAATGGAGCGATGGTCAGTTCCTCCGCCCCGACACTATCACCCCATCCCTGAGAAAAGACCAAATCCAGTGTGTGTCCGGCAATATGGGTGGGTCCAGATACTAATTGGGACAGGCCCATGGTTGTCATGGTGGCCATAAAGTCCTGAGCTGCACCTGACAGAGCAGTCTCGGCATGTACATTGAAATCCCCCAGGACTAGAAGCCGCTGGGAGCTCAACGCCATGTCCGAGACCACTCCTGCTAGCTCAGGTAGGGAGACTGTCGTGCAGCGGGGTGGTAGGTACACTAACAGAATCCCTATCCTGTCCCAGTCACCTAACCTGAAGCCGGCACACTCAAATGACGATGATTGTGGGATGGGGCACCTGATCAGGGGAATACAAACCTTATAGACCAGTGCCACTCCTCCTCCCCGCCCTCCGGGCCTTGGCTGGTGCTGGACAGAGTAACCTGGCGGGCAAAGTTGGGAGAGATTCACACCTCCCCCCTCATCTAGACAGGTCTCTGTTATACATGCCAGGTCGGCCTGTTCCTCCTGAATTAGATCTCGAATAATGGAAGACTTTCCATTTACCGACCTGGCATTGAACAGCACCACCCTTAGCCCAGAAGGACCACCATCCTGACATCTCAGCTGTATCTTGTCGGGAGGATTTTTTGGAGTTGCCAATATTTTCCTATTGTTTTCAGGCCAAATCGTTTGTGAAGTTGTAATATGAGTAATCTTTGGGATTGCCAATGTTCTATTGTAAATTTTGGGCCAGATTTGTTTTTGTCTTACATTCTTAGAGCGTTTTCAGTTTGCCAGATTATTGTTGAAAATTTTGGATCGTATTGAGTAATTTGTTCTCCCTTTTCCGTATCTCCCTCTACCTGTCACCACCTCTATAGCAGCCCCTCCACCCGCAGAACCACCCGCCCCGGGGGAGTTCCCTCCAAACTTCTCACTTGCAGTATCAGATGTTGATGCATAATAATAACAGACATTGTTGTAATTATAAATCTCTGAACCCCTAGGGTCCCCCCCTCTTCCCTGCTTCCTGTTCCTTCTCCCATATTGGAAAGATAAAGTGCATTTGAGCAATATTAGCAGAGAGGGCTATCAATAGTACCAAAAGTGACAAGAGTGATGACATCAGGCGATTACTGGAAATTCACAGTGCTGTAGTAAAGTGCTAAGTGCTATAGTACCACACCTCACAGCAGCTTATTGGTTCTGGACCAGTTAATAGCTTATGACAACCCAGGCAATCTAAAGTGCAGGATTAAAGTGCTAGATTACAGTGCTGGATGGCTTTCTATGGCTCAAGTTCTAATGACACCATTTGGTCTCAGTGCTGGACTAAAGTGCTTAATAATTCAATAGCTCAAGGTCAGTGCCCCCAGAGGAATCCCAATGTCATTCAACTAGAACGGGCCAATCAAAACAAGGACCCCGCTTCTAGGGCCCGTAGACAGCAAGCCGGCACCCCTTGGCCTGGTCCCCAGTTCTTCTTGGCCGTCCAGAGAACCTGATGGAGATCAGAGGGAGTTGGTATTATATATTGCGGGCAGTGACTCCAAGAAGACAGGTGTTATTGCACCTCCAGCCAGAGAGGGCGCTGTTGCAAAAACAGAGATTATGTTACTATGAGTTCTGAATAGTAAACAATTGAGTACTGAGCTCCTGACAGGTAGGCCTTCCGGTCGTTGCTTGGGCCTTGATGGAAGAGTGGTGATGTTCGTTCCGGACGCTAGTGGGCGTGATGGATAATGTCCCACACTGGCGATCAAAATCAGGGGCGTCGAGTATGGCGTCCACACGACGCAGGTTCAGAGGAATTCCTCTGCTGGCGACACAGCACAGATAGCAGGGACCGATGCTGCTGATGATGGAAAAGCAGAGCCACCGCAATGATGACAAACATGACAGCACAGCGACGGCAGCCAGCCAGTGCCGTGCAAGGCCCGCAGATGGCGGCCGGCCAGGTGTTGGGCCCCCTCAGCCGTGTCTTTGAAGATCGCGCGGCCTTGAAGATCCCGCAGCCAGGCCGGAAAGCGTGGCCTAAGGTAAAGAGCTGGTAGATGCCGGCTGCTGGCGAGTAAGGAACCACTCAGGCTGCAATCCACCTCGGCCCCCCGGAACTACAGCGGCCGGCATAAGGCTTAGGAGGCGGTGGTCCCTCCTCAGCAATGGTGGCCACAGAGTTGGCAGGCACTCCCGTGACAGGGAGGACGATGGTAAGAACGATGGGAAGGGCCGTGTGAGTCGAGGTTGGGAAGAAGTGGAGGGGAGCGGCGCTGGCCCAATAAAAGCGGCCTGAGGTGTTGCGGACACAGTCAACCAGAGGCCGTCCTCTGAGCTGGCTGGGCTTAGCAGCAAGGCAGCACCACAGTAGTGGTAATGGCGGCTGCGATGGTGATTTTATCTCCCCGCTGGCCTGATGGAGTGGTGGTACCGGTCGTGACCCATCCAGCGAACCAAGCATCAAGCAGGCCCCCAGAGCTCAGGGGAACCGGTGAGATCTTACCAGTTGAGGGTTGAGGGAGCCAGCCGCGGTGGATGGCGGCACTCTACCTCGTTTATCTCCCTCCGCTTCTTCTCCCTTTTCTCCTTTCCTCCTGGTATCTTCCGACCGCCGTGGGCCTCCTTCGAGACCCCAGGTTATTCCGGATCCCTTTCATGGGTTAGGGAGGATCAGGAGGGGAGTCGTACCTTGGATTCCCTTGGATTAAGTTCTTATTAAATCACCGCTCCGGGGTTTGCTGCCATCCGCCATACCGGAACCAGAACCGGAAGCCTTCAGAATCTTATTTTTGACTTTCTACTTCATCACATTAGAGCAGTAGTTCTCAACTTGTGGATCCCCAGGTGTTTTGACCCACAACTCCCAGAAATCCCAGCCAGTCTTTCACTATATTCCAGCTCTCCAACAGTCTGAGGGACCATGAACTGGCCCCTACTTAAAGAGTTTGAGGACCCCTAAATTATGGTATCCTGCTCTGCTAAGGGAATCTCAAACCTCTTGTTCTTGGCTGTCCATAGGCCTACATCAGATTTTAGGGTTCAAGAAGTTTTGTTGATCAGGGTTTTCTTCCCCAAAAGCTTATAATTTTGGATTATGTTCCAGCAAGGCTACTTCAGACACATTGTTACATCATAGTTTTGTCACTCCCTGCCCTTTTCCCATTAAGGCAAAGAACCCATTCAACAAGCATTCCCTTGGGGCTCCAAAGTCCCTAGTCCCTTACATACAGCTCCTCTCAGTGGTTGACCAAACCTACTACCTCTATGTATAGCGATTCCTAGATCTTCTCTGTTGGCTGGGATGCCTGTCAAATTTTCTGAAGTAGGTTCTAACTCAGTGCTCCCAAGGAGAGTTGCTGGACTTGGGGCCACTCTGCTTGATCAGCTCACCTACAAAACCACACTACCTCCTTTTCTAAAAATATAAGCAAAGAAATTCAACAATTTTACAAATTAAAAAAATAGGAATAAAAATTCCAAATTCCTGCCAATTTTATTTTTAAAATTCCAAATTCCTCAAATTTTTTAGAAAAAATAAATTTCTGCAAGTTTTAGAAGAAAATTGAATTCCTGCAAATTTTAGAAAAAAATACAAATTTCTGCAAATTTTAGAAAAAATTACAAATGATTGAAAATTTTAGAAATTTATTTTTGCCATTTTAAGAAAAAATGAATAAAGGACATGGGTTATTATAAATGAAGAAAATATGGACAAACAAAATTAAAAATGAAAAAAATATGAAAAATAAAATAAAATGTGAAAAAAATGCATTTTTAAAATGAAAAAAATATGAAGAAAACTGAGGAAAAAATTTTAAAAATAGAAAAAGAAAAAATTAATAATTTCAAATGAAGAATATTAGCAAGTTAGAAAAAAAATATAAAAATCATTTTTTTTTAAAAAATGGGGAGTTTGAAAAAATAGATTTTTTAAAATTGAGGAAAAATAAATATAATACATATAAAAATAAAAATAATGGAATCAAATTGATTTTTTTTCAAAAAAAGAGAAAAAATGGAAAAATTGGATAAAAAATTAAAAGAAATAAAATCAAATTGATTTTTTGGGGAAAAGGGAAAGACGGATAAATGCAGAAAAGGAACAAAAATATGAACAAATGAATAGTTTTTTTAAAATAAGGAATTTACATTTACAGAATGTGAGTGACGGTACTGCAAGTCCCATCATCCATGGTTCATCCTCCTGCAAACTGCAGTAGGATGTCGAGTGGGTCATGGGGTCTCTGTGTGCCAAGTTTAGTCTGGCCTTTTCCTTTCCTCTCTTTGTCATCTTGGAATTGAGGCTGGCCAATCAGAGACCATTTGCAAATTTCCTTCTCATGTCCCCGTTTCTGTCATGAACTTTTTTCTCCACCAGGGGCTCCTATTGAAGCTGGCCAATCAGAGACCATATGCAAATAGCACCACAGCGGCAGCCAATCAGAAAGCTGGCACATACTCCTCCCGCCACACTGCCACACCTCTGTCTGCCACATAAAAACTTTGACTTTTAGTATATACTAGCTTGGGGACCTGGTGCTGCCCGGGTTATTAGAGAAAGTGGGTAATGGCGGTTCTGTATGCCAAGTTTGGTCTTTATTGGTCATTGGATAATGGCTGCATTGTTTTCAGGAAGTGAGTGAAGGAACTTGAAGTCCCATCATCCATGGTCCACCCTCCTCCAAACAGCAGCAGGATATAGAGTGAGATGGTGGCTCTCTGTGCCAAAGTTGGTCTTTATCAGTCATTGGATGAGGGTCGCAGTGGTTTCAGTAAGTGAGTGAACGTACTGCAAGTCCCATCATCCGTGGTCAACTCTCCTCCAAGCTGCAGCAGGATGTATAGTGGGTCATGGGGGCTCTGTGTGCCAAGTTTGGTCTTGATTGGTCATTAGATGAGAGTTGCAGCAATCTTGGGAAGGGAGTGGAGGTGCTTGAAGTCCCATCATCCATGGTCTGTCCTCCTCCAATCTGCACCAGGATGTAGAGTGGGTCATTGGGGCTCCGTGTGCCAAATTTGGTCTTGATTGGTCATTGGCAAGGGTCTCAGTGATCTCAGAAAGTGAGTGAAGTTACTGCAAGTCCTATAATCCATCTCCAAATTTTTCCAAACAACACCAGGACATAAAATGGTTCATGAGAGGTCTATGTGCCAAGTTTGGTTTTAATCAGTCATTGGATAAGACTCTCAGAGGTCTCAGAATGTGAGTGAAGGTACTGAAAGTCCCATCATCCATGGTCAACCCTCCTCCAAAACTGCAGCAATATGTAGAGTGGCTCATGGGGGCTCTGTGTGCCAAGTTTCCTCTTGATTGGTCATTAGATGAGGGTTGCAGCAGTCTTGGGGAGTGGAGGTACTTGAAGTCCCATCATCCATGGTCTGTCCTCCTCAAAAGTGCACCAGGGTGTAGAGTGGTTTACTCATGGCCCCCGCTTTGTGTGCCAATTTGGCCTTGATTGGTCATTGGATGAGGGTCGCAGTGGTTCGGTAAGTGAGTAAAGTTACTGCAAGTCCCATCATCCATGGTCCATCCAAGGTCAAGGTTTTCCATGACCTTAGAACTGCATCAGGATATAGAGTGGGCCATGAGTACTCTTTGTGCCAAGTTTGGGCCTGGTCTGTGATTTGAAAGGGGTACAATGTTCTGTGGGAAGTTAATCGGGTGAAGGTACTGCAAATCCCATCATTAGTGGCCCATCCTGCCCTGAACTGCACTGGAAGTCCCATCATACATTGTCCTTCCTTCCCAAACTGCATCGAGATGTAGAGTGGGTCAAGGGGGTTCTGTGTGCCAAGTTTGGTCTTGATCGGACATTAGATGAGGGTTGCAGCAGTCTTGGGAAGGGAGTGGAGGTACTTGAAGTCCCATCATCCATGGTCTGTCCTTCTCGAACGTGCATCAGGATGTAGAGTGGGTCATGGAGACTCTGTGTGCCAAGTTTGATCTTGATCAGTCATTGGCGAGGGTCTCAGTGGTCTCAGGAAGTGAATGAAGTGACTGCAAGTCCCATCATCCATTGTCAAATTCTTCCAAATCACACCAGGATGTAGAGTGCATCATGGAGACTCAGTGTGCCAAGTTTGGTCTTTATGGGTAATTGTATGAGGGTTGAGCAAAGGTACTGCAAGTCCCATAATCCATGGTCCATCCCCAGCCAAACCACACCAGGACATAAGGTGCATCATGAGAGGTCTATGTGCCAAGTTTGGTACTGATCAGTCATTGGATGAGGTTAACAGCGGTCTCAGAAAGTGAGTGATGGTACTGCAAGTCCCAACATCCATGGTTCATCCTCCTCCAAACTGCAGTAGGATGTAGAGTGGGTCATGGGGGCTCTGTGTGCCAAGGTTGGTCTGTATTGGTAATTTTCTGATTCAGCCCCTGGCCTTTTCCTTTCCTTTGTCATCTTGGAATCTTGGAATTAAGGCTGGCCAATCAGAGACCATATGCAAATTTCCTTCTCTCATGTTTCCGTTGCTGTCATGAACCCTTTTCTCCACCAGGGGCTCCTGTAAACCTGGCAATCAGAGACTATATGCAAATAGCACCACTGTGGCAGCCAATCAGAAACGTGGAACTTTCAGGCTGGCCAATCAGAAAGCTGGCACATACCTGGTCGCACCGCCACACTTCCGCCACATACAAACTTTGGATTTTATTATATGTATATAGATAGATTGAGATTGATTATGGCCCAAACAAGACGAAGCGGATTTTTAGTTTAATTAGCTGTGTGTTAGTAAGATGTGTGTTATGATCCTGATTTACTGTAACTGTTGTCTTTATGTTCTATGTTCTGTACACCGCCACGAGTCGCCTTCGGGCTGAGAGTGGCGGTTAACAAGTGCAAATAATAAATAAATAAATAATAATATAGATATAGATAGATATAGATATAGATTACTGTATTGTATTTTTACCATTTTTATTATTTTATTATATTATATATGTTATATTCTTTTCATATTACTTTAAATAAAATATATTTTATTATTATATAACATATATATTATCATTTTATTGTATTATATATAATTATGATTTTATTATAAATATATTAGTGTATTATATTATCATTTTATTATATTATATTATATGCATTATATTCTTATATTGTTTTATTATAAATATATTACTATAAAAATGTTATATTATATATTATGATATATATATATATATATATATATATATATATATGCCCATTGGGACCAGGCACGTTCTGTTTTCTTGCCTTTCCAAAGTCTAATTTTCAGCCTTAAAATAAAATACAACAAAAATCTGCTGAAGCAGGGTCTTGGCAAGGAGAAACTTTGCTGCTAATCTTTGGAGAATAAACTCAGCAGAAACAACGGCATTATTCTCAATTTTGTATGGAATTGTCACAGATCAGCAGATCTACAAATCCCCCGAAAGGGGCATAAATAGCTCTCAGGCTGCCGCTGGACCTCTTAACCACTTGCAAACGCTGCAGCTCCCACGGCCCAGGAAAAACATCAGGTACAATGGAAACACCGCTTTGCAGTGTTTCTACAAATTGATCTATACATTTTAAGTTATTTTTATAAATATAACATATATATATATATATATATATATATATATATATATATATAGTTTTTATAAATATAATATTCATCTAAGTTATTTTATAGATATATTCATCTATATATTTAAACATTTTATACACACACACACACACACACACATACACTAGCTGTCCCCTGCCACGTGTTGCTGTGACCCAGTCTGGTGATCTGGAAATGAAGTAATGAGAATGTGTTGGTTTCTAATATATGTAATGTCTTTATGCTTGAGGGTAAACAGTATTTCATGTTGTTTCTTTGCCAATGTTGATGTGGAGATTGTCTGGTTTGCCTACTCTGGAACATGTAACATATCATTGTCCTTCTTTAGGGGTCCCTTTGAAATCTTTGATACTCCATCTGTCATATACATATGTGTGTGTGTCTGAATGGCTGGATGGCCCTTTGTCAGGAGGGCTTTGTTTTGTTGCCCTGGTGAAGGGAGCTGGACTGGATGGCCTTAAGGCAGCATTTCTCAACCTGGGAATACACCGGGGGGGGGGGGGGGTCACCAGGGGTGTGTCAGGAGGGTCACCAAAGACCACCAGGAAACACAGTATTTCCTGTTGGTCATGGGGTTTTTGTGTGGGATGTTTGGCCCAAATCCATCATTGGTGAGGTTTGGAATGCTTCTTGATTGTAGGTGAACTATAAATCCCAGTAACTACTACTCCCAAATGTCAAGGTCTATTTTCCCCAAACTCCATCTGTGTTTATATTTGGGCATATTGAATATTCATGCCAAATTTGGTCCAGATCCATCATTGTTTGAGTCCACAGTGCTCTCTGGATATAGGTGAACTACAACTCCCAAACTCAAGGTCAATGCCCTCCAAACCTTTCCAGTATTTTCTGTTGGTCATGGGAGATCTTTGTGCCAAGTTTGGTTCAATTCCATCGTTGGTGGAGTTCAGAATGCTCTTTGATTGTAGGTGAGCTATAAATCCCAGCAACTACAACTCCCAAATGACAAAATCATAATTTTTTTGATTGATGGTCACTCCTTGTGTAGTGAGACATTTTGTTGCGAAATTTGGTGTGATTTCGCTCATTGGTTCTTTTGTTTTTAAGGTACTAATTATGCACAGAGCATTTATATATAGATAGATTTGTTATTTTTATAAATATAATATTCATAGATTTTTAAATTTAATTTATATATATATATATATATATATATATATATAATGTCTTATACATATTATATATTTTTCAAATCATATAGATAGATAGATAGATAGATAAATAGATAAATTTAATTATTTTTATTCATCATTTGCAGGAATAATGACGGAGCAACACAGCCCTCCAGAAGAAATGGCAACTCCAGAGAGTCCAGATGAGACAGGGCCCAATTATAAGGTTGTTGTTGTTGTTGTTGTTGTTATTATTGTTGTTGTTATATTTGTACCATTATTATTGTTATAATAATTTTATGATTTTTAATTTTATATTTAGTGTTATATTTTTATTTTATTATTATGATTTTTATTATATTATTATTTTATTATTATATTCTTTATATATTTTATTTTTATCATTATTGTTATTATTTTATTATTTTTAATGTTATATTTTGAGGTCCTGATAACAGTTGAGTTTTTCCTGTTGCTTTTTGGCAATGTGACTGTCACGTGGAATGGTGACATCAGTAATCTAAACTTTTTTCTTTTCCACAATCATGATGTCTGGTTTTTGTGTTGCAAAGCTTTGTCAGTCTGGATTTGAAAGTCCCATAGTATTTTTGCATGTTTATTTTCCATGACCTTTCCAGGTTTATGATCCCACCAATTATTTGCTGCTGGTAGGTGGTCCTTGTGACATAAGTTCCAGTGAATCATCTGGGCCACAGAGTTGTGTCTTTGTTTGTAGTCCATCTGTGTGATTTTCTTGCAACAGCTGAGGATATGATCCATGGTTTCATCAGCTTCCTTGAAAAGTCTGCATTTTGAGTCATCCGATGATTTTTAAATCCTAGCATTAATGGCATTGGTTCTGATGGCTTGATTCTGGGCTGCAAGAATCAGGCCTTCTGTCTCCTTCTTCAGGGTTCCATTCATGAGACATAACCAGGTCTTCTCCTTGTCAACTTTTCTTACAATTTTGTCAGGGAACAGCCTATGCAAAATGCTTTGTGGTGCCAGCTGTCAGCTTGGGTTTGGAGTGCAGTTTTCTTGTACTGACTCTTTGTCTGCTGTGCTTTGAGAAGTTTCTGATTACTGACTTCAATTAAAGCAGGTTCTTGGCTTTCCTTGACATATTCTGCCAGGCTGTGTATTTCTTCTTCAGCTGCTTGTTTTACTTGTAAAAGTCCTCTGCCACCAGACCTTCTAGGCCAGTGGTTTTCAACCTGTGGGTCCCCAGATGTTTTGGCCTTCAACTCCCAGAAACCCTAACACTGGTACACTGGCTGAGATTTCTGGGAGTTGTAGATCAAAACACCTGGGGACCCACAGGTTGAGAACCATTGTTCTAGGCAGATAGAGCCAGTCAACATCACTGTGAGGATGTAGTGAATTATGAAAGGATCCAGCAAAAGGAGCAGCATGAGGAAACTACAGGCTGATAACATGTCTGCCCACTATGTTGAAACTATTGACCAGCATCATAACTGACAGAATTCAAGATTATCTTGAAGAAAAGAACATTTTGCCCTATGAACAGAAAGGCAAAAAATGGCACAAAAGACCAGTTATTAATTGGAAAAAAATAGTTCTGGAGAACTGCAAAAGCAAAAAAAAAAAATCTTCACATGACGTGGATTGATTACAAAAAAAGCCTTTGACTCATTCCCACACAGTTGGATCATCAAATGCCTAGACGCCATTGGGATTTGTAAAAACGTTGGCACTTTTATTTATCATACTTCACTACATCCTCGTAGTGATGTTGATCGGATATTATTATTATTATTATTATTATTATTATTATTATTATTATATTCGTCCAGGTATTACTTCTATTTCCTAGAAGTTTCATTGTTGTAGTTATTATTATTATTAACCTATATCTATATATCTATCTATACACAAAATGTCCACAGAGAGCCTCCCGACTCCACAAAGAGCTTTAATCCACAGTGCTGAAAAACCACCCAAAGTACTCCCTCCAAGGACATTGTAGGTTACAGGCGCCATGAACGTGTCTCCCAACCCCTGCCAATGTCCTCCCCAAACACGTACTACTCCCCACCCAAGTGAAGCCTTTTATTTGGGGACCGTTTCGTCCTAGGTGTTCTGTTTTTTTTCCAGAATGGGCATTCCAGGGTTCCTTTCTCTCTCCAAATTTGCATGACCTCACCTACTGCCTCTAAATCCTTCCCTACCCTGTCCTATGGCACACAGCAAACAGGAATTGGTCAGCAACTGAACCAGAAGTTTAGGGGGAATCTGGACCAAAGTTTGAACACAGAACCCTGGTGACCAACAGAACATACAGAGATGACCTACCCATGTGGATTTTGTAGTTCATCCTGTATCCAGAGCACTCTGAACTCCACCAATGATGGATCTGGACCAAACTTGGCACACAGACACAACATGCTCAACTGTGAATACAGGCAGAGCTTGGGGGTGATTGCACTGGGAATCTGGGAGTTGTAGTACACCTGCTTCCAGAAAAACTGTGACCCCCACCAACAATGGACCAGGACCAAACTTGGCACAAAGAAACTCCATGACCAACTGCAGGGGTTTGTGGGAATTGACTTTTATTTTGGAAATTATAGTTCACCTGCATCCAGAGAGCCCTGAACTGACTTTGGATCTGGATCCAACATGGATCTTGAGGATTGACCCATGATTCTTGGAGTTGTAGTTCACCCACATTGTTATGCATTTCCTAATGTGAGCATTCATTAAAAAAAACCAAATCAAAGACTGGCTTTTTCCTAATAAATAGTGTTACAAATTAACTAAATGATTTCCTAACACCCCAAAACAAACAAGGCCTTTTTCAAATAACTCAGGCAGTGCCAGGTACCCAAGCTACTTATTATATATTCTTCTTCTTCTCCTTCTTCTTCTTCTTATTATATATTCCTCCAGGTATTAGGTGTATCGCCTCTTTACCTATATCATACAATGTTTTCTAGTTCCATTATTCTTTTTCATATAATTCATATAATTCATATTATTATTATTATTATTATTAATAATAATAATAATAATAATAATATTATATATTGCAGGTGACTTTATGAGCTGGAGAATTTCCAAGGCCGGAAATGGGAGCTGACGGACGAGAGTCCCAACGTAACGGAGAAGGCAATACACAAAGTGGGCTCCATTCTTGTCGAAGCTGGACCGTGAGTAGTACGCCCTAATAATAATAATAATAATAATAATAATCTTTACTTGTTACCCTACCACCATCTCCCCAATGGCGACTCGGAGCGGCTTACATGAGGTCAAGCCCAAATGACAATTACAATAAAGAAAACCAAAAACACAAACCGAAAACGCGAACAATAAACAACAACATCATCTATCTATCTATACATATAATAAAAGTTGAAGTTTGTATGCGGAGGACAAAAGTGTGGCGGTGTGACGGGAGGAGTATGTGCCAGCTTTCTGATTGGCTGCCCCTGTGGTGCTATTTGCCTATGTCTATGATTGGCCAGCTTCAAGAGGAGCCCCTGGTGGAGAAAAGGGTTCATGATAGAAACAGAGACATGAAAGAAGGAAATTTGCATGTGGTTTCTGATTGGCCAGCCTCAATTCCAAGATTCCGAGATGACAAAGAGAGGAAAGGAAAAGGCCAGGGGCTGAGTCAGAAAATTACCAATACAGACCAAACTTGGCACACTGAGCCCCCATGACCCACTCTACATCCTACTGCAGTTTGGAGGAGGATGAACCATCGATGATGGAACTTGCAGTACCATCACTCACATTCTGAGACTGCTGTCAACCTCATCCAATGACTGATCAGGACCAAACTTGGCACATAGACCTCTCATGACCCACTTTACGTCCTGGTGTGGTTTGACCATGTATTATGAGACTTGCAGCACCTCTGCTCAATTCTTGAGACCACTGAAACCCTCATCCAATTAGCGATAAAGACCAAACTTGGCACACTGAGTCTCCATGACACACTCTACATCCTGGTGCAGTTTGGAGCAGGATGCACCATGGACGATGGGACTTGCAATACCTGTACTCCCTTTCTAAGACCATTACAACTGCCAACAATGATGGATCAGGACCACAATTCGCACAGAGAGCCCGCATGACCCATTCTACATCCTGGTGCAGTTTGGAAGAATTTGGCAATGGATGATGGGACTTGCAGTCACTTCACTCACTTCCTGAGACCACTGAGACCCTCGCCAATGACTGATCAAGACCAAACTTGGCACACAGAGTCCCCATGACCCACTCTACATCCTGGTGCACTTTCGAGGTGGACAGACCATGGATGATGATGGGACTTCATGTACCTCCACTCCCCAAGACTGCTGCAAAACTCATCTAATGACCAATTAAGACCAAACTTGGCACACGGAGCCCCCATGAGCCACTCTATATGCTGCTGCAATTTTGGAGGAGGTTGACCATGGATGATGTGACTTCCAGTACCTTCACTCACATTCTGCGACCTCTGCATACTTCATCCAATGACTGATCAAGACCAAACTTGGCACATAGACCTCTCATGATCCACTTTACATCCTGGTGTTGTTTGGAAAAAATGGGAGATGGATGATGGGACTTGCAGTAACTTCACTCACTTTCGGAGACCACTGAGACCCTCGTCAATGACTAATCAAGACCAAACTTGGCACACGGAGCCCCAATGACCCACTCTACATCCCGGTACAGTTTGGAGGAGGACAGACCATGGACGATGGGACTTCAAGTACCTCCACTCCCTTCCCAAGATTGCTGCATCCCTCATCTAATGACCAATCAAGACCAAATTTGGCACACAGAGCCCCCATGACCCACTCTACATCCTACTGCTGTTTTGGAGGAGGGTTGACCATGGATGATGGGACCTTGCAGTACGTTTACTCACTTACTGAAACCACTGCGACCCTGAACCAATGACTGATCAAGACCAAACTGAGCAGACAGAGCCCGCATGACCCACTCTACATCCTGCTGCAGTTTGAAGGAGGATGGATTTTGGATGATGGGACTTGCAGTATCTTCACTTACTTACTGAAACCACTGCGACCCTAATTCAGAATAGGAGGATGGATTTTGGATGATGGGACTTGCAGTACCTTCACTCACTTACTGAAACCACTGCGACCCTAATTCAGAATAAAGGGGTAGCATTACTTCCTTAGATCTAGACACTATGCTCCTATTGATGCAGGCCAAAATCCCATTGGCTTTTTTTGCCGCCACATCACAAAACATGAGCCAACAATGTGATGTGGCGGCAAAAAAAGCCAATGGGATTTTGGCCTGCATCAATAGGAGCATAGTGTCTAGATCTAGGGAAGTAATGCTACCCCTCTATTCTGTTTTGATTAGACCACATCTGGAATATTGTGTCCAGTTCTGGGCACCACAATTCAAGAGAGATATTGACAAGCTGGAATGTGTCCAGAGGAGAGCAACTAAAATGATAAAAGGTCTGGAGAACAAGCCCTATGAGGAGCGGCTTAACGAGCTGGGCATGTTTAGCCTGAAGAAGAGAAGGCTGAGAGGGGATATGATAGCCATGTATAAATATGTGAGAGGAAGCCACAGGGAGGAGGGAGCAAGCTTGTTTTCTGCTTCCTTGGAGACTAGGACGCGGAACAATGGCTTCAAACTACAAGAGAGGAGATTCCATCTGAACATGAGGAAGAACTTCCTGACTGTGAGAGCCGTTCAGCAGTGGAATTCTCTGCCCCGGAGTGTGGTGGACGCTCCTTCTTTGGAAGCTTTTAAACAGAGGCTGGATGGCCATCTGTCAGGGGTGATTCGAATGCAATATTCCTGCTTCTTGGCAGGGGGTTGGACTGGATGGCCCATGAGGTCTCTTCCAACTCTTTGATTCTATGATTCTATGATTCTATGATTCAATGACTGATAAAGACCAAACTTGGCACACAGAGCCCCCATGACCCACTCTATATCCTGCTGCATTTTAGAGGAGGGTTGACCATGGATGATGGGACTTCAAGTACCTTCACTCACTTCCTGAAAACAATGCAACCATCATCCAATGACCAATAATGAACAAGCTTGGCATACAGAACCGCCATTACCCACTTTCTCTAATAACCCGGGCAGCGCTGGGTCCCCAAGCTAGTAGTTAAATAAAACACATGAATACATAACAATATGAAAAATAAAAACATATGCACAGGCACTATAATACTGGGTGGGCAACATGTAGTAATCAAGAAGACAAACTGTTTAAAACTAGTCAGGTGAGATAAAAGAGGGAAGCAGGTAATTTATGGAGGAGGGCTCATTCCAGCGGGAGTTGTGGAAGCAAGCGGAATAATAATGCTACTAATAATGGGGGGGGGGGGTGTGTTGGACTGGATAGTAATATAATAATATAGTAGTGATAATACAGGGTTAGTCAAAATGCATAGGCCAATAAGCCATTCAATTGAATGGCTTATTGGCCTATGCATTTTGACTAACCCTGTATAATAGTAATATAATAACAGTTAATGTAATATGATCTATATATAGTAATATAATATAATAGCAACAACAATAACAATAATAATAATAGGAAGTCCAGTCGTCTTTGACTCTGGGTCTCTGGTGCTGATCTCCATTTCTAAACTGAAGAGCATGGTCCAAAGTCACATGGCCAGCATGACTGCATGGAGTGCCATTACCTTCCTGCAGAAGCGGTACCTATTGATCTACTCACATTTGCATATTTTCAAGAAGCTGAGGCTAACAGCAGGAGCTCATACCGTTTTCCCAGATTTGAACCGCCAACCTGTCAGTCGGCAAGTTCTGCAGCTCAGCGGTTTAACCCACTGCACCACTGCCAAATAATATTTACCAAATAATATATATATATATACAGGGTTAGTCAAAATGCATAGGCCAATCTGCCATTCAATTGAATGGCAGATTGGCCTATGCATTTTGACTAACCCTGTATATATATATATATATATATATATATATATATATATAACACTAATACTGGTGATAACTTGTCCCGGCCTTGAGCGGCAGTTCTTTATAATAATACTAATATATAATATTATAATAATAATATATAATATAATACTCATTATGGTATCTTGTACTGGCAGGTCGGTTTGAGTCCTTTATAATTATAGTAATGATAATAATTGTGTCAGTAAAATAATAATATCATACTACAATCATCTCTTGAATCTTTACCCTGTTCCCAGCAGGGAACTGCTTTTAGTAGCAGTTCATTATTATTATTATTATTATTATTATTATTATTATATAATATAATACGAATAACGTGTGCTTGTCTTGGCAGGTGGGTGGGCTTTGAGCGCCAGGCATATGGGGGAGCGCAGTTTGTGCTGGAGGTGGGGGCCTTCCCGTGCTGGGACTCCTGGTCCAACGGACACACCGGAGGTGGCACACTCCTCTCCATCCGACCGCTCCTCATCGTGAGTCACACAGGATTATTATTACTATTTTTATGTTATATTATAAGGTTTATCACCATTATTATTATTATTATTATTATTATTATTATTATTATTATTTATAAATTGTTATAATATATTATTTTATAATAAGAATTCTAATATATATATATATATATATATATATATAATATTATTATTATATTATAATCTCACTACTACTGCCATTTATATATATAATTATTGTATATTTTATGACAATTTTATATTCTATTATATTTTATATTCTTTTATACACACACACACACACACAGTATATTAGTTATCAATATTATCAATATTATATTTAATTATATTTTCATTATTATTCTCATCATCCATATATACACACACACACACACACACACACATACTAGGCCTGTTTGATCAAAAAAAAATTGTTTCTAAAATCGATTTGTAATTGGGGTGTTTTTTTGTTTCGATATTTAAAATATTTACAAAACTTTCCAAAAAAAATGTTTTGTTATTTACGAAATTTCGTAAATATTTACAAAACATTTTGTAAGTGTGAATGTTGCAGTAATGGTCACCTTGATTAGCATTGAATGGCTTTCATTTCTCCCACCCTGGACATTCCATAGATAAACTCCATTTGCCTAGTTTCCAACAGACCTCTGAGGATGCCTGCCATAGATGTGGGCAAAATGTCAGGAGAGAATGCTTCTGGAACATGGTCATACACTCATACAGCCCTGAAAACTCACAGCAAAAGAGCCTGGATGGATGCAGCCTTCAATTTGTGGCAATCAGATGGTATTGGTCTCATCTCAGGCTGGCCACGGAGGCAGAGCCGGCGCTGCAGGAATCCCCTCCCTGGCTCCTGCGCTCCGGCTCCTGCGCCCTCTTCCTCCTCCTCCTCCTCCCAGCTGTGTTGCAGGAAGTGCCAGGAGGAGGAGGAGGAGGAGGAGGGCGCAAGAGCTGGAGCCGATTGGATGGCGCGCGGAGGCCGGTTGTAAGGGTGAGCGCGCGCGCGCCATCCAATCGGCTCCGGCTCCTGCGCCCTCCTCCTCCTCCTCCCAGCTGTGTTGCAGGAAGTGCCAGGAGGAGGAGGAGGAGGGCGCAGGAGCCGGAGCCGATTGGATGGCGCGCAAAGGCCGGTTGTAAGGGTGAGCGCGCGCGGGCCGGGCGCCCAACAGGCAGGGGCGGTGCTTGGCTCACTGGGTGTGCGCTCGCGCCGCCCCTTCGCCCCGCCCGCCCCATTTACAAAATGGGCGAAAGCTCGTAAATACTGTGGGAGTTGCCGTTTCGATATTTAAAAACCCTTCCGGGTTTGAAAATATGTTTTGTTATCGTACCGTAAATGCAAAAATTAACGAATGTTTTACGAATTACGAAATTAACGAACGAAACCGCACAGGCCTAACACATACCTTTTCCTCCAGGACGGGGCAGACCACAAGATCCACCTGTTTGAGGGAGCGGGGTATGGTGGGCAGAAGATGGAGATTGTGGAGGATGACGTTCCCAGCCTCTGGGCACATGGATTCCATGACCGCGTCGCCAGCGTCAAGGCCCTACATGGCATGTAAGCACCAAAGGGTTGTTGTTGTTATTATTAGTATTATACTATTTATTATATTATCACCACCATCATAATATCATTATCGTCATCATCATTTGTATTATATTTATTATTGTATTATCATTATAATTGTATGTTATATTTTTATATTTTATATTATTATTCTATTTATTATATTATCACCACCACCATCATTATATTATCATCATTATTATATTTTATATTATTACTACTATATTCATTATAAGGTACTATAATAATATTATATTTATTATTTATTATATTATATAATTATTCTATGATTTATTATTATTATATTTATATTATCACCACCACCATCATTATTATCATTATTGTTGTTGTTGTTGTTGTTGTTGTTGTTATTATTATTATTGGGAGCCCCCGGTGGCACAGTGCGTTAAACCACAGAGTTGCTGAACTTGCCTACCAAAAGGTCACAGGTTCGAATCCGAGAAGCGGTGTGAGCTACCGCTGATAGCCCCAGCTTCTGCCAACCTAGCAGTTTGAAAACATGCAAATGTGAGTAAATCAATAGGTACTGCTCTGGTGGGAAGGTAATGGCATTCTATGCATTCATGCCGGCCACATGACCTTGGAGGGGTGTTTTCTTTTTCATGTCAGGAGTGACCAGAGAAACTGCAAGTCGCTTCTGGTGTGAGAGAATTGGCCGTCTGCAAGGACGTTGCCCAGGGGACGCCTGGATGATTTTTTGATGTTGGAGGTGTCTACGGACAATGCTGGTTCTTCAGTTTAGAAATTGAGATGAGTACCACCCGCAGATTCGGACAACTAGACTTAATGTCGGGAAAATCTTTACCTATTATTATTATTATTATTATTATTATTATTATTATTATTATCATCATCATCATTATTATTATCACCACCACCATCACTATTGTATTGATTATATTATTATATTTTACTAAATTATTATTATATAATATTATTATCATCTTTATTATTATTATTACTACTATTATAATTATAGTAGTATATTTATTAATACATTATATATTATCACCACCATTGTTATTATATTGATTGTATTTATTATTATTACATTATTGTTATTTTATAATATACCCACATTATTACTATTACTCTTACTATTGTTATTACTATTATATATTTTTAATTTAATTGCATCATTATTATATTTATTAGGATATTATAAAATATTATTAGCACCACTACTATCATTATTATATTATATTTATTAATTTTAATATTTATTGTATTTATTATTAATAATATATTTTCATATATTATCTGTTAATATATTGTTTTTAATATATTATCTTTTAGTATATTGTCTGTTAATATATTGTCTTTTGTATATCATCTTTTTGTATATAACTTTTTAGTATATTGTCTTTTAATATGTCATATTTTGATATATCATCTTTTACTATATCACCTTTTTTGTATGTCGACTTTTAGCACATTGCCTTTTAATATATCACTTTTTGTATATCATTTTTAGTAAACCGTTTTTTAATATACTGTCTTTTATGGTCTTTTACTATATCGTCTTTTAGTATATTGTCTTTTAATAGATCCCCTTTTAGCATATCCTCTTTTAGAATATTGCCTTTAAGTATAACGTCTTTTAATATATTATCTTTTAGCATATTGCCTTTTAGCATATCATATTTTAATATATCACCTTTTAGTATATCGTCTTTTGATATATCGTCTTTTAATACATTGTTTTTTAGTATATTGCCCTTTAGTATATAGTCTTTTAGTATATCGTCTTTTAATATATCGTCATTTAGCAGATCCTCTTTTAGCATATTGCCTTTTAGTATATTATTTTTTAATATATTGTCTTCAATTTTTCGTTCATCCCATTTACTCATCTCATGTTTACCTTTTTAACTTTTATTTCATTGTCTTTTCTCATATGTTTCACAATTCTGATATCGACTTTTAATATATCATCTTTTCTTTTGATCTTGTTCTTTTCTTGTTTTTCTCCTATTATTTCATATGTCATATTTTCTCTTATTCTTATCTTGTTTGCATCTTGTTTTTTCTTGTTTTCATCTTGTTCTCTTGTTTTGTCTTGTATTTTATCTCATTCTTTTTTTCTCATTTTTCTCTTGTTTTCCTTTTGTTTTTCTCTTATTCATCTCTTGTTTTTGTTTCGTTTTCCTTCCATTTTGCCTTTGTTTTGATTTTGGTTTTTTTCTCTCAGTCTTCCCTTATTTTATCTTGTATTTTTACTTATATTGTGCATTTTTATCTCATACTTTTTTCTTGTTTTCTGTCTTGATATAATCTCAATTTTTTGTTTTTGTTTTATTAATATATCTTTATTGAAAAGTTTTTCATAGTAGCATATAATAGTAAGATAGAGAAAGAGGGGAGGGGATCTTGGGAAGGTAGAGATGGGGAAAGGGTGGGCGTGGGTAAGGTGGGTAATTTAAGGATTTGGGTGATGGTTATGGGTTAAAATTGAAGGAGGAAGGGAGGGATAGGGTTAGAAAAGGGAGGGAAGTTTAAGGAGTTGATTGGCTTCCCATCTTCTTTCTCTCTCTCTTCGTTGTACATCCATCCTCTTCTTCTTAGAAAGTTTAGGG
The DNA here is from genome assembly GCF_037176765.1 of Anolis sagrei. NCBI lineage: Eukaryota > Metazoa > Chordata > Lepidosauria > Squamata > Anolidae > Anolis > Anolis sagrei. The sequence continues at coordinate 45,280,895 of NC_090035.1, forward strand.
GCTGTCCACCCTTCTCCTGTTAATGCTTATATTAATATTTCAGTATCGCATCAACTCAGACATAGACAAAAAAATTCAATGGCAGATTGGAATTTAGTAGTGAAATATATGGAACATGAAAAGATTTAATCTCATTTTTGTCTTTGTTTGGTTTTGATCTTGCTTTCATCTCGTTATTCTCTCATTCTCCTCTCTATTTTTATATCTCATATTTTTATCCCATTCTTTTTGTCTCGTTTTCCTCTCATTTTCCTCTTCTGCTTCTCTTGTTTTGTGTTGTATTTTTTCTTATATCATATTTTATCTCATTCTTTTAATCATGTTTTCCATATTGTTTTTTTGTTTTCCTCTCACTTTGTTTTGGTTTTGATCTTGTTTTTTCTCATTTGTTTCTGTTTTTGTCTTGTTTACTTCTGTTTCTTCTTATCTCTTGTTTTTATCATTCTTTTATCTCATTTTCTATTTTGTTTTTCTCATTTTTCTCTTGTTTCCCTCTTGTTTACATTTTTGATCCTGTTTTTTGCTTGTTCTCATCTCATTTTCCTGTCGTTTTGTCATGGTTTAGATCATGTTTTTCTCTCACTCATCTTTTGTTTTTGTCCCATTTTTATCTCATATTTTTATCTCATGCTTTTATCTCATTTTCAAATCTCATTTTCTATCTAGCTTTTCTCCCATTTTCTCTTGTTTCCTATTGGTTTTAATCTTGTTCTTATTCTTATCTTGTTTTGTCTTGGTTTTCATCCTATTCTTCTCTTGTTTTCATCTCATTTTTTCTTATATCTAGTATTATATCTCACTCTTTTCATCTTGTTTTCTGCCTAGTTTTTGCCTCATTTTCCTTTAATTCTTATCTCGTCTTCCTCTCATCTTCCTCCCATTCTCTTATTTTTGTCTAGCATTTTTTTGTATTTTTCTTTTTTCTATTGGTTTTGATCTTGTTTTCATCTATCATTTTTTAAATCTTGTGTCTATGTCAGTCTTTTGCTTGTTTTTCTATCTTGTTTTTGTTTACATCTCTATTTTTTCTTAGCTCATATTTCATCTCATTCTTTTCACCCTGTTTTCTACAAATACCCTGGCTACCTCATTTTCTGTCTGAATTTCCTGTTTGTCCAACCCCCTTTCCATCTTTTCTTTGTCTCATTTTCTTGTTTTGTTTGTTTTCTATCTTGTTTTGTCCCATTATCGTCTTGTTTTCCTCATTTTCTTTTCTCATTTTGTCTTGTATTTTTTCTTTTATATGTTTATCTCATTCTTTTTCCTCTTATTTTTTTCCATTGGACAGCTGGGCAGGCTACAAATACTCCTGCTACCTTCTCATTTTCCTCTTGTTTTGCCTCATATTTTTTTCTTATATCTCGCATTTATATCTTATTATTATTCTCTTGTTTTCTTCTCTTTCTTACCTCATCTTTCTCTCATTTTCATCTCATATTTTTCTTATATCTCATATTCTTATCTCATTCTTTTTCTTTTATTTTCCTCTCATTCTTTATTTTTCTTATATCCTGCATTTTTATCTCATGTTTTATCCCATTTTCCTTTTGTTCATTTCTTGTTTTTTTATTTTTCTTATATCTCATAGCTTTTTATCTCATTTTATCCTGTTCTTCTCTCGTTTTCTTCTCGTTCTTATCTTTATCTTGTTTTTCTCTCATATTTTTTCTTATATCTCGCAATTTCTTTATCTTGTTTTTATCTCATTTTCATCTTGTTCTTCTCTTGTTTTGCTTTTCTTCTCATATTTTTCTTATATTTCATATTTTATCTCATTCTTTTTATTCTGTTTGCTTTCTCGTTTTCCTTTTGTTCTTATCTCATTTATCTCTCATTTTTATCTCATTCTTCTCTCATTTTTGTCTTGTGTATATTGTTTCTTATATCTTGTATGTGTATCTCACTCATTAATATCTCATCTTCTTTCCCCATTGGGCAGCTGGGTGGGCTATGAGTTCCCTGGCTACCGTGGGTGGCAGTACATCTTTGAGAAGGGCGAGTACTGCCATTGGAATGAGTGGGATGCCAGCCAGCCCTTGATGCAGTCCATGCGCCGTGTGCGAGACAAGCAGTGGCACAAGCGCGGCTGTTTCGAGGAGAGCTAGGAACACCACACCACTGAAGTCCAAGAAATATAATATCAATCATAATCATTATCATCATATCCAAAAAGGAAGACAACAATCTGCCTGCTTTCGATCAGAAGGGAGGTGCTGTTCCTCTTGCCACCTGTGTATACATAATAAGGAATAACTATTAGTAGTAATAATCAACCTATTAACACTCTCAATAAAAGAATTGCCCGCTGAGATTTCTGTGTCCATCTTTTCTTCCATCTTATGTTAACCTGGACTCAGATTGCTATCATCTCCAAGCACTGCTTTTTGTGATGATGGGAATTGTAGTCCAAATCCAATTGAATTAATTCAGACTCAGGTTCCCATGAACCTCAAGCACTGAGTTTTGAATTATGGGAGTTGTGGTTCAAAACCAAAAGTAACTGGAGGAAATGAAATTAATTTAGAGTTTACTTTTGGACTCTGACTCCCATCATCCCCAGGCATTTATTTTGTGATTATGAGAGTTGTAGTCCAAAATCAAAAGTAATTGGAGGAAATGAAATTAAGTAATGTAAACTTTAATTTAATCAGAGTAAATGGAATTAATTCAGGGTTGGTTTTTTGAGCTTCTCACTCCCATCATCCCCAAGCTATGAGTTTTAATAAAGGGATTTGTAGTCCAAAACAAAAAGTACTCTTTAATATCCACAAATAGAATTAATTAATTTGTGGTTGGACTTTTCAGACTCCTACTCCCAACATCCCCAATCATTATTTTTTCTAATGATGGGAACTGATGTCCAAAACCAAAACCATTGATGTTTCTGATGAGAGTTGTAATCTGAAACTAAAAGAACTCTTTAATTGGAATTAATTCAGAGCTGGGCTTTTCCAGACTTTGACTCCCATCGTTCCCAGGCATTGTTTTTTTGTGATGGTGGGAGTTGTAGTCTGAAACCAAAGGTAGGGTTTAATTGGAGGAAATGGAATTAATCAAGTTGGAGATGATGGTTTTTCATACTCTGATTCCCATTGTTCCCAGGCATTGATTTTTGTGATGATGGGAATTGTAGTACAAAACAAAAAGTACTCTAATTGGAAACAATTAATTCAGGGTTGGGTTTTTCGATTCTGATTTCTATCATTCACAAGCATTGATTTTTGTGATGCACAACATATAAATTTAGATATATACAAGCACCCTGGTCTACCTATGGATGTTCTGGTCCTCAAACACTCTCTGCTTCATTCAGAAAAATGCTGCACTCACAGAGCTCAGGCGGTGTTGTATTTTGGTGTCAATGTTGACTTTGGTGGAGAGGTGGCTGCCAAGGTAGCAGAAATGGTCAACATTTTCTAATGTTACACCATTAAGCTGTATCTCTGGCATTGGAGAGGGGTTGGCTGGTGACTCTTGGAACAGCACTTTGGTTTTCTCAATGTTCAATGACAGTCCGAGCATCTCGTAAGCTTCTGCGAAGGTGTTTAGATTGGCTTGTAGATCTTCTTCTGAATGCGCACAGACAACGTTGTCATCAGCATACTGGAGTTCTATAACAGATGTTGTTGTAACCTTGGTTTTGGCTTTCAGTCTGCTGTGGTTAAACAGCTTGCCATCTAAGGACTAAAATTTGTGAAACAACAACACCTTCAGCATGCTAATAAACCAGGAAAATGGTTTGCAAGAAAACTAAGAAAGAAAAGGCAATCACAACATATTACAAAACTGTGTTGGATGAAACAACATATACCAGTGATCAAGATAATAGTAATTCAATTCAATAAATTTAATATCTTGTTGTTGTTGTTGTAAAAAACTGTATTCAAGAGACCAAGCAAAGAAAGAAGACATATTGCAATATTTAAGGAAACAAAATTTACTAAGAATCTCAGATAAACAAAGAGAAATACTTAATAAAGAGATATACAAAAACAAGATATACAAAAAGCAATAAAGAAACTAGACAACAATAAAAATCACCTAGCCCACATGGAATAACAGCAATATACTACAAAACACTAAAAGAATTACTGCCACATTTTAAAAAAATGAAGCTTCACAATACCAAAAAATTCCCAGTACTTCGAAAACTGGGAACATCATAGTTATACACAAAGAAAACCCAGATCCAACAGACATTAGAACTTCTATACCAAATTCATTACTGAATATTGATTTTAGAATATATTGGCAGAAAGATTGAAAATTTTCCTGAATGAATGGATAAAAAATGAACAAACAGGATTCTTACCACAGAGTCATATAAAAGAGAATGTGAGGAATATACTCGATATTATTGAATATTATGAGACTAATAATAAAAATGATCTTCTTGGACGCAGAAAAGGCATTCGACAATATCAATTGGGATTTTATTCTACCATTGTTAAAAGAGATGGACATGGGATACCATTTTATAAATACAATCAAATCTATCTATACACATAATAAAAGTGAAAAATGTGTATATGTGTGTATGTGGCGGAGGTGTCCACTTAAACAGACAGTCTCCGGCCTCCACAAGCAGGCTATAGTTCCAAGTGCTGAGAAGCCTCCAGAGCCACTCCCTCCACTGACATTGCAGGTTATAGTGAGTGCCATGAACATGTAGCCCAACACCTGCCAATGTCCTCCCCAAACACCAACCACCCAAGGAATGCTTTCATTCGGGGACCATTTCATCCTAGATGTTCTGTTTTTTCACCAGAATGGACACACAGGGTTCCTTTCTCTCTCCAAATTTGCATGACCTCTCCCACTAGCTTTCACTTAACTCTTTCCTATCCATTTCCATGTCATGTAGCAAACAGGAATTTATCAGTAATGGAACAAGAGGTTTGGGAAGAAATCACCATGATTTAGAGGAGCTGCAGTTCACCTAAATCCAGAGAGCACAATGAACCTCACCAACATTTGCCACAGGTGATGTAGTACCTTAACTCAGTTCCAGAGACCACTGAGACCCCAGGAATGATGAAACTGGACCAAACTTGGTACACAGACCCCCCCCCCCCCCCATGACCAAGATAACATAGTAGAGATGTTTGGGGAAATGGACTTTGATGCTGGGAGTCGTAGTTCACCCTTATCCAGAAAGCACTGAACCCAGCCAACGCTGTATTTGCACCAAACTTGGCACACAGACCCAACATGTCCAACTGTGCATACAAAAAGGGTTTGGGATTGAATGACCTTGAATCTGGGAGTTGTAGTTCAACCTTATACAAAGAGCCCAGAACCCAGCTCAGATCAGATCTGGACCAAACTTGGCAGAGACCCAAAAGTGCATACAAGTGGGGTTTTGAGATGAATGACCGTCATTCTGAGAGTTGTAGTTCGTCCTTAGCCAGAGAGCCCTGAACCCAGACCATACTTGGCACACAGATCTGGACCATACTTGGCACACAAATCCAACATGGCCAACTATGCATACAGGTCTGGTTTGGGGGTGAATGTTTTGAATACTGGTGGAGTTTGGGGTGATTGGCCCATGATTTTGCAATTCACCCACATAATTTTGCATTTTCTAATGGGAGCATTCATAAAAAATAACAGGAAATAACAGGCTCCCCCCCCCCTAAGAAAAAGAGCTACAAATTATCGAACTGATATGACCTAACACCCCAAAACAAACAGTGCCTTTTTCAAATAACCTGGGCCAACATAACACACTGGAGAGGTCTTGGGGGGGGGGGGGGATGACCCACCCATGTGGAAGTTGTGGTTCACCCTGCATCCAACTTCCCAAAACAAACAATGCCTTTCTCATGTAACCTGGCCAATCAATATATACAATGCAAGAAGCAAAGATAGTAGTCAATAGACAAGAGGCCAGAAGCATCAAAATTAATAAAGGGACAAGACAGGGATGTCCCTTATCTCCATTAATATTTATAATGACACTTAAAGTTCTGTTAAACAACATAAGAGAAGATAAGAGATAAGAGAAGATAAAAAGCTCATGGGGACAAGAATAAGAAAATAAAATTATAAAGTGAGAGCGTTTGCAGACGGTTTAGTTTGCATTGTCGAAAATCCAATGAACAACATAAAGAATTAAATAAAATAGAAGAGTTGGGAAATTGTCTGGATTCAAAATAACTAAAACAAAAAATTCTGAAAAAACACAAAACAAAACAAAAAAGAGGCAAGAAAATATACAAAAAATGTCTGGACTAAAAATTGCAAATAGGCTACTTACTTCATGGCCCTTCTCACTAACTGTTTCCTCTTTTATTTTAGTTTAATTCTGCATTTGATCTACTAATCCTAAGTGTTGGGCTCCAAATACTGTCCTGGCCATCTGCTCTGGTTCGCTAGTATGTTGGGACATTCTGGAAAGTGCATCCACTAGGCAATTCTGTTTGCCCAGAAAGAAGTGTAAAATGAAATTAATGTGGCTGAAAAGAACTGCATGAAAGCCCCGGGGGGCCCAGCCAAGACAAACGGCATTAACTGGTACTGGTACAATCCCAGGGGACAATTGAAGGCTGTTTTCCATTCATCCACAGCCTTAATTCTGATTCTGTAGTAGGACTCCCTTAAGTCTAATTTTGTAAAGACTTCTCCCTGGGATAGGTGTGAGAACATATCTTGTATCAGGGATAAGGGATATTTATTGGTAGTGCATATGGCATTTAGATCCCTATAATCAGTACACAAGCATAATGTCCCATTCTTTTTAGACCGAAAGAGCACTGGAGCAGCCATGGGTGAGTCTGCAGGCTCAATAAACCCACGTGCCAAATTTTTGTCTATGAACTTTTGCAGTGCCCCTTTCTCCTCTTCTGACATTGCATACATCTTAGGGCAGGGGTCCTCAAACTTTTTAAACAGAGGGCCAGGTCACAGTCCCTCAAACTGTTGGAGGGCTGGATTATAATTTGAAAAAACATGCATGAATTTCTATGCACACTGCATATATCTTATTTGTAGTGGGAAAAACAATTTAAAACAATACAATAATTAAAATGAAGAATAATTTTAACAAATATAAACTTATTAGTATTTCACTGGGACATGTGGACCTGCTTTTGGCTGATGAGATAGGATTGTTGTTGTTTTTGTGTGCTTTCAAGTCATTTCAGACTTAGGTTGACCCTGAGCGAAGGCTGGGTAAATGACCTTGGAGGGACGTATCCAGCCCCTGGGCCTTAGTTTGAGGAACCATGTCTTAGGAGATAGTAACTTGCCCCAAAGTTAGAGTCTATGTGGATGGCACAATCAGTTTTCCTATGCAGAGGGTGGTGGTTCGATTCTGTTTTCCCCAAAACATCTGATAAATCCTGGTAAACTGCTGGGATTTCCTTGGGGAGGGTTTCTGCTGCCCCAAGATGGACCAGTGCAGGCCGCATGATTCCTGCTGTCTCACCTTCCCCCTTCTCTGGGACCTAAAACTGTGTACTGTCTATCAGGAAAAATGAAGGTCTCTGTTGCCCAGTCTATAAAAGGATTCCTTTGTCTTAAAGTTAACATTAACACTGAAATTCAACACCACCAGAGCTCCGCGAGTGGAGCATTTCTCTGAATGAAGCAGAAAGTGAGGACTGGGACATCCGTAGGGATACCAAGGTGCTTGTTTATAAAGCTATTGTCCTCCCAACCCTGCTATATGCCTGCAAGACATGGACAGTCCACAGACATCACATGCAACTCCTGGAACGATTCCATGACCATTGCCTCTGGAAAATCCTGCAAATCTCTTGGAAAGACAAGCGGACAAACAAACAAGAAGCAAAGACCACCAGCATTGAAGCGATGGTCCTCCGCCATCAACTCCGCTGGACCAGCCACGTTGTCCAGATGCCCGACCACCATCTCCCAAAGCAGTTGATCTACTTCAAACTGAAGAACAGAAAACGAGATGTTGGAGGACAGGAAAAGAGATTTAAAGATCGGTTCAAAGCCAACCTTAAAATCTCTCATAGACACTGAGAACTGGGAAGCCCTGGCCCTTGAACGCTCCAACTGGAGGTCAGCTGTGACCAGTAGTGCTGCAGAATTCGAAGAGGCACGAATGGAGGGTGAAAGAGAGAAACGTGCCAAGAGGAAGGCGCGTCAAGCCAACCTCGACCGGGATCGCCTTCCACCTGGAAACCGATGCCCTCACTGTGGGAGAAGATGCAGGTCAAGAAGAGGGCTCCACAGCCACCTACGGATCCACCCCCAGGTTACCACTCTTAGAGGATCAACATCCCCGGACTATGAGGGATTGCCTAAGTAAGTAAGTAAGTAAGTAAGTCCTTTGTCTTAACCAAGGAACCCCTAGAATCATTGGGTAATTAGCAATATTGAAGCCGAGAGCAGCTTTGGAGGGGTTCTCCCCGGGAGGAAGGACCCTCAGACTGCACCAAAAGGGCAGACCACAAATTGCAATGTTTCTTGGTGGGTGCCGATTTCCATCTCTATGAAGTCAATACGGACTTTAGGAGGGTCTCCCCAGTAAGAGAGACCCCTAGGACCGCACCAAAGAGGGTCCATGACCTTGGCGAGCCATCGGAGAAGCCTGATTCCAGCAATTTTATTAATATTAATAATTGAAATGAGACTCTTGCCAAGGTGAAGAAGTGGCACCGAGGTTTATTGTGCAATTCAGCTGAAGCGGATGCAATTGCAGTGATCATTCACATGCAAGCATGCTAATACAAAGTTTGGAGGCATTTTTATAGCAAATTCAAAGTTGCAGAGTTCAAACTCCCTGCCCCGGCTTCCCTGTTGTTTCCTGCCATGATTGGGCGATGGCCAAACAGTTGGAAGGCGGCCCTCCCACCCCGGTGCCTCTGGACCAATCAGGAAGCTCCAGTGGTCCGTAGGAACCAATGGGGAGACCTCTGCCACCTGGTGGTGACAGCCAATCAGGAGAGATGAAGGCGGGATGAGGGAGCACAAAGGAATATGGGAAAGGAGTAAACAAAGGAAATTCCATGTAGCCTGAGACAAAGAGCTCAAGCAGGGCTGCTTTGAGTGTTGTGAATCAACATGTGTCCTGATCCTTCCTGGATGTGAGACAGGAGAACAATGATGACAACCTGAGGTTAATGCTAAGTAAACAAAAGCAGAGGGGAAGATTTCCCCTTATCTTACAGAAACTTTTGTCAAATAATTCTTTACTCTAGTGGGCCATCTTCCGATGCTAGAGATAAGAATCTCCTTCTTTTATCCACGCAAGTGTGTCTTTGGCGGGAGATTTCAGTAATCACTAATGGCTTTGTTTCTGAAGGCCAGGGGGTTCCCTTACATATTTCTTTAGAGGGAGAAGGGACAAAGGGTCAGGAATACAAGGAAACATAAAAATCATATAGAAATTATACACAGGGAAATCATATGCAGCTATCTTCCCATCCAGGACCCCAGAGAGAGATTAATAATACCAATTATAAAAAGCAGACGATATCAGGACACAGCCTGAATTTGTAAGTTGTCTTGAAGAAAGTTCATGGGTAGAGAGCGAGTCCTGGAAGAGAGTGAAGTCCAGGCATGTAGCAGAATTCAAAAAGCCACCAAAGGGAGTCTATGGAGTTCCACTGGGCCAAGACGCAAAGACCTGCAGCACTGGGATGGAAGCCGGTCCCATGGTCCTTGGAAAACTACAGCTCTCGAGAGAGAGGCAGAGACCCCAAGGTCTAGCTATTCCCAAAGTTTCATGGGGTCCTCATTGTTGTTGAGGCCTTGGCAAATTGACCAAGACTTAACCCCTATTGTGCAGTCTGGTACCTTTGTCCTCTGCAGAACTATAAGTCACCATCCCTTGTTGGGGGGGGGGGGCATGCTCGACGTCATCTATGCAATTTGTTTTGTACTCAACAGGGCCTCCTTGACTTTTTGACCCATTTAGCTGGGTAAACAGTAAAGTTATTTTCCATCTGTTCAGTATTACCCCCAGCTGCACTGTCACAGCTGGAGTTATCAGGCAATGAGTACACCCACAATCCAATAGTTCCCTCTTTCCTCTAGGATCCCCTCCCTTCCTCTCAGCTGAAGGGAGACAGTCTGCAACATTGCTTCCATTGACTCCAACCGGGTCTACAGAGTGTGAACTCAGGGAGGAGTTTCATTCCAGCCTCCAGTAGAGTTTTTATCTTTTCTCCGAAGGGTGACTCCTTTTAATCCAAGGCAATGGGTTGAGCTCAGCGTTGATCCAAGTTCATATTCCAGCAGTAACATGCCATCTGGAGACTCCTTTGCTAAGCTATCTGCATTTTGAGGAAATTTTCCCTCAAGCATCATATTACCCAGCTTGTGGCATACTTTCTCCTCTGACAATTTAAGCCAATTTCCTCTCACTGGATTTCCAGGAAGAGGTGATTTTTGTGAGTTGGAATTTTATGTCCAGATCTGTAGCTTTCTGGTGAAGAAATTACCTTACGAACAAAATGAGAAGGCTTCATTTCTCAAAGCATACATTGGGGTATGAAACAAAGTTCCAGCTGACAGTTTCTTTCCCTCATGCCTCCTATACCTCCCCCTGGCCCCTCCCCTTCATTGCTCCCATTTCCATGGCAACCCTCTCCCTTGTTTCAAATATACTAAGGCATGATCTAATTTCCCAGCTTTACACAAAACCAGAAAATAAGATCATGACACAGGCGGGATAAAGAGAGACAATGCATTTTTTAAATGATCTTTATTAGGCCTGGTAACAACGGAAAAATTTGTTTCTAAAATCGATTTGTTTTTTGGGGGTTTTTGCGTTTCGTTATTTAAAATAATTACAAATTTTCCTTTTAAAAAGTTCAATATTTACGAAATTTTGTAAATGTGAAAAAAATTACAAAACATTAACGAATCGATTTCCGAAAACAATAACGAATCGATTTGTTAATGGCGGACGCGACCGCGAAATACGCTAAAAAACCTCCAAAAACTTCTGAAGCTTCCCTCTCCCTCTGTTGTTGACTGTTGGTGTGATATTATAATTTTTTTTCACTAATTAAACAAAAAACTTGCCCCAGACATGCGGAAATAATAACGAAACGACCTCAGAACAATAACGAAACGAATACAATAACGAAATACGAAGCATTTACAAAACGTGTTTAAAAATTCGTTTTTTAAAAAAATTGCTCCAGAATGGTTCGTTATCGTTTTGTAATTTAAAAAATTAACGAATTATTAACGAATTATGAATTAACGAAACGAAACCGCCCAGCCCTACTATCTATCTATCTATCTACCTACCTATCTATCTATCTATCTATCATCTATCCATTTATCTATTCATCCATCTTACATCTATCTATCTATCTATCTATCTATCTATCTATCCATCCATCCATCCATCCATCTACCTGTGGCAGCCATTAGGAGAAAAATAAAATAATAATCATAATTTAAATTGAACAGAAAGTCTTACCTTAGTTCTGACGGTTAAAAGAAGATTTTGCAAAGTAAGGGAGAAAATCAGCAGATGGTATAAATCAATAAAGAGGTTAGGATGACTTGTTCTAAAAAAACAAATATTTAAACAAGCCAAAATGTTTATCTTTAAGCTAGACATTGACCAGTAACCTGACTGCTCATAAGAAAATCAATATTATTGATCCAAGACTGAAACATCTAAGGTCATATAATGAGAGAGCGCCACCTCCTGACTATTTAATGTAAATAGCAGGCAATTTCAGAAATTCTTTTATTTTAAACAAATGGTGACCCCGACGTGGGTTATAGTTGTTTCATATTAACAACTAAATAATTGAGGCTGAATTTAACTAAAAGGAGATTGCCTTAATCAAGTCTTATGTTATAAATATTTAAAACTATAAATCATTAAGAGATCAAGGAAATTAAGACAAATTGAACATATCATCTGGAAATAAGGAGTAAAAAGTTAATAATTATATAAGGTGGGCAAATGTTTGGAGTCATCATGACCTTGCCAAAAGAGTGTTCTTGGCAACTATACATAAAGAACAACTGTTAATGATTGTACTGTGTAAATGTCAGGACATTTATAGGCATGTATAAACCAATGATTTTATGCTATAAATACTGAAGCAAATCTGACTTCCAGCTTGTGACAGATATTGTTTTCTGTGCACCCTATCGAGCTTGATAGTAAAAAGCCTGAAATCAACTGCTGTCTCCATCCTCTTGCTTCCTGATTGTGCTCTAAATGATCTCGGGTAACGTATATTCCGCAACATACCTATCCATCCATCTTACTTATATCTATCTATTTATCCATCCATCCATCTTACATCTATCCACCCATCTCACTTGTATCTATCTATCTTACATCTATCTATCTACTTATGTACCTACCCATCCATCCATCCATACCTCTTACTTATATGTATGTATTCATCCATCCATCCATCCTACCTCTATTTACCTACCTATCCATCCATTTTACTTATATCTATCCAGCCAGCCAGCCCTCTTACTTGTGTGCATGTATGTATCCATTCATCAATCCATCTATCCATCCATCTTACACCTTACTTGTATCAATCCATCTTACATCTATCTATCTATCATCTATCTATCTATCTATCTATCTACCTACTATCCATCCATCTTAATGACTATCTATCTATCTATGCATGCAGTCATGCCAGCGGTCACATGATCTTGGGGGTGTCTATGGAGAACACCAGCTCTTCAGCTTAGAAATGGAGATGAGCAATAGAGTCCCAGAGTCAGACAGGACTAGACTTAATGTCAAGGGGAAATCTTCACCTTTACTTTACACACACACACAAACACACACACACACACAAAATATTGTGTATATGTTATATAATTGTATGTGTGTGTGTATGTGTGGATAAAACAAAAAATTCCCATAGTCGTATTGAACCTGAAAGATAAAGAACAGGCAAAGAAAACCCATGAAACTGAGCTCTTAACAACACTGAACGAGTCCTTCACTTAATTATTGCAAAGGTCAGCAAGGAAAAAAATAAATAAAAGAGGCCAAAATCAACTTGTTAGTCTTTCAAATTCCATGGAATTAAAAACAGAGACGTGTATTATTCAAAGTCAATGGGTAAAAAAAACACCACTAAACCCATCCCAACAGATGGCCGTTGTCCAAAAAAGGAGGAGAAAGAGGGCCCATGGCACTTACAATAGGAAAATCTATTCTTTATTTATTATTAATCTATTACTTATATATTATTTATTATTAATTAATTTAATTATTTAATTATTTTATTTTAATTTCTATTCTATTAATTTATTTATGTATTTCTTATTTAACATTATTCTTATTTATATCTCTGTATATAATGTATATAATGTATTTTTAACCAAAATATATTTTATTGTTTAATATTAATTATTATTATTATTACTATTATTATTATTTATATCTCTATATAAAATATATTTTATAACCAAAAATATATTTATTATTTATTGAATATTATTATAATTTATCTCTCTATAAAATATATAATATATTATTTATATGCATTATTTTATATTATTATTATTATTATTATCTCTCTATATCATATGTTTCGTAACTAAACATATAATATTTAATGTGTTGTTGAAGGCTTTCCTGGCTGGAATCACTGGGTTGTTGTGTGTTTTCCGGGCTGTATGGCCATGTTCCAGAAGCATTCTCTCCTGATGTTTCACCTGCATCTATGGCAGGCATCCTCAAAGGTTGTGAGGTCTGTTGGAAACTAGGAAAATGGGATTTATATATCTGTGGAATGTCCAGGGTGAGAGAAAGAACTCTTGTCTGTTGGAGAATCTGTGAATCCCACCTCCTCCAAAGTGAACTGAATCACCTAAACTGGGCTTTACAGGCCCAATGGAGACTCCACCAGAGACATCAGAAGAGCTGCAAGGCCAATAACAAATAACAAGAGTCAAGATCCCCCCAGAGGAAAAGGGTCTTGCCATACATCAAGGGAACCACTGAACAGGGGACTTCCGGTTTGTGATTATGGCGGCAGGACACAAGTAAAGGAGGTTCCAGCATCTACCTGCAACATGGGTGAATCACCGGGTTGAGCCAAGCTCCCCTCCCTCTGTGGATCAATACAGAGGGGTACGCTTGTACCCAGCTGGTCACTGAAGCACCGCCACCGGGCAACCCCAGGCCTGGGGCGGCAAGGTGACTGTGGGGCGCGAGTGACCACACGCGAAGCGGGCCAATAGGCCTGCACTAACTGCTAACCACCACAAGAATTTTAAACAATAGAGCTGCAACCAAAGAACTCTGAGCAAAGGCTCAAAAAATTAACAATTTTATGCCCATCAACAAGAAAGGGGGAAGACTCGAAAAGAAAGAGAAAGATGAAGAAAACTAAAGCAGCACAAAAGCTGGGACATGTAATTGACTAGGACAGAAAAGCCGCAGAAGGGCAGCATTTTGAGCTCTAAGCTAAGCTAAGCTACAAACTCTAGACATCAAACAATGGCCTCCAAGCCTAAAGAAGAATAAACCTTTGAGAGGAAGGCAGGCTCAATAGCCAAAACCTAAACTAAATCCTGAACAAAAGATAAGAAAACACAAACTCACAAAACTGGAGCCTTAGTAGGCGAAGACTAGGCTTACCCTCGAGGAGATGGGGAGTCGAGAAGCCACTCCAGCTGGGAGCCTCCTCACGAGGAGAGCCGAGAGCTGAAGATGCCAGAGGAGGAGGAGGAGGAGCCAGAGAGGGTGTGAGCAACGGAGGCGAGAAAGAGGAGGTGCCAAGAGACACGTAAGACGCAGGACGAGGACAGCGCCACATGGCCACATGGCCAGGGAGATGCGGAAGTGGCATGACACGTCCGTGAAAAGTGTAAGGATGCCGCAAAGCAAATAAGACGGAACGACGTAAAAGACGCAAAGGACACAAAAGACGTAAAAAGGTTGCAAAAAAGATTATAAGGACAGAAAAATAAAACAACAAAGACGTAATAACAACGTAAAAAGAAGAGGAAGAGGAGGTCCCAGAATCCAGGATCGAGGCAACTATAACGCGACAAGGCGAGGACAAAGAAGAAGAAAAAGGATAAAGGACTGAACAAAACAGGAAAGGACTGGAGAGCAAAAGGAGAAGAATGAAGGTAAAGAAGGGGAAGCCCCAAGAGGGGAGGTGGATGTGGAGAAGATCAGAAAGGAAGGAGAAAAGCAGGACAGTAAGTGGGGAGAGCAATGACAAGAAAGGGCAAGAGAAAGAGATAGGAAAGTAAAGATCAGAGCCTAGAGTGGGGTAAGGGAAGAGGACAAAGAGGGATAGTATGGCTAAAAAGAAAGAAAACTGACTGAAAGAGCAGTGAGACGGCGGAAACATAGACGTAAGGGGGAAATTGGACCAGTGAAACATAAACAAAAATAAACAACCAAAGAAGAAATGATATAAAAAAATTAAAATAAGTATATAAAAATTATATATATATATATATATATATATATATATATATATATATATACCATATCAGAAGAAACAACGCGACAAATTGAAGACTTAAGAATAAGAGATAAGTACTAACTGTACTTAGGAGGACAAGACAACACGATAAACCTCCTGAGTCCAGCCAATCAAAGATAAAAAATCTAAACCCACCCAGGAAAATACAGAAACAAAACTATGTCGGCACCTAAAACAGGTGGAGAAGGAAATAAAAGACCTAAAGCACTGGGAAGAAAAGGATCAGGACAGGAGGAAAATATCATGAAAGACATATGGAAAGAATTACAGAAAATAACAGAAAAAATAACAGAAAATCAGGAAGCAAACCCAAAAGAATTAAAAATAATAACTGAAAGACAAATTAAACATCAAACACAATTAGACCTTATAAGGAAAGAACTTCCTTATAAGGAAAGAAGATATAGGCCAAATAAAAAAAAGATCTTACAGAAGCCTGTAGCGAGATAAAAATGGTAAAGACGGAGAATAAGGCACTAGCGAAGTCCCAGAAAAAAATACAGAACAATATAGAGGAACGACAGAATAAAAACGAGAGACTAGAGAAAGAAGGAAGCGGAACACCTCCTAAGACTAAGAAATCTACAAGAGGAAACACAAGAAAATCTGAGATCTAAAATAATCAATATCTTAGCAACATATCTAGGTAAACAAGAAGACATCATGGAAAAAGAAATCGATCAAACTTACCGAGTTCAAACAAGGTATGCCAAACAAAACAACTTAACCAAAGATGTTATAGTATGTTTCACACGGAAATGTACAAGAGATGAAATCCTTATCCAATCAAACAAAAATCCAATAATAAGAGATGGGAAAAAGATCATTGTCTTAAAAGAAATTCCCCAAGCAGTGCTAATACGGAGAAAGAAATACTTCTTCTTAACACAGGAACTAAAAAGAATTAAGGTCAGATTTAGATGGGAGAAAACAGAGGGGCTGATGATAACATACAATGAAAGAAAGCATTGGATTAAAAATGAAGAAAAAGCTAGAGAATTTTACAATATGTTAAAGAAAGAACAACCTAATGAAGGACAGGAAAAGCAACAAAGAATGGGCAGAATGAATAAAAGACCAAGACCACCATCTTCAAATGATGAGGAACATAAACTAGACCAGGCAACAGCGATACTGGAAGAGAAAGATGAAGGGGAGCTAGAGGAGGAGGAGACAGAGGAAATAAAAAACAATGATGATGAATGAACAAAAACTGAACATATATTCGTTGAATGTAAACGGTTTAAACTCCCCAAATAAAAGAAGGAGAATATTTCACCAAATAAATAAAGGCAATTTTCACATAGTAGCATTACAAGAGACTCATATTTTTCATAAACATGTTGCTCATCTGGTACAGAATAAATTGGGTAAAGAATACTACTCCTCATTTGAAAAAAAAAGAGGAGTAGTAATCTATGTTAAGAGGGAGATTTCTGTGGAACTGATCTTCAAAGATCAAGAGGGCAGGGTGGTAGCAGTGATGATTAACATGGAGAGTAAGAAAATGCTTATATGTAATATATACACCCCAAACGGGCCAAAAACAAAGTTCATAGAGTTTCTGAAAGAAAACACCCAGAAAATAGAATTTGATAACTTAATAATAATGGGAGATTATAACGGAATTCTAGACAAAAACTTAGACAAGTGTTCATCAAAAAAAACCAAACTAAACTAGATAAAGCCCTACTACTCAAAAAATTCTTAAACCTCAATTAGGAATTCGATCTCCAGGATGCATGGAGACATTGCCATACTGGAGAATGAGACTACACTTTCTTCTCACCACATCATAAGACATGGACAAGAATAGATATGATTTGGGTATCAAACTCAATAGCATCTAAGATTCAAAAAATTCAAATATTGGCCAGAGAATTATCAGACCACTGTCCGATAATAATGGAAATCTATAACAGGGTCGAGAACATAATATGGCGCCTTAACGAGAACTTATTAAAATCAGAAGAGGATATCTTAAAAAATAAAGAACTAATTAAGGACTTCTTTAACACAAACAATACAGAAGATCTCTCTCCCCCCCCCCCCCCCCAGATAGTCTGGGATACTTTAAAGGCAGTAATGAGAGGCAATTTGATCAAACAAAACACCATCAAGAACAAAAAAAGAAATAAAGAAGTGAAGGATATTGAGAAACAAATAGAGGAAAATGAACAAGCCTTAAAGAAGAACCCGGAGAAAGATTCAATAACTGAAAAATTGAATAGGTTGAAGAAGAGAAAATATCACCTAGATCTGGAAACACTAGCAAAACAATACAAATATGAAAAACAACAAGATTTCAAAAACGCAGGTAAGCCTGGCAAATGGCTAGCCAGGAAGGTAAGGAAAAAGAAACAATCAACATATATAAGAAAGATTAGGAAAGGTGAGAACTTATTAACTACAGATAAGAAAATCCAGGAAGAATTCCGCAACTTCTTCACAAGACTATACACGAAAGAAGAAATAAAGGAAGAGAAAATAACCCAATATCTAGCAAGCCTAAAACTGGAGAAAATAATGAAAGAACAAAGGGAAGGATTAAACAAAGAAATTACATCACAGGAAACAGAAGAAGCAATTAGAGATTTAGACCCTAGCAAAGTGCCTGGTCTGGATGGATACACCGCTCTATTTTTTTTCAAAACCATGAAGGAAGAAATAACACCATATCTGAAAAAAGTAATGAATTTGGTGCTACAAACCAGTACAATACCGGACTCCTGGAGCGGAAATAGTGCTAATAGGCAAAGAAAATGCGGATCCAGCGGAAACACAAAATTACAGACTGATCTCCCTCCTAAACTCCGATTATAAAATCTACGCCAACATTATGGTGAAGAGGCAAAAAACGCTACTAAAAGGATGGATTGGAGAGGAGCAAGCAGGCTTTTTGCCAAATAGAGGAGTGAAAAACAACATGAGAACTATCATTGACTCGATAGAATACTATGATATTAACATCCAAAAAGAAGTGGCATGGCTTTCTCTGGATGCAGAGAAAGCATTTGATAATCTCAGTTGGTTCTTTCTCAAACTGCTTCTGGAAGAAATTGATATAGGGTATTACTTTAAAAATGCAATCAATGCAATTTACACAGACCAATCAGCGAGAATTGTAATCAACAACCAAAGAACAGAAAAAAATATCAATTACAAAGGGCACACTAGACAGTGCTGCCCACTGTCCCCTTTATTATTTATCCTTGCCTTAGAAACATTACTGAAATCAATAAGGGAGGACAGAGAGGTTATGGGACTTAAAGTGGCCAAACAGAATGACAAAACAAAAGCTTTTGCCAACGACGTAATCTGTATAGTGGAAGATCCTATCAAGAAATGGTTAGAGAAAATGGTTAGAGAAAATGGTTAGAGAAGATAGAGAAATTTGGTGTGGTGGCAGGTTTCAAATTGAACAAAAATAAAACAGTGATCTTAACAAAAAAAACATGTCAAAATCAAAGCAAGAAGAACGAAATACTATGACAGGCTTTAAAATTTGTTCTAAAATTAAATACCTGGAAATTTGGCTAATGGCAAAAAATGCCCAACTATTTAAAAACAACTACGAGACAACATGGGCCAAGGTAAAAAAAAAGATCTGGCCAGATGGAGATTCCTAAACCTCTCTCTATCAGGGCGAATTGCATTAATAAAGATGAATGTCCTAACCAGACTCCTATATTTGTTTCAGAACATCCCAATCATAAGAAACAATAAAGTGTTCGACCAATGGAAAAGAGATATAGGGAAGTTTGTATGGAATGGAAAAAAGCAAGAATAAAACACAAAATCATGATAGATAAAAAGGAGAGAGGGGGATTTGGCCTACCTAACCTAAGAACATATTTCAAGGCTTGTGCACTGGACTGGATTAGGGAATGGGCGTTGCTCAGAAATGAAAAAACTCTAGAACTAGAGGGATTCAATATGAGAGTCGGTTGGCATGCGTACCTGTGGTACGGAAAGACAGGAGTAGAGAAGAGTTTTGGCAACCATTTCGTAAGGTCGGCGCTAATAAAGGTTGGAACAACTATAGAAGGTACTTCCACACCAGGACACCACTCTGGATATCGCCGACAGAGGCCAGCCAAATAAGGCTCCTCGGCTGGAAAAAGTGGCCTACATACAGGGACCTACTTAAGTATAACAGCAGAGATAACACCTGGCATCTGAAACCCCAAACAGAACTGGTAGAAAGTATAGGAAACATCACATGGCTACAATACCATCAGTTAAACGAAGCATTTAAACAAGATCAGAAGATAGGTTTTGAAGATAAAGACACAATTTGGGACAGAATATTGAAACTAGAAAAGAAAACTATAACAAAAATACACAACCAGTTGCTGGAATGGGAAATGGAGACAGGGGGGTGAAAGATTGTATGGCTATTTGGGCCAAAAATTTTGGTAGGGAAATAAGGATCCAGGAATGGCAAAACATCTGGAAAAAAATTAAAATATACTTACTCTACTTTGCTAAAAGAAAACTGGCTCAAGAGTTTCCACAGGTGGTACATGACACCGCAAAAATTGAGCTTAACGTACAAGGGATATAAAAAATACCTGCTGGAAGTGTAAGAACCAAGTAGGAAGCTACTTCCACTTGTGGTGGACATGCCCAGTGGCTATGAAATTTTGGAAAGAAATAAAGGAAGAATCCCAAAAAATCTTTAAAAAAGAAATCCCTTCCAAACCAGAGATCTTCTTACTAGGACTAACAGAAAGAGACTTGAAGTTAGAAAAGAATGAAGATATAATTTTCACCTACATAACGACTGCAGCAAGACTCACATTCGCTAAACGCTGGAAAGAAGAAGGGAAGCCCACAACCGAGCAATGGCTAGAGAAACTTAGAGACATCAAAGATATGGACAAACTGACGTTTTATTTGAAAAAAGGCTCAGGAAATCCACCATCTAAAACGAACTGGGAAGCGGTGGAAGATTATGAGGAAAAAAGAGAGGAAGAAAGAGCTGCTCCAAGACCGTAAGAGAATCAAAAGGAAAAAAAGGGATGAAAATAAAGGGTCAAAAAGAGTAGGACCCCCACCCTCAAGTAACGAGGGAATAAGGGGAAACTACAAGCAACAAACACTATAACTGATGGGACATAAAATGGAAGTCAACTTATTTTAACTTATGTGTAATATTTTGTCTTGTCTGTCTGATTGTTGGGTATGTACCTATGTGAAAATGTACGTTCATTTTAAAATTTGAAAATTCAATAAAGATTTATTTTTTAAAAAAGGGAACCACTGAACGCATAGAGAAGGTGATGAGGAAACACAACATACAAGCTATTTTTGTTGTTGTTCATTTGTTCAATCGCTTCTGACTCTTCTCAGCCAATAGGGAACGAGGAGGCGGGAAACAATGAGCCAGGAGAAAAAGATGAGTGGATTAAAATGACTTAATGTTTTGTCCAATTGCCAGGAATAACCCTGAGAGTCTTCAAGCTAGCCTGGTATTGTTTCATTCAGGTGAAATAAACATCTGTGGCTGGCGTGGATGCCAAGTCCCGGTAATCACCAGTTCTGGGTATGGGATCAATTGATGTTATCTGGTCTTTGGTTCCAGCTGAAGGTATGAAGAGTGAGGCAGTTGGGGACATCCAAATCTTCCCAAAGGCAGGATGTCCCCTTTGTGAAGAATGATTGAATCACCATGGGGCAATTCCTTTAGGTGGCCATGCTACGAAGCCTGAAGGTGTACCTATTGTATTGTCCATGCAAGAAGTTTCTGTTGAGTCCTTTCAGTTAGGGCAAAATCTACCTCAGGAAATGATATGCTGGGGTCACAAAGAGGTGGCATTTCATATTTTATACAGATACATACATGATGTTCATAAGTCATACATTCATAAAGAGGGAAAAGAATTCATAGCAATCCATCCCACCCACCAAACGTCAATTGAAAGTCAAGAAAAATCATAGCGGAAATTCATGAGGGTTGGGGAAAAAGTTTCCAAAAAGTTTTAAAAGTTCTTCAAAAATTGATCAAAGTCCAATAAAAGTAGGCAGAATCCATGAAGTCAAAAGGGGAAGGTTCTCAGAGTTCACTGAATTCCTATAGGAGTGATTGCAAGCAGTGGAGGTCAAGATCCATGTCTGGGAGTGGACAAAATTACAGATCCCATCTCGCCAAGGACCAGGATGGCCTTCTGTTCTCTGGGGGTCCCAAGGGGTGACCGCAGCAGGTTCCCCAGGTCAACACGCTTTTTGGCATTGATGAGATGGCGGTGGCAACGTCGTAGCAGTGGGGAACCTACTGGGCTCCATGTGGAGTTTTAGGGTACAAATAAGGTTATTCCTGGGGTGGAGGAGTTAATAGAGCGAAAGCAAGATAGCCATTAGTCTTGAAATTAGCCTAGGAGAAGAATAGCACCAATTTTGGAGTGATCTGTTGACCCGCAGATATGGGGATCTGATGGGTTTCAGTATCCACAGTTCAGAGGAATGCAGTTTCAGACTCCCTGGGACATGAGAATTGCATCCCGGGCAGGCCAGCAGCTGTCTCCAGCCCGGGAAAGAGAAAGTTCATGCAGAAAAGAGTTTGGAGGCAGTAAAGGACACAAAGTAGCACGATGGAGAGGAAAAATTACAATTGATTGATACTTTATTAGGGGATTTGTTACAATGTTAGGTTGAGGGGAAGAAAGCAAGGCAGAAAAAGAGTCTTTGGTTGAAGCTGCTGCTGTGACCTCATTCCCATTGGTGTTGGCCCAAACGGGCAACAGAGAACTGTGGAACTCCCTGCTGCATGTCAGATCAGTTTGAAGGCAGGGAGTTCTGGGTTGTTTCTTCTCAGAAGCAGGCAAAACGTCAGGAGAGAATGCTTCTGGAATATGGCCATGCAGCCTGGAAAACTTATAGCAACCCATATAGTATTTATTATTTAACATTTAATATATACCAGCTTGGGTACCTGGCAGTGCCTGCGTTGTTTGAGAAAGGCCTTGTTTGTTTTGGGGTGGAAAGTTGTATCATTTAGTACATTATTTATTAGGAAAAATCCAGTCTTTGATTTCACTTTTTATGAATGCTCCCATCAGAAAATACATAACGATGTGGGTGAACTACAATTCCCAGAATTGTGGGTCAATCCTCAACAGACACTGCCATTTACAGTTGCCCATGTTGGGTCTGTGTGCCAAGTTTGGTTTGGATTCGGTGCTCTCTGAATTCAGGTGACCTGCAACTCCCAGATTCCCAGGGCAATCGCTCCCAAACTCCGCTTGCATTCACAATTGGGCATTTTGGGTCTGTGTGCCATGTTTGGTCCAGAAAATCTCTCTGCGTCCGCATAACTGACCAATCTGGTCCAATTGCAAGGCCAGCAGTGGGCAGAGTCCCAAACGCCTGAAAGGCTTCTCCCTTTTTTATACATGAGCTATTATTATTATTATGGCCTTTAGATCCGGGCTGGGCATTCGCCTTTCTGCTGACACTTCCTGCGGCCTTCCTTTTGTGCCTTTCCTGCTTCGCTTTGCAGAAATGGCCTGTTTGCAGCTGACATGGCCTTCGCTTGCATTCCGCCCCTAATCCGCATTGAAATCAGCCAGTCACAGGATTTCCCATTGAAACAACACAAATCTCCCTATAAATGCCCGCTTTGGGGCTCTTTGCAAATCCAAGGCAACCCATATTCAGGCCAGATTCAGGTGCAGCTGGTAAGACCCATGACATGTTACATTCATTTAATTTGATTTAATTGGATTTTTAAATTATTTTATAAATTATATTATTTTAATATTTGATTATTTTATTTTATTACATTGTATTATTTCATTATATTTTAATATATTAATTTATTTTATTAGCATATTTTATTATTATCTTTGCAAATCCAGGACAACCCATAATAATAATCTGGACAGATTCAGGTGCAGCTGGTAAGCTGGTAACATATTATATTATATTATATTAATTTTATCTTTATTTTTCTATTATTTTATTAATGTTATTAAATTTATTTTATTAGTATATTTTTTGCTTTATTCAATTATATTATTTATTTATTTTGCAATAATCTTTATTGAAACTTTTCTTTGTGTTACAAAACATGCAAGAGTTTAGAAAGAAAATGTGAATGGGATAGGGGAGGGGAAAGGGAGGAGAAGGGTAGAGGAGAAGGATGGCTAGGCAGGGGGGAAAGAGAGGGGGAAAGAGAAGGTAAAAGAGAGGGAGAGGAGAAAGAAAGGAAAGAAAAGAAAGAAAGAGAAAAAAATAGTAATAATAAAATAAGAGTTGGAGACAGATGGTAAATGTCTCTCGTTGACTTCATATCTTCTGAGTGGATATTCCTTTTCCTTCTTCTATCCTTATTTTCTTTGTCATTCTCTCTTCTACTTATTCTTCTGTACTATTACTTATGTAGTCAGTATAGTTTATCACTTTTGTCCAATCAGTTTCTTCTATCGGGGTTCCTTTACTTTTGGTAATCAAATATGTTAGTCTGTCCATATTTTTGATGTCCAATACCTTCTCAATCCAATCCTTTATTTCAGGGATTTCTTCTTTCTTCCATAGTTTCGCGTAGCACATTCTTGCCGCCGTATTCATTAAGAAGAGAAGTTTGTCTATGTTTCTTTCAATTTTTGTATCAAGTATTCCTAGCAGGAATATTTCTGGTTTAAATTGTAATTTCACATTTAGAATTTCCTGTATTGTCTTATAGATTTTTCTCCAGTATGTTCTTGCTTTTGGACACGACCACCACATGTGGAAATAAGTGCCATCCATCCTCCCACACTTCCAACATTTAGCATTTACGTTTTTGTACGACTTGTTTAATTTTTGAGGGGTCATATACCATCTATGTGCCACCTTTAACCAATTTTCTTTTAAATCTATTGCATAGGTATATCTGATCTTTATTCTCCAAATCTTTTCCCAATCTTCTTTCTTAATTACTTTGCCCAAGTTTTCGTTCCATCTTTTCATATATATTTTTCTCTCCATCCTTTTCTGAGTTCCATTCTAATAATTTCCTATATAACTTTGTTGTTATCTTTCTGTTAGTTTTTAATATCTTATCCCAGAAGGTATCTTGTTCTTGAAACCCTTGTCTCTTATCCTTCTTATAATACTCCATTATTTGTCTATATTGAAACCATGATATGTTTTTATTTATCGAATTCATTTCTTGTTGTGTCTTCATTACTATCTCACCTTCTTCCTTTTTTAATAATTCTTTATATCTCGGCCAATTATTCCATCCCATTTCTCTTCTTTGAGTGGCTTCTAGAGGGGAGAGCCATAATGGGGTTTTTTCACAGATTTTTGATTTATATTTCTGCCAAATTTTTATGATTGCAGATCTAATAAAATGGTTCCCGAATTTTTTTTCTTTCTTGGGGTCTCCATACCATAGGTAGTGGTGCCAGCCTGTTCTTAATTCAATTCCTTCTAGAGTGAGCAATTTTTCCTTCTTCAATTCCACCCAATCCTTTACCCACATCAATGCGCTAGCTTCGAAGTATGACCTTAAATCCGGAACTGCAAAACCACCCCTCTTTGTATCCTCAATCATGTTTTTAAAGTTAATTCTCGCTTTTTTACCTTGCCAGATAAATTTCATTATTTCCTTGTTCCATTCTTTTAATAGGTTTTGGTTCCTGATTATTGGAAGATTTTGAAAGAGAAAAATAATTTTAGGCAATATTTTCATTTTAATACTGGAGATTCTCCCTAATAGGGACAAGTACAGATTTTTCCAACTTTCCATTTCTTTTTTTCATTTTTTTCCACCCTTCTATATAATTGTTCTGTAGTAGCTGTAGGTTCTTGGCCGTCAATATTATCCCTAAGTATTTCAGCTTGGTTACAATCTGAATATTCCAATTCTTTTCTAATTTCTCCTTTTCTTTTTGAGTAATATTCTTCGTTAAAGCTTTTGTTTTATCCAGATTTAATTTGAAGCCTGCCACCTCCCCAAATTCATTTATTGTTCATATCCATTTTCCCAGATTTTTCTCAGGTTCTTCTATTACACAAATAATATCATCGGCATACGCCCTAAGTTTAAAATCCCGACCCTGAATTCTTGCACCCTCCAATTCTTTATCTTCTCTAATTTTATCTAATAGGACCTCTAAAGTCAAGATGAATATCAAGGGGGATAGGGGACATCCTTGTCTCGTCCCTTTCTCTATTTCAATTTTCTCCGTTTCTAGTCCATTAATCCATATTTTGGCCTCTTGTTTCTCATATATTGCCTTTATCATATTTTGAAAATGATGTCCGATGTCCATCTCTTGCATGAGTGCCTTAAAGAAATCCCAATTTACCTTCTCAAAGGCCTTCTCCGCATCAAGGGCTAGTAGCATTACTTTTCTTTGGCTATTAATATCATAGTATTCGATCAGATCCAATATTGTTCTAACACTTTCTTTCTGTTGTCTGTTTGGTAAAAAGCCGGATTGTTCTTCTTTAATTCTTTTTGTCAGTAGTTTTTTTAATCTCTCCGCAATTATGAAGCTAAATATTTTGTAGTCCAGATTTAGTAGCGATATAGGCCTATAATTTTTCACTCTTTCAGGGTCGGAATTTTCTTTGTGAAGCACAGATATGTTTGCTTGCCTCCATGACATCGGAATAGTTTTAGTTTCTCTAATTGTGTTCATAATTTTTTTCAAGTAGGGTATTAATTCTTCTTGGAAAGTTTTATAGTAAATAGCCGAAAAGCCGTCTGGGCCCGGGGCTTTATCCGTCTTCAGGTTTTTTATTGCTTCTTTTATTTCCGAGTCGGTGAACTCCTTATTTAAGTCTTCCCTTTCTTCATCTGATATTCTTCCTATTTTTCTTTCTCCTAAATATTTTGAGATCTTTTCTTTATCTATCTCGTCTTTTTTATATAATCTTTTGTAGTATTCCATAAATTGCCTTCTTATTTCCTCTTCTTGTGTATATGTTTTATCGTCTTCTTTCAATTTTGTCACGAATGTTGCTTCTCTTTTCCCTCTTAGTTTCTTTGCTAGCCACTTCCCTGGCTTATTTGCGTTCATAAAGTGGTTTTGTTTCAAGTATTTTAGTTCTTTTGCTCTCTCTTCTAATTCTAAATGCTCTCTTTGTTTAGGTAGTATTTTTAGTTTCTCCACCCTATTACCATTCCGGGGGTTTTTCTTTAGATTTTCCTCCTCCTGTTTGATTTCTTTCATGATTGCTTCCCATTCTTGCCTTATCATTTTGTTATTTCTTGCTTTTTGTTGAATAAAATTGCCCCGCATTACAGCTTTGCTGGCTTCCCAGATCGTATACAGATGTATATCTTCCTTCTCATTTATTTCAAAAAAATCTTTTAATTTTTTTCTATTATTTTCTATGTCGTTTTCTTTTTTCAATAAATTTTCGTCTAATCTCCATTTTCTTGTTGTTTTGGATATTTGCAATTTCATTACTAATGGACAATGGTCCGACTCTATCCTCGGTAATATGTTTATTTCTTTAACATTCATCGTTAGAGAATTTGTTATCCACATCATGTCTATTCTAGACCAACTTCTATAACGATCTGAGTAGAAAGTGTAATCTATTTCCTTCTCATGTTTATATCTCCAAATATCTTGCAATCTGTACTCACTTTTCCAATTTAGAATTGATTTTGGTAAGTTTCCACTAATCGCAGTTCTTTTTCCCTTCTGTCTTATGTTTCTACTTCTATCTAATTTATTGTCTATTACTCCATTAAAGTCCCCTAATATTAAGAGTTGATCAAATACTTGGGAGTCTATTTGTTTTTTTAGCTTTTCTGAAAATATTGTTTTAGAATCATTTGGGGCATAAATATTGCATATCAACATTTTTTTTTCTTGAATTGTGATAATGACCTCTAGAAATCTTCCCTCATCATCCTTAAATGCTAAAGTTGCCAGGATATTTGTGTCTACATACATTGCCACCCCTCTTTTCTTTTTGCTTGCTGAGGCGTAAAATACTCTTCCCAATTTTTTATGATCAAGGTGTGCTACATGTTTGTGTGTTATATGAGTTTCTTGTAGGGCAATAACATGATACTTTTGTTTTTTTAATCTGTTGAAAATTTTATTTCTTTTATTCAGTGGATTAATTCAATTATATTATTGACGTTTTATTATATATTATGATTACCTTTGCAAATATATTATCAAACAATAATCAGGATAGGTTCGGGTGCAGCTGGTAAGACTGGTGGCATGTTATATCATATTTTCTATTATTTTATTTTATTATTTTATTAATTTATATTTTATTTTACTAGTATATTATTATATTATATTACTTTTTATATTTTATAATTATCTTTGCAAATGTATTATCAACCAATAATCAGGCCAGGTTCAGGTGCAGCTGATAAGAGCAATATTATATAATATTAATATTATTATTAGTTTATTATTGAGACTTTTTGTTCATTCTACTTTTGCAAATATTAGTATATTATTTTTCTTATTATTTTATTATATTATTTAGACTTTTCATTCATCTTTTGCATATATATGTGTGTGTGTGTATTATTTAGACTGACATTTGCACTTTTAACCTATTATTTTTATTATATTATTTTTATTATATCTTATTTTAATATATTATTTTTATTTATTTTATATCATATATTAATATTATTTATTATTATTATTATTATTATTATTTTGTTCTGTTTGCAAAAGAGTACCCCCCCCCCCAAGTTCCTTAATTCTGAGGAATATTTCTTTTTTGTTTTTGTTTACAGAATTTATATTCTGCCATTTTCACCTCGAAGGGGACTCAGCCCTGATCACAGAACATACATATAAGACAAACATTCAATGTCCATTATACACTGACAAGGCAGACAATAGATAGAAGTATATATAGGCTTTTCCCATCTTTCGCATCTTGGAGGCTGTGCTTGGTTCTGGCCACCAGGGGGTGATGTTGCTCCACTTTCTTTGCCAAAGAGCTTTTACATAAACTTCCTCCTTGATCGAATCACTGACATTTTTCTGGCATTTCCTTCCTTAAATACTTCCCCGCTTAAGCAGTACCTATTTATCTACTCACATTTGCTTTTCAACTGCTAGGTAGGCAGAAGCTGGGCTAAATGCCAGGAGCTCACCCCAACCTGGGCTCTGAACTTTTGATTGGCAAGACTTATTGCAACTGGTGGTTAACCTGCTGTGCTAATGTTGTAGTTCAGCCCATGATTGTGGCTGATGCCAATGTTAATGTGGACATGGATCACATGGATGAGTCCACATGAGGTTTTAAGTCCTGAAAATTATCGGTCTGTGTCTCCAGCAGTTAGTGATGGTGACATTACAAAGAGTTTCCAAGGTGGTGCAGAGGAACTGGTTTCTAGGGGAAGGAGTTCAGAGACTGAAATTTCAGGTGCAAATAAGAATTAGTTGGAAGATAATGAACTGGTTAATAGGAGATTTAGTTTTCGTAAACTTCAGGCTGCTCAGTTAACCTGCTGTGCTAAAGCCCAACCTTAATATATTCATAAAATATATATTGCTATTTTTATTTTATTTTAAAACTAGCCCAGTCTGGTGATCTGGAAAATAAAGTAATTAGAAAGTGTTAGTTTCTAATATATGTAATGTCTTTATGCTTGTGGGTAAACAATATTTCTTGCTGTTTCTTTGTCAGTGTTGATATCGAGATTGTCTGGTTTGTCTACTCTGGAACAAGCAACATAGAATTGTCCTTCTGTAGGGGTACCTTTCAAATATATGATACTATATATGTGTGTGTGTGAATCATATTTATCTATCTATATCTATGGCAGGTTGGCTCTTTATCGGGAGGGCTTTGATTACGTTTTCTTGCCCTGGTGAAGGGAGTGGGACTGGATGGCCTTAAGTATTTTCTGATGGTTATGGGGGCTCAGTGTCAGACGTCTGCCCCAATTCTGTCGTTGGTGAGGTTCAGAACACTCTTTGATTCTAGGTGAACTATAAATCCCAGTAACTACAACTCCCAAAAGTCAATGCCCATTTCCCCCAAACTCCATCTGTGTTCATATTTAGGCATATGGAATATTTGTGCCAAGTTTGGTCCAGATTCATCATTGTTTGAGTCGACAGTGCTCTCTGGATGTAGGTGAACTACAACTCCCAAACTCAAGGTCAATGCTCACCAAACCCTTCTTGTGCTTTCTGTTGGTCATGGGAGTCCTGCTATGCCACATTTGGTTCAATTCCTTTATTGGTGGAGTTCAGAATGCATAGGTTAACAATAAATCCCAGCAACTACAACTCCCAGATGACAAAATCAATTTATTTTGAGTGATGCTCACTCCTTGGGTTAGTAGGTGTCTTGTGGCCAAATTTGGTGTCAATTCATCCAGTGGCTTTTGAATTCTGTTAATCCCACAAATGAACATTACATTTTTATTTATATAGATATTATTTATTTAATTATTTTATCTATTTTATAGCATAGTAAAGGTAAAGGTTTCCCCTGACATTGAGTCTAGTCACGTCCAACTCTGGGGTGGTGGTGCTCATCTATATTTTTAAGCCAAAGAGCCGGCATTGTCCGTAGACACCTCCAAAGTCATGTGGCCACTGCCATGACTGCATGGAGCACTGTTATCTTCCCGCCAGAGGGGTACCTATTGATCTACTCACATTTGCATGTTTTCAAATGGCTAGGTTGGCAAAAGTTGGGGCTAACTTTTGGAGCTCATCCGTTCCTCAGATTCGAACTGCCGACCTTTTGGTCAGCAAGTTCAGCAGCTCACTGGCTGTGCCACCAGGGGCCCCGTTCCATAACTCTATCATCTATCTATCTATCTATCTATCTATCTATCTATTGATCTATCTATCTATTGATCTATCTAACCATGTATGTAATGGGACCTGAAGGTATGCTTCTCTTAGGTCTATCACTACTCAATTAATCAATCAATCAATCTCTCCATCTCTCCATCTATCTATCCATCTATTGGGACTTGAAGATAGGCCTCTCTTAGATCCATCTTAGATCCACTCTATCTATCTATCTATCTATCTATCTATCTATCTATCTATTCATCTCTCCATTTATTCACTTCCTTAATTCCGAGGAATATCATATATTCATATATTGTTTTATTATATATATATATATATATATATATATATATATATATATATATAATGTATGTATAATTTTATTCATCAATAGCATATCATGTTAATTTTAATAATTTAATTTAAATATATTTAACTAATTTTATTATTTACTATTATTTTATTATTATTTTATATTCTATTTTGCAATGACCCCTTTTATTTGCGAAATTTGCCTTTGCAAAAGAGAATCCTCTTTTTGCAAATATTACATAGTTGTTTTTGTTGTTATATTAGTTTGAACCTCCATTCATTCTGTTTGCAAGAGAACTCCCTGCATATTATTATTATTATTATTATTAAGACCCTCCATTCTACTTTGCAATGGTTCTTGTTACTTGCAAAATCTGTATTTGCAACCATTCCAAATGCAAATTTTGCAAATAAAGTCTTTTGAAGTCTTTTCTTTTTGCAATTGATTATAGATAGATAGATAGATAGATAGATAGATAGATAGGCTGGGCGGTTTCATTCGTTAATTTCGTAATTCGTTATTAATTCGTATTTAAATTAGCTTACGATCCGATATTGAGCCATGCAGGAATAGTGTGAGGAGTAAATTAGATTCGAAACAATTTTTTCAATTTATTTCGTTATTGTTTCGTTATTATTTCGAAATTATTTCATAATTTTTTCGTAATTATTTAGTTATTATTTTCGCATGTCTGGTGCAAGTTTTATAGTTGTTTGTTTTATCACACCAACAGTCAACAACAGAGGGAGAGGGAAGCTTCAGAAGTTCCCCCTGTCCCATTTGGAGGTTTTTTTTTAGCATATTGCCCCATCGCGTCCGCCATTAACAAATCGATTCGAAATTAACGAAATTTCGTAAATAATGAAATTTTGAAATTTCAAAATTTCAGAAGTATTTAGAATTTGGAAACGCTAGCGCCCCCTGGAAACGAATCGAGTTTAGAAACAAATTTTTCCGTGGTTACCCAGCCCTATACATTACAACTTTTCAGAATAAAAAGGCATTTTTTGCAATGCAATATTTTATATTAATACTATTGCAAAATCTAGGTTGCAAATAAGGCTTTTTGCAAACATTATTAGTATTGTTATTATGTTCATATTCTGAACAACTACATTTGTAAAATTGAACCCTCCTTTTACAGGCAAATATAACAATATAATAATAAGCATTGCAATGGCAGACATAATAAAGTTTTTGCAATGCAAGATTATATTATTTATATTATTTGCAAATGCTTATTTATATTTATATTATTTGCAAACTTTATCAAGATTTTTTGGCAATTAATGTGAGTTTAACTCTTTCTCTTAAAGGGCCAGTCCTCCTATTTCACCATGGCTTCGGATCACCAAGCGGCGAAACAAGGCAGCAAGGTCAGACCTGAATTTGACCCAGTGCAAATGATATAATATAATAATAAAATAATACAATAATACAATATAGTATAATATAGTAACAATATCTATTATTGTATTGTCGAAGGCTTTCATGGCCGCAATCACTGGGTTGTTGTAGGTTTTTTTTTCGGGCTATATAGCCATGGTCTAGAGGCATTTTCTCCTAATGTTTCGCTTGTACCTATAGCAAGCATCCTCAGAGGTAGTGAGGTCTGAGGTCTGTTGGAACTAGGAAAAAGTGTTTATATAGTATATTATTATTATTATTATTATTATTATTATTATTACTATTATTAAATTCAGGCTCCATGGAAAACAATAGTATTATGCATTATTATATATTATATAACATTTTAATTCATATTCTTATTTATATTATATTATTTTTGCATTTATTATTATTAGTATATATATTACATTTATTATAATTATGTTATATATTATATTACTATGATTATATTATTTAGCATGTATTATTATATTTCTTGCTACAATTATTATTATTATTTCATTCAGGAAGGGTGTGGCTTCTTGGAAAATAATATTTTATAATTATAACAAATAAATAATTATACTAATAATGTAACAAAATATTTTTATAAAATAATATAACAAGTATATTATAATTAATATAATAATATGACATATTATTATATTATACTATTATTAATATAAGAATAATAATACAACATAATATTAATATTATTTTATAACACAACATAATAATATAATAATATATAGAATCATAGAATCAAAGAGTTGGAAGAGACCTCATGGGCCATCCAGTCCAACCCCCTGCCAAGAAGCAGGAATATTGCATTCAAATCACCCCTGACAGATGGCCATCCAGCCTCTGTTTAAAAGCTTCCAAAGAAGGAGCCTCCACCACACTCCGGGGCAGAGAGTTCCACTGCTGAACGGCTCTCACAGTCAGGAAGTTCTTTCTCATGTTCAGATGGAATCTCCTCTCTTGTAGTTTGAAGCCATTGTTCCACGTCCTAGTCTCCAGGGAAACAGAAAACAAGCTTGCTCTCTCATCCCTGTGGCTTCCTCTCACATATTTATACATTACATTTATACATCATATTCCCTCTTAGCCTTCTCTTCTTCAGGCTAAACATGCCCAGCTCCTTAAGCTGCTCCTCATAGGGCTTGTTCTCCAGACCTTTTATAATTTTAGTTGCTCTCTTCTGGACACATTCCAGCTTGTCAATATCTCTCTTGAATTGTGGTGCCCAGAATTGGAAACAATATTCCAGGTGTGGTCTAACCAAAGCGGAATAGAGGGGTAGCATTACTTCCCTAGATCTAGACATATTATATTGCTCCTATTGATGCAGGCCAAAATCCCATTGGCTTTTTTTGCCGCCACATCACATTGTTGGCTCATGTTTAACTTGTTGTCCATGAGAACTCCAAGATCTTTTTCACACGTATATAATATTATGTTATTATTTATTATTATAATTCATTATAATATCTAATATAATATAATATATATTATTTTATATATTCTTTTATTATACTATATTATATTAATTCTTTTATATAGTATATTATAATATATTATCATTCTATTCTAGTCTATTATATTATTATTATATCTGATTATGGATTCTCTTGTGTGCAGATCATGGTCTTTGAGCAGGAGAATTTCCAGGGCCGCTGCCATGAGCTGAATGCAGCTTGCCCCAACCTCAAGGAGGCTGGTCTTGACAAAGTTGGATCCATCCTGGTCTATTCTGGGCCGTATGTTCATTCATCCCATTCATTAATTCCATTTGTCAGCTCTCAATTTTTAGTCTGAACTGCAACCCAATGTTATTTGTGTTTGCTATTCCCAGGTGGGTGGGCTACGAGCAGCCGAATTGCAAAGGAGAGCAGTTTGTATTTGAGAAGGGAGAGTACCCACGGTGGGACTCCTGGACCAACAGCCGCCGCTCAGACTCTGTCTGGGCATTGAGGCCCATCAAAGTGGTATGAACGATATTATTATTACTATTATTAGTAGTAGTAGTAGTAGTAGTAGTAGTAAACATAGATGATCTAAGCTTGCATAGAAGAAGATGCTCATGTATGTGGATGACGTCATAATACACATTATTATTATTGTAATTGTTATTATACATTATTGTATTATTATATTATATATTATGATTATTATGTATACAATTTTATTATGATTTATTTCATTATTATATTGTATTATATTGTATGAAATATTATATTTTATTATTATTTTATATTGTAATAATTTTATATTATTCTTTATTATACCACATATTCTATTTTTCTATATTTTTATAATATTATAATAATATATAATTATAATACATTACATTGCAATATATTAATATATCATTATATTATATTATTATAATATTACTATTATAATATTAGAATAGTTTACATTACATTATCACAGAATCAGAATCATAGAATCATAGAGTTGGAAGGATACTCATGGGCCATCCAATCCAACCCCATTCTGCCAAGAAGCAGGAAAATTGCATTCAAAGCATCTCAGACAGATGAGCATCCAACCTCTGTTTAAAAGCCTCCAAAGAAGTCGCAGTGGTCTCAGGAAGTGAGTGAAGGTACTGTAAGTCTCATAATCTATGGTCCATAATCTCCAAACTGCACCAGGATACAGAGTGTGTCATAGGGGTCCCTGTGTGCCAAATTTGGTCTTCATCGGTAATTGGATGAGGGTCGCAGTGGTCTCAGGAAGTGAGTAAAGGTACTGCAAATCCTATTGTCTGTGGGCTGTTGTTCCACAAATCACACCAGGATGTAGAGTAGTTCATGGGTAGTCTGTATGCCAATTTTGGTCTTGATCCATCACTGGTGTGGGTCACAGTGGCCTCAGGAAGTGAGTAAAGGTCCCAACATCCATGGTCCTCCATCCTGCTAACTGCACCAGGATGTAAAGTGGGTCATGGGGACTCTGAGTGACAAGTTTGATCCTGGTCTGTTATTCAGAGGTGTGTTGGAGCTGTATTGGATGAAGATACTGCACATTCAATAATCCATGGTTGGTCCCCCCACCAAATGGCACCAGGACATTAAGTTGCCCACATTGGGTCTGTGTGGCAAGTTTAGTCCAGATTCGTCATTCATGGGGGTTGCAGTGATCTCTGAAAGTGAGTGAAGGTACTGAAAATTCCATCATCTGTGGCCGAAACACACCTTGATGTAAAGTGGGTCATGGGGGTTCTGTGTACCAAGTTTGATTCATTGAGGGGCATTTCAATAGTCTGTGAGAGCTAAAGCATTTGAAAGTACGGCACATCCCATTATCAGTTATCCCTCCTCTCCAAACTACACAAGGGGGTTATGTGAGCCAAGTTTGGTTGAGGTCCGTCACCTGTGCAGGTCGTAGTGACCTGTG
Organism: Anolis sagrei; assembly: GCF_037176765.1. NCBI lineage: Eukaryota > Metazoa > Chordata > Lepidosauria > Squamata > Anolidae > Anolis > Anolis sagrei. Next base: position 45,316,183 of record NC_090035.1, read on the forward strand.
GAAGTGAGAGCCAGTCAGAAAGCTGCCACATACACCTCTTGCCACACACATACATACATAGATTGGCTTTTATTATATACTAGCTTGGGGACCCGGCATTGACCGGGTTATTTGAGAAAGGAATATTGCATTAAGTTTGGCCTTTATCAGTTATTTATATGGCTGGCAGTGCTATCAGGAAGTTAGTGAAGGTACTGTGAGTCCCATCATCTGTGGCCCATCCTCCTCCAAACTGCACCAGGAATTAGAGTGGCTCATGGGGGCTCTGTGTGCCAAATTTGGTCTTGATCAGTCATTGGATGAGGGTCACTGAGGTCTCAGGAAGTGAGTAAAGGTACTGTAAGTCCCATCATCCATTGTCCGTCCTCGTCTAAACAGGACTGAGATGTAGGGTGGCTCATGGGGTGTCTGTGTGTCAAGTTTTGTCTTGATCGGTTCTCAGATGAGGGTTGCACCAGTCCTGGGAAGTGAGTGGAGGTACTGGAAGTACCATCATCCATTGCCCATCCTCCAAACAGCACCAGGATGTTGAGTGGCTCATGGGGTCTCTGTGTGCCAACTTTGGTCTTGATCGGTCATTAGATGAGGGTTGCAGCAGTCTTGGGAAGTGTGTGGAGGTACTTCAAGTCCCATCATCCATGGTCCATCCTCCTTCAAACTGCAGTAGGATGTAGAGTGGGTCATGGGGGCTCTGTATGCCAAGTGTGGTCTTTATTGGTGATTGGATGAATGTTGCTTTGATGTCAGGAAGTGAATTAAAGTACTGCTCCAAGTGCAGCAGGATGTAGAGTGGGTCATGGGGACTTTGTTTGCCAAGTGTCGTCTTTATCGGTCATTGTATAAGGGTCGCAGTGGTTTCAGTAAGTGAGTGAAGTTACTTCAAGTCCCATCATCCATGGTCCATCCTCCTCTAAACTGCACCAGGTTGTAGAGTGAGTCATGGGGGGTCTGTGTGCCAAGTTTGGTCTTGATCAGTCATTGGATGAGGTTCACAGCAGTCTCAGGAAGTGAGTAAAGTTACTTTGAATGCCCTTATCCATGGTCCATCTGCCTCAAATCTGCACCAGGATGTAAAGAGTGTCATGGGGGCTCTATGTGGCAAGGTTGGTCTTGTTCAGTCATTGTTGAGGGTTGTAGTGGACTCGGAAAGGGAGTGGAGGTACTTTAAGTCCTATCATCCACGGTTTACCCTCCTCCAAACTGCAGTAGGATGCAGAGTATGTCATAGGGGCCCTGTGTGCCAAGTTTCATCTTTATCTGTCTTCGTTGGGGGCCACAGTGGTCCGTGGAACCGAAAAGTTTGAAAGTACTACAAATCCCATAATGCATGGTCCAGCAGTCTCAGAATGGGAGTGATGGTACTGCAAGTCCCATCATCCATGGTTCATCCTCCTCCAAACTGCAGTAGGATGTAGAGTGGATCATGGGTGCTCTGTGTTCCAAGTTTGGTCTGTATTGGTAATTTTCTGACACAGCCCCTGGCCTTTTCATTTCCTCTCTTTGTCATCTCGGAATCTTGGAATTGAGGCTGGCCAATCAGAGACCATATGCAAATTTCCTTCTCTCATGTCCCCATGTCCTGTTGTAGGTGGTCAATCAGAGACCATATGCAAATAGCACCACAGTGGCAGCTAATCAGAAAGCTAGTACATACACCGCCACACATCTGTCTGCCGCATACAAACTTTGACTTTTATTATATACTAGCTTGGGGACCCGGCGCTGCCCGGGTTATTTGAGAAAGGAATTGTGTATCAAGGTTGGTCGTTATCAGTTATGTATATGGCTCGCAGTGGTCTCAGGAAGTTAGTGAATGTACTGCGAGTCCCATCATCTGTTGTTCATCCTCCTCCAAATTGCACCAGAATGGAGAGTGCATCTTGGAGGCTCTGTGCCAAGATTTGTTCTTGATTGATCATTGGATGAGGGTCACAGTGGTGTCAGAAAGTGAATTTAGGTACTCCAAGTCCCATCATCCATAGTCTTTTCTCCCCCAAACCTCACCAGAATGTTGAGTTGGCCAAGAGGGCTCTCTGCACCAAGTTTGGTCTTTCTTGGTATTTGAATAAGTGTGGCTGTGGTTTCAGGAAGTGAGTGAAGGTACTGGAAGTTCCATCATCCATCGTCCATCCTCCTCCAAATAGCATTGGGATGTAGAGTGGGTAATGGGGGCTCTGTGTGCCAAGTTTGGTCTTGATCAGTCATTGGTGAGGGTCTCAGTGGTCTCAGTGATGCAAGTCCCATCATCCATCTCCAAATTCTTCCAATCTGCACTAGGATGTAGAGTGGGTCATACGGGCTCTCTATGTGAATTGTGGTCCTGATCCATCACTGTTGGCAGTTGTAATGGTCTCGGGAAGGGAGTGCATGTATTGCAAATCCCATCGTCCATGTTGCATCCTCCTCCAAACAGCAGCAGGATATTAAGTGCGTCATGGAGACTCAGTGTGCCAAGTTTGGTCTTTATTGGTAATTGGATGAGAGTTGCAGTGGTCCCAGGAAATGAGCAAAGGTACTGCAAGTCCCATAATCCATGGTGCATCCCCAGCCAAACTACACCAGGGCATAAAGTGGGTCATGAGAGGTCTATGTGCCAAGTTTATTATTTATTTATTTATTTATTTATTTATTTGCTTCATTTCTATACCGCATTTTTCAGCCTGATAAGGCGACTCAATGCAGTTTACACAATGAAAATTATCACAATAACATCTGTACTATCACAACAATATCCTAAACAATTAAAACACATTATGTACAACAACAAAATCAAACAATCATTAACAATTCATAACGCCTCAATATGAAATCAGATCCGTTCTCGTAATCCTTGTGCCATTCCTGAGATCAAATTTTACCATCCTCCTATATTCAGTTGCACTGATTAGCCAAACGCTTGTTCATAGAGCCAGGTCTTAACCTTCTTCCGAAACGCCAGCAGTGAAGGGGCCTGTCTGATGTCTACAGGTAGGGCATTCCATAGCCGAGGGGCCACCACCGAGAAGGCCCTGTCTCTCGTCCCCGCCAACCGCGCCTGTGACGCAGGCGGCACCGAGAGCAGGGCCTCCCCGGACGATCTTAATGTCCTAGTCGGTTCATAGGTGGAGATGCGTTCGGAGAGGTAAGTAGGGCCAGAACCGTTTAGGGCTTTATAGGCTAACGCCAGCACCTTGGATTGTGCCCGGTAGCAAATTGGCAGCCAGTGGAGCTGGCTCAACAGAGGAGTGGTATGCTCCCTGAGTGCCGCTCCCATTAGCAACCTGGCTGCCGAATGCTGGACCATCTGAAGCTTCCAGGAAGTCTTCAAGGGCAACCCCACGTAGAGCGCGTTGCAGTAATCTATGCGGGATGTAATCAGAGCGTGGACTACCGTGGCCAAGTCAGACTTCCCAAGGTACGGGTCTAGATCAGTCATTGGATGGAGGTCAAAGCGGTCTCAGAAAGTGAGTGATGGTACTGCAAGTCCCATCATCCACGGTCCATCCTCCTCCAAACTGCAATAGGATGTAGGTTGGGACTTGTGGGCTCTGTGTGCCACATTTGGTCTGTATTGGTAATTTTCTGACAGCCCCTGGCCTTTTCCTTTCCTCTCTTTGTCACCTTGGAATCTTGGAATTGAGGCTGGCCAAACAGAAACCATATGCAAATAGCACCACAGTGGCTGCCAACCAGAAAGCTCCTGTTGATGCCTGCCAATCAGAAACCATAATCAAATCTCCTTCTCTCATGTCCTCGCTTCTTTAAATGACCCTCTTTACAACCAGGGACTCCGGTTGAGGCTAGCCAATCAGAAACCATATGCAAATTTCCTTTCCTCTCTCAGCCAGTTGAGAACATTGGAATTTTCAGGCTGTACAATCAGAGACCATATGCAAATAGCACCACAGTGGCAGCCAATCAGAAAGCTGCCACAACCTCTTCTGCCCTACGTCCTCCCTTTGTCCTACGTCACATACAAACGTTGACTTTTATTATATACTAGCTTAGGGACCCAGCGCTGCCTGGCTTATTAGAGAAAATGGGTAATGGTGGTTCTGTATGCCAAGTTTGGTCTTTATTGGTCATTGGATAACAGCTGCATTGTTTTCACTAAGTGAGTGAAGGTACTGCAAGTCCCATCATCCATGATCCACCATCCTCCAAACTGAAACAGGATGTAGATAGGAACATGAGGGCTCTGTGTGCCATGTTTGGTCTTGATCAGTCATTGGTTCAGGGTCGTAGTCATTTCAGTAAGTGAGTAAAGCTACTGCAAGTCCTATCAATCATGGTCAACCCTCATCCAAAACTGCAGCAGTATGTAGAGTAGGTCATGGGGGCTCTGTGTGCCAAGTTTGGTCTTGATTGGTCATTACTGCAAGTCCCATCATCAATCTCCAAATTTTTCCAAACAACACCAGGACTTAAAGTGGGTCATGAGAGGTTTATGTGCCAAGCTTGGTCTTGATCAGTCATTGGATGAGGTTTGCAGAGGTCTCAAAATGTAAGTACTGGAAGTCTCATCATTCATGGTCAACCCTCCTCCAAAACTGCATCAGGATGTAGAGTGGGTCATGGGGGAATCTGTGTGTCAAGTTTGATCTTGATTGGTCATTAGATGAGGGTTGCATCAGTCTTGGGGAGGGGAGGTACTTGAAATCCCATGATCCATGGTCTGTCCTCCTCAAAAGTGCACCAGGATGTAGAGTGGATCATGGGGGCTCTGTGTGCCAATTTGGTCTTGATTGGTCACTAGATGAGGGTCGCAGTGGTTTCAGTAAGTGAGTATAGATACTGCAAGTCCCATTATCCATGGTATATCCCCCTTAGCACTGCATCAGGATGTAAAGTGGGCCATGAGTACTCTGTGTGCCAAGTTTAGGCCCGGTGTGTGATTTGTAGGGGCTACAATGTTCTGTGGGAAATGAATCTGGTGAAGGTACTGCAAATCTCATCATTAGTGGCCCATCCTGCCCTGAACTGCACCAGGTTTTAAAGTGGGCAATTGGGCCTCTGTGTGCCAAGTTTGGTACTGATCCGTCATTGGTGTAGGCCACAGTGCTCTAAGGTAGTGAGTTCATCCATGCTCCATCCTCGCTCAAACTGCACTAGGATGTTGAGTGGGTCTTGCGGGGGGGGGGGGGGGGGGCGTATGCCAGGTTTGGTCTTGTTCTGTCATTGTTGGTGGCCACAAGGTGTCTTGGACTTCAACCATTTCTGACAGCTTCAGGCCCCTTTCCTATTCCCTCTGCTGCCTCGGAATGTTCAGGCCAGCCAATCAGAGACCATATGCAAATAGCACCACAGTGGCAGCCAATCAGAAATCTGGCAAATATCTGGTCGCACCGCCACACTTCCGGTGCATACAAACTTTGACTTTGACTGTTCTCCCGCAAACATCACCAGAAAGTTAGGTTGGCCATGGGGGCTCTGTGTGCCAAGTTTGGTCTTCATCAGTCATTGGATGAGGGTTGCAGTGGTTTCACTAAGTGAGTGAAGGTACTGCAAGTCCCATTGTCCATGGTGCATCGTCCCCCAAACTGCAGCAGGATGTAGAGTACATCATGGAGACTCGGTGTACCAAATTTGGTGTTTTATGGTAATTGGATGGTGGTTGCAGTGGTCTCAGGAATTGAGCGAAGGTACTACAAGTCCCATAATCCATGGTCAATCCACAGCCAAACCACACCAGAGCGTATGAGAGGTATTTTATTTATTTGTCGTGTCAGAACAACCAGTCTAACAGAACAAAGCAAACAAACAGAACAAAGCAAACAAACAGAAAAATACACAACTTGTGAGTTTGGTAGCTGGTTAAATGTCCTTTGACCAGTATCTGGCCACTTGGAGTGCTTCCGGTGTTGCTGCAAGAAGGTCCTCCCTTGTGCATGTGGCAGGGCTCAGGGTGCATTGCAGCAGGTGGTCAGTGGTTTGTTCTTCTCCACACTCGCATGTCGAGGATTCTACTTTGTAGCCCCATTTTTGAAGGTTGGCTCTGCATCTCGTGGTGCCAAAGCGCAGTCTGTTCAATGCGAGTATGAGAGTATGAGAGGTCATCCACAGCCAAACTAGACCAGAGCGTACCAGAGGGTCATGAGAGGTCTATGTGCCAAGTTTAGTGTTGTTCAGTCATTATTGAGGGTTCCAGCAGTCTCGGAAAGCGAGTAGAGGTACTTCAAGTCCCATCATCCATGGTCTGCCCTACTCCAAACCGCAGTAGGATGTAGAGTGTGTCATGGGGGCTCTGTGTGCCATGTTTGGTCTTTATTGATGTTTGTTGGGGGCCACACTGATGTGTGGAACCAAACTATTTGAAAGTACTACAAATTCCATAATTCGTTGCCCACCCCCCCCCCCCAATCCTCACCAGTAAAAGGGGATATGGGGGTTATGTGTGCCAAGTTTGGTGCAGGTGCGTCAACCGTGTTGGTCACAGTGGCCTGTGAAAGTGGCAGCCAAACTTGGCACACATGTTTTGATGTTTTACCATCCTTGTGCGAGGCTTCTCTCATATCCCCGCTTCTTTCATTAGCCCTCTTCACCACCACAAGGGTCCTGTTGGGGCTGGCTAATCAGAGACCATATGCAAATTTCCTTTCCCCTCTCAGCCACTTGAGGATGTTGGAGTTTTCAGGCTGGCCAGTCAGAGACCATATGCAAATAGCACCACAGTGGCAGCCAATCAGAAAGTTGCCACAAACCCCTCTGCCCTACGTCCTCCTTCCTCTGTCTGTCCGCCGCATACAAACTTTGACTTTTATTATATACTAGCTTGGGGACCCTGCACTACCCGGGTTAATTGAGAAAGGAATTGTGTCTCAAGGTTGGCCTTTATCAGTTATTTATATGGCTCGCAGTGGTCTCAGGAAGTTAGTGAAGGTACTGCGAGTCCCATCATCTGTCGTCCATCCTCCTCCGAAATGCACCAGGATGGAGTGTGGGTCATGGGGCTCTGTCTGCCAAGTGTGGTCTTGATCGGTCATTAGATGAGGTTTGCAGCAGCCTTGGGAAGTGAGTGGAGGTACTTGAAGTCCCATCATCCATGGTCTGTTCCTCCCCAAACCTCACCAATATATTGAGTTGGACATGGGGGCTTTCTGTGCAAAGTTTAGTATTTATTGGTATATGGATGAATGTTGCTGTGGTTTCAGGAAGTGAGTGTAGAGACTGCAAGTCCCATCATCCATTGTCTGTCCTCCTCCAAACAGCACTGGGATGTAGGGTGGGCCATGGGGCTCAGTGTGCCAATTTTGGTCTTGATCGGTCTTTAGATGAGGGTTGCAGCAGTCTTGGGAAGGTAGTGGAGGTACTTGAAGTCCCATCATCTATGGTCTGTCCTCCTCAAAAGTACAGCAGAATGTAGAGTGGGTCATGGGGACTCTGTGTGCCAAGTTAGGTCTTGATCAGTCATTGGCGAGGGTCTCAGTGGTCTCAGGAAGTGAGTGGAGTGACTGCAAGTCCCATCATCCATTGTCAAATTCTTCCAAACCGCACCAGGATGTAGAGTGGGTCATGCGGGCTCTCTGTGTAAATTGTGGTCCTGAGCTATCATTGTTGGCAGTTGTAATGGTCTTAGGAAGGGAGTGCAGGTATTGCAAGTTCCATCATCCATGATGCATCCTCCTCCAAACTGCACCATGATGTAGAGTGCATCATGGAGACTCAGTGTGCAAGTCCCATCATCCATAGTTCATCCTCCTCCAAACTGCAGTAGGATGTAGAGTGGATCATGGGGGCTCTGTGTGCCAAGTTTGGTCTGTATTGGTAATTTTCTGACGGAGCCCCTGGTCTTTTCCTTTCCTGTCATTGTCATCTCGGAATCTGGGAATTGAGGCTGGCCAATCAGAGACCATATGCAAATTTCCTTCTCTCATGTCCTGTTTCTGATGTGAACCCTTTTCTCCACCAGGGGCTCCTGTTGTAGCTAGCCAATCAGAGACCATATGCAAATAGCACCACAGCTGCAGCAAATCAGAAAGCTGGCACATAATTTCCACCACACGTCCGCCACATACAAACTTTGACTTTTATTATATGTATATATAGATTGATATAGATATAGATAGATATAAATATATACAGATATAGATATAGAATAGATATAGATATTGATATTGATATAAATATAGATAAGTATGTATACACATGTATACACATACATACATATGTATAATATATAATACATAATATTATTATCATATATAGTATATTATTATATTGCATTTATTATATCAATTTAATAATCTGATTCAATAGGACAGCCAGGATCATAAGATTGTGCTGTACGAAAACCCCAGCTTCACCGGGAAGAAGATTGAGATCATTGATGACGATGTGCCCAGCTTCCACGCCCATGGTTACCAGGAGAAGGTCTCCTCTGTGCGCGTGCAGAGCGGAACGTGAGTCTACACCTATATATATATAAATGCTCTGTGCATAATGAGTACCTTAAAAACAAAAAAACTAGGGGTAAATTACCCCTAGTTTTGGCAACAAAACTTCTCACAATTCAAGGAGTGACCATCACTGAAAAAACCCCCACAAAATACCTTTAAATTAAAAAAGTAAGAAGACAACACACCTCCCCTCGTGCTGAGGACACAGCCCCTGACTAACACTAAGGCAAGGGATCAAAGGGCAGATGCTGAGGAGAAGGAGGAGGGGGAGAGGGAGGAGGGGGGGAGGAAAAAAGAGGGAGGCGGGCAACACTCTGTGCACACACTCTAACTGTCTCCCACACACACACTCCCACAGCACAAGGGAAGGAGAAAGGTGCCATGATGGGGGTAATAGGGACACACAAAATTGAAAGGAGGCCCAAAGACCATCCAGCCCAACCTTATTTGGCAGTAAAGGAAGACACAATTAAAGCCCTCACAACAGATGGCCAACCAGTTGGAAGGGAGCCCTAAAGGCCATCTGGTCCAATCCCCTCCTTCCCTCCCTTCTTCCTCCCTTCCCTCCCTCCCTTTCCTTCCTTCCTTTTTCTCCTCCCCTCACCAGCTTCATCCTCCTTTATAAAATCTACAGTGTAGACGCACCCAAAGTCATCCCTTTCATATTGCCATGTAAAATTAAGATTATCTACTTAGGACCGGATTATATGGTAGTATAGACACATGCATGCATGCACGGACACGCGCACACACACACATATGGATGGATGTTAGATCACTGGTTGGTGATATATATATATACATACATACAATACTTTATATATTACTATTATATATATTGCAATATAATACATATGTATTATATATATTATTGTTATATATACTACTATATAATATAATGTTGCTACTATATATTACTATATTAAATAAACTCATAGAATTGAGTTGGAAGGGACTCTACCATGGTATTGAGGGAGAACAGAAAAGAAGGAAGGAGAGAAGAAAGGAAGGAGGGAAAAAGGGAAGGAATGAAGGAAGGAAAGGGGGAATGAAGGAAAGAGAGAAGAAGGGAGGGAAAGAAGGAAGGAGGGAAGGAAAGGGGGAAGGAAGGAGAGAAGGAAGGGAAAAAAGAGGTACCAAAGGAAGGAAAGAGAGAAGGAAAGATGAAACCAAAGAGCAAAAGGAATGAAAGAAAGAGGTAGAGAAGGAAGAAAGGAGAGAAAGAGGAAGGGGAAGAAAAAGGGGAGAAGGAATAGGTAGGTACCTCTCTTTCATAATAGTCCAGATATCTACCTCTACTTTGAAAATTCTTACTATAGGCCACAGCAACACATGGCAGGGCACAGCTAGTCCATAATAATAATAATGATAATTGAAGTCATTATCCTGGTCTTCCGCTTCTGCCTCTCTACCTCTAGCAGAGGTATGTGTTGCAGCTGGGTGGGCTACCAGTGCATGAGCTACAAATAATGATTTTATTATTATTATTATACACATAATAACAACAGTAACAATAATAATTAAAATAATTATAAAATAATAATAATAATAATAATAATTATTATTATTATTATTATTATGACGATATTTTTTGAGTTGTATTGCAGTTGAGTGGGCTACCAGTATCTGGGCTACCCCGGTTGCCAGGGCCTGTTTGAGAAGGGCAACTAGCCATCTCTCTCTATAGATAATAATATAATAATAATAATAATAATAATAATTGTTGCACCTCAGCAGGAGTTCACCTTGCTCACAGCATTCACCAAAAAACCAAAATGTGATAATAAACAGCTTATTGATAAAAAAAATACATATAAAAAGGGCCAAAGGCACCTTAAGCAAATGAAAGGGTAAAAATCCAAGATTTAATGAAGGAAGCAAGTCCCAAAGGAAATAGATAAATCCAGAAAACAATGGTTAAAACAAGAACATGAACCCAGGAAAAAAGGAGCAAAACATGAGCATAATCCAAAGGTAAATCCATAAAACAAGGAGCCAAAGTTGACCATGAATTTTGGGTCTTCAACTATGACATGAGAGAGGAGTTCCACATTCCAGTAGCTTGATCTAAAATCCTAACAGTCACTAATTAAAGGACTAAAAAACATGAATGCATTCCTTTGAGAGCCTGATTTTCCACAGCAAGTAGAAAGAGGAGGAGGAGAATTTCCATTGGGAATCATTATCCTGGTCTTGTGCTTCTACCTCTGTACATCTAGGGAATTATGTTTCCTAATTAAAACAACAATAACAACAATAATAGTAATGAAAATAAATAAAAATAATAATCATATAATATAAATATCTATATCTATATCTATAACAAAAGTCAAAGTTTGTATGTGACGTAGGGTGGAGGAGTTTGTGGCAGCTTTCTGATTGGCTGCCACTGTGGTGCTATTTGCATATGATCTCTGATTGGCCAGCTTCAGCAGGAGCCCCTGGTGGTGAAGAGGGTTAATGAGAAAAGCAGGGACATGAGAAAAGGAAATTTGCATATGGTTTCTGATTGGCCAGCCTCAACAGCAGCTCCTGGTGGCGAAGAGGGTTAATGAGTGAAGCGGGGACATGAGAGAAGCCTCCCACAAGGATGGTAAAACAACAAAACATCCTGGCATCCCCTGGGCAAAGCCCTTAGAGACAGCCAATTCTCTCACACCAGAAACAACTCACAGTTTCTCAAGTTGCTCCTAACACGACAAAAAAACATGCTAACGTTCTCAAATGGATAAGAAGAGAAAGGAAAGGGCCTCAGGGATTTGCAGTACCTTCACTCACTCAACATTCTACCTGAGTTTGGAGGAGGATGGACCGCAGATGATGGGACTCACAGTATCTTCACTAACTTCCTGAGACCACTGCAAGCCATCTAAATAACTTATAAAGACCAACGTAGATACACAATTCCTTTCTCAAATAACCCAGGTAGCGCCTGGTCCCCAAGCTAGTCTATATCTATATCTATATCTATATCTATATCTATATCTATATCTATATCTATATCTATATCTATATCTATATCTTTATCTATATCTATCTATATCTATATCTATATCTATATCTATATCTATATCTATATAATAAAAGTCAAAATTTGTATGCGGAGGACAAAAGTGTGGCGGTGTGGCGGTGTATGTGCCAGCATTTTGATTGGCCAGCCTGAAAGTTCCAACATTCTGATTGGCTGCCGCTGTGGTGCTATTTGCATATGGTTTCTAATTGGCCAGCTTCAAGAGGAGCCCCTGGTGGAGAAAAGAGTTCATGACAGAAACGGGGACATGAGAAGGAAATTTGCATATGGTCTCTGATTGGCCAGCCTCAATTCCAAGATTCCGAGATGACAAAGAGAGGAAAGGAAAAGGCTATGGGCTGAGTCAGAAAATTACCAAAACAGACCACACTTGGCACATAGAGCCTGCAAGACCGACTCAACATCCTACTGCAACCATGGATGATGGAACTTGTAGTACCATCACTCACATTCTGAGACCACTGTTAACCTCATCCAATGACTGATCAGGACCAAACTTGGCACATAGACCTCTCAAGACCCACCTTATGTCCTGGTGTGGTTTGGCCGGGGATGGACCATGGATTATGGGACTTGCAGTACCTTTGCTCAATTCCTGAGACCACTGCAACCCTCATCCAATTACAGATAAAGACCAAACTTGGCACACTGAGTCTCCATGATGCACTCTACATCCTGGTGCAGTTTGGAGCAGGATGCACCATGGACGATAGGACTTGCAATACCTGCACTCCCTTCCTAAGACCATTACAACTGCCAACAATGGTGGATCAGGACCACAATTTACACAGAGAGTCCGCATGACCCACTCTACATCCTGGTGCGGTTTGGAAGAATTTGTCAATGGATGATGGGACTTGCAGTAACCTCACTCACTTTCTGAGACCACTGAAACCCTCTCCAATGACTAATCAAGACCAAACTTGGCACACAGAGCCCCAATGACCCACTCTACACCCTGATGCAGTTTGGAGGACAGACCATGGATGATGGGACTTCAAGTACTTCAACTCCCTTCCCAAGATTGCTGCAACCCTCATCTAATGACCGATCAAGACCAAACTTGGCACACACAGCCCCCATGACCCACCTAACATCCCGCTGCTGTTTGAAACATGGAAGATGGATGATGGGACTTGCAGTACGTTCACTCACTTCCTGAAACCACAGCCACACTTATTCAAATACCAAGAAAGACCAAACTTGGCGCAGAGAGCCCTCTTGGCCAACTCAACATTCTCCCCCAACAACATTGGAGGAGAAAAGACTATGGATGATGGGACTTGGAGTACCTAAATTCATTTTCTGACACCACTGTGCCCCTCATCCAATGATCGATCAAGAACAAATCTTGGCACAGAGCCTCCAAGATGCACTCTCCATTCTGGTTCAATTTGGAGGAGGATGAACAACAGATGATGGGACTCGCAGTACATTCACTAACTTCCTGAGACAACTGCGAATCATATAAATAACTGATAAAGACCAACCTTGATACACAATTCCTTTCTAAATTAACCTGGGCAGCGCTGGGTCCCCAAGCTAGTATATAATAAAAAAGCGTGTTTGTATGTGGCGGATGGAAGTCCGGTGGACGTAGGGCGGTGTATGTGCCAGCTTTCTGATTGGCTGCCACTGTGGTACTATTTACATATGGTCTATGATTGGCCAGACTGAAAGTTCCAAGATTCTGAAGTGACAAGAAAGGAGAGAAAAAGGCCTTAGGCTGTGTCAGAAAATTACCAATACAGACCAAAATTGGCACACAGAGCCCCCATGAGCCACTCTACATCCTACTGCAAATTGGAGGAGGATGGACCATGGATGATGGGACTAGCAGTACCATTACTCACTTTCTGAGATTACTGTGAACCTCATCCAATGACTGATCCATATCAAACTTGGCACACAAAGCCCGCAAGACCCACTCTATATCCTGATGCTGTTTGGAGGATGGCTCATGGATGATGGGACTTGCAGTATCTTCACTCACTTCCTGAGACCACAGCAACATTCATCCAATTACCAATAAAGACCAAACTTGGCACACAGAGCTCCCAAGGCCCACTCTACATCCTATTGCAGTTTGGAGGAGGATGGACCATGGATGATGGGACTTGCAGTACCATCACTCACTTTCTGAGACTGCTGTGAACCTCATCCAATGACTGATCAAGACTAAACTTGGCACATAGACCTCTCATGACCCACTTTATGTCCTGGTGTGGTTTGGCCAGGGATGGACCATGGATTATGGGACTTGCTGTACCTTTGCTCAATTCCTGAGATCACTGCAACCCTCATCCAATTACCGAAAAAGACCAAACTTGGCACACTGAGTCTCCATGATGCACTCTACATCCTGGTGCAGTTTGGAGGAGGATGCACCATGGACAATGGGACTTGCAATTCCTGCACTCCCTTCCTAAGACCAACACAACTGCCAACAATGATGGATCAGGACTACAATTCACACTGAGAGCCCGCATAACCCACTCTACATCCTGGTGCAGTTTCCAGCAGTATGGACCATGGATGATGGGACCTGAAGTACCTCCACTCACTTCCCAAGGCTGTTCAACCCTCATCTAATGACAGATCAAGACCAAAGTTGGCACGCAGAGCCCCCATGACCTACTCTACATCCCTGTTCTGTTTGGAGGATGGATGATGGATGATGGGACTTCAAGGACCTCCACTCACTTCCCAAGACTGCTGCAACCCTCATCTAATAACCAATAAAGACCAAACTTGACACACAGAGACCCCATTAGCCACTCTACATCCCGGTGCAGTTCAGAGGAGGATGGACAATGGATGATGGGACTTGCAGTTCCTTCACTTCCTGAAACCACAACGATACACATCCAAATACCAATAAAGACTAAACTGGGCACAGAGAGCCCCCATGGCCAATTCAACATTCTGGTGAGGTTTGGAGGAGGATGGACCACAGATGATGGGACTCGCTGTACCTTCACTAACTTCCTGAGACCACTGCAAGCCATATAAATAACCAATAAAGGCCAACCTTGAAACACAATTCCCTTCTCAAATAACCCGGGCAGCACCGCGTCTCCAAGCTAGAAATAATATAAAGAATATAAGCGTTTATATATATGTGTTTGTGTGTGTGTATGTGTGTGTGTGTGTGTATCTCCTTTCCTTGCAAAATCCCCATTGGGTTGGGAGTCATTATCCCTGTCTTGTGCTCCTACCTCTCTACCCTAGCGGGTGGTGTTTCCTAAAGGATTATAATGTAATAAAAATACAATAATAAATATAATATAATGTAATATAAATATAATAATAATGATGGTGAAAATAATACCATCATATGATGATGATGATGATGTAATAAAAATATAAAAATAATAGGAGTTCCCAAATGGGAGTCATCCCGGACTTGTGCTTCTGCCTCTCTACCTCTAGTGGATGGTGCTTCCTAATGTAATAATAATAATAATAATAATAATAATAATAATAATAAATTTGTTGTTCATTCATTCAGTCATCTCCGACTCTTCGTGACCTCATGGACCAGCCCACCCCAGAGCTCCCTCTCAGCCGTTACCACCCCCAGCTCCCTCAAGGTCAGTCCGGTCACTTCAAGGATGCCATCCATCCATCTTGCCCTTGGTCGGCCCCTCTTCCTTTTGCCTTCCACTTTCCCCAGCATAATTGTCTTCTCTAGGCTTTCCTGTCTCCTCATGATGTGGCCAAAGTACTTAAACTTTGTCTCTAGTATCTTTCCCTCCAGTGAGCAGTCGGGCTTTATTTCCTGGAGGATGGACTGGTTGGATCTTCTCGCAGTCCAAGGCACTCTCAGAACTTTCCTCCAACACAACAGCTCAAAAGCATCGATCTTCCTTTGCTCAGCCTTCCCTAAGGTCCAGCTCTCACATCCGTAGGTGACTACAGGGAATACCATGGCTTTGACTAGGCGGATCTTTGTTGCCAGTCTGATGTCTCTACTTTTTACTATTTTATCAAGATTGGACATTGCTCTCCTCCCAAGAAGTAAGCGTCTTCTGATTTCCTGGCTACAGTCTGCATCTGCAGTAATCTTTGCACCTAGAAATACAAAGTCTGTCACGGCCTCCACGGTTTCTCCCTCTATTTTCCAGTTGTCAATTATTCTTGTTGCCATAATCTTGGTTTTTTTGGCGTTTAGCTGCAACCCGGCTTTTGTGCTTTCTTCTTTCGCCTTGATTAGAAGGCTCCTCAGCTCCTCCTCGCTTTCGGCCATCAGAGTGGTGTCATCTGCATATCTGAGGTTGTTAATGTTTCTTCCAGCAATTTTCACCCCAGCTTTGCATTCATCCAGCCCCGCACATCGCATGATGTGTTCTGCATACAAGTTAAAAAGGTTGGGCGAGAGGATGCAGCCTTGCCGTATGCCTTTCCCAATCTTGAACCAGTCTGTTGTTCCGTGGTCAGTTCTGACTGTTGCTACTTGGTCCTTGTACAGATTCCTCAGGAGAGAGACAAGGTGGCTTGGTATGCCCATCCCACCAAGAACTTGCCACAATTTATTATGATCCACACAGTCAAAGGCTTTAGAATAGTCAATGAAGCAGAAGTAGATGTTTTTCTGAAACTCCCTGCCTTTCTCCATTATCCAGTGGATATTGGCAATCTGGTCTCTGGTTCCTCTGCCTTTTCTAAACCCAGCTTGAACTTCTGGCAACTCTCGCTCCATGTATTGCTGGAGTCTTCCTTGCAGAATCTTGAGCATTACCTTACTGGCATGAGAAATAAAGGGCCACTGTACGGAAGTTGGAGCAGTCTTTCGCATTTCCCTTTTTTGGTATGGGGATATAAGTTGATTTTTTCCAGTCTGATATAATATACTAATATAAATAATAAAATAATAATATATAAATAATATAATAATAAAGAAATAATAATGAATAAATAATATTCCGGACTTGTGCTTCTGCCTGGACTGGTGCTTCCTAATGTATTACAATAATGTAATGTAATGTAATAATAATAATAAATATAATATACTAATAATAATAATAACAATAATAATAATATATACATAATACATATATAATGAAATAATAATGAATAAATAATATAAATTATAATAAACAGGAAAGCTTAGAGAAGACAATTATGCTGGGGAAAGTAGAAGAAAAAAGGAAGAGGGGCCGACCAAGGGCAAGATGGATGGATGGCATCCTTGAAGTGACTGGCTTGACTCTGAAGGAGCTGGGGAGGTGACAGCTGACAGGGAGCTCTGGCGTGGACTGGTCCATGAGGTCACAAAGAGTCGGAAATGACTGACTGAATGAACAACAACAAGAATATAATAATGATGATGAAATAATAATTAACTTTAATAATAATAATGTGTTGCAGCTGGGTGGGCCACCAGTACCAGGCTACACATAATAATAATAATAATAATAATAATAATAATAATAATAGAATAGAATATCATAAGGCAATACTTCATTACCCTTGGTCTTGAGCTTGTACCTCTCTACCTCTAGCATGTGGTGTTTCCTAATTCATCTTTGCATTGGCTTTCCTCTGCAGCTGGGTGGGCTACCAGTATCCTGGTTACCGAGGGTACCAATACCTGTTTGAGAAGGGCGACTACAAGGACGCAGCCGACTTTGGGGCGCAACAGCCACAAGTCCAGTCTGTGCGCCGCATCCGTGACATGCAGTGGCACCAGCGTGGCACCTTCCACCCCGCATCCTAAATGGACCACCACAGGAACAGGAACAACAGCAATACCATCAACAACGACCACACTATAGTATTATTATTATATTATTATTTAAAATAATGATAATATTATATAACTCTCTGAAAGCGCTGCCCCCTTTGAGCTGCTACTACTTACTACAAAGAAAGGAAGGAAGGAAAAAAGAAGAAAAGTGGAAAATAAATAATAATAAATAATAATAAAAGAAAATAATAAACAGCTTCACTCTTTGTTGCTTTATTCATTTATTTGCGGGGATGGACATATACAGTAGTTGGATTGAATATGGAATATAATTTAATATTTTATATTAAGATTTTATACTAATAATATTATATATTTTATTAATGTAATATAATATTAATATAATATCTATATTATAGTATATTATAGTAACATGATATAATATTTCATATAATAATATATAATATATTTAATATAATATTTTTATTAATATAAATATGTCATATTGCTATTTAATAATAATATAATATAACATAAATATATTATATAGTATTAGTATAATATGGTATAATAATATGTGTAATATTAACATTTTCATATACTATATTTTACATCAATTATATTAATGTAATGTAGTATTAATAGAATATATTGATATTTTATAATAATATACATTTATATTGATATTTAATATAATAGAATTATAGAATAATAGAGCTGGAAGAGACCTCGTGGGCCATCCAGTCCAACCCCCTGCCAAGAAGCAGAAAAATCGCATTGAAAGCACCCCTGACAGATGAGCATCCACCCTGTTTAAAAGCCTCCAAAGAGGAGACTTTTAAACAAGCTTGCTCCCTCCTCCCTATGACTAACAAAATTAAAAAGTAAAAATTATAACAAAATAATAGAATAACAAAAGTAAAAAATACAATAGAAAATAAATAATAATAAAATGACTCCCAGATTCCGAGGGCAATCACCCCCCAAACTCTGCTTGGATTCACAGTTGGGCATGTTGTGTCTGTGTGCCAAGTTTGGTCCAGATCTGTCATTGGTGGAGTTCAGAGTGCTCTGAGCACAGGGTGAACTACAACCCCCATATGGGTAGGTCAGTCCGCCCACAAACACCTCTAGTATGTTTTGTTGGTCACCAGGGTTCTGGATTCGAAGTGTGGTCCAGATTCATCATTGATGGGGTTCAGAGTGCTCTGGATGCAGGGTGAATTATAACTCCCATGTGGTTGGGTCAGTTCCTCAAACCTTCCAGTATGTTTTCTTTGTCATGGGGTTTTTGTGAACCAAGTTTGGTCTAGGCTCGTCATTTGTGGGGGTCACAGTGGTCTGTGGAAGTGGGTGAAGGTACTGCAAATCTCATCATTTGTGGTCCATCCTCCTCCAATCCACATCAAGACGTAAAATGGGTCATGGGGGTATGTGTGGCAAGTTTGGTCTAGGCTAATCATTTGGGGGGGGGGGGTGTCGCAGTGCTCTCAAGAAGTGACATCCATGGCAAGTGTGGACGAGATCCATCTTTGGTTGGGTTCACAGTGCTTTCTGGATGTTGATCAACTGCAACTCCTATAAATCAAGGTCAGTTTCCCCCAAGGCTCTTGTGCCGTTACTGATCAATTCCTGTTTGCTGTGTGCCATAGAAAAGGAAAGGAAAGGGTTAAGGGAAAGACAGTGGGTGGGGTCATGCAAATTCCACACCCATAGAACCCTGGGATGTCCATTCTGGAGGAAAAACAGAACATCTAGGATGAAATGGTCCCTGAATGAAATCATTTCTTGGGTGGGGGGCAGGATGGTATTTGGGGAAGACATTGGCAGGGGTTGGGAGACATGTTCATGATGTCCTTGGAGGGAGGGATTTTGGTGGCTCCTCGGCACTGTGGTTTAAAGCTGCTTGTGGTGGAGGGAGGCTGTCTCTAACTGTAAGCGGATAAATTTTTTTTTTCATTTTTATTATGTGTACTAGCTTTGGGACCCAGCAGTGCCAGGGTTATTTATTTATTTGTTTATTTATTTATTTATTTATTTGCAGTATTTCCACCCTTATCACCCCGCAGGGGACTCAGGGTGGATTACAATGTACATATGCATGGCAAACATTCAATGCCATAGACACACAACATATATAGACAAACAGTCAGAGGCTATTTAACATTCCAACTTTTTCTGCCACCAGGGGAGCTGTCACTTCACTGTCCATCTGCAACACCGATGAAGTACTTCCTCATTCCCCACATACTTGCTGGAGATTTTTATGGTCTTGTAAATTAGTTAAGTTAGCCTCCCCACATAAGTGATACCTAAATTTCCTACTTGACAGATGCAACTGTCTTTCGGGCTGCAAAGGTCAACAACAAGCTACACAAATTGGTCGGAAGCTCACTCTGACCCAGGCTGGCTTTGAACTCATGACCTTTTGGTCAGTAGTAATCTTTATGCAGCTGACTCCCAGCTGGCTGCGCCACAGTCTTGGGAAGATGGTTATTAGAAAGAGGCACTGTTTGTTTTTAGGTGTTAGATCATATCAGTTTACTTATTTAGATATGCAGATGATACCACTTTGATGCCCCTCCCTCATCAATCGGGAGGGGTGAAGAGCAGGAGCCAGCCGATCGAGGCTCCTTCCTTCGGCCCTTTCGCCATACTGGGAAAGGGCCGTGTGAGCGAGCGCCAGGCCGCGCCATTCTGCCCCTCCCTCATCAATCGGGAGGGGTGAAGAGGCTCCTTCCCCCGGCCCTTTCGCCGTACCGGGAAAGGGCCGTGTGAGCGAGCGCCAGGCTGCGCCATTCTGCCCCTCCCCCACCAATCGGGAGGGGTGAAGAGCAGGAGCCAGCAGAACGAGAGGGCTGAGAGAGAGCGCCAGGTCACCTTTTGCCGCAGCGACAACGGAGGAGTTGGAGTGTTGACGTCATTGCCATCGACGTAGCTGTGATCCTCGCCATCTGACTCTTTTTATTTTTGTTTTTATTTTATTTTTCTTTCTATTTTCCTACTTTCTCTTTTTTGGCTAGTTTTATTTAGTGATTAGCTGTATGTTATATATTGTATGTGTGCTGCTGACTGTATTAGGAGGGACGAAGATTAAATAGGATTATATAGACAGGAATTGGTACCTGAGGATTGTGATAGCATGAAAGGGATCTGATTGAAGTGGCCCAGGAGAGCACTGAGATTATCTGTGGTAAGCTAGTGGAGACATAGGAAGCGTGAATGG
This sequence comes from Anolis sagrei, assembly GCF_037176765.1. Taxonomy (NCBI): domain Eukaryota; kingdom Metazoa; phylum Chordata; class Lepidosauria; order Squamata; family Anolidae; genus Anolis; species Anolis sagrei. The sequence goes on from NC_090035.1 coordinate 45,336,504, forward strand.
TAGTTGGATTTATATGTTTGTAGAAACTCTGAGAGTGAGTATGAACTGGTGAGAGAATGTGGTGTGTTAGTGGAACGATTGATTGTGACGGATGTTAGTTGTGTAAGGGAGTTGGTAAGAGCGGATGGTTTTAGTGGTTGAGTGGTTTTAACATAGACATAGGAATGGCTGAAGCAGAATCCCATGTGCAGGATGCCCTTTTGCACTTTTATGATCTCCTGAAGGAATCTTTTAATCATCTGCTGCTTCAACTTAAGATTCTAAATGGGAAAATGGACGATCTTTCCAGAGGCCTTGCCTCTTTACCAGGAACTTTAGTGCAATCCGATCCTCCAAGGACAGATAATCCTCTGTGTGCGGATCTGGTCAAGGATTTGGGCCTTACTGGGGAGAACGGCACCTTGGACTCTGGAGTGGAAGGAGGAATGGATGCTGAGTTGACTGAGGGTGGGGGAGGGTGGGTGGGTAGTCATAGGAATGAGAATACCAAGGAGTGGCAGCAGCCTTTGATGGGCTCTCTGAGGACAACCAACAAGGTAACACCAAATCATATGGTTCAGCCAACCGCAGCTGGTACTCAAGACCAACATCTTCCAACAGACAATTTTGCGGTGGACATTGCGGACCTGATGATAAACAGAGGCAGATGGACTTCTAGGAGAGCAGTTTGTGTTTCACTAGCCCAAATTCTAGGAAAGAGACCATGGGAAATAAGATTGGAGGCCATTACATGGCTGTGGAGGGACTACCAATCACCTGACCGTTCCTCGCGTCTTCTAATCACACCAGAAGACAACCGGTGGCTTGGCGAGTTAATGGAAAGGCAACCTTGTCTAAAGAAGTGGGGCATCACCATCAGAAGGGTAGTTGTAGACCCCCTCATTCGCCCCCTTCTTGACAGTGGGGTGACCTCTCGCCCTGTTCCATCAAGCCCCCGCAAGAACTCCATAGATACTTCCCTGGTTAGGGCTCCCCCTCCTGGACTGTACCAATTTGAGACTCCATCGGCCCCTGTTGCCCCTTCAAAACTCGAGACCCCATCTACCTCAGCTGTTTTTGCACAATCAGCCACTCTCTCTCGCCCAAGGACACTCCCCCTATTCAGTCCACTTAGCTCAGTTACTGACTCTCCATCCACTCCATCATCGGAAGCATCCCTATCTAACATCCAAGGGAGATTATATTCCAGCATTTCCCCTTCCGAGAGCTGACTAGCCACAGGTTCTAACCAGGTGGGAGGGGGGAGGGCTGAGGAGGCGGGTTCCATCCAAGTCGTGTGGGGGAGGAGACTTGTGGGTTACCATCATCCCAGGGAGAAGCGCAACAGAGTTCTTGCAACCCTGAAGAAGGTAGGAGGTGGTAGGCGCCATGGCAGTCCCCTCGGTCTGAAGGTCCTGCTGATCAATGCCAGATCCGTTAATGGTAAGACCTCTGCCATTCAGGATTTGATCTTGGATGAGAGAGCGGATCTGGCATGCATCACGGAAACCTGGCTGGATGAGCTGGGGGGAGTAAATCTCAGACAAGGGGGGCGGGGAGGAGGGGTCGCAGTGATCTTTCGGCAATCCATCGCCGTGGCCAGATGCGCTGTACCGCAAGCACCTGGGTTTGAATGCGTCCACCTCAGGGTGGGGAACCGTGACAGTGTGGGGCTTCTGCTGGTGTACCGTCCACCCCGCGACCCAGTAGTTTCCCTGTCTGAGCTAGCGGAGGTAGTCTCGAATTCGGCCCTGATCTCCCAGCACTTGGTGGTGTTGGGAGATTTTAACATTCATGCTGAGACCTCCTTGTCTGGCGCAGCTCAGGACTTTATGGCCGCCATGACGACCATGGGGCTGTCACAAATTATATCAGGACCCACCCATCAGGCTGGACACACTCTTGACCTAGTCTTTGTAGCGGACAGTGTAATGATCAGAGTGGAAGAACAAAACATCCTTCCAGTGTCATGGTCTGATCATTATCTGGTCAGCTTCAAGCTTGCTGCGACCCCCAACCTTCGCAGGGGTGGAGGACAAATTAAGATGGTCCGCCCCAGGAGACTGATGGATCCGGATGGATTCCTGAGGAATCTTGGGGTTCTTCCTGCCATGGAACCTGGCGATCCTGTCGACGCCCTGGTCGACCTTTACAACAGGGAGATGTCCAGGGCAATAGACACGATCGCTCCCGAACGCCCCGTCTCATTGCGTCATGATAGGCTGTCCCCTTGGTTTACCGAGGAGTTGGCTGTGATGAAGCATACGAGAAGGGGGCTAGAGCGCAAGTGGAGGAAATCTCGGGACGCATCTGATCAAGCACGGGCTAAGGCCTCTCTTAAGGCATATTCCGTGGCTATTCAGGCGGCCAGGAAATCTTTCACGACCGCCCGGATAGCGTCTGCAGCAAATAGGTCATCAGAGCTGTTTCGGGTTGTCGGGGAGCTCCTTCACCCACCTGTGGTGGAGGGGACCCCTGACGACCCAACAGCTCGGTGTTGTGATTTCGCACACCACTTTGCAGGCAAGGTTGCCCAGATACGTCTTGAGCTCGACTCCAATCTTATTGTAGCGCCAAGAGAGGTGACCGAGGCATCTGCTTGTCCAATTTTGTGGGATTCTTTTCAGCTTGTTCTTCCTGAGACTGTGGAGGAGGTTCTTGGGGCTGTGAGGGCGACCACTTCGGCTCTTGACCCTTGCCCATCCTGGCTTATCAAATCTGCCAAGGAGGGGTTGGTTGATTGGTTTGTGTTGATCATTAACGCTTCGTTGGAGCAAGGGATTTTTCCATCTAGTTTGAAACAGGCTGTGGTTCGTCCACTCCTAAAGAAGTCATCCCTTGACTCTACGGTGCTGAACAACTACAGATCGATTTCCAACCTCCCTTTTTTGGGTAAGGTGCTGGAGCGGGTGGTTGCCCTCCAGCTCCAGAGCTTCCTGGATGACATCAATTACCTGGATCAGGCACAGTCTGGTTTCAGGCCTGGTCATGGCACCGAGACAGCCTTGGTTGCCTTGGTGGATGACCTCCGTAGAGGACTAGACCGGGGGAGTGTAACCCTGCTGGTCCTCTTGGACATCTCAGCGGCTTTCGATACCATCGATCATGGTATCCTTCTGGGTCGGCTATCTGGGATGGGCCTTGGGGGCACGGTTCTGTCGTGGCTCCGGTCCTTCCTGGAGGGATGTACCCAGATGGTGAAGCTGGGTGATGCCTGCTCGGGCCCCTGGCCTTTGACCTGTGGGGTCCCGCAAGGCTCCATTCTATCTCCCATGCTTTTTAACATCTACATGAAACCGCTGGGAGAGGTCATCCGGAGTTTTGGAGTTGGGTGCCATCTCTACGCAGATGACACACAACTCTACTACTCATTTCCACCTAATTCCAAGGAGGCCTCTCGGGTGCTGGACGAGTGCCTGGCCGCTGTGTCTATCTGGATGAGGACGAACAAGCTGAAGATCAATCCCGACAAGACAGAGGTCCTCCTGGTTGATCGCAAACCAGACTGGGGTATAGGGTGGCAACCTGTGTTGGACGGGGTTACACTCCCCCTGAAGCCACAGGTCCACAGCTTGGGAGTCCTTCTGGATTCATCGCTCACGCTTGAGGCTCAGGCGTCGGAGGTGTCCGGGGGGGCTTTTGCACAACTGAGACTTGTGCGCCAGCTGCGCCCGTACCTCGCGAAGGCTGACCTGGCCGGGGTGGTCCATGCCTTAGTCACCTCTAGACTGGACTACTGCAATGCGCTCTACGTAGGGCTGCCCTTAAAAACGGCTCGGAAATTTCAACTGGTCCAGCGGGCAGCAGCCAGGATGCTAACGGGGGCCCCCTACAGAGAGAGGTCAACCCCCCTGCTTAGGGAGCTCCACTGGCTGCCATTTATCTTCCGAGCCCAATTTAAGGTGCAGGTGCTTACCTACAAAGCCCTGAACGGTTTGGGACCATCCTACCTACGAGACCGCATCACAGTCTACGAACCCACATGCTCGCTCCGGTCATCAGGAGAGGCCCTGCTTGTGATCCCACCCGCCTCACAGGCGCGTTTGGTGGGGACGCGGGACAGGGCCTTCTCTGTGGTGGCCCCCCACCTCTGGAATGCCCTCCCGAAAGATCTCAGACAGGCCCCCACCCTGGCGGTCTTTAGAACAAACCTGAAAACCTGGCTATTCCAACGTGCCTTCTCAGATTAGGAATCCCCACTACCAAAGCCCAGAAGCACTTTAGTAGAGCCAAGATCACTCTCAACGCACACCGCACTTATATCTTAATCTTATATCCCTCTGACACTTTTTCAGCACTTTTAACCCTGTACCCCACCCCAGCCGGCTCAGTCTTTTAAATAACGTCCTGTCGTATTGTTTTTGCCTTTGTTTTCTGCTTTAACTGTTTTATTTTGCTATGTATTGTATTGTTGTATTGTGTTGTGCTGGGCTTCGGCCTGTTGTAAGCCGCATCGAATCCCTTGGGAGATGCTAGCGGGGTACAAATAAAGTTTAATAATAATAATAAAATAAATAATGGCCAAAAGCAAGGAGGAGCTGAGGAGCCTTCTCACCAAAGTGAAAGAAGAAAGTGCAAAAGCTGGGTTGAAGCTAAACATCCATAAAACCAGGGTGATGGCCACCAGACTGATTGATAACTTGCAAATAGAGGGAGAAAATGTGGAGGTAGCGACAGGGTTTGTATTTCTAGGAAAGATGGCAATGCACTAACTGCTCCTGATATAAGCTTCGGGATATGCTCCTGGAAATAGACGCTTTTCCTCAAACCCCCCAGGATTTATAACCCAAAATGACAGCAAAGGGTAAGAAAAGATCCTGGACCAGCCCCAGCAATGGAACAGGGTCTCATAAATATTATATTAGTTATATTAATAAATATAAATAATATAAATAATAAATAATAAATTACCTGTCTGAACGCATCTCCACTATGAACCATTGCAGAGATTAAGATCCTCTGGGGAGGCCCTGCTTTCCATCCCGCCATTGTCACAGGCGCGATTGGTGGGGATGAGAGACAGGGCCTTCTCGGTGATTGCTCCCCAGCTATGGAACTCCCTTCCTGGTGAGATCAGGTTGGCCCACTCCCTCCTGTTCTTTAGAGGGATAGTAAAAACTTGGCTGTGGGACCAAGTTTGGGGACAGGGCAATAAAATGGCAATAGGAAAGATGACCAGGCCAATTAGATTTGATGTGGATGACTAGGACAATTTTAAATGGTGTATTTTAATATTTTGATAAATATTTTTTAATGTTTATGTATGGGTATGTGAATTTGTGTCCTGGCATTGAATTTTTGCAGTGTATATGCTGTGCTCCGCCCTGAGTCCCCTTCGGGGTGAGAAGGACAGAATATTAATGTTATAAATAAATAAATAAATAAATAAATAACCAAAGGCACAGAAACAGGTGAGAATGGATGCTTACCTTCCAAACTCCTCAGATATAGCAGCAATAACAACAGGAACTGTGAGTAATGGAGCGGCGATAACACCTTCAATAAACTCACTTAATGTGTGTTCCCCCCTCTCTGATTGGGAATCAAGCCCAGGACAAATGCCAGAGGGTAATTGAGATAATGGTTGTTTGAGCTCCCCGGGGTGCATCCCCTCCCTAGACCATGATATGCAGAAATATCAGGAGATCTGTTTGCTGTCAATGATGCTGATTTTGAACAGTCTGGGTCAAATTTCACACCAAATCCAAAGGCTAATTGACTTGCATCCCCCACAGTGTTTTCAGGGAGTTAAGTCTGCAGAGATGCCCAGGCGCTCACATGCGGATGCTCCTCCAACCACAGCAGGTATAAATCACAGTCAGGAACAACAGCTGAAACCAACGCATGTCTCACTCTACAAAAAACCCAGATAGTGGGTTTTAACCCAACCTCTGAGTTACCCTTCTGTGGCAGTGTCTATCTATCCATTGCAAACTTCAAGACTAGACCACTGGCCCCCTTGACCTCCTCCCCTCTTGCGGGTAACTTAAGTCTCCTATTAGTCTGAGCCAGAGTCTACCATTCCATATCTCACTTCAAAGGCTAGACTACCAGTCACCAGTTGCCCTCTTGGCCCTGGCCTCCCTAGCATGCTTATTTATCTTTCCCATTTTGATATTGGGGCACCCTCACAAACCACAAACACAGTGTACACTAATTTCTTCCCCCAAACACAGTTACAAGAAGTACTTGCTCTGTGCAGTTTTGCTTCCTCTGACCGGTCGGCAGACTCCTTCCAGGTGTACCTTCTATTGACAGTCCAATGCGGGACAGAACCCTAAGGTGCCGTGAGCCGAGCCGCCAGTCTTTCGGTGGGGCCCCTCTTAATGCACCATAGCTCCCCCCCCACACACTCTGGATCCGTGCTGTGTGGCTGGATTTCCAAAAATCTCTCTGCGGATTCCTCAGGATGACTGCTTCCCGGATCCTGGACCAGCCGCCAGGAAATGTAAGGGATCACGGGTTTAGGGTCCCTTTTTGAAGAAATCCACAGAGTCCAATAGGTTCATGTAAGACACCGTTTATTCAAGCTGATCAGCATGAGGCGAACAGACAGCACTTCTCTAAGTGCTTTCACAGACTTCTGTGCCCTCCTCGGCTTTTTGCAAACTTTTATATAACCTCAGGTAAACAAGAATATTTTTGTCATGGAAAGTACTTTGACCTTTACTCTTCCTGTCCCATCAACCTCTTGATGGAAAGTACCTCCTTGCTCCTGCAGACTTTGCGCTTAACCACAACCCAACTTCCTATGTAAGCTTGAACTTTGTGTGACCTCTACATGTCACTTCTTGTTTTTAAAACATTTTATTCCATGTTGCTCTTTTTCCACAGAGAAAGGGTGCATTTCTCCTTTGCTGCTAATTTTATTCAAAGCCCCATGCTTAGCTATTGCTAATTTCACTCATAGACCCTTTCATTTGGACTCTCCTCAACCGGCAATAGAGGAGATAATAATAATAATAATAATAATAATAATAATAATAATAATAATAACAACAATGCAAAAGGCCACCTTACTTGGATCTTTGCACACCATTCAAAAATACATCACACAGTCCTAGATGCTTGGGAAGTGTTTGACTTGTGATTTTTTTATATGAAATCTAGCATATAGATCTCGTTTGCTGTGACATACTTTTGTGCTTTTGTGTCAGAATAATAATAATAATAATAGTAATAATCTTTATTTATACCCTGCCACCATCTCCCCAAAGGGCTTACATGAGGCCAAGCCCAGCGATACATTACAGCAAAATAAAATATAAACAACAAAAATAACATCACAATAAAATAAAGAAGCCAATCATGTAAAATAAACAGTGCAAAATAACATAATGGAATATCAAACACAGTGAGTGGGACAAATGCACAAAATAAAATGATAAAACTCTGGATGAGATAGCAATGTTTTTTGGTATTGTCAGGAGTGACTTGAGAAACTGCAAGTCGCTTCTGGTGTGAGAGAATTGGCCATCTGCAAGGACGTTGCCCAGGAGATGCCCGGATGATATGATGTTTTTATCTTTTTTATTATTTTATTTTTATATACTTTTTCGACACAAAAATAATACCATTACATACGATATTGTTAGAAATTCAGTTGCTAAATTACATTATGAATACTTATCACATATCGCATATTGTTTTCCTAATGCTCTTATCTGTCTCCCCTTCACCTTACCCTTGTGTCTGACAGTTTTACACCCCTCACCCCCCCCCCCCCCAGGGAACAGTATTTACCTTATTTCAGATCTTAATTTAATTGAACAATTGTAAAAAGAGAATGGTTTAGCACATTATATCTTTCTTTTCCTTCCACTTTTTTCGATCAGTCTTTCCCATTTCTGCACCCAAGTCTTCTTAAATCAGCATTTTGTGTATTTGCTTCTTTTTCATGGATATAATCCTGAAGCATATATTTTGCTAAATACTCATACCATTTTTTAACCTCCCATTTTCTATAATCTTTCCACCTCAACTCCACAGTTGCTTGGGCAGCTAATATCATATATTTTATAATTTCCTCCCAGACTTTGATATTATCTTTTTTGTCAAATTTCTGTGTAAAAAAAAAAACTATTTTATTCAAAGCCAGTTTATATCCTATTATTTCTTCCATTTCGTTCATTACCCTGTTATAGAACTCTTCTACACCATGGCGTCATCTGCAAATAAATTTATTTTCATTACTTCTGACCCGATTTTTATGCCTCCAATTTTAACGTTGTTGCTAATTAGATTCGCCAAAGGTTCTATTGCCAGCGCAAATAGTATGGGAGAGGGCATCCTTGATTTGTTCCGCTATTGATCTTAATAATTCTTGTTTTAGTTCCATGAATCAATATTTGTGTTTGATTATCTTTGTAAAGTTCCTTAATTATTTCACAAAATGGTCTCCCCAAGTTAAAGTCTTCAAAAACTTTGTGCAAATGTTGATGGTTGACCATCTTCGAGGAGAAGATGGGGCAATGCTGACAGGCGATAGGGAAAAGGCAGAACTACTTAATGCCTTCTTTGCCTCGGTCTTCTCACAAAAAGAGAGTCTTCAACCTCAGCAAGATGGAGTGGATGAGGGATTGGAGGACATCCAACCCCAAATTGGGAAAGAAGTCATCCAGGAATACCTGGCTGCTCTTAATGAGTTCAAGTCCCCAGGGCCAGATCAACTACACCCCAGAGTATTGAAGGAACTAGCGGAAGTCATTTCGGAACCATTGGCAACCATCTTTGAGAGTTCTTGGAGAACGGGAGAAGTTCCAGCAGATTGGAGGAGGGCCAGTGTGGTCCCAATCTTCAAGAAGGGAAAAAAGGATGACCCAAACAACTACCGTCCGGTCAGCCTCACGTCGATACCGGGCAAGATTATGGAAAAGATTGTTAAGGAAGCGGTCTGCAAACACTTAGAAACAAATGCAGTCATCGCTAATAGTCAACATGGATTTATCAAAAACAAGTCATGCCAGACTAATCTGATCTCTTTCTTCGATAGAGCTACAAGCTGGGTAGATGCGGGGAATGCCGTGGATGTAGCGTACTGGATTTCAGTAAGGCCTTCGACAAGGTCCCCCATGACCTTCTGGCAAGGAAACTAGTCCAATGTGGGCTAGGCAAAACTATGGTGAGGTGGATCTGTAATTGGTTAAGTGGACGATCACAGAGAGTGCTCACTAATGCTTCCTCTTCATCTTGGAAAGAAGTGACAAGTGGAGTGCCACAGGGTTCCGTCCTGGGCCCGGTCCTGTTCAACATCTTTATTAATGACTTAGATGAAGGGCTAGAAGGCATGATCATCAAGTTTGCAGACGACACCAAATTGGGAGGGATAGCCAATAGTCCAGAGGACAGGAGCAGAATTCAAAACGATCTTGACAGATTAGAGAGATGGGCCAAAACTAACAAAATGAAGTTCAACAGTGACAAATGCAAGAAACTCCACTTTGGCAGAAAAAATGAAATGCAAAGATACAGAATGGGTGACGCCTGGCTTGAGAGCAGTACATGTGAAAAAGATCTTGGAGTCCTCATGGACAACAAGTTAAACATGAGCCAACAATGTGATGTGGCGGCAAAAAAAGCCAATGGGATTTTGGCCTGCATCAATAGGAGCATAGTGTCTATCTAAGGAAGTCATGCTACCCCTCTATTCTGCTTTGGTTAGACCACATCTGGAATATTGTGTCCAATTCTGGGCACCACAATTCAAGAGAGATATTGACAAACTGGAATGTGTCCAGAGGAGGGCGACTAAAATGATCAAGGGTCTGGAGAACAAGCCCTATGAGGAGCGGCTTAGGGAACTGGGCATGTTTAGCCTGAAGAAGAGAAGGCTGAGAGGAGATATGATAGCCATGTATAAATATGTGAGAGGAAGCCACAGGGAGGAGGGAGCAAGCTTGTTTTCTGATTCCTTGGAGACTAGGACGCGGAACAATGGCTTCAAACTACAAGAGAGGAGATTACATCTGAACATTAGGAAGAACTTCCTGACTGTGAGAGCCGTTCAGCAGTGGAACTCTCTGCCCCGGAGTGTGGTGGAGGCTCCTTCTTTGGAAGCTTTTAAGCAGAGGCTGGATGGCCATCTGTCAGGGGTGATTTGAATGCAATATTCCTGCTTCTTGGCAGGGATTTGGACTGGATGGCCCATGAGGTCTCTTCCAACTCTTTGATTCTATGATTCTATATCGGATGCTTTATACACGTCCAATTTTAGTAACAAAAGTTTCTCTTTTTCCCTAGTAGCTTGATTAATTATATTAAGGATATTTATTATAGGATCAACTAATCTTCTATTTTTGATAAAACCATATTGGTCTTCCCCTATTAAATTTGGAATTATATCTGCCAACCTATTTGCAAGAAGTTTTGTAAAAATTTTATAATCTACATTACACAAAGTAATTGATCTATATGAGTTTGGGTTGGCTTCATCTTTGCTAGGTTTTAAGATTGTAATTATTTCAGATTTCTTCTATGTTTCAGGGATGATTTTATTTTTTAATATCTCATTGAATAAAATTTCTAATTGAGGGGTGATTACTAAATTAAACATTTTATAGAAATTAAATGTAAAGCCATCAGGTCCAGGAGAGGAGTTTGATTTAAGATTGTTAATAACCTCTTCAATTTCCTTACTGGTGATAGGTCTATTCAGTTTTGATTGTGACTGGAGATCTAATTTTCTCGTGATAATTTCCTCAGCTTTCCCAATTTCTTTATCCGAATATAAATTTTCATAATAACTAGCCATTATTTCTCTCAAGTCCTCCTCTTTGGTTTTCGTTTGCATCTTTTTAATTTTAATATCTTATTCCTTCCTTTCCTTGATTTAAGGTAGCTAGCTAATCTCCTAGTATTATTTATGGAGTTAACTTGAAAATCATTTTTTACAAACAAATATTTTTTGTTAATTCAATTTTCTCTAACTCTTCTATTATCTTCCTATTCTCTTTCCATCTTCCTTTATTTTGATTTGTTGGGGTTTTTTTGAAAATTTTGAAATAGTTTATCCCCTTCCTGTTTTACCTCCTCTTTTCTTCGTTTTAATTTTTTTAATACCTATTTCCATTGTAATACATTTCCCTCTAATAATGACTTTAAAGGCATCCCAAATTATATTTTCCTTTAAATCCGGGGATCTATTAATTTTAAAGAACTGCTTGGTTTCCTCTTTAGATGTTACTAATGGATTAAATCTCCATCTATACTCCTTTCTCCTACTTATGCTACCCACTCTAAGAAATAGAGGGGCATGGTCTCCTGGCCACCTATTTCCAACTGATGTCTCCACAATGGGTAAAACATTATTATTGCCAATAAGAAAATAATCTAGAGTGGAAAATGAATTATGCCTAGCAGAATAGTATGTGGGGGTGTCGACTCTTTGTCCAGGTCTTTCATTAACTTCACGAAGATTCCATTTTTAAGGGTTAATTTTTCTTTCTCCCCCAATCTTCCCAGTCTTCTTATTGTTCCTATCCTTATAGAGATCTAAATTCAGATCTCCACCTATAATTATATCTCCCTATGCCTCTCGTTCTATTTTTTAAAGATTTTATTAATAAATCTTTTTTGCCCCTATTGGGCCCATAGACATTAATAATAGAAACTTTGCAATCATTTAATTTTCTACATACCATTATGAACCTCCCCTTCTCATCTGTAATAATTTTCTCTGTTACAAAAGCAAGATCATTTTTTATTATAATGGCAACTCCCAGAGAGTTACTTGTGCCCTTGGATTCATATTGAGCATCCCAATTAGCTAAATTTAACAATTTTGATCTCCCTACATGATGAGTCTCCTGTAGACACACTATCGTTACCTGATTTTCTGTTAATAATTTATGTAGTCTGCCTTTTTAAAATTCCGATTTAAGACCATTAATGTTGACGGTCATCAAATGAATATAATCTAATTGAGCCATTACATTTAATTAATTCACTTTGTAAATCTTTGTGCTTTCCATTCCCCTTATATCATATTTTTGTACCACTGTTCCCTCACATCCCCAACCTTCCTTCCTTCCCATCCCTTCCCCCCTTCTCCGTCAGGATTTCGATTCCTCCCTGCTACCCAAGGGAGGAATGGCAAAGAAAAGGTTTTTTCTTGCCATTTCCAGATGGCTTATCAGGGCCGGAATCAACTTAGCCCTTCCTCCCCACTTTCTTCTGTAGAACAACATTATCTTAAACTCAAGGGCACTGTCTTCGCAGTAATAACCCCCCCCCCCCCCCCGTCTCTAAGACTTTCCCTTTCTCTTTCTCCTGGCTTAGAGAGAGGGATAAGATTAACCATGTCTAACAAATAATCAATAGCTAATATTCCTAATACAATGTAACCCATCTTAATACCTTAAATTATAACAGGAGGTTTGGGAAGTAGGATAATAGAAATAATAGCAAAGACAAAAATGCTGTAAAAATTAACCCAACTACCCCCCAACAATAGTAAAGCCTTGAAATTAATTGGTCACATTAGTCCCATTAATCACATCTTTAAGTTTTAAACATCCATTATTGTTGAGCATAGCTCGTTTGGCCCTTTAATCTTAAAGATAAATTAAGACAAGTTGGCAGTGCTCCTAGTTCCAATGTGTTGTGTATTGTCTTTCTTCCCAGTTTTTTTTGTCCATTGGCTGTTCTCCTCCTCTTCCATTTTCCATTTTCCTCCTGATCCGTGTCCTTCAAATTATCTCATCCATCTTCTGGACCTCTGCCAAATGTTTTTTCACCACCGCTGTCTTGATAGAGATCCAGCTGTTTAAGGAGTTCAGTATCCTCTGCCAAGGATTTAATTCTGTAGTTTTTCCCATCTTTGCTAAATAGAATTAAGGCAGGATAAATTCACTTGAGTTGAATTCCAGCTTTGTTGAGGCTTCTAGTAATCGTTCTTAGTGTCTCGCGATCCCTCCTCATTTCTTTTGCCAAGTCTGGAAGAATAAATATTTTGCATTCTTTATACACCATGTTCCAGGTGGACCTTAGCTTTTTGAAAATCTCAACCTTTAATTTCTCTCTGCCAAAAGCAACAATGACTGCACAAGGAGATGCAGTACGATGATTCGTAAAAGAGGGAACTCTATGGACCCGCTTGATATCTTTTCCTGTAATGCTTATGCCATAATTAGAGCACAGTTCTATCACAAATTGGCATAAATCCTTGATCTGCTCTGGCACTCCCATGAAGAGGATATTTCTCCTCCGAAGGCAGTTCTGAGAATCAACTAATTCAGCTTGCAAAGTCAATGTCTCTTTTTCTAATTGCTCAATCCTTGCTTCATTACTGTCAGCATGTTTTTTAATGTCTGAGATGGTTGCTTTAATCTCGACAAATTCTGACGCTAAGCTTTTGATCAAAGAGTTCATTTCACTCATAAGTGACATAAGGTAATCCAATTTATCAACAGTTGTCATTACCTTACACTGGATGTCAGGATTTCATTGGGCATCAGGAGTAGAAGTAGAAGTAGTTTGCTCCATAATGCTTGATTAATGGAGGCTTCGGTCCTTGATCTCAGGAACAGGGAGTCAGAAATGGTCGGCTGATTTATGCTTATCTCGCTCCAAGTGCAGGGTAGATATTTTTTCAATCTCCTGCACTGAGCTTTTTTGAAAGTAGACAGCCGACTCTTAATTAAATTTCTGGGATAAATAGCTATTTTAGCGGAGAAGAAGAGCTGAGTCTAACCCCATTGGCTTCCCATGCTCCTCCCCTGAATTTGATGTTTTTATCATCTTTTGGGAGGCTTCTCTCATGTCACCGCATGAGGAGCTGGAGTTGATAGAGGGAGCTCATCCGCCTCTCCCCAGATTCAAACCTGTAACCTGTTGGTCTTCAGTCCTGCTGGCACAGGGGTTTAACCCACTGCACCACCGGGGGCTCCAAGATACCAATGAAAAAGGTATATTTGGAACAGTGGAGTTAGACTTCAATAAGGTGGGGGGAAGTGCAATATGAGGAAAACAGTGTGGCTGAAACAACAGGAATTGAATCTATTGTCACTCTCCAAAGGCACATTGGAAAAGCCAAATTTTTAGATCTTGCTTAAATGCTGCTAGGGTGGGAGCTTGCCTAATCTCACCAGGTAGCGAGTTCCATAGATATAATGCTTGAAATTCAAAAGTTATCAGAGAAACAAGATAATTTACAAAAGGAATTACAATCTATGTCAGCAAAGCATGACTTACAGCAAAAATCCATACAAGACATAATGAAGGAGATGAAGAAAAATTAAAAGAGGAAGTGAGTAAAGTACTGACTGATATTAATGAATTAAAATCTGATAAGAAACTGGAGCATGCACAAACAAAAATTAAGAAAAAGGTAGAAAGCATGCACAATAAGAATGCTAGACTGGAAAAAATCTCAAGAGAAACTGGAACAGAGTGAACTGGAATACCAGTTGAGATTTAGAAACACCCAGAAGGAACCAATGAAGACATTCAAAAGAGTGTTATCCAATTAATATCAAAAATCCTCCAGTGTACAGAGCAAGAGGCATGAGCAGAAGTAGATTGGGTTTATCGAGTCCAAATGAACTAAGCGAAAAAGAACAAAGACGCTAGAGATACTATAGTACATTTCATGAAGAAAAGAGTTCAAGGTGAAATCCTGAAGAAAAGCAGTACCAGACCAACATACTATAAAGACTCTAAAATAGTAATTCTCAAGGAATTTCCACCTTTGACTCTGAATCAATGTAGAAAATACTTCTTGACTGATGAACCAAAAAAAATCCCATATTGGATTCAAAAGGGAGAAATGTGAAAATATAATGGTAACGTATAAAGATGAAAAGTTCTGACTTACCATAGAAGAAAAAACAAAAAAAACATTAAAATTGCAGAAGAATTTAGAATTAAAACACCCCTCACAATCTCCAACAAAAGAAAGACAAAAAGAAAGAGGTTTCACTTTCCTGAAGAACAAGGAGCAGTGACAGACCCATCACACGAGGATGAGAATATGGATGATGATACAGACAAATCTGATGAAGAAGAAAATATAAATGATGGATAATCCAACACCAAAAAAAAATGTTATTCAAATAACATGAACGGTTTAAATTATCCCAATAAAAGAAAAAGGACATTTAACCAAATTAGGAAAGGAAACTACAACATAATAGCACTCTAGGAGACCCACATAGCTCAGAAACACACAAATTACTTGATCCAAGACAAATTAGATAAAAAATATTTTTCATTGGATGAAGGTAAAAGAGGGGTAGTACTTTATGTAGATAAAAGATACCATCAGAGTTACAATTCAAAGAGCATGAAGGCAGGATGGTAGCTGTAATGATGACAATTGAACTTCAGAAGATCTTACTCTGCAACATATTTGCACCAAATGGACCAAAACCTAAATTTGTCAAGGTCTTAAGGGGAAATGTTGCCCAAGCAGAATTTGATCATATAATTATTTTAGAGACTTTAATGGGGTTACGGATAAACATTGTGATAAGACCTAATTAGAAAGACAAGGTAAAAAAGAAGAAATAAACTCCCTCCCAAGGAACTTTCATTTAAAGAGCAATTTGATATGCAAGATACATGGCAGGAGCACAATTCTGAACAAAAACACATTTTGTTCCAACAGACATCAAAGTTGGTCTAGGATTGACATGATTTGGACACAGAAACAATAACTACAAAGGTTAATAAGATTAAAATTTTACCCAGAGAAATATCAAATCAATCCCCGATAGAGATGACAATTAATAAAAAAAGGAACATGGAAATGGTTGTTAAATGGTAATTTGATAAAATCAGAAGATAAAAACAGGATTAAATATACAAGAATATTTCAGCCTAAATGATAAAGCTGAGACTAAACCACAAATAATTTGGGATGCATACAAGTCAGTATTGAGAGGCCATTTTATCCAATTAAATGCTGCCAAAAAAAGAGAGAAAAATTAAAAAAATCAATAATATCAAGTAGGAAATGAACTCAGAGTTAAAAAGAAACCCAATGAATATCAAAATAAAAAGAAATCTGGATCTTCTAAAGAAACAGAAGCAAAACCTCGAACTTGACCAAATGGCCAAACAATTAAAATTTGTAAAACAAGACTACTTTGAAAATGTCAATAAACCAGGCAAATGACTTTATAGGAAGATTAGGAAGAAAAAGCAGGATCAACAAATTTCTAAAATAACTGATGGAAAAAATACTTACAACTGATGAGGAAATATTAAAAGAATTCCATAACTTCAACAATACAAAAAGGACAACATAAGTATGGGAGATATAGTGGAGTACTTGAGTAAACGAAGAGTCCACAAAATTTTGGAAGACCAGAGAGCAAAGTTAAATAAAGAAATTACAGATGAAGAAATTTAAAAAGCAATAAAGAATCTTGAGAGTAACAAAGCACCAGGACCAGATGGTTTTATAGAAGCCAGCTTCTATAAAACAGTTCAGGAAGAAATATTACAATTCCTTAGGAAAATAATGAATCAGGCTTTAAACGATAAAGAAATCCCAGAAACATGGGAAAAAGCAGAAATTGTAATGAAGGAAGGCACAGATCCAGAAGATGTATAAAACTACTGCCCGATATAACTATTAAATACGGATTACAAGATTTTTACAAATATCCTTGCCAATAGATTTAAAATATTTTTAAGTGATTGGAAAGGGGAAGAGCATATGGATTTCTTACCAAGTAGGAATATAAAAGAAAATGTAAGACTCATTTTGGACATGACTGAATATTATGAAACCAACCACCAAATAGTCAGCCTGTTGTCATTAGACACCCAAAAGGCCTTTGATAATTTAAACTGGGATTTTGTTTTTACTTTTGTTTTAATTTTATTATTATTTTATAATACATAGAAACCATCTTTGAAAATAACATTCAAAATACCAGTATTTTCCCCAATCCCGCCACCACCACAACCCCCCCCCCCCCCCCCCCCCACTCTCGGGAACAAATAAATACTTTAGCTGTGTTTATTACAACTGTTCAATCATGAGAATAGTTTTATTCAACACCGTATATTTATCTGCCCCTTTATTCTATATATGAGACCCTTCCATTTTGCTTTCCATGTCCTTTTGCTTTGACCTGTCATATAGTAACTTTTCCTTTCGCTAATAAAATCTTGAAGAAGGTAATCTGCTAAATATTTATACCAGGTTTTTGTATCCTATTTCTTGTGGTTTTTCCAGCCCAGGACCACTGAGGCTTTAATTGCCTCTATCCTATGTTTTATTATTTCCTCACTTTCCTTATATTCCCCTTTACTTTCAAATTTCTGAGTGAGAAATTGGGCCTTATTCCATTCTATCTTGATCTCTAATAGCTCCTCCATTTCCTTCCTGATTATTTTTTGGAACTTTTGGATTTTTTTACATTCCCACCACATGTGGGCATATGTTCCTATTTTACCACAGTTGTGCCAACATAATTTTGGGCACGTTTTTGTGATATGCGCCAGTTGCACAGGAGTTCTGTACCATTTTGTCACTATTTTCCGTTGCATTTCTTTAATCTTTAGATGTTTTATTTTATTGATTGAATTCATCCAATTGTCTATTTCTCTCTCACTGCAACTTAATTCCTCCTTCCAGACTTCTTTTAGGGTAGATTTTGTGTTGTATTGTATTTCTGTGATTGTGTTATATATAAATCCCATGATTCCTTTCTCCCCCTCTACTTTCCATTTTATTATTTTGTCGAGATTTGTTTCTGAGGTTTCCTTAGTCTTCAATTCTGTTAGCTTTTTAGACAGCCCTCCCCATTGCAACCAATTTCCAAGCCCGCATTGATCTTTTATTTCCTTCCATTGAATTACAGTCCCGTCTGGTTTTAGTAAGTCCTCAGTCTTTGTTATTCCATTCTGTTCCAGTTTCTTTAGCATATTGCGATATAGCTAGGGTTTTCTGTTGTCTAAGGAACCTATTGGGAACTTGTCTATTTTATTTATTGGGAGTTTATTTTGCCATTTTCCCCAACATGTCATTGTTAATAACAAGGGGCCCCCATTTTTGATATCAGAAACTAGATATCAAAAATGGAAGAATTTCGACAACTAGCGGGATTTAAAACCAACAAAAGGAAAACAATGATTCTAACAAAAAAAATATCCAAAAGAATCAAGAAGACCTAGAAAAAAATTTCTGGATTAAAGACATCAACGAAAATTAAGATTTCTAGCCATTATTTATTTATTTATTATTCGAACTTATATGCCACCACTCCCCTGGGGCTCGGAGCGGCTTACAAGAACAGGCTAAAATCGAACACAATTTAAAAACAATTTAAAATAAATTTAAAACAGCAATATCAGAGATCATAGAATCATAGAATCATAGAATCATAGAGTTGGAAGAGACCTCATGGGCCATCCAGTCCAACCCCCTGCCAAGAAGCAGGAATATTGCATTCAAATCACCCCTGACAAATGGCCATCCAGCCTCTGCTTAAAAGCTTCCAAAGAAGGAGCCTCCACCACACTCCGGGGCAGAGAGTTCCACTGCTGAACGGCTCTCACAGTGAGGAAGTTCTTCCTAATGTTCAGATGGAATCTCCTCTCTTGTAGTTTGAAGCCATTGTTCCGCGTCCTAGTCTCCAAGGAAGCAGAAAACAAGCTTGCTCCCTCCTCCCTGTGGCTTCCTCTCACATATTTATACATGGCTATCATATCTCCTCTCAGCCTTCTCTTCTTCAGGCTAAACATGCCCAGTTCCCTAAGCCGCTCCTCATAGGGCTTGTTCTCCAGACCCTTGATCATTTTAGTCGCCCTCCTCTGGACACTTTCCAGCTTGTCAACATCTCTCTTGAATTGTGGTGCCCAGAATTGGACACAATATTCCAGATGTGGTCTAACCAAAGCAGAATAGAGGGGCAGCATTACTTCCTTAGATCTAGACACTATGCTTCTATTGATGCAGGCCAAAATCCCATTGGCTTTTTTTGCCGCCACATCACATTGTTGGCTCATGTTTAACTTGTTGTCCACGAGGACTCCAAGATCTTTTTCACACGTACTGATCTCGAGCCAGGCGTCCCCCATTCTGTATCTTTGCATTTCATTTTTTCTGCCAAAGTGGAGTATCTTGCATTTGTCACTGTTGAACTTCATTTTGTTAGTTTTGGCCCATCTCTCTAATCTGTCAAGATCGTTTTGAATTCTGCTCCTGTCCTCTGGACTATTGGCTATCCCTCCCAATTTGGTGTCGTCTGCAAACTTGATGATCATGCCTTCTAGCCCTTCATCTAAGTCATTAATAAAGATGTTGAACAGGACCGGGCCCAGGACGGAGCCCTGCGGCACTCCGCTCGTCACTTCTTTCCAAGATGAAGAGGAAGCATTAGTGAGCACTCTCTGTGTTCGTCCACTTAACCAATTACAGATCCACCTCACCGTAGTTTTGCCTAGCCCACATTGGACTAGTTTCCTTGCCAGAAGGTCATGGGGGACCTTGTCGAAGGCCTTACTGAAATCCAGGTACGCTACATCCACGGCATTCCCCGCATCTACCCAGCTTGTAGCTCTATCGAAGAAAGAGATCAGATTAGTCTGGCATGACTTGTTTTTGATAAATCCATGTTGACTATTAGCGATGACTGCATTTGTTTCTAAGTGTTTGCAGACCGCTTCCTTAACAATCTTTTCCAGAATCTTGCCCGGTATCGACGTGAGGCTGACCGGACGGTAGTTGTTTGGGTCGTCCTTTTTTCCCTTCTTGAAGATTGGGACCACATTGGCCCTCCTCCAATCTGCTGGAACTTCTCCCGTTCTCCAAGAACTCTCAAAGATGGTTGCCAATGGTTCCGAAATGACTTCCGCTAGTTCCTTCAATACTCTGGGGTGTAGTTGATCTGGCCCTGGGGACTTGAACTCATTAAGAGCGGCCAGGTATTCCTGGACGACTTCTTTCCCAATTTGGGGTTGGATGTCCTCCAATCCCTCATCCACTCCATCTTGCTGAGGTTGAAGACTCTCTTTTTGTGAGAAGACCGAGGCAAAGAAGGCATTAAGTAGTTCTGCCTTTTCCCTATCCCCTGTCAGCATTGCCCCATCTTCTCCTCGAAGAGGTCCTATCGCCTCCTTGTTTTTCCTTTTTCTACTGACATAAGAATTGAAGCCCTTTTTATTGTTTTTAATGTCCCTGGCAAGTCTGAGCTCGTTTTTTGCTTTAGCCTTGCGGACCTTTTCCCTACAGGTGTTGGCTATTTGTTTGAATTCTTCTTTGGTGATTTCTCCCTTTTTCCACTTCTTGTGCATGTCTCTTTTGTGTCTCAGCACAGTTAGAAGTTCTTTGGACATCCATTCTGGCTTCTTTGCACTTGTCCTATTTTTTCTCTTTGTTGGCACGGTTTGCAATTGCGCCTTGAGTATTTCACTCTTGAGAAATTCCCATCCATCCGTAGCTCCCTTGTCTTTTAGTATCTGTGTCCACGGAATGCTGCTCAGCGTTTCCTTCATTTTTTGGAAATCAGCTCTCCTAAAGTCCAAAATGCGGGTTTGACTTGTCTTAGTTTCGGCCTTCCTTTGTACCTCAAATTGCAGGAGCACATGGTCACTTGCCCCTAAGGATCCTACCACTTCGACCGCATCGATCAGGTCCTCCGCATTTGTTAGGATGAGATCAAGAGTAGCCAATCCCCTTGTTGCCTCTTCTACCTTCTGGACCATGAAATTGTCTGCAAGGCAAGCGAGGAATTTGTTGGACCTTGTGCTCTTGGCCGAGTTTGTTTTCCAGCAAATATCGGGATAGTTGAAATCGCCCATGACTACTACATCTCTTTTCTGTGCCTGTTTGGTCAACTGTTGGCAGAAGACTTCATCACGATCTTCCTCCTGGCTTGGGGGTCTGTAGTAGACGCCTACAACGACATCTTTTTGAGTCCCAGTTCCCTTGATTCTTATCCAGATGATTTCAAGCTGGTTTCCCAGATTGCTGTCTTGAATTTCTTCTGCCGCATAAGAGTTTTTGACATATAAGGCTACTCCGCCTCCTCTCCCCTTTGTTCGGTTTCTGTGAAAGAGGTTATACCCCTCGATATCTACATTCCAGCGATAGGAGTCATCCCACCAGGTTTCAGTGATGGCTATGATATCATATTTGTGGTGTTGTGCTAGAAGTTGGAGTTCGTCTTGTTTATTTCCCATGCTCTGTGCATTAGTGTAAAGACATGTGAGCCCCTGGGATCTTCCCTTGAGCTGTTTAATTGGGATTATTGTGTTTTTGGTACGTGGTCCTTGTTGTGTTTGTGCAGCCCTCCGTTTAGCCTTCTGGCGATTCCCAGACATTATGGGTAAAGTAGTGTTCGCAAGGCTGTTGTCCCCCTCCCCCGGTGGACCTAGTTTAAAGTGCGTCTAATGAGGTTTGCGAGTCTGTGAGCAAAAAGGTGTTTTCCTACTTGTGTGAGATGCACCCCATCCCTTGCCAGTAGGCCATCCTCCTGGAATAGCAGGCCATGGTCGAGGAAGCCAAAGCGTTCCTCCTGACACCATTTTCTAAGCCAGTCATTGACCTGTACTATTTTTCTGGCTCTTGTGGGTCCGTGTCTTACAACAGGGAGGAGGGATGAAAAGACCACCTGTACATTACATTCTTTTAGCATTGCTCCTAGAGCTCGAAAATCATTTGTGATCTTTTGAAACGTATGCCTTGCAGTATCATTGGTTCCTACATGAATCAACATGAGGGGAGGACGGTGATAGGGCTTGAGGAGCCTGGTGAGCCTCTGAGTGATATGGTGTATTTTTGCCCCCGGTAGGCAGCATATTTCTCGAGCCATCCCATCTGGTCTGGAAATGACAGCTTCCGTTCCTCTAAGGAGGGAATCGCCTACTACCAAGACCTGTTTACTTTCAGGAATGACAGCGCCCCTTTTGTGCAATGTAGTGTGTAGGTCTCCAGAAAAGTGATCCTGTTGGTGTGAATTGTGTAGGTGAAAAGTGTTGTCCTCCTCCTCGACATCCCCGGTGCATTCGTCAAGGACAATCCATTGAGATTCGTCCGAGAGCCTATGGTTCTCCTGTATGTGTTCCTGTTGCTCCTGGTCTATGGTTGGGGATGGTACACCTGCAGGATTGTGCAAGTGTGAATGTTGTAAAGTGTTGTCCCAGTCAGGGCTGTCCCCCGCACACTGATCAAGGATGAGCCACTGATCAGTATCAAAGGCCCGTCGAAACAGATATGTCTTACATGCCCTGCGGAAAGCTGATAAGTCCCGAAAGGCACGGACTTCAGGTGGCAGAGTATTCCAGAGTGATGGTGCCACTTCTGTAAAGGCTCTGCGTCTGCTATATGGATAATGGCTAGAAATATTCATTTCCTAAAAAACAATTATTTGGAAAAATTGAAGGAAATAAAAAAGATACTAGAAGGATAGAAAAATCAAAACTTTCACTACTTGGTCATATAGCTGTTATTAAAATGAACTTGCTACCAAAAAAATTATATTTGTTCCAAAATTTACCTATTATTTGCAATACAAATAACTGGAACAAAGATATAATGAAATTTGTTTGGAAGGGCAAAAAAACTAGAATATACAATAATGATCTCATTAAAAAACAGATTCAGCTTGCCAGATCTCAAATCATACTTTGAAGCTTCCGCATTATCATGGGTCAAGGACTGGACAAATTTGCCAAAAATTAAAATTAAAATCATAACTTTGGCACCAACCGAGAATAAACTGTACTTTTGCAGATCTCAGGAACGCACTTTTGTATCTTTTCCTCAAACCTCTCTGGATGCAGATGAGCTACAACTCCTAAAATCAAGGTCAATTCCCCCAAAAACATTGAAGTATGTTTGGTTGGTCATGGGGCTTCTGTATGCCAAGTTTGGCCCTGGTGCATTGTTGGTGGAGGTCACTGATTCTCTGGATGAAGGTGACCTCCAGCTCCCAAAATCAAGGTCAACCCCCTCCCTAAAAACCCTTGCTATATGTTCAGTAGGTTATGGGGCTTCTCTGTACCAATTTTTGATCCCAGTTCATTGCCAGTGGGGCTTACTGTTTCTCTGGAAGAAGGTGAACTATAACTCCCATAAATCAAGGCCAATGCCCCCAAAACTGGAATCTGTGTGTCAAGTTTCATCCAGGTCCATCATTCATGAGGGTATCAGTGGTCTGTTGAAGTTGGAGCTGAATTGGGTAAAGGTACTGCAAATCCCATCACTCATGGTCCATCCTCCCTCAAACTGCACCAGAATGTAAAGTGGACCATAGAACATCTTTGTGTCAAATATAGTCCAGGTCCATCATTTGTGGGGGTTGCAGTGGTATGTGGGAGCCAAATCAGGTGAAGGTAGTGCAAATCCCATCATCCATGGTCCATACTCCCACAAATAATGTAAAGTGGGTCATAGAAAGGGTCTGTGTGCCAAGTTGGGTCCAGGTTGATCCGTCGAGGGGGTTGCAATGGGCACTGGAAGTGAGAGAAGGTATTACAAATCCCATCATCTGTGCACCACCCTCCCCCAAACTGCACCAGGATGTTAAGTGGATCAAGGGGGCAGGGTCTCTGTGTCAAGTTTGGTCCAGAGCCCTCATTTGTAGGGGTCACAGTGGTCTATGGTAGCCAAATTGGGTGAAGGTAGTGCAAATCCCATCATCCATGGGCCATTCTCCCCCAAACCACACCAGGATGTTAAGTGGGTCATTAGGATGGGGGTCTGTGTGCCAAGTTTAGTCCAGGTCCGTCCTTCGCAGGGATTGCAATGGTCTACGGAATGAGTGAAGGTATTGCAAATCCCATCATCTGTGGTCCATCCTCCTCCAAATCACACCAGTCATGGGAGTTGTATTCCAAGTTTGGTCCGTCCTTCAAGGAGGGGTGACAATGGTCTCTGGAAGTGAGTAAAGGTACAGCAAATCTTATCATCCGTGGTCCATCCTCCTCCAAACATCATCAGAATGTAAAATGGGTCACGGGGGCGCAGTGCTCTGTGGGATCCAAAATGTAAAATAATATATATAACATAAAAATAAGAAATATTGCTTATTATTGTAATAAATATAAATGAGGCAATTTAAAAGGGATGATAGGGTGTGTGTGTGTTTGTGTGTGTATACCAGCTGTTGCCTGCCATGCGTTGCTGTGGTCCACATGGGAGTTCTGTGTGGGAGGTTTGGCCCAATTCTATCGTTGGTGGGGTTCAAAATGCTCTGTGATTGTAGGTGAACTATAAATCCCAGCAACTACACCTCCCAAATGTCAAGATTCTATTTTCCCCAAACTCCACGAGTGTTCACATTTGGCATTTTGAGTATTCTTGTAGAGTTTGGTCCAGATCTATCACTCCACAGTGATCTTTGGATGTAGGTGAACTACAATTCCAAAACCAAAGGACACTGCCCACCAAACCCTTACAGTATTTTCTGTTGGTCATGGGAGAACTGTGTGCCAAGTCTTATGTCAGTAGAAAAAGGAAAAACAAGGAGGCGATAGGACCTCTTCGAGGAGAAGATGGGGCAATGCTGACAGGGGATAGGGAAAAGGCAGAACTACTTAATGCCTTCTTTGCCTCGGTCTTCTCACAAAAAGAGAGTCTTCAACCTCAGCAAGATGGAGTGGATGAGGGATTGGAGGACATCCAACCCCAAATTGAGAAAGAAGTCGTCCAGGAATACCTGGCCGCTCTTAATGAGTTCAAGTCCCCAGGGCCAGATCAACTACACCCCAGAGTATTGAAGGAACTAGCGGAAGTCATTTCGGAACCATTGGCAACCATCTTTGAGAGTTCTTGGAGAACGGGAGAAGTTCCAGAAGATTGGAGGAGGGCCAATGTGGTCCCAATCTTCAAGAAGGGAAAAAAGGATGACCCAAACAACTACCGTCCGGTCAGCCTCACGTCGATACCAGGCAAGATTCTGGAAAAGATTGTTAAGGAAGCGGTCTGCAAACACTTAGAAACAAATGCAGTCATCGCTAATAGTCAACATGGATTTATCAAAAACAAGTCATGCCAGACTAATCTGATCTCTTTCTTCGATAGAGCTACAAGCTGGGTAGATGCGGGGAATGCCGTGGATGTAGCGTACCTGGATTTCAGTAAGGCCTTCGACAAGGTCCCCCATGACCTTCTGGCAAGGAAACTAGTCCAATGTGGGCTAGGCAAAACTACGGTGAGGTGGATCTGTAATTGGTTAAGTGGACGAACACAGAGAGTGCTCACTAATGCTTCCTCTTCATCTTGGAAAGAAGTGACAAGTGGAGTGACGCAGGGTTCCGTCCTGGGCCCGGTCCTGTTCAACATCTTTATTAATGACTTAGATGAAGGGCTAGAAGGCATGATCATCAAGTTTGCAGACGACACCAAATTGGGAGGGATAGCCAATAGTCCAGAGGACAGGAGCAGAATTCAAAATGATCTTGACAGATTAGAGAGATGGGCCAAAACTAACAAAATGAAGTTCAACAGTGACAAATGCAAGAAACTCCACTTTGGCAGAAAAAATGAAATGCAAAGATACAGAATGGGGGACGCCTGGCTCAAGAGCAGTACGTGTGAAAAAGATCTTGGAGTCCTGGTGGACAACAAGTTAAACATGAGCCAACAATGTGATGTGGCGACAAAAAAAGCCAATGGGATTTTGGCCTGCATCAATAGGAGCATAGTGTCTAGATCTAAGGAAGTCATGCTACCCCTCTATTCTGCTTTGGTTAGACCACATCTGGAATATTGTGTCCAATTCTGGGCACCACAATTCAAGAGAGATATTGACAAGCTGGAATGTGTCCAGAGGAGGGCGACTAAAATGATCAAGGGTCTGGAGAACAAGCCCTATGAGGAGCGGCTTAGGGAACTGGGCATGTTTAGCCTGAATGCGCGAACATTGGAAGACTGAAAGTGAAGTCTACTTTGCTTTGTGTTGCCTAAAATTACTATTGCCTGCTGTACGCCGGAACACTGGAACATTGAAAATCATGTCTAATTCGCTTTGTGTTGCCTAAAATAACTATTGCCTGCTGAATGCGGGAACATTGGAACATTGAAAATCAAGTCTACTTTGCTTTGTGTTGCCTAAAATAACTATTGCCTGCTGTATGCGGGAACATTGCCCCACTGTTTCCTTCCCTTTCTGAAAATCAATTCTTCTTTTCTTTGTGTTGCCTAACATTACTTTTGCCTGCTGAATGCGGGAACATTGGAACATTGAAAATCAAGTCTACTTTGGTTTGTGTTGCCTTTCTTTGTGTTGCCTAAAATAAATATTGCCTGCTGAATGCGGGAACACTGGAACATTGAAAATCAAGTCTACTTTGCTTTGTATTGCCTTAGCTTTGTGTTGCCTAAAATAACTATTGCCTGCTGAATGCGGGAACATTGGAACATTGAAAATCAAGTCTACTTTGCTTTGTGTTTCCTTTGCTTTGTGTTGCCTAAAATAACTATTGCCTGCTGAATGTGGGAACACTGGAACATTGAAAATCAAGTCTACTTTGCATTGTGTTGCCTAAAATAACTATTGCCTGCTGAATGCGGGAACATTGGGACATTGAAAATCAAGACTACTTTGATTTGTGTTGCCTAAAATAACTATTGCCTGCTGAATCCGGGAGCATTGGAACATTGAAAATCAAGTCTACTTTGCTTTGTGTTGCCTAAAATAACTATTGCCTGCTGAATGAGGGAACATTGGAACATTGAAAGTCAAGTTTACTTTGCTTTGTGTTGCCTTAGCTTTGTGTTGCCAAAAATAACTATTGCCTGCAGAATGCGAGAAAACTGGAACATTAAAAATCAAGTCTACTTTGCTTTGTGTTGCCTAAAATAACTATAGCCTGCTGAATGCGGGAACATTGGAACATTGAAAATCAAGTCTACTTCGCTTTGTGTTGCCTAAAATTACTATTGCCTGCTGAATGCGGGAACATTGGAACATTGAAAATCAAGTCTACTTCACTTTGTGTTACCTAAAATAACTATTGCCTGTTGTATGCGCGAACATTGCCTCACTGTTTTCCTGCCCTTTCTGAAAATCAATCTACTTTGCTTTGTGTTGCCTCAAATTACTATTGCCTGCTGAATGCGGGAACATTGGAACATAGAAAATCAAGTCTACTTCACTTTGTGTTGCCTAAAATAACTATTGCCTGATGTATGCGGAAACACTGCCTCACTGTTTTCCTGCCCTTTCTGAAAATCAAGTTTTCTTTTCTTTGTGTTCCCTAAAATTACTATTCCCTGCTGAATGCAGGAACATTGGAACATTGAAAATCAAGTCTACTTTGCTTTGTGTTGCCTAAAAATAATATTGCCTGCTGATGCGGGAACATTGGAACATTGAAAATCAATTCTACTTTGCTTTGTGTTGCCTAAAATTACTATTGCCTGCTGAATGCAGGAACATTGGAACATTGAAAATCAAGTCTACTTTGCTTTGTGTTGCCTAAAAATAATATTGCCTGCTGATGCGGGAACATTGGAACATTGAAAATGAAGTCTACTTTGCTCTGTGTTGCCTAAAATTACTATTGCCTCCTGAATGCGGGAACATTGGAACATTGAAAATCAAGTCTACTTCGCTTTGTGTTGCCTAAAATTACTATTGCCTGCTGAATGCGGGAACATTGGAACATTGAAAATCAAGTCTACTTTGCTTTGTGTTGCCTTTGCTTTGTGTTGCCTAAAATAACTATTGCCTGCTGAATGCGGGAACACTGGAACATTGAAAATCAAGTCTACTTCGCTTTGTGTTGCCTAAAATTACTATTGCCTGCTGAATGCGGGAACATTGGAACATTGAAAATCAAGTCTACTTTGCTTTGTGTTGCCTTTACTTTATGTTGCCTAAAATAACTATTGCCTGCTGAATGCGGGAACACTGAACGTTGTAAATCAAGTCTACTTCCCTTTGTGTTGCCTGAAAATACTATTGCTTGCTGAATGCGGGAACATTGGAACATTGAAAATCAAGTCTACTTTGCTTTGTGTTGCCTTTGCTTTGTGTTGCCTAAAATAACTATTGCCTGCTGAATGCGGGAACGCTGGAACATTCAAAATCAAGTCTACTTTGCTTTGTGTTGCCTAAAATAACTATTGCCTGCTGAATGCGGGAACATCGGAACATTGAAAATCAAGACTACTTTGCTTTGTGTTGCCTAAAATAACTATTGCCTGCTGAATGCGGGAACATTGGAACATTGAAAATCATGTCTACTTCGCTTTGTGTTGCCTAAAATTACTATTGCCTGCTGTACGCCGGAACATAGGAACATTGAAAATCACGTCTAATTCGCTTTGTGTTGCCTAAAATAACTATTGCCTGCTGAATGTGGGAACATTGGAACATTGAAAGTCAAGTCTACTTTGCTTTGTGTTGCCTTAGCTTTGTGTTGCCAAAAATAACTATTGCCTGCAGAATGCGGGAAAACTGGAACATTAAAAATCAAGTCTACTTTGCTTTGTGTTGCCTAAAATTACTATTGCCTGCTGAATGCGGGAACATTGGAACATTGAAAATCAAGTCTACTTTGCTTTGTGTTGCCTAAAATTACTATTGCCTGCTGAATGCAGGAACATTGGAACATTGAAAATCAAGTCTTCTTCACTTTGTGTTGTCTAAAATAACTATTGCCTGTTGTATGCGAGAACATTGCCTCACTGTTTTCCTGCCCTTTCTGAAAATCAAGTCTGCTTGGCTTTGTGTTGCCTAAAATTACTACTGCCTGCTGAATGCGGGAACATTGGAACATTGAAAATCAAGTCTACTTCACTTTGTGTTGCCTAAAATAACTATTGTTTTCTGTATGCGGGAAAACTGCCTCACTGTTTTCCTGCCCTTTCTGAATTAAAGTCTTCTTTTCTTTGTGTTGCCTAAAATTACTATTTCCTGCTGAATGCGGGAACCTTGGAACAATGAAAATCAAGTCTACTTTGCTTTGTGTTGCCTAAAATTACCATTGCCTGCTGAATGCGGGAACATTGGAACATTGAAAATCAAGTCTACTTCGCTTTGTGTTGCCTAAAATTACTATTGCCTGCTGAATGCGGGAACATTGGAACATTGAAAATCAAGTCTAATTTGCTTTGTGTTGCCTAAAATAACTATTGCCTGCTGAATGCGGGAACATCGGAACATTGAAAATTAAGAGTACTTTGTTTTGTGTTGCCTAAAATAACTATTGCCTGCTGAATGCGGGAACATTGGAACATTGAAAATCAAGTCTACTTCGCTTTGTGTTGCCTAAAATAACTATTGCCTGCTGAATGCGGGAACATTGGAACATTGAAAATCAAGTCTACTTTGCTTTGTGTTGCCTTTGCTTTGTGTTGCCTAAAATAACTATTGCCTGCTGAATGCGGGAACACTGGAACATTGAAAATCAAGTCTACTTCGCTTTGTGTTGCCTAAAATTACTATTGCCTGCTGAATGCGGGAACATTGGAACATTGAAAATGAAGTCTACTTTGCTTTGTGTTGCCTAAAATTACTATTGCCTGCTGAATGCGGGAACATTAGAACATTGAAAATGAAGTCTACTTCGCTTTGTGTTGCCTAAAATAACTATTGCCTGCTGAATGCGGGAACACTGGAACATTGAAAATCAAGTCTTCTTTTCTTTCTGTTCCCTCAAATAACTATTGCCTGCTGAATGCGGGAACATTGGAACATTGAAAATCAAGTCTTCTTTTCTTTGTGTTGCCTAAAATTACTATTGCCTGCTGAATGCAGGAACATTGATACATTGAAAATCAAGTCTACTTTGCTTTGTGTTGCCTTTGATTTGTGTTGCCTAAAATAACTATTGCCTGCTGAATGCGGAAACACTGGAACATTGAAAATCAAGTCTACTTTGCATTGTGTTGCCTAAAATAACTATTGCCTGCTGAAAGCGGGAACATTGGAACATTGAAAATCAAGACTACCTTGATTTGTGTTGCCTAAAATTACTATTGCCTGCTGAATGCGGGAACATTTGAACATTGAAAATCAAGTCTACTTCGCTTTGTGTTGCCTCAAATTACAATTGCCTGCTGAATGCAGGAACATTGGAAAATTGAAAATCAAGTCTACTTTGCTTTGTGTTGCCTAAAATTACTATTGCCTGCTGAATGCGGGAACATTGGAACATTGAAAATCAAGTCTACTTTGCTTTGTGTTGCCTAAAATTACTATTGCCTGCTGAATGCGGGAACATTGGAACATTGAAAATCAAGTCTTCTTCACTTTGTGTTGCCTAAAATAACTATTGCCTGTTGTATGCGAGAACATTGCCTCACTGTTTTCCTGCCCTTTCTGAAAATCAAGTCTGCTTGGCTTTGTGTTGCCTAAAAGTACTACTGCCTGCTGAATGCGGGAACATTGGAACATTGAAAATCAAGTCTACTTCACTTTGTGTTGCCTAAAATAACTATTGTTTTCTGTATGCGGGAAAACTGCCTCACTGTTTTCCTGCCCTTTCTGAATTAAAGTCTTCCTTTCTTTGTGTTGCCTAAAATTACTATTGCCTGCTGAATGCGGGAACCTTGGAACAATGAAAATCAAGTCTACTTTGCTTTGTGTTGCCTAAAATTACCATTGCCTGCTGAATGCGCGAACATTGGAAGACTGAAAGTGAAGTCTACTTTGCTTTGTGTTGCCTAAAATTACTATTGCCTGCTGTACGCCGGAACACTGGAACATTGAAAATCATGTCTAATTCGCTTTGTGTTGCCTAAAATAACTATTGCCTGCTGTATGCGGGAACATTGCCCCACTGTTTCCTTCCCTTTCTGAAAATCAATTCTTCTTTTCTTTGTGTTGCCTAACATTACTTTTGCCTGCTGAATGCGGGAACATTGGAACATTGAAAATCAAGTCTACTTTGCTTTGTGTTGCCTTTCTTTGTGTTGCCTAAAATAAATATTGCCTGCTGAATGCGGGAACATTGGAACATTGAAAATCAAGTCTACTTTGCTTTGTGTTTCCTTTGCTTTGTGTTGCCTAAAATAACTATTGCCTGCTGAATGCGGGAACACTGGAACATTGAAAATCAAGTCTACTTTGCTTTGTGTTGCCTAAAATAACTATTGCCTGCTGAATGCGGGAACATTGGGACATTGAAAATCAAGACTACTTTGATTTGTGTTGCCTAAAATAACTATTGCCTGCTGAATCCGGGAGCATTGGAACATTGAAAATCAAGTCTACTTTGCTGTGTGTTGCCTAAAATTACTATTGCCTGCTGTACGCCGGAACATTGGAGCATTGAAAATCAAGTCTAATTCGCTTTGTGTTGCCTAAAATAACTATTGCCTGCTGAATGTGGGAACATTGGAACATTGAAAGTCAAGTCTACTTTGCTTTGTGTTGCCTTAGCTTTGTGTTGCCAAAAATAACTATTGCCTGCAGAATGCGAGAAAACTGGAACATTAAAAATCAAGTCTACTTTGCTTTGTGTTGCCTAAAATAACTATAGCCTGCTGAATGCGGGAACATTGGAACATTGAAAATCAAGTCTACTTCGCTTTGTGTTGCCTAAAATTACTATTGCCTGCTGAATGCGGGAACATTGGAACATTGAAAATCAAGTCTACTTCACTTTGTGTTACCTAAAATAACTATTGCCTGTTGTATGCGCGAACATTGCCTCACTGTTTTCCTGCCCTTTCTGAAAATCAATCTACTTTGCTTTGTGTTGCCTCAAATTACTATTGCCTGCTGAATGCGGGAACATTGGAACATAGAAAATCAAGTCTACTTCACTTTGTGTTGCCTAAAATAACTATTGCCTGATGTATGCGGAAACACTGCCTCACTGTTTTCCTGCCCTTTCTGAAAATCAAGTTTTCTTTTCTTTGTGTTCCCTAAAATTACTATTCCCTGCTGAATGCAGGAACATTGGAACATTGAAAATCAAGTCTACTTTGCTTTGTGTTGCCTAAAAATAATATTGCCTGCTGATGCGGGAACATTGGAACATTGAAAATGAAGTCTACTTTGCTCTGTGTTGCCTAAAATTACTATTGCCTGCTGAATGCGGGAACATTGGAACATTGAAAATCAAGTCTACTTCGCTTTGTGTTGCCTAAAATTACTATTGCCTGCTGAATGCAGGAACATTGGAACATTGAAAATCAAGTCTACTTTGCTTTGTGTTGCCTTTGCTTTGTGTTGCCTAAAATAACTATTGCCCGCTGAATGCGGGAACACTGGAACATTGAAAATCAAGTCTACTTCGCTTTGTGTTGCCTAAAATTACTATTGCCTGCTGAATGCGGGAACATTGGAACATTGAAAATCAAGTCTACTTTGCTTTGTGTTGCCTTTACTTTATGTTGCCTAAAATAACTATTGCCTGCTGAATGCGGGAACACTGAACGTTGTAAATCAAGTCTACTTCGCTTTGTGTTGCCTAAAATTACTATTGCCTGCTGAATGCGGGAACATTGGAACATTGAAAATCAAGTCTACTTTGCTTTGTGTTGCCTTTACTTTATGTTGCCTAAAATAACTATTGCCTGCTGAATGCGGGAACACTGAACGTTGTAAATCAAGTCTACTTCCCTTTGTGTTGCCTGAAAATACTATTGCTTGCTGAATGCGGGAACACTGGAACATTGAAAATCAAGTCTACTTTGCTTTGTGTTTCCTTTGCTTTGTGTTGCCTAAAATAACTATTGCCTGCTGAATGCGGGAACACTGGAACATTGAAAATCAAGTCTACTTTGCTTTGTGTTGCCTAAAATAACTATTGCCTGCTGAATGCGGGAACATTGGGACATTGAAAATCAAGACTACTTTGATTTGTGTTGCCTAAAATAACTAT
This sequence comes from Anolis sagrei, assembly GCF_037176765.1. Lineage (NCBI taxonomy): Eukaryota > Metazoa > Chordata > Lepidosauria > Squamata > Anolidae > Anolis > Anolis sagrei. The sequence continues at coordinate 45,369,222 of NC_090035.1, forward strand.
TGCCTGCTGAATCCGGGAGCATTGGAACATTGAAAATCAAGTCTACTTTGCTGTGTGTTGCCTAAAATTACTATTGCCTGCTGTACGCCGGAACATTGGAGCATTGAAAATCAAGTCTAATTCGCTTTGTGTTGCCTAAAATAACTATTGCCTGCTGAATGTGGGAACATTGGAACATTGAAAGTCAAGTCTACTTTGCTTTGTGTTGCCTTAGCTTTGTGTTGCCAAAAATAACTATTGCCTGCAGAATGCGAGAAAACTGGAACATTAAAAATCAAGTCTACTTTGCTTTGTGTTGCCTAAAATAACTATAGCCTGCTGAATGCGGGAACATTGGAACATTGAAAATCAAGTCTACTTCGCTTTGTGTTGCCTAAAATTACTATTGCCTGCTGAATGCGGGAACATTGGAACATTGAAAATCAAGTCTACTTCACTTTGTGTTACCTAAAATAACTATTGCCTGTTGTATGCGCGAACATTGCCTCACTGTTTTCCTGCCCTTTCTGAAAATCAATCTACTTTGCTTTGTGTTGCCTCAAATTACTATTGCCTGCTGAATGCGGGAACATTGGAACATAGAAAATCAAGTCTACTTCACTTTGTGTTGCCTAAAATAACTATTGCCTGATGTATGCGGAAACACTGCCTCACTGTTTTCCTGCCCTTTCTGAAAATCAAGTTTTCTTTTCTTTGTGTTCCCTAAAATTACTATTCCCTGCTGAATGCAGGAACATTGGAACATTGAAAATCAAGTCTACTTTGCTTTGTGTTGCCTAAAAATAATATTGCCTGCTGATGCGGGAACATTGGAACATTGAAAATGAAGTCTACTTTGCTCTGTGTTGCCTAAAATTACTATTGCCTGCTGAATGCGGGAACATTGGAACATTGAAAATCAAGTCTACTTCGCTTTGTGTTGCCTAAAATTACTATTGCCTGCTGAATGCAGGAACATTGGAACATTGAAAATCAAGTCTACTTTGCTTTGTGTTGCCTTTGCTTTGTGTTGCCTAAAATAACTATTGCCCGCTGAATGCGGGAACACTGGAACATTGAAAATCAAGTCTACTTCGCTTTGTGTTGCCTAAAATTACTATTGCCTGCTGAATGCGGGAACATTGGAACATTGAAAATCAAGTCTACTTTGCTTTGTGTTGCCTTTACTTTATGTTGCCTAAAATAACTATTGCCTGCTGAATGCGGGAACACTGAACGTTGTAAATCAAGTCTACTTCCCTTTGTGTTGCCTGAAAATACTATTGCTTGCTGAATGCGGGAACACTGGAACATTGAAAATCAATTCTACTTTGCTTTCTCTTGCCTAAAATAACTATTGACTGCTGAATGCGGGAACATTGGAAAATGGAAAATCAAGACTACTTTGCTTTGTATTGCCTAAAATAACTATTGCCTGCTGAATGTGGAAACATTGGAACATTGAAAATCTAGCCTACTTCGCTTTGTGTTGCCTAAAATAACTATTGCCTGCTGAAAGCGGGAACATTGGAACATTGAAAATCAACTCTACTTTGCTTTGTGTTGCCTAAAATTACTATTGCCTGCTGAATGCGGGAACATCGGAACATTGAAAATCAAGACTACTTTGCTTTGTGTTGCCTAAAATAACTATTGCCTGCTGAATGCGGGAACATTGGAACATTGAAAATCATGTCTACTTCGCTTTGTGTTGCCTAAAATTACTATTGCCTGCTGTACGCCGGAACATTGGAACATTGAAAATCAAGTCTAATTCGCTTTGTGTTGCCTAAAATAACTATTGCCTGCTGAATGTGGGAACATTGGAACATTGAAAGTCAAGTCTACTTTGCTTTGTGTTGCCTTAGCTTTGTGTTGCCAAAAATAACTATTGCCTGCAGAATGCGGGAAAACTGGAACATAAAAAATGAAGTCTACTTTGCTTTGTGTTGCCTAAAATTACTATTGCCTGCTGAATGCGGGAACATTGGAACATTGAAAATCAAGTCTTCTTCACTTTGTGTTGCCTAAAATAACTATTGCCTGTTGTATGCGAGAACATTGCCTCATTGTTTTCCTGCCCTTTCTGAAAATCAAGTCTGCTTGGCTTTGTGTTGCCTAAAATTACTACTGCCTGCTGAATGCGGGAACATTGGAACATTGAAAATCAAGTCTACTTCACTTTGTGTTGCCTAAAATAACTATTGTTTTCTGTATGCGGGAAAACTGCCTCACTGTTTTCCTGCCCTTTCTGAAAATCAAGTCTGCTTGGCTTTGTGTTGCCTAAAAGTACTACTGCCTGCTGAATGCGGGAACATTGGAACATTGAAAATCAAGTCTACTTCACTTTGTGTTGCCTAAAATAACTATTGTTTTCTGTATGCGGGAAAACTGCCTCACTGTTTTCCTGCCCTTTCTGAATTAAAGTCTTCCTTTCTTTGTGTTGCCTAAAATTACTATTGCCTGCTGAATGCGGGAACCTTGGAACAATGAAAATCAAGTCTACTTTGCTTTGTGTTGCCTAAAATTACCATTGCCTGCTGAATGCGCGAACATTGGAAGACTGAAAGTGAAGTCTACTTTGCTTTGTGTTGCCTAAAATTACTATTGCCTGCTGTACGCCGGAACACTGGAACATTGAAAATCATGTCTAATTCGCTTTGTGTTGCCTAAAATAACTATTGCCTGCTGTATGCGGGAACATTGCCCCACTGTTTCCTTCCCTTTCTGAAAATCAATTCTTCTTTTCTTTGTGTTGCCTAACATTACTTTTGCCTGCTGAATGCGGGAACATTGGAACATTGAAAATCAAGTCTACTTTGCTTTGTGTTGCCTTTCTTTGTGTTGCCTAAAATAAATATTGCCTGCTGAATGCGGGAACATTGGAACATTGAAAATCAAGTCTACTTTGCTTTGTGTTTCCTTTGCTTTGTGTTGCCTAAAATAACTATTGCCTGCTGAATGCGGGAACACTGGAACATTGAAAATCAAGTCTACTTTGCTTTGTGTTGCCTAAAATAACTATTGCCTGCTGAATGCGGGAACATTGGGACATTGAAAATCAAGACTACTTTGATTTGTGTTGCCTAAAATAACTATTGCCTGCTGAATCCGGGAGCATTGGAACATTGAAAATCAAGTCTACTTTGCTGTGTGTTGCCTAAAATTACTATTGCCTGCTGTACGCCGGAACATTGGAGCATTGAAAATCAAGTCTAATTCGCTTTGTGTTGCCTAAAATAACTATTGCCTGCTGAATGTGGGAACATTGGAACATTGAAAGTCAAGTCTACTTTGCTTTGTGTTGCCTTAGCTTTGTGTTGCCAAAAATAACTATTGCCTGCAGAATGCGAGAAAACTGGAACATTAAAAATCAAGTCTACTTTGCTTTGTGTTGCCTAAAATAACTATAGCCTGCTGAATGCGGGAACATTGGAACATTGAAAATCAAGTCTACTTCGCTTTGTGTTGCCTAAAATTACTATTGCCTGCTGAATGCGGGAACATTGGAACATTGAAAATCAAGTCTACTTCACTTTGTGTTACCTAAAATAACTATTGCCTGTTGTATGCGCGAACATTGCCTCACTGTTTTCCTGCCCTTTCTGAAAATCAATCTACTTTGCTTTGTGTTGCCTCAAATTACTATTGCCTGCTGAATGCGGGAACATTGGAACATAGAAAATCAAGTCTACTTCACTTTGTGTTGCCTAAAATAACTATTGCCTGATGTATGCGGAAACACTGCCTCACTGTTTTCCTGCCCTTTCTGAAAATCAAGTTTTCTTTTCTTTGTGTTCCCTAAAATTACTATTCCCTGCTGAATGCAGGAACATTGGAACATTGAAAATCAAGTCTACTTTGCTTTGTGTTGCCTAAAAATAATATTGCCTGCTGATGCGGGAACATTGGAACATTGAAAATGAAGTCTACTTTGCTCTGTGTTGCCTTTGCTTTGTGTTGCCTAAAATAACTATTGCCTGCTGAATGCGGGAACACTGGAACATTGAAAATCAAGTCTAATTCGCTTTGTGTTGCCTAAAATAACTATTGCCTGCTGAATGTGGGAACATTGGAACATTGAAAGTCAAGTCTACTTTGCTTTGTGTTGCCTTAGCTTTGTGTTGCCAAAAATAACTATTGCCTGCAGAATGCGGGAAAACTGGAACATAAAAAATGAAGTCTACTTTGCTTTGTGTTGCCTAAAATTACTATTGCCTGCTGAATGCGGGAACATTGGAACATTGAAAATCAAGTCTTCTTCACTTTGTGTTGCCTAAAATAACTATTGCCTGTTGTATGCGAGAACATTGCCTCATTGTTTTCCTGCCCTTTCTGAAAATCAAGTCTGCTTGGCTTTGTGTTGCCTAAAATTACTACTGCCTGCTGAATGCGGGAACATTGGAACATTGAAAATCAAGTCTACTTCACTTTGTGTTGCCTAAAATAACTATTGTTTTCTGTATGCGGGAAAACTGCCTCACTGTTTTCCTGCCCTTTCTGAAAATCAAGTCTGCTTGGCTTTGTGTTGCCTAAAAGTACTACTGCCTGCTGAATGCGGGAACATTGGAACATTGAAAATCAAGTCTACTTCACTTTGTGTTGCCTAAAATAACTATTGTTTTCTGTATGCGGGAAAACTGCCTCACTGTTTTCCTGCCCTTTCTGAATTAAAGTCTTCCTTTCTTTGTGTTGCCTAAAATTACTATTGCCTGCTGAATGCGGGAACCTTGGAACAATGAAAATCAAGTCTACTTTGCTTTGTGTTGCCTAAAATTACCATTGCCTGCTGAATGCGCGAACATTGGAAGACTGAAAGTGAAGTCTACTTTGCTTTGTGTTGCCTAAAATTACTATTGCCTGCTGTACGCCGGAACACTGGAACATTGAAAATCATGTCTAATTCGCTTTGTGTTGCCTAAAATAACTATTGCCTGCTGTATGCGGGAACATTGCCCCACTGTTTCCTTCCCTTTCTGAAAATCAATTCTTCTTTTCTTTGTGTTGCCTAACATTACTTTTGCCTGCTGAATGCGGGAACATTGGAACATTGAAAATCAAGTCTACTTTGCTTTGTGTTGCCTTTCTTTGTGTTGCCTAAAATAAATATTGCCTGCTGAATGCGGGAACATTGGAACATTGAAAATCAAGTCTACTTTGCTTTGTGTTTCCTTTGCTTTGTGTTGCCTAAAATAACTATTGCCTGCTGAATGCGGGAACACTGGAACATTGAAAATCAAGTCTACTTTGCTTTGTGTTGCCTAAAATAACTATTGCCTGCTGAATGCGGGAACATTGGGACATTGAAAATCAAGACTACTTTGATTTGTGTTGCCTAAAATAACTATTGCCTGCTGAATCCGGGAGCATTGGAACATTGAAAATCAAGTCTACTTTGCTGTGTGTTGCCTAAAATTACTATTGCCTGCTGTACGCCGGAACATTGGAGCATTGAAAATCAAGTCTAATTCGCTTTGTGTTGCCTAAAATAACTATTGCCTGCTGAATGTGGGAACATTGGAACATTGAAAGTCAAGTCTACTTTGCTTTGTGTTGCCTTAGCTTTGTGTTGCCAAAAATAACTATTGCCTGCAGAATGCGAGAAAACTGGAACATTAAAAATCAAGTCTACTTTGCTTTGTGTTGCCTAAAATAACTATAGCCTGCTGAATGCGGGAACATTGGAACATTGAAAATCAAGTCTACTTCGCTTTGTGTTGCCTAAAATTACTATTGCCTGCTGAATGCGGGAACATTGGAACATTGAAAATCAAGTCTACTTCACTTTGTGTTACCTAAAATAACTATTGCCTGTTGTATGCGCGAACATTGCCTCACTGTTTTCCTGCCCTTTCTGAAAATCAATCTACTTTGCTTTGTGTTGCCTCAAATTACTATTGCCTGCTGAATGCGGGAACATTGGAACATAGAAAATCAAGTCTACTTCACTTTGTGTTGCCTAAAATAACTATTGCCTGATGTATGCGGAAACACTGCCTCACTGTTTTCCTGCCCTTTCTGAAAATCAAGTTTTCTTTTCTTTGTGTTCCCTAAAATTACTATTCCCTGCTGAATGCAGGAACATTGGAACATTGAAAATCAAGTCTACTTTGCTTTGTGTTGCCTAAAAATAATATTGCCTGCTGATGCGGGAACATTGGAACATTGAAAATGAAGTCTACTTTGCTCTGTGTTGCCTTTGCTTTGTGTTGCCTAAAATAACTATTGCCTGCTGAATGCGGGAACACTGGAACATTGAAAATCAAGTCTACTTCGCTTTGTGTTGCCTAAAATTACTATTGCCTGCTGAATGCGGGAACATTGGAACATTGAAAATCAAGTCTACTTTGCTTTGTGTTGCCTTTACTTTATGTTGCCTAAAATAACTATTGCCTGCTGAATGCGGGAACACTGAACGTTGTAAATCAAGTCTACTTCCCTTTGTGTTGCCTGAAAATACTATTGCTTGCTGAATGCGGGAACACTGGAACATTGAAAATCAATTCTACTTTGCTTTCTCTTGCCTAAAATAACTATTGACTGCTGAATGCGGGAACATTGGAAAATGGAAAATCAAGACTACTTTGCTTTGTATTGCCTAAAATAACTATTGCCTGCTGAATGTGGAAACATTGGAACATTGAAAATCTAGCCTACTTCGCTTTGTGTTGCCTAAAATAACTATTGCCTGCTGAAAGCGGGAACATTGGAACATTGAAAATCAACTCTACTTTGCTTTGTGTTGCCTAAAATTACTATTGCCTGCTGAATGCGGGAACATCGGAACATTGAAAATCAAGACTACTTTGCTTTGTGTTGCCTAAAATAACTATTGCCTGCTGAATGCGGGAACATTGGAACATTGAAAATCATGTCTACTTCGCTTTGTGTTGCCTAAAATTACTATTGCCTGCTGTACGCCGGAACATTGGAACATTGAAAATCAAGTCTAATTCGCTTTGTGTTGCCTAAAATAACAATTGCCTGCTGAATGTGGGAACATTGGAACATTGAAAGTCAAGTCTACTTTGCTTTGTGTTGCCTTAGCTTTGTGTTGCCAAAAATAACTATTGCCTGCAGAATGCGGGAAAACTGGAACATAAAAAATGAAGTCTACTTTGCTTTGTGTTGCCTAAAATTACTATTGCCTGCTGAATGCGGGAACATTGGAACATTGAAAATCAAGTCTTCTTCACTTTGTGTTGCCTAAAATAACTATTGCCTGTTGTATGCGAGAACATTGCCTCACTGTTTTCCTGCCCTTTCTGAAAATCAAGTCTGCTTGGCTTTGTGTTGCCTAAAATTACTACTGCCTGCTGAATGCGGGAACATTGGAACATTGAAAATCAAGTCTACTTCACTTTGTGTTGCCTAAAATAACTATTGTTTTCTGTATGCGGGAAAACTGCCTCACTGTTTTCCTGCCCTTTCTGAATTAAAGTCTTCTTTTCTTTGTGTTGCCTAAAATTACTATTTCCTGCTGAATGCGGGAACCTTGGAACAATGAAAATCAAGTCTACTTTGCTTTGTGTTGCCTAAAATTACCATTGCCTACTGAATGCGGAAACATTGGAAGACTGAAAGTCAAGTCTACTTCGCTTTGTGTTGCCTAAAATTACTATTGCCTGCTGAATGCGGGAACCTTGGAACAATGAAAATCAAGTCTACTTTGCTTTGTGTTGCCTAAAATTACCATTGCCTGCTGAATGCGCGAACATTGGAAGACTGAAAGTGAAGTCTACTTCGCTTTGTGTAGCCTAAAATTACTATAGCCTGCTGAATGCGGGGACATTGGAACATTGAAAAACAAGTCTACTTTGCTTTGTGTTGCCTAAAATTACTATTGCCTGCTGTACGCCGGAACACTGGAACATTGAAAATCATGTCTAATTCGCTTTGTGTTGCCTAAAATAACTATTGCCTGCTGAATGCGGGAACATTGGAACATTGAAAATCAAGTCTACTTTGCTTTGTGTTGCCTAAAATAACTATTGCCTGCTGTATGCGGGAACATTGCCCCACTGTTTCCTTCCCTTTCTGAAAATCAAGTCTTCTTTTCTTTGTGTTGCCTAACATTACTTTTGCCTGCTGAATGCGGGAACATTGGAACATTGAAAATCAAGTCTACTTTGCTTTGTATTGCCTTTGCTTTGTGTTGCCTAAAATAACTATTGCCTGCTGAATGCGGGAACATTGGAACATTGAAAATCAAGTCTACTTTGCTTTGTATTGCCTTTGCTTTGTGTTGCCTAAAATAACTATTGCCTGCTGAATGCGGGAACATTGGAACATTGAAAATCAAGTCTACTTTGCTTTGTGTTTCCTTTGCTTTGTGTTGCCTAAAATAACTATTGTCTGCTGAATGCGGGAACACTGGAACATTGAAAATCAAGTCTACTTTGCATTGTGTTGCCTAAAATAACTATTGCCTGCTGAATGCGGGAACATTGGAACATTGAAAATCAAGACTACTTTGATTTGTTTTGCCTAAAATAACTATTGCCTGCTGAATCCGGGAACATTGGAACATTGAAAATCAAGTCTACTTTGCTTTGTGTTGCCTAAAATTACTATTGCCTGCTGTACGCCGGAACATTGGAGCATTGAAAATCAAGTCTAATTCGCTTTGTGTTGCCTAAAATAACTATTGCCTGCTGAATGTGGGAACATTGGAACATTGAAAGTCAAGTCTACTTTGCTTTGTGTTGCCTTAGCTTTGTGTTGCCAAAAATAACTATTGCCTGCAGAATGCGGGAAAACTGGAACATTAAAAATCAAGTCTACTTTGCTTTGTGTTGCCTAAAATAACTATAGCCTGCTGAATGCGGGAACATTGGAACATTGAAAATCAAGTCTACTTCGCTTTGTGTTGCCTAAAATTACTATTGCCTGCTGAATGCGGGAACATTGGAACATTGAAAATCAAGTCTACTTCACTTTGTGTTGCCTAAAATAACTATTGCCTGTTGTATGCGCGAACATTGCCTCACTGTTTTCCTGCCCTTTCTGAAAATCAATCTACTTTGCTTTGTGTTGCCTCAAATTACTATTGCCTGCTGAATGCGGGAACATTGGAACATAGAAAATCAAGTCTACTTCACTTTGTGTTGCCTAAAATAACTATTGCCTGATGTATGCGGAAACACTGCCTCACTGTTTTCCTGCCCTTTCTGAAAATCAAGTCTTCTTTTCTTTGTGTTCCCTAAAATTACTATTCCCTGCTGAATGCGAGAACATTGGAACATTGAAAATCTATTCTACTTTGCTTTGTGTTGCCTAAAATTACTATTGCCTGCTGAATGCAGGAACATTGGAACATTGAAAATCAAGTCTACTTTGCTTTGTGTTGCCTAAAAATAATATTGCCTGCTGATGCGGGAACATTGGAACATTGAAAATGAAGTCTACTTTGCTCTGTGTTGCCTAAAATTACTATTGCCTGCTGAATGCGGGAACATTGGAACATTGAAAATCAAGTCTACTTCGCTTTGTGTTGCCTAAAATTACTATTGCCTGCTGAATGCGGGAACATTGGAACATTGAAAATCAAGTCTACTTTGCTTTGTGTTGCCTAAAATAACTATTGCCTGCTGAATGCGGGAACATCGGAACATTGAAAATCAAGAGTACTTTGTTTTGTGTTGCCTAAAATAACTATTGCCTGCTGAATGCGGGAACATTGGAACATTGAAAATCAAGTCTACTTCGCTTTGTGTTGCCTAAAATTACTATTGCCTGCTGAATGCGGGAACATTGGAACATTGAAAATCAAGTCTACTTTGCTTTGTGTTGCCTTTGCTTTGTGTTGCCTAAAATAACTATTGCCTGCTGAATGCGGGAACATTGGAACATTGAAAATCAAGTCTACTTTGCTTTGTGTTGCCTTTACTTTATGTTGCCTAAAATAACTATTGCCTGCTGAATGCGGGAACACTGAACATTGAAAATCAAGTCTACTTCCCTTTGTGTTGCCTGAAAATACTATTGCCTGCTGAATGCGGGAACATTGGAACATTGAAAATCAAGTCTACTTTGCTTTGTGTTGCCTTTGCTTTGTGTTGCCTAAAATAACTATTGCCTGCTGAATGCGGGAACGCTGGAACATTGAAAATCAAGTCTACTTTGCTTTGTGTTGCCTAAAATAACTATTGCCTGCTGAATGCGGGAACATCGGAACATTGAAAATCAAGACTACTTTGCTTTGTGTTGCCTAAAATAACTATTACCTGCTGAATGCGTGAGCATTGGAACATTGAAAATGAAGTCGACTTGTCTTTGTGTTGCCTAAAATTTCCATTGCCTGCTGTATGCGGGAACATTGGAACATTGGAAATCAAGTCTACTTCGCTTTGTGTTGCCTAAAATTACTATTGCCTGCTGAATGCGGGAACATTGGAACATTGAAAATCAAGTCTACTTTGCTTTGTGTTCCCTAAAATTACTATTGCCTGCTATATGTGGGAACATTGGAACATTGATAATCAAGTCTACTTTGCTATGTGTTGCTTAAAATAACTATTGTCCACTGTATCCCGGAACATTGCCCAACTGTTTTCCTGCCCTTATTGAAAATCAGGTCTACTTCCCTTTGTGTTGCCAAAACATAACTATTGCCTGCTGTCTGCGGGAACATTGGGAAATTGAAAATCCAGTCTACTTCGCTTTGTGTTGTTTAAAATAACTATTGCCTGCTGTATGCGGGATCATTGCCCCACTGTTTTCCTGCCCTTTCTGAAAATCAAGTCTTCTTTGCTTTGTGTTGCCTAAAATAACTATTGCCTGCTGTATGCGGGAACATTGCCCCACTGTTTTCCTGCCCTTATTGAAAATCAAGTTTCTTTGCTTTGTGTTGCCAAAAAATAACTATTGCCTGCTGTATGCGGGAACATTGCTCCACTGTGGTCCTGTTACAACCATAGACTTTGGCCTCTGTGGCCCTTTGGGGACCAGTCCTTGCTGAAAATCATTTTTTCTTTGCATTGTGTTTCCTCAAGTTTCTTACACCAAGAAAAACCAATAAATGCTATGTTCTGCAAAGGGCAAGGTGGATCCTCTCACCTCTGCAGGAGTCTACCATATACCATGCACCTGTGGACAAGTCTACATAGGGCCCACCAAACGAAGTGCCGAAACACGAATCAAGTAACATGAAAGGCACTGCAGACTAATTGCAGCCTGTTGGGCATCGCCTCTGGAGTGCCCGGAAAAGAGGCACTCCTCTACTCCTGTGTGTACGCTTCCCCACAACTCCCTTTCATACACCCTTTCCCCAGTCGTTCCCTGCCGGTCCCTTTCCGTAGGGTGGAATGGGAAGGTTTCCGGTGGCCAGTCTTTTTGAAAATACAGTGCTCATTTCTGTTCGGTTAACACAAAGCAGTTTTCAACCAGTGTTTGTGTTGCGGGCTCTTTCACCAACAACACTCCTTTTCAATATACATTGCTGTTGCTCATTTCTGTTCGGTTAACTCAAAGTAGTTACAACCATTTTTTACAACCTCTGGGGTGCCCGGAAAAGAGGCACTCCTCTACTCCTGTATACGCTTCCCCCCCCCCCAACTCCCTTTCATACACCCTTTCCCCAGTCGTTCCCTGCCGGTCCCCTTTCAGCCTGTTGGGCATCGCCTCTGGAGTGCCCGGAAAAGAGGCACTCCTCTACTCCTGTGTACGCTTTCCCCCAACTCCCTTACCCATAAACTACTTACCTCATAAAAAAACCCACAAAAAAACCTAATGAAAAACCCATTAAAAATGAAGGGACTTGCTTGTATATTTTTATTTTAATATTTATTAGAGAACAGCTGCTATTATTTATTTAATTAATTAATTTAATTTACAAAAAAACACCAAAAAACCATTAAAAACAAGAAATAAATCCACAATAAAACAAAACAAAAGCAAAACAAAAAACCCACAAGAAAACCAGAAAAACAACCACAAAAAACCCACAAAAAACCCCAAAAATCCCACAAAAAACCACAAAAAAATCCACCAAAAAAAACCAAACAAAAAAACAATGAAAAACCCCATTAGAAATGAACTGACTTGCATGTATTTTTATCAGAGAACAGAGCTGCTACATTTTTTCTGTACTCTTTATTTTATTTTCTCCCCAGGAGAGAGTCAAGGCGGCTTGGTATGCCCATCCCACCCAGAACTTAATGAAATTTATGAACGTTCCTATGAAGTTTGATGGAGAGCCATTGACCCCACACATTATTTTGGAACATTGAAAATCAAGTCTACTTTGCTTTGTGTTGCCTAAAATTACTATTGTCTGCTGTATGCGGGAACATTGCCTTTGTGACTGCCTTTTTGGGTTCTTTTTCCCTTCAACAGGTGGCACTGATTGCTTTGGGCTGGGGACACGGAAAAGTCCCAGTCCCTGGCAGTGGCTGTTGCTTGCCCTCCTGAATCTTGGGAGGGCAAGCATTTAGTTGATTTTTATTTTTACAATTTATTTTATCGTTATATAATATTTTTATTTAATTTAAAAAAATTACCAATTTTTTTCTAAATTACCAAAAAAAATAAAAAAAAATACAAATAAATAGTTACTGTACTTTAGTAGTGTAGTGTTGCTGATCCTTTGTTTTGGTTGCCAAGGGGATTTATCCCTGGCAATCAGTGCTTTTTGGAAACTACTTTTGTAATACAGTGCTCATTTTGTGCTGTGCTGCAGTGTATCATTTTGTAATACAGTGCCCCATTCTTTTCCTGCCCTTATTGAAAATCAAGTTTACTTTCTTTGTGTTGCCTAAAATTACTATTGCCTGCTGTATGTGGGAACATTGCCCCACTGTTTTCCAGCCCTTATTGAAAATCAAGTTGGGAAAATCAATGTGGGAACATTGAAAATCAAGTTTACTTTGCTTTGTGTTGCCACACAGTGATGTTATCAGAAGTTTCCTTTGTCTTTGGATGACATTTTCTATGCATAGCTGGCGCCTGGTTTCTTCCTCTTCTCTTTGACATCCAAAACAGTGTTGGTTTTCTCCTCCGATCGAATGCTGCAGCATACCTAGAGCATGGCCACTGTATTCTTGGCTTCAATCTCCCTGTGCCCCTGTTTTTTTCCTTTTTCTTTTTTTTCCTACCGGTTGTCATGTGTGCATTTACCTTTCACTGCATCTCTGTCGTCCCCCTCCATCGAGGGCGGGAATTCTTTCTTGAAGCCCAGCTTGACTTCCCCTTTCTTGCACCAAGAGCGGGCATTCTTTCTCAAAGCCCAGCTTGACTTCCCCTTTCCTCTTGCTGTGGCCAAAGTACTCCTGTACGCTTCCCCCCAACTCCCTTTCATACATTCCCCAGTCATTCCCCAGTCATTCCCGGCCGGTCCCCTTTCAGCCTGTTGGGCATCGCCTCTGGAGTGCCCGGAAAAGAGGCACTCCTCTACTCCAGTGTACACTTCCCCCCAACTCCCTTTCATACACCCTTTGCCCAGTCGTTCCCTGCCGGTCCCCTTTCAGCCTGTTGGGCATCGCCTCTGGAGTGCCCGGAAAAGAGGCACTCCTCTATTCCAGTGTACGCTTCCCCCCAACTCCCTTTCATACACCCTTTCCCCAGTCGTTCCCTGACCGTCCCCTTTCAGCCTGTTGGGCATCGCCTCTGAGGTGCCCAGAAAAGAGGCACTCCTCTACTCCTGTGTACGCTTCCCCCCTCCCTTTCATACACCCTTTCCCCAGTCGTTACCGGCCGCCCCTTATGCCTGATTTGTTCCCTGTATCTTTGGGGAGAGCCAGAAGTTCCCCTTTCAGCCTGTCGGGCAACTTCTCTGAGGTGCCTGTGAGAGTTGGCGTATTATTCTGTAGTGCTGGGCAGTTTTGTTCGTGAATTTTGTATTTCGTTATACCCACCCAGAAATACCTTCAAAGCAACTTACATAAACTACCTCATAAAAAAAACTTACGAAAAACCCATTAAAAATGAAGGGACTTGCATGTATATTTCTATTTTAATATTTATTAGAGAACAGCTGCTATTATTTATTTATTTAATTAATTTACAAAAAAACAAAAGAAAAACAAAAAACTCACCAAAAAACAGCTGCTATAATTTATTTATTTATTTAATTTGCAAAAAAAGAAAAACACAAAAACTCACCAAAAAACACAAAAAACAAGAAATAAATCCACAAAAAACCGAAAAAAACCCAAAAAACCCCACAAAACACCCACCAAAAAACCACCAAAAAATCCCACAAACCCCCCCCCCCCAAAACCCACAAAAAACCCACAAAAAAGCAAACAAAAATAATGAAAACCCATTAGAAATGAAGGAATTTGCATGTATTATTTATCAGAGAACAGAGCTGCTACATTATTTCTGTACTCTTTATTTTATTTTCTCCCCAGGAGAGAGTCAAAGCAGCTTGGTATGCCCATCCCACCCAGAACTTAATGAAATTTATGAACGTTCCCATGAAGTTTGATGGAGAGCCATTGACCCCACACATTATTTATCATGCCAGCTTTACATCCCCATCCCTGACCTTTACTGTTATTTTTTTCCGTCCCGGGCACACTTTCCTCTTTGCCTCCTTTGTATGCGCATTCACACGGTAGGCAGGCAGGCAGACACTGCAGTCCAGGGGGGAACCATGATGAATGCCCCCCCCCCCAGGGAGGGCTCACAGGCAGTCTCACTGAAGCGTGACTGATATGCTGTAAAAGATGACTGCAGAGAGACACTACCGGGGGGGGGGGGTCAATGACCCCCCCTGGGAGGACTTGGTTAAGGCTGGGAAGGGTATTATTGGCCTTTGACTCCTTAACTTGCAGTAATGCTAGAGAAATTATAAATAATAATATACACTTGCCAGATAATTTTGGAATAATTTAATAACTTCATAGTTCTTTTTTTCAGTGCAACTTTTGATAATTTGGGCTTTCCTAACAGGGGAGCCATCATTCCCCTGGAGGCCCCTCCTGTTGCCATTTGTGCATTGAGCTTTCACAGCATCTCTGCTGTCCCCCTCTAACGAGGGTGGGCATTGTCTGTCAAAGCCAAGCTTGACTTCCCCTGGCCTCATGATGTGGCCAAAGTACTACGGCCTGCTTCCATCACAGCCCCTTCCCGCACCCTTGCCTTGATCTTTCCCGCTGCCCTTGCGGTTCTCATGTATGCCCGATGGCCCCCCCGGAGGACTTGGAGAATGCCGGGAAAGGTATTGAAATCCTTGTAACCTGTATGCTTGGGTAGAGTTGAAAATTCAGTTTTCAGCCTTGCGTGCTACGCCTCTGGGGTGCCTGGAAGAGAGGGCGCCTGTGTAGGGCATTCATAACAAGGGAGCCATCTTTCCCTGCCGCCCCTGCAGTTGTCATGTGTGCATTTAGCTTTCACAGCATCTCTGCCATCCCTCTCGCTCGCTCAAATGCAAGCTTGACTTCGCCATGGCCTCCTGTTGTGGCCAAAGTCTATGTGCTCCTGAGTGGCATCGAAGGATGACATCTGCAATGAGACGTCTTCTACAGAGGTATAAATTGTCTGGTTTGAACTGTTTTCTTGGCTGCTGTGTGTAGGCCAGTACTTCATCCCGGACTATCCTCAGGAAGAACCACAACGCTCTGCTCTATGCGTGCAACTGCTATGGTGTGCCCATCCCTCCCAGAATTAACCGCAATAAAGGAACGTACTCCTGCAGTTTGACGGAGTGCCTTTGACCCCTCCCTTCTTTTCTCATGCCAGCTGTAAGTCCCCATCCCTGACCTATACGGTCACTCTCTTTTTTTTCACGTCCTGGACAAAAATTCCTCTTTACCTCCTTTGTCTCCGGGCAACTACTGCTTGATTACTGGGTGAGTCTGGATCGGTAGGATCTATCGGCGGAGAATGTACCATCACGTTTCTCGAATGAATCTGTGAGGATAAGAGTCGTAAGACCCTCGGTGAAGAAACTCATCCCCTGAATGTAGAGTGGGTTATGTTGGCTCTGTGTGCCAAGTTCGATTTGCTCTGCCATTGCTGAGGGTGACAGTGATCTCATCAAGTGTATGAAGGTATGGCAGGTCCCCTCATCCATGGCGATTCCTCCTTCATCCCACCACAGGATGTCGAGTCAATCATGGGGGCTCTGTGTGCTCTGTGTAGTATAGATCTGACATTGGATGAGGGTTTCAGTGGTCTCAGAAAATTTAGAAAGTAAATATAAGAAAAAAATAAACAAAAAGTAACAAAAATTGCACTTTGAAACAAACTATGAAGATATTAAATTATGGCCAAATTATCTGGCAAATTATCTGGCAATTATATTTCAAAAAGGGCTGGACCAAAATGGGCCACAGAGGCCCCAGACAGTCACTGGTTGTAAGTAACTACTTTTGAGTTAACAGAAAAGCAAAGAACACTAGATTTCCAAAATACTCTTATTGCCAGGGAGAAATCCCCTTGGCACCAAAAAAGAGGAACAGCATCCGCCATCTTTGAAATGACTTCCGCCAGTTTCGGAAAAAAAAGAAAAGAAATTATTTCGTTATAATGAATTAAAAGTAATTTATAATTATTTATAAATATTAAAAATAAAAACAATAATAATAAAAGATCAATTTAACCCAATGCTTACCCTCCCAAAAAAAAAAAGCTGGCACAAGCCGCAGCCACAGCCAGGGACTGGGAGGCAGACAGCTACAAGCTCCCTGTCCCCAGCCCCATGCACACCAAAGCCAGACTCCCCACCACTTGCGCAAGAAAAAGCCCTCCGTCCACCCTCACTTCCCCAGCTACAATGCTGCCACGCGGAGCGCGCAGCCGCTTTTAAAGGGCAATGGCTGCCCTTACTAACCCCTGATTGGCTCCCAGCGATCCCAGCATCCTACCATCTGTAACGTCACTTCCGAAACTGGCGGAAGTCATTTCAAAGATAGCGGATGCTGCTTTGAAATTTAAGAAACACTTCCTGGTTAAAAGAAAAATCAAAATCAATTCTTTATCAAAAAAAATAACAAAAAAATAACGAAATACAATATTAACGAACGAAACCGCCCAGCCCTAGTAAACTTCCCTTAAGCCATTGTCTGTCCTCCCCCAAATCTTGCAAGAAAATAAACCGGGTCATTGGGGTTATGTGTGTCAACTTGGCCTTAAGTCTTCAACTGGGGGTCGCAGCAGTCTTGGTTAATGATTGGAGGTACTTAAAGTCATTATCCATGGTCCGTCCGCCTCCAACAGCAGCAGAAAGTACATTAGGCCATGGGGGTATTCATACCCTGACCTTCTGTGCAGCCAGAGATTCTCTGGGGTGTCCGCTTCACTACTGTGTATTGCCGCAGTACTGCATGGTGCAGTACTGCGTGCATGCTGCATGGAACCCTTCCAACATAGCATTGGTTGACAAAGAGAAGAGGAAGAAACCAGGCACCATTGATGCAGAGGAGCAGGCATGGTAGTGGCCAGAAAGGAAATTGGCCTTTACAGAGCAGGCAAAAAGGCAGCCAATCCCGGGGGGGGGGGGCAGGGTCAAGCCCCCCCCCCCCCGGAAGTCTTACAGTCTGTCTCACTGGGGGACGGCTGATATGCAGTGAAAGATAACTGCACAGCATGACACTCCCGGGGGGGCACTGTCCAATGCCCCCCTGGGAGGGCATGGAGAAGGCTGGGAAGGGTATTGGCCTTCACCCAGCAATCAGGCAGCAGGCAGCCAATCCCGGGGGGGGGGGGGCAGGCCGGGAAAGGGTTTTGGCCTTCTCACAGCAGGCAAAAAGGCAGCCAATCCTGGGGGGCTGTCAATCCCGGGGTCAAGCCCCCCCCCCCCGGAAGTCTTACAGTCTGTCTCACTGGGGGACGGCTGATATGCTGTGAAAGATAACTGCACAGCATGACACTCCCGGGGGGGCACTGTCCAATGCCCCCCCCCCGGGAGGGCATGGAGAAGGCCAGGATAGGGTTTTGGCCTTCTCACAGCAGGCAAAAAGGCAGCCAATCCTGGGGGGAGCAGGGTCAAGCCCCCCCCCCCCCCGGGAAGTCTTACAGTCTGTCTCACTGGGGGACAGCTGATATGCCGTGAAAGATAACGGCACAGCATGACACTCCCGGGGGGGCACTGTCCCCCCCGGGGGGGGCATGGAGAAGGCTGGGAAGGGTATTGGCCTTCACCCAGCAATCAAGCAGCCATCAATGTGTTATTTCCTTCACTGATGGCGGCTTCATTCCAGATCTCACCCTTGTAACTTGCACGCCCCAAGCATCGATGGTTTTCTGCATGGGGCCTGTTGGTGAGGTTGGAGTGCTCTGTGTACTGCTGCATGTGCTGGCGACTTCAACTGTGTCCAACTTTACATTTGGGTGGTGTCTCTTCATGTGCATCCTTAGCCCTGGGAGGCACTCCAGGGTCTGCCTGTCACGCAGCAGTTTTGTGGACTTAGAGCTTTGGTGGAAGAAGCCCGCGATTCTGCGGCAGTAGTCAATGAGTTGAGTGACGGTGGTGGCGCTGTTCTCATCGGGGCCCCTTGAAGCCATCTTTTACACAGTTGTACAGCAAATGCGCCATGCATGTTACGTTTGAGAAGCCGGCATTTTCGACCGCCCGGATCATGTTCCTTCCTGTGTCTGTGACCATGAAACCTAGTTACCACCGGAATGAGTATGCCGCATCCAGTCTCTCATCATCACTCGCAAGTACTCAGAAATGGTGTCGGCCCTGTGATCCGTATCGATCACCTCCAGTGACAGGAGTGCCCAACGATGACCCGAATCGAGGCAACCCTCTGTCTCCCACCAGTGAGCGGTCAGGGACAGATAGGAATGCCCTCCTCCCGTGCTCGTCCAAATGTCTGATGTGAAATGTACATGGACGGGTTGTGATTTGTTCAACAGGGTTCTGAGACGTTGCTTGCATCCTTCGAACAAAGCTGGAATGACTGTTTGAGAGAAAGTTTTGCGATTCGGGATATTGTATTGTACCATGGTGCCAGGAGGTGAACTGAACAAATCCTGGCACCATTTTTGTTACTTTTTGTTACTTTTTCTTTATTTATTTCTTATATTTACTTTCTAAGTTTTTATAAATAACTTTATTTTTATATATTATTAATAATTTATAATTTATATATTATTTTTAAATATTATTATTATTTTATTTATTTATATATAATATATAATATAATAATTATTTATATTATTTATTTCATTTATATATAATAAATATATATTATTATATTTATTCTTATTCTTATTATATTATTATTATTTATTTCATTTATATTATTAAATAAATATATAATATATTATATAATATAAATAAATAATATATTATATTTTATTACAAACTTCAGTAATTTAATTTTAATTTCTTAACTTACTACTTGTTTGGCTCAGTTTTGGCTACTTTATTTTATTACTTTTTTATTTAATATCTTATTCTATTTGATTATTTTATTTGATTTATTTTATGAAATAATTTTGTTTGTAGTGCATTGTGCAATTGCGTCCGCCATTTTAACGAATCGATTTGTTATCATTTTAATAACGAATCGATTCGTATTTAATAACAAAGTTTCGGAAGTCTTTTTGCGCATGCGCAAAAGGAGGCCGCCATTTTTATGAATTGATTCGTTATTATTTTAACGAATCGACCCCGCTTTAATAATGAAGTTTCGGAAGTGGTTTGCGCATGCGCAAAGGGGGCCGCCATTTTAACAAATCAATTCGTTAATAATAACGAAATTTCGTAAATACCGAACTTTTTTTAAGGAAAATTTCGGAATTCCGAACTTTTTTTAAGGAAAAAACGCAAAAAACCCCTAAAAACGAATCGAGTTTAGAAACAAATTTTTCCGTGGTTGGACAGCCCTAATCATCCAAAGTCCATCCCCTTTCAAACTGCAGCAGAATGTAGAGTGGATCATGGGGGCTCTGTGTGCCAAGTGTGGTCTTTTTTATATATATAATTTTTTTATTGATTTTCACCAAAGTTTACAATAAAACATTCATTCATAAAAGAAGAAATAAAAGAAAAAAAGAAAAAAAATAGTTCCACCATCACCACAAAAAACTCCTCGACAACCTAGTACAACAAAACAAAATCAAACCACAACCAACACCCTAGTGTGACTTCCCTTCTTCTTACTTTCCTCTGTTCGTCTTCTATCTTCCCTTTTCCTCTTTCCCTTTTCTTCCAATTATGTTTACTTATATATTAGGAAGGGGACTATATATATTACTTCACACTCTCTTATTTGATTTAGTTTACCCAATCTTTCCTTTCAATATATTCTTGCAAAAGTTTCCAATCTGTTGAATTTATACCTCGTCCATTGTTTTGCCATAACCAATATGTTAATTCATCCATATCTTTAATATCAGTAATTTTTTTAATCCAATCCATTTTTTGAGGAATTTTGTCCTGTTTCCACAGTTTAGCTAAAACCATTCTTGCAGCTGTGGCGAAAAAGGTGAACAATTTCTCCTTATTTTTATCCTTAAATATATCAGAGTCAAACATGCCCAGCAGATACATTTCTGGCACTAGTGGGAACTCCATTTCTAATATTTTTTTGCATTCTATATGTATCATTCTCCAGTACTTATTTATTTTTTCGCACGACCACCAAAGATGGTAGAATGTACCCTCTTGGCTCTTACACTTCCAACATTTATTATCAACCTGTTTGTACATAATACTTAATTTTGGGGTGTCATATACCACCTATGTAGCATTTTTAGCTAATTTTCTTGCATGTCAGATGCGTAAGTGTATTTCAGTCTCTTTGTCCATATTTCTTCCCATTCTTTAAGTTGAATTGTTCTCCCAATATTTTTGGCCCATCGAATCATTGAATCTTTTATGAATTCCCTTTCTGTTGCCCACTCTAATAATTTGCTATAAATTTTTGTAATTATCTTTTTCCCCCCACTTTGTATTTTATCCCAAAAGTCTACTTTATCTCCAAATCCTTTTTTATTATCCTGGTTATATACATCCTTCACTTGCCTATACTGAAACCATGATGCATTTTTAAATTGTCCCATAATTTCTTCCTGTGATTTCAGTTCGTAAGTATTCCCTTTTTTATATAACAGATCCTTGTACGTCGGCCAGTGTGTCCAACCCAAAAGTCTTCTTTGGTTTGCCTCTAAGGGCGAAATCCATTGAGGGGTTTTCCCAAATAGATAGTTTTTATATTGTTCCCAGACTTTTATCAACGATGATCTAATGAAAGGATTTCCGGACTTCTTTTCCTTTTGCGTCCCTTCATACCACATGTATGAATTATTTCATTATTATTTATTTCATCTACTTATACCCCGCCCTTCTCACCCCAGTGGGGACTCAGGGCGGCTTACAGGAAAGGCACAATTAGATGCCCAAAACACACAACAAACAATACAAAATATAACAATTCAACAATTAAAATAAAACATCAATACCTAATAAAATCATAAAAACTATCTCATGTCAGAGTCCATATATCAGAGTCCATATATCCATTCCATTCCATTGTCCTTGTCTATCGACAGGTCCTTTAGTTAGTTGTCAGCATGGCCAAAAGCTTGGTCCCACATCCAGGTCTTTAGTTTTTTCCTAAACGCTAGAAGGGAAGTCGTCGATCTGATCTCCCCGGGGAGTGAGTTCCACAGGTGAGGGGCCACCACTGAGAAGGCCCTGCTCCTCGTCCCCGCCAGCCTCACTTGTGCCACTGGTGGGGTCGAGAGCAGGGCCTCCCCAGAAGATCTTAAACTTCAAGGTGGGATGTAGAGGGAGATCCGTTCGGACAAATACACTGGGCCGGAACCGTATAGGGTTTTGTAGGTTAAAACCAGCACTTTGAATTGTGCTCGGAATTGGATCGGCAGCCAGTGGAGCTGACGCAACAGGGGGGTGGTGTGCTCCCTGTACGCCGCTCCGGTGAGCAATCTGGCTGCTTCTCGCTGGACTAGTTGAAGTTTCCGAGCAGTCTTCAAAGGCAAGCCCACGTAGAGTGCATTGCAGTAATCCAACCGGGATGTGACAAGAGCGTGGACCACCGTGGCCAGATCCGACTTCCCAAGGTACGGGCGCAGCTGGCGCACAAGTTTTAATTGTGCGAAAACTCTCCCGGCCACCGCTGAGACCTGGGGTTCCAGGCTCAGCGATGAGTCCAGGATCACTCCCAAGCTGCCATCCTTTCCTTAGATCAAAACCCTCTAATGTCTGGGGGTAACCCCAAGAGAAGAGATAGAAGTGTACTCGAGATTTAAAGAGAGTGATCAAGCAGAAAGATCTAACCCAAATCATTGGGCCCGCCCAAATCTAATAAATCATAAAATATAGAGGAAAAAGTGGGAAAGCCTGTCTATCACCACCACAGTTGGGTAGAGCAAATACGAGCGCTCCCTCCCTCCAGAGGGGACAGCAAAACCGAAGGGGACAGGGCGGCAGCGGGCGCTTCGGAGGAGGCGCCGGCTGCAATCCAGGAACCCAAGGTACAGCGGGCTGTGGTAGGTAGCAAAACGGTAAAGGGGCGAAGCCCATAGAAGAAATAAAGAGGCAAAAAGAAAGGAAAGGAAAGAGCAACAGTTATAGAAGAACAAAAAGAAACAAAAAGCTCTCATTGGGGATAGAAGAGAGCGCTTGACAATGAAGCGCGGCAAACAATAGACAAAGCGGAGAAACTCTTAAAACCCCCCTTAAAAGGCCAAAATCTCAAAAGGACAAAAGGTGGAGGAACGAAGTACGAGGAACTGACCTTGAAAAAGCCTACCATTCTCCAGTCCAAGAGAGAACCAGGCGGAGACGACCTTGGAGCAGCGTAGAAGATAAGGAAAGCGTGGGAGGAGTGAGAGGGGAAAAGACGGAAGCAGGCGAGGATGCGGCCAGTGCAAATATTGCGAGAAGGAAAAAAAGCCCCGAGAGTAGGTAGCAGAGGAGGAAGAAGGAAGAAGAAGTGAAAACATCTCGCGAGAGAGGCACACGGAGAAGAGGAAGGGCCAAAAAAGGGTGGACGGACTGACAGAAAAAGGATGAACGACGAGAAGGCACAAGAAAGAAGATAAGAAAGCAAGGTGAGACTATAATATTTCAATTACAAGGTAAACTACAAAAGGATAAGTTTCTGCAAAACACGTGACCCTGGGAAAACATAACGCCTAAGAGCAATAGCAATAGCACGAAAGAGGAGGGGACAACCTTATGGTAAGGAGTGCAACCTAGAGGTATAAAAGGCACTCCTAAGTAAAGGACAAGGCCAGGAAGAATAAAATCATCAGTGCATGCTAGAAAACTTAAGAAAAAAATAACTGATAAGATGCAAAATACAAAAACGAAATCAACCCCACAAATAACACAAGCAACCAAATCACAACAAAAAAAGGACTCAATAACAGAAGAGAAGGTACTCCAAAGCATATTAGAAGAGATTAAAAAAATATCATCGAAACAAGACGCGCAACATAAAGAATTACAAAATGAAATAAAGAAATTAAAAACAGATTTAAAAGAAGACATGAATAAAATTCAAGAAGACGTAGAAAAGATAAAAAAGGAGAATCAAACAATAATAAAAGTGCAAAATAAAACAGAGTCCAGAGTTATAACACTAGAAAATCTGAACCAAAAGCTTCAGCAACAAATGGAGCTAGCGGAAAATAGAGAACTGGAGTACCAGTTAAGATTGAGAAACCTTCAGGAGTCCAAAGATGAAAATATAAAACAACTAACAATTGAATTATTTACAGAATTACTAGATGTAAGTGGGGAAATAGTAGGGCAAGATCTGGATAGAGTGTACAGAGTGCCATCAGAATTCGCAAAGAAGAATAAAACCCCAAAAGATGTCGTGATAAGCTTTTGCAGAAAAAGCACACATGATGAAATATTGAAAGAAAATGCGAAAAAACCAATTTATTACAAGGACCAAAGAGTAATTATAATGAAAAAAGTCACCAAGCAGACATTGGCAAGACGCAGAAAATATACCTTCCTAACTGAAGAACTGAAAAAACGGAAAATAAAATTCAGATGGGAGAAATTAGAAGGAATAACAGTCACTATGAACAAAAACAGATATTGGATAAATTCAGAAGAAAAAGCGAAAGCATTCTATACAACCCACATAAAGACAAAGAAAAAGGAAACACCAAAACAGCACCAGGAAAACAGGAAAGAAAAACAAGAAAAAACACAGAAAAGAAACCCAGATGAAACTAATTTAACAGAAGAAGAAGAGAGGGAATATAATGATGATAACAGCACAAAGACAGAAATGAGAGAGAGAGACCAAAAAAGACTACGAGAGTTCTCACCTGAGAACTATCAACTCCTGATGCCACAAGACATAGTACAGTGGGAGATGCAAGAAAATATAAATGAATAGAGACATAAAGGTATATTCAAATAACATCAATGGAATAAACTCCCCAAGCAAGAGGAGACGTCTATTCAACTATTTGAAACAAAGGAATTATGACATAACTGCGTTGCAAGAAACGCATATAAAAAATAAGCATGTGAAACATCTGGAAAATGAAAAATTGGGAAACTACTTCTACGCATCTGCAGACAAGAAAAAGAAAGGAGTGGTACTCTATATTAAGCCTTGGCTGAGACCTACACAAAGTTTTGAAGATGAAGAGGGGAGATATATTGGGGTAATAATTGAAATAAAGAACCAAAAGATTTTAATTTGCAATATTTATTGTCCCAATGGTCCGAAGCTAAATTTCATGAAAGAACTAAAGAAACAAATAGACAATCAAAAATTTGATGACCTTTTACTAATGGGGGACTTCAATGGGATAATAGACCCCAAATTAGATAAATCACCTAAAGACAAGAATGAACCGCCAAACAAGAATAAATACAAATCCAGCCTGTTACCAAAAAAATTTGTATCACAATTAGAAAAATTTAATTTAAGAGATACTTGGCGGCACCATAAAGGAAATCTAAGAGACTATACCTTCTATTCAGGGAGGCATAAGTCATGGTCTAGAGTAGACATGGTCTGGGCCACAAAGTCAATACTACTAAGAATATGTAAAATAAAAATCATAAATAGGATATTCTCAGACCATTGCGCTACGGAACTAATAATAAAAGAAAGCAAGTTTAGATATAGATGGTGCCTAAAAGATAACCTGTTAAGAACCAGATATTGAAAAAAATAGAAAATTATTGCAAGAATACCTAGACCTTAACAAAGGAGAAGAAACATCAAAAGAGACCCAGTGGGACGCCATGAAGGCAGTGATGAGGGGCTATTTTATACAACAGGAGGCCATTAAGAGAAAAAATAAGGAGAGGGAAACAAAACAAATAATAGAAGCACTAGAGGAAGAGGAAAAATTATTAAAAAGAAACCCAAAAGACAGGACAGGCGAAAAGCGGATAAAAACCTTGAAAAAACAATTAGAGTTGCTGCAGACGGAGGAAATCGAAAAACAGCTGAAATACGCAAAAGCAAGTTTCTTTCAAAACGCCAACAAAGCTGGAAAATGTCTTGCAAACAAGTTAAAGAAAAAAAACAAAGACAGATCATCTCTAAAATTAGAGTAGGGGAGAAAATATATACAGAAGGGAATAGTATCATAAGACAATTTGCCAAGTTCTACAATGACTTATACCAAAAGACAGAGGTATCGGAAGAACAAATTTTTAAGTATCTAGGCAATCTAAAATTAGCAAAACTCACAGAAGAACAAAGAGCATTATTAAATAACGCAGTAACAATGTCAGAAATAGACACAGCAATCTCTAAACTGAAAAAGAACAAGGCCCCTGCACCAGATGGGTCCACTGCAATCTTCTATAAAACCTTTAAGAGTGAAGTAAGGCCATTACTACATAAAGTCATAAATAATATATTAGAGTATAAAACATTTCCAAAGTCATGGCAAAAAGCAAACATAACACTTATACAAAAGGAAGGCACGGACCCAGAAGAAATAAAAAATTACCGGCCGATCTCGTTATTAAATAACGATTACAAAATATTTTCAATGATAATGGCGGAAAGATTGAAAAACTTTCTGAAGGACTGGGCAGCAGTGGAACAAGCAGGTTTCCTGCCACAAAGGCAAATTAAAGATAATACGAGAATTTTGATAAACACCATAGAATATTACGAAAAACATAATGAAAAACAGGTAGCTTTACTCTTCATTGATGCAGAAAAAGCCTTTGATAAGGTCAA
Source organism: Anolis sagrei (assembly GCF_037176765.1). NCBI lineage: Eukaryota > Metazoa > Chordata > Lepidosauria > Squamata > Anolidae > Anolis > Anolis sagrei. The sequence goes on from NC_090035.1 coordinate 45,395,303, forward strand.
TTGGAAATATCTCAAATTATTATTACAAGAAATAGATATAGGCTATAAATTTAAGAATGCGGTAGATGCAATATACAACACGCAAAATGCAAAATTATTAATTAACGGTCAAGAGACAAACGCCCAAATAAACATAACGCAAGGGACAAAGCAGGGCTGCCCACTATCGCCACTCCTTTTCATCCTAGTGATAGACACACTAATTAGAGACATAAATAAGGACCAGAATCTAAAAGGAATGCAGGTAATAAAACAACATTATAAAATAAGAGCATACGCAGACGATGTGGTATGCATAGTCGAGGATCCCATAAACAATATTAATAATTGGTTACAAAAAATAGAAAATTAGGGAAAACTGGCAGGTTTTAAGCTAAATAAGCAAAAAACTAAATTGTTAGTAAAAAATATAGACAAGAAATCCAAAGAAACACTCCAAGAAATCTCTGGGATAAAAATTGAAAATAAAATCAAATATTTAGGAATCCATATATCAAAAAGCAATATTAATCTAATAAAACATAACTATATCCCATTATGGAAAAAAATACAGTCTGACTTAGATAAGTGGAAATACCAAAATTTCTCCCTTTTAGGAAGAATCGCCATAATAAAAATGTCAATACTACCTCGTCTATTATTCCTCTTTCAAACACTTCCAATATTAAGAAACGATCACCTGTTTAAAAAATAGAACAGGGAAATATCAACATTCATATGGAAAAACAAAAAACCAAGAATTAGCTTCAAAGTCCTAACGGACGAAAGAAAAAGAGGAGGTTTAGGGCTCCCTAACCTAAAATTATACTATGAGGCCTGTAACCTCGTAGCAATTAAAGAGTGGGCAACACTGAAAAATGATAACCTCTTAACTTTAGAGGGACATGACCTAAGGACGGGATGGCACGGTTATCTTTGGTATAACAAAAGAAAAATAGAAAAAAGCTGCCCCGGTTGAGAAAGTGGGTAATGGCGGTTCTGTATGCCAAGTTTTGTCTTTATTGGTCATTGGATAACGGCTGCATTGTTTTCAGGAAGTGAGTGAAGGTACTTGAAGTCCCATCATCCATGGTCCACCCTCCTCCAAACAGCAGCAAGATATAGAGTGAGCCATGGGGACTCTGTGTGCCAAATTTAGTCTTTATCAGTCAGTAAGTGAGTGAAGGTACTGCAAGTCCCATCATCCAAAGTCCATCCTCCTTCAAACTGCAGCAGGATGTAGAGTAGGTCATTGGAGCTCCATATGCCAAGTTTAGGCTTGATTAGTCATTGGCGAGCTGGCCAATCAGAGACCATATGCAAATAGCACCACAGCGGCAGCCAATCAGAAAGCTGCCACATACACTTCTGCCCTCCACACTTCCTCTGTCCGTCGCATACAAACACTCTCTTTTATTATATACTAGCTTGGGGACCCGGCGCTGCCTGGGTTATTAGAGAAAGTGGGTAATGGCGGTTCTGTATGCCAGATTTGGTCTTTATTGGTCATTGGATAACGGCTGCATTGTTTTCAGGAAGTGAGTGAAGGAACTTGAAGTCCCATCATCCATGGTCCACCCTCCACCAAACAGCAGCAGAATATAGAGTGGGTCATGGGGGCTCTGTGTGCCAAATTTGGTCTTTATCAGTCATTGGATGAGGGTCGCAGTGGTTTCAGTAAGTGAGTGAAGGTACTTCTAGTCCCATCATCCATCGCCAAATTTTTCCAAACGACACCAGAACATAAAGTGGGTCATGAGAGGTCTATGTGCCAAGTTTGGTCTTGATCAGTCATTGGATGAGGTTCGCAGAGGTCTCAGAATGTGAGTGAAGGTACTGAAAGTCTCATCATCCATGGTCAACCCTCCTCCAAAACCGCAGCAATATGTAGAGTAGGTCATGGGGGCTCTGTGTGCCAAGTTTGGTCTTGATTGGTCATTAGATGAGGGTTGCAGCAGTTTTGGGGAGTGGAGGTACTTGAAGTCCCATCATCCATGGTCTGTTCTTCTCGAAAGTGCACCAGGATGTAGAGTTGGTTATGGGGGCTTTGTGTGCCAATTTGGCCTTGATTGGTCATTGGATGAGGATCGCAGTGGTTTCAGTAAGTGAGTAAAGATACTGCAAATCCCATCATCCATGGTCCATTCCCCTTAGAACTGCATCAGGATGTAGAGTGGGCCATGAGTACTCTCTGTGCCAAGTTTGGGCCTGGTCTGTGATTTGTAGGGGCTACAAAGTTCTGAGAGTGCCTTGGACTGCGAGAAGATCCAACCAGTCCATCCTCCAGGAAATAAAGCCCGACTGCTCACTGGAGGGAAAGATACTAGAGACAAAGTTGAAGTACTTTGGCCACATCATGAGGAGACAGGAAAGCCTAGAGAAGACAATTATGCTGGGGAAAGTGGAAGGCAAAAGGAAGAGGGGCCGACCAAGGGCAAGATGGATGGAAGACATCCTTGATGTGACTGGACTGAGGGAGCTGGGGGTGGTGACGGCTGACAGGGAGCTCTGGCGTGGGATGGTCCACGAAGTCACGAAGAGTCAGAGACGACTGAACGAATGAACAACAACAACACAATGATATGTGGGAAGTAAATCGGGTGAAGGTACTGCAAATCCCATCATTAGTGGCCCATCCTGCCCTGAACTGCACTGGAAGTCCCATCATCCATCGTCCATCCTTCTCCAAACAGCATCGGGACGTAGAGTTGCTCATGGGGGCTCTGTGTGCCAAGTTTGGTCTTGATTGGTCATTAGATGAGGGTTGCAGCAGTCTTGGGAAGTGAGTGGAGGTACTTGAAATCCCATCATCCATAGTCTGTTTTCCCCCAAACCTCACCAGAATGTTGGCCATGGGGGCTCTGTGTGCCAAGTTTGGTCTTCATCAGTCATTGGATGAGGGTCTCAGTGGTTTCACTAATTGAATGAAGGTACTGCAAGTCCCATCGTCCATGGTGCATCACCCTCCAAACTGCACCAGGATGTAGAGTGCATCATGGAGACCCAGTGTGCCAATTTTGGTCCTTATCGGAAATTGGATGATGGTTGCAGTGGTCTCAGGAATTGAGCGAAGGTACTGCAAGTCCCATAATCCATGCTCGATCCACAGTCAAACCACACCAGGGCGTAAAGTGGGTCATGAGAGGTCTATGTGCCAAGTTTGGTGTTGTTCAGTCATTGTTGACGGTCGCAGCAGTGTCGGAAAGCGAGTAGAGGTACTTCAAGTCCCATTATCCATGGTATGCCCTACTCCAAACCGCAGTAGGATGTAGAGTGGGTCATGGGGGCTCTGCATGCCAAGTTTGGTTTTGATCAGGCATAAGATGAGGGTTGCAGCAGTCTTGGGAAGGGAGTGGAGGTACTTGAAGTCCTATCATCCATGGTCTGTCCTCCTCGAAAGTGAACCAGGATGTAGAGTGGGTCTTCGGCTTAGAAATAGAGATGAGCACCACACCCCAGAGTCAGACATGATTGGACTTAATGTCAGGGCACTACCTTTACCTTTACCTTAAGGTGATGGGTAAATTACAACTCACAGTATGTCAGGTCAGCCCCCTGACCAGCACTGCTGGTCCTCCTCCAAACCGCACCAGGATGTAGAGTGCATCATGGAGACTCAGTGTGCCAAGTTTGGTCTTTATCGGTAATTGGTTGAGGGTTGCAGTGGTCTCAAGAATTGAGCAAAGGTACTGCAAGTCCCATAATCCATTGTCCATTCCCGGCCAAACCACGCCAGGACATAGAGTGGGTCATGAGAGGTCTATGTGCCAAGTTTGGTCCTGATCAATCATTGGATGAGGTTAACAGCGGTCTCAGAATGTGAGTGATGGTACTGCAAGTCCCATCATCCATGGTTCATCCTCCTCCAAACTGCAGTAGGATGTCGAGTGAGTCATGGGGGCTCATGTGTGCCAAGTCTGGTCTGTATTGGTAATTGTCTGACTCAGCCCCTGGCCTTTTCCTTTCCTCTCTTTGTCATTTCCGAATCTTGGAAGTGAGACTGGCCAATCAGAGACCATATGCAAATTTCCTTCTCACGTCCCCGTTTCTGCCATGAACTCTTTTCTCCACCAGGGGCTCCTATTGAAGCTGGCCAATCAGAGACCATATGCAAATAGCACCACGGCGGCAGCCAAACAGAACGCTGACACATACTCCACCCGTCGCACCGCCACACTTTTGTCCTCCGCATACAAACTTTGACTTTTATTATATGTATAGATAGATATAGATATAGAAGATATAGATATAGATATAGATAGATAGATATAGATAGATATATAGATATAGATAGATTATGTATTTTATTATTATTATTACTATCATTTCCGTTTTCAAAGTAATAATAATTATATTATTACTATTATATTATCCTACTTATTATCCTCCTCTATGGCTGTAGGCCTTTCCTGATGCGAGCGCGGAGCGGCCTAGGCTGCGGGCGGAAGGAGCGGGCCTGCCTTCCCGTGGAGGAGGGGGGAGGAGGAAGAGGCGGAAGAAGGAAGCAAGGAGGGCGGAGAAGTGGCCTCCCGAAGAGCCGGGGTCTTTCCCCGTCGAGAGCCTACTCCAGCCCGGCTGCTGCTGCTTTTCCCTCGCCACCAGGTGAGACGCAGCCTAGTCGTTTTACCTCAAACCTGGCTTCCCTCATGGCGTGCGCTTCTGAGGAGAACTTCTGAGAATGCGGCCTACTTCGGCAAGACACAGGGAGAGAATTAAACGCGCATGCGCCAGCTTCGCCCCACCCTCTAGCTTTGGCCTACTCTGCCAGGACAGCAAAAGAAAGATTAGAAATACGCATGCGCAGACTTTGCCACGCTCTCCAGCTGGAGCACGGGGCGAAGTCTGCGCATGCGTGAGGCCAAGCGGAGAGGAGAGGCCTAATTTGACGGAAATGTGGAAGGATCATTATTATTTTTATTAGTTTGCATTTGAAAAAGTCATTTTTTATATTACCAAACGCACAAGGTGATGGGTGGAAGCCCCCGGTGGCGCAGTGGGTTAAAGCACTGAGCTGCTGAGCTTGTTGATCGAAAGGTCGCAGGTTCGATTCCGGGGAGCGGCATGAGCTTCCGCTGTCAGCCCTAGCTTCTGCCAACCTAGCAGTTCGAAAACATGCAAATGTGAGTAGATCAATAGGTAATGGTGCTCCATGCAGTCATGCCAGCCACATGACCTTGGCTGGCTCTTCGGCTTAGAAATGGAGATGAGCACCACACCCCAGAGTCAGATATGATTGGACTTAATGTCAGTGCACTACCTTTACCTTTACCTTAAGGTGATGGGTAAATTACAACTCACAGTATGTCAGGTCAGCCCCCTGACCAGCACTGCTGGTCACAGCTGACCTCCAGTTAGAGTGCTCAAGAACCAGGTGTCCCAATTCTCGGAGTCTATGCCACAGTTTTCAGGATTAGTTTTAAGCCCATCTTTAAATCTCTTTTTCTGCCCACCAACATTTCGTTTCCCGTTCTTGAGTTCAGAGCAGAGTAACTGCTTTGGGAAATGGTGATTGGGCATTCGGACAACGTGGCCAGTTCAGCGTTGTAGGAGCATCGCTTCAATGCTGGTGGTCTTTGCTTCTTCCAGCATGCTGGCATTTGTCATCTGTCTTCCTAAGAGATTTGCTGACTTTTTCAGAGGCAGCGCTGATGGAATCGTTCCAGGAGTTGCAAATGACGTCTATAGACAGTCCATGTTTCGCAGGCGTATAACAGGGTTGGGAGGACAATGGCTTTATAAACAAGTATCTTGGTCTCCCTAAGGACGTCCTGGTCCTCAAGCACTCTCTGCTTCATTTGGAAAAATGCTGCACTTGCAGAGCTCAGGCGGTGTATTTCAGTATCAATGTTGATTTTTGTGGAGAGGTAGAAATGGCTAACATTTTCTAATGTTACACCATTAAACTATATCTCTGGCATTGCTTATACTTGAGTATATGCGATACTTGGTTTTAAAGGGGTTTTGATACTATTTTAACTTTTTAAAGCATTAAAGATTCACGTTCTTCACTCAAGAAGAAGTGGGATATTTTAACAGATTCTGGACACTGTACTAAAGAATGAGGATAGTGTCATCTGGATATATTCAATAAATGGAGAAGCAGGTACATAAGAGCAAGGGGCTTCACTGTATTACACTATGTAATAAAATTTGGAAAATGTTCTGTTCCTGGTTTGAAAGTGTTAATTCCTGTTTAATTGTGCGATACTTACTTTGAAAGTAGTTGTTATATTCCAGAAACTTATATATGCACCTTAATAAACTTTTTTCTATATTTTTTGTATTTTATTGTTTGTTTATTGATGTTGTGTTTATTGATGTTTTGTTTGATGTACTTTGGGCTTGGCCTCATGTAAGCTGCACCGAGTCCCTTGGGGACATGGTAGCAGGGTACAAATAAAGTTTATTATTATATTGTTATTATTTTTATCATAGAACCAATTAAAAATGACATTTATAACCAGGAACAAAAAACATGTTACATAGTGTTGTTGTTACGTAAATTTATACTCCACTTTTTCTCTCCACAAGGACATCAAAGTTGTTGTACCCCCTCACCTGGGCTTCATTGTGAATCTCTGAGCTGGAATTGTTTAACAAAATTGTGAATGGCTCAAATGTCAGCATAAGGCAACGTTTAGGATGTGTTGGTTCTCAAACTGTTGTTTCCTTGCTCTTGAGGTGTGTCTGTGTTGTTGCCCTTCCTCTAGGCATTGGCTGGCGACCAGGGGCCGAGACAAGATGGTCAAGGTCTGGGACATGAACACCAACCGGGCCAAAGTGATCTACTGCGTGCAGACAATCGCTTCTGTGGCAAGGGTCAAGTGGCGGCCGGAATGCAAGCACCACATTGCCACCTGCTCTATGATGGTGGACCACAACATCTATGTGTGGGATGTTCGCCGCCCATTCATTCCTTCAGCCATGTTCGAAGAGCACAAAGACATGACCACAGGGATTGTGTGGCGGCACCTCCACGATCCATATTTCCTCCTCTCTTGTTCCAAGGATAGTACTCTTTACCAGCACATCTTCAAAGATGCTAGCCAGCCGATTAACCGGGCAAACCCTGAAGGGCTTTGCTGTAGCCTCTTTGGGGACTTGACTTTTGCGGCTAAAGAGAGTCTAATCTCCTTGGATTCTAATCGCAAACCTTACATCGGCGACCAGCGGCACCTTATTTTCTTCAGGTGCAAGTTAGACCCCACGTAGCAGTTTGAATTTATCTCCTCATCCAGCGCTTTGAGTGTCTTTGAGGTGGAAACAGAGTGCGATGTTGGGAGCATGGATTGGTTTGTGCGGACTGCCAAGCAATATGTGTTGACAGGGAGACCTCTAGCAGAGCTGTGTGACCATAATGCTAAAGTGGCCAAGGAGCTCAAATGCAATCAGGTATGTATGGGCCCCATCTGTTTGGCTGCATGTTGTAAAGCAATATACCATTGCACTGCATAAAATTGCGAAGAGCAAGGTGGAGTGTATGGGCTGCTTATCCAATTCACACTGGAGGAGTATCACCATTAGTTGGAGTTGTGTGTTGCTGTATTTGATTCTGAACCTGGTTATGTTCCATAGCTGCTCCAATCCAAAGTGACTGAAATAATTCTTGCTGAAATGGAATGCTTGGGTTGGGGCCAGGTCCATAGTCTAAGTTAGACCCTGAAAGAGAAGGTGTAATTTTGTTTAGCAGATAAGAGTTAGGGCTGCTTAGTCTATAATTGTCGTGCTGCTTCTCATTTGTAGATATTTGATGCTTCTGTTGGCCTGAAAAAGCCCTTGGGATGAAGGCCCCTTCTACACAGCCATATAAAATCCAGATTATCTGCTTTGAACTGGATTATATGGCAGTGCAACTCATATAATCCAGTTCAAAGCAGATAATGCGGTTTTCCAGCTTTGATAATCCGGAGGTGTCTATGGATAACACCGGCTCTTTGGCTTAGAAATTGAGATGAGCACCATCCCCCAGAGTCGGACACGACTAGACTTAATGTCAAGGGGAAACCTTTACCTTTTTTATTAGATTTGATGGCACATGAGACTGGAGTCCATACAGGTAGTTCCCAACCTTGTAACCTTGGATGGGGCTCAGAGTTTTGTATTGGATGACTGCAGAGTTGTATCCTAATTCCTAATTGTGGGAGTTGGAAGTCCAAAACACCTGAAGGGAGGGCCAAAGTTGGCTCATGCCTGGTCTAGCCCATCTCTGCTGTTTCATAGATAGTTTAATGTTGGCTGCTAACCCATGAGTTTTCACCTTGAGTTGTATGTGCCTCTCGTCTTTTTACTTTGCTATAAACATAGCTACTGGATCTTTACTCTTTCTGTTTTCTCTTCCTTTGCCAGGTGGCTCAGACATGGACAATGCTCCGAGTTATTTACTCCAGCCCTAGTGCGGTGTCTACCACAAACTTAAACCACAGCATAGGAAAGAGTAGCTCCAATCTCCCACTCATGAATAGGTAAAGAGAGGGGACACAAAGAAGAGTTCTTCATTTTTGAATGTGACATGGTTGTGAGGTGTGAAATGCAATTGATATCAGCCCTCCCTAAGCTGTTGTCCAGAAGTGCAGGCTGATCATTATGATGGGAATTGTGGCCAAACCCATCATAGAATCTTAGATTTAGAAGAGACCTCATGGGCCATCCAATCCACCCCCATTCTACCAAGAAGCAGGAAAATCGCATTCAAAATACCCCTGACAGATGGCCATCCAACCTCTGTTGAAAAGCCTCCAACACGCTCTGGAACAGAGAGTTCCACTGCTGAACAGCTGTCATAGTCAGGAAGTTCTTCCTAATGTTCAGGTGGAATCTCCTTTCCTGTAGTTTGAAGCCATTGTTCAGTGTCCTAGTCGTCAGGACAGCAGAAAACAAGCCTGTTACTATCCTTCTTTTGATGCTTGTAGGCAACAATTAATGACTCGGCACTGCACTTTCATCCCATGCCCTTGTTCCTCAGCTACAATTTGCACTATCCCATTCCCTTGTCTAGTTTATAGTTTGGCCATGTCTTACTGCAGTTGTCATTGTATGTTACTGAGTGTTGTTCTGTGTTTTAAATTATTGTTTTTATGTGCTATTGGTTTTACTTGTACCGAGTGTTTATTTAATGCATTGTTTTTAGGCATCTTGTGTCATATGTAAGCCACCCCAAGTCCCTTTGGGGAGATAGAGGCAGGGTTTAAAAAAGTTATTATTATAAATGGTTTTATTAGCAGTGGGGAAAACTGAATTTATGTTTTCTTGGTGATCCAAAGTTGTAAGAAGTAGATATATGGCTGAGAGAAGAGAGAGGAAACTGGGAACAAAGACAGGTGCGCCTGACTTCACCAGAGAGTTAACACAGATTTTTGTCGTCTTCCAGCTTTAACCTGAAAGATATTTCCTCTGGAATAGGCAGCGAGTCAAGGCTGGAATGGAGCAAGGGAGAGGGACGTCCTGAAAATATCCTCATGGATTCTTCCTCTACTTTGATCAATAATGATGGTAAGGATAGGGACGGAGAAGGAGCACATAACTATACCTGGAATCCTGCAGGTGCAGATGACACTTATATCAAGCCTGGATGTTTCTCACCAATTCAGAAGGATTCTGTCACATTTCTATTTCTGTTTCCTTTCTATTTTTCATCTACAGAATGAAGAAACTGAAGGGAGCGACGTCCCTGCAGATTATCTTCTTGGGGATGTGGAAGGAGATGAAGACGATCTGTACCTGTTGGACTATGAGAATCCCCACAGTATGTGTCTTACTGAGAGACCACCTTCCTTCCCATTATTTACTGGGTGGGTTTTGTCAGGCCTTTCCATTTGATCTTATGGATCCGTGTGCTTTTGTAGCTGAGGAGCAAGAGTACATCCTTCCCCAGGAGGCCTTCCCTTTGCGCCATGAGATTGTGGACAACCCTTCTATGCTAGATCACCTGCAGGACATAGCAGACTCCCCCCATGTCAGCGGCAATGAGGCTGAGACAGTGTCCCTGACGCCCGTGGAGTCGGTCTCCCTCATTTCCATCTCTCACTCCCTGTATGAGAACCGCCTGCCAGCCAACTTCTTCAGCCCTGTTGTGTGCAACATGTTGCTCTTCTATGCCGAATAGGGAGATGTGCAGATGGCAGTGTCTGTGTTTATTGTGCTGGGGGACCGCATCTGGAAGGAGATCGACGACCAGGTACAGGTACGTCTGTCTGCTGTGGCTCAGCAGGGACAGCTCTCAACACACACATCCTGTGGGGATCAGCTATTACTGTATTGACTCAAATCTAATGCTCACCTTTTTGGGCTAAATGACCTCTCCAAACTTAGTTTTGTGTCATACAAGAACCTTAGTGCTGAGCCAAAGCCAAAGGGGAAGCTTCTTCAAGAGCTGCACTTGGAGCTCCTTATTTAATGGCCACAGCGCAATGCTGTGCAATCATGGGATTTGTAGTTCAGTGAGGTATCTGCATTCTTCGACAGAGAAGGTTCAAGGCCTTGTCACACTTGTCAAACCCATGATTCCATAGTATTGAACCAAAATAGTTAAAGTGTGTTCATTCTACAGCATAGATTTTCCTTGCTTTGGTTTTTAAAGAAAAGCTGGAATTGTTAAAGAGAGATTGAGAGCAATCTCTGGGACCTGTTGTGCAACTGTGTGCATGTCTCAAACCCGAACAGGAACATTGGTACACTTCCTACATCGATCTGCTGCAACGCTTCCAGCTGTGGAACATCTCCAACGAAGTCATCAAGCTGAGCACCTGCAGAGCCATCAACTGCCTCAACCAGGCCTCCACCACCCTGCATATCAACTGCAGCAATTGCAAGAGGCCCATGAGCAACAAGGGATGGATTTGTGACAGGTGAGGTCAATGTGAAGAGATGTATTAGTTTATGTCGCACTGCGGAATCATAAATATGTGAACTTATCTGCTCTGAGGCAGTCAGCTGGTGTTTCTACTATTCTAGTCATGGCCACATGTTGAAGCATGGTGCTCTGTTATATATCTCTAGTCCTTTTTACTTCCCTATTATAGACTAGAGATCGAGGAGATTAAAATACCATAGTTTAATACTTTTGGAATAATGGTATTCATAATCTTTTTTAAAAGAAAAAATGATGTCATTCCCTTTTGTGAAATGCGAATCTCCATGAACATCTGGAGACCACCTTTTGAAAACCACTAGTCAAGGAAAGTCAGCCCTTTGAAAAAAGTGATGTTCACAAGCATTTGTATAATTGCACACAGGTAACTCTGCTGTTAAACTGATAAACCATGTCTTTGAACTGGCAGGGACAAAGCATGCCAGGGACAAAGCATGTACACACACACACACACACACACACTTTGGTAGCAGAGTTTTGAAATGTTTCTTTGAAGTTGAAATTGCAGTTGCTCAAAACATAGACTCTCCCTAGAACCCTCTTAGTTTAAAATACACACCCAGAAACCAAAAACAATGTTTTCTTTAAAAAGTACCATATCTTCTTTACTCATAAACATCTTGTATTAATTCAGCATACAGGCACATTTATAGTTAGGATGTAGTTTCTCTGTGTTGAGAACACAGGGCATCATTCTTAATCAATAGTCTATAGTCCAAAGTTTTTAAGTATACATCTTATGAAAGTCCAAAGTGTATAACTGTACTTTTCAAAGCAAACATATAGGAAACCTTTCCTGCATAAGTCCAAAAGACATCTGCTTCTATTAAAATCCAAAAGCATATTGATAACAAAATGGAGTCTTGAGTCTGAATGTGCTCAGTACAATCACATATCCGTAGCCCACCCACACCAAAGAGGTCAGTCAAACTGGAGAATCAATATATACATACAATACAGGTTAGCAAATATATACATTAACAAACAAATAATGAAGGCTTGGAAGGTTGCTATTTTCAACAAATACTAAGGGGTGGTTACAATCAAGAGAAGATATGCATCCAGAAAAGTGCCACGTTTGACTGTCTCTGGATCATGGGTTTTATAGTCTCAGTTGCTGTAAACAAGCCAAGAAATCAAAACTTTATTTTCCCTCATCTGTAATGTTCCCTCTCAGAGTCTTGCAGTTTCAGCAGCTCTGTGTCTTTTCTTGTTCTACAAACAATGATTGTGTTCTCTCATTTGTTTCTAAACATTTTTTTTCGTGTCCTCTGTGAAATGCGCACATGTGGGTTTCCTGGTGCGCCTGCGCAGAAATTCGGACATTCTAGAGTTAAAACATGATTTTTTTGCCCCGAAGAAGCCCTGCCCATCCCCTCCCGTGATAATATAAGCCCGGAGGCGTGGTTTCACCTTTAGTTCCTTTTCCGCGTGACAGCAGCAACTTCGGATATTTTCTCCTCTATTGACTTTGATATATTTCTTGGGCCTGACTACAACGACTCTCTCCTGCCCCAACCTTGGACCGTTTTGACCACTCTCAGGCTAGATGTTTTTATTTTTCTAAAATTGCTCGGCTTGTGGGACAACCCTCCCCGACACCGATAGGCACTCCAAATGCCTACTATTCTTGGGCGAGTCCCATAGCCCCCAAACTTGCCAAATTTGCAAGAGTTTTACAACTAGAGCAGAGAGGCTCACCTTAAAACCCTTCTCTACTAGAGGGCTCTGGCCCCAGAAGCTGCCTCCCCAGCCTGCCACATGGCGGAGCCGCGGCAGTCTTCCCCCGATAAAAAAAGAACGCAGCCTCCCTCTCCACGTGCTGGAGATAGGCGCTATTCCCCTGTGCTGCCCGCTCCCTCCACTGTCTTTGGAAAAAATCCAAGGCTTCAAAGCCTACAAAAAATAAAGAAAAAAATCCAAAACAAAAAAAGGGATGCCAACTCACTGCCACAAAGGCCTTGAGCCCTTCCCGCCTGGATCTGATGCATCAGTCTCAACCCCCCCACCACCCCCCACAAGAACAGGAACCCTTACCATCGTTCCTCCAACTAGAAGATCCGTCCCAACTCCCCCCCCCCCCTTGAGTTCCTCGCAACTAACCTCCAAGACCATCCCATCCCGGATCCGGAGATTTCTCCTCCTCCACTTCCTCTCTCCCAAACCTCTCCCCTGCCCAACTTAAACAACCCCACTCCCCCAGTACCGGCAGTAGCTACTCCTCAAGATCTCCCTCTGCATAGGGAACGATCCCTGCGGTACCGCCGCTCCACCTCCATGGAGCGCTCCCAGAGTCCCTCTCCTCCTCCCTCCAAGCACGTGCGCGCACGCTCGCCTCATCATCCCCTCCCATACCCATATCAGGAGTATCCCTATCATCTTTACCTCCCACCTCCACCCTTCCCAGTCTATCCTTTTTATTACCCTCCCCCAGACCACTATAGGGATCAGGGTTTCCCTGACCCCCCCCCCCATAGGCATCACTACCCCCAACCCTCTCGTGTACCACCCTCAGCCACTATATCTCGCCCTCCTCCTGAAACACAACAGCCAAAGGAAAATCTTCCTTTGGAAGATCCCCTTCCCCCCAGGCTGACGCTGAGACCATTGACCTGGAGTCTCAAGATGATACTCCAACTATCTCTGAACCACAAACAGAAAATGACTCCTCTCCGCCACAATTGGAGGATTTAAAAAAAAATTCTGCTTTATTAATTAGATTATCCAGGGCTCTTAACCTTTCTATCCCTGAACCATCCGATACGGTTCAGGACCGATGTTTCTCCACCTCAGAGCAACAAGCACCTGTGTCGACGGCTCTACCTACTTTACCCTATCTCATTAAAATATTAAAAACAACTGGAGTTGTGCCAGCCTTGGTGCCAGCCACTCCAAAGAGGGCAGAAAATCTCTATCACATTTACCTCATTTCAGCCTAATGGCTGGCCAAGATGCCTAAGGCAAATTCTGTAGTGACAGACTCCCAACCAAAATGTGTACAAGCAAACCAATCTTCCCCTTCTGACAAAGAAGGTAGAAAACTTGACTCTATGGCCAAAAATATTTACTCCTCAGCATGCCTGTTTGCACGCATGGCTCACTATGGGGTGTACATGAACGTATACCAAACCTTTCTCTGGAACAAACTGACTCCATACCTGGAGCTCCTTCCCCCAACAGATCAACCTTTAGCCAAAGCCTTCCAACAGGAAGCACTCCTTCTAGCTAAACTCCAGAAAGACCTTTTAAAGCACACTGCTGATTCATCAGGCAAACTAATCGGTGGGTCAGTTGCCCTGCATCGCCACGCCTCGCTTCATGCTGCTATCCTTTCTCCCTCAGTTCGTACCCTCATTGAAAACCTTCCAATGGATGAGGCAGGCTTCTTCAATCCTGAAACAGACTCTCAGCTAAAACACTTCCATGAGATGAAACAGACCAATAGTCATACCCTTCTCAACAATGACAGCTCTTACTATCAGCGCCCCCAGTTCTACCATAGACCTTACTACTCTTCCTTCTACAGAGGGAGACAACGCCCATATGCATCTGCCCTGCCAGCCAGAAGACCTCCTCTTTCTTCCAGGGGTCAGGACCGTGGTACCAGGCCTGCCATTAACAACAAACAATGCTTTTAGCACACCCCCCCACCTCGATCCTGCTCCCCCCCAACTAACACCCCTTCCCCTGCTTTTTATTTAGATAGGATTCATCCCTACCTCTCCGCATGGCAATCTATAACCTCTGATTCAAGGGTGCTTGATATCATAGACAGAGGCTATGCCATAGAATTCCACTCATACCCCCCACTGGGCAAAATCCTCCTTACCTAACCCTCACCTGTGATTTGGGAAGAAATAGACTCCCTCCTACAAAAGGGAGCCATTTCCCCAACTCCTCCCCACGAATCCCCTTCCTGCTTCCCCCCTCCCCCGTTACATTCTAATAGACAAACGTGGTCAAAAGGTCAAAAGGTCAACACCTTTATCACACCCTGCAAATTCCGAATAGTCACTCTACCCACTATACTCCCCTTCATCCCTGAAGGGGCGTGACTAGCCACTATAGACCTCCAGGACGCGTACTTCCATATTTCAATTCGGCCTCACCACCGCAAGCTTCTAAGCTTTGCGATAGATGAAAAATCTATTTGTTCAATGTCCTCCCCTTCTGACTGTCTACCTCCCCCAGAGTGTTTACAAAATGCATGTCTGTATTAGCAGCACACCTCCGTCAACAAGAACAAGGCATTACGGTTTTTCCATACCTTGATGACTGGTTGCTATGTTCGAAATCCCGTTTCAAACTATCTGCTGATGTCCATTACACTTTATGTCTCCCACAGGACCTGGGACTGATTGTAAACCACAAAAAGTCTCAACTGATCCCGGCTCAACGAATCTAGTTCATAGGCGCAGTCCTGGACTCTTCACTTCAAAAGGCCTTCCTTCCAGAGGACCGTCTGGCCAACCTACAACATAACTCCTCCATCCAAGCCCGCAAATGTGTGTCCACTTGGACATTCCAATCTATCCTTGGCCACATGTCATCTACCACATGTCACCCCTTTGCACGCTTGCACCTAAGGCCTCTTCAAAATTGGTTTCTCCATGTGTTTCGCCCACACCGAGACTCCCAAAACATCACCCTCTATCCCCCGCAATTAATCCTTGACTCCCTCTCATGGTGGACAAAGGAATACAATGTCAACTTGGGAATGCCCTTTGCTCCACGTGCACCGACGATGTCCCTCACGACAGATGCCTCCACCTCCAGGTGGGGAACTCACTTCAAACACTTTCAAATCAGCGCCCAGTGGTCCGCAGACGAACGCCAACAACACATCAATGCACTTGAGCTCATGTCAGTGGAGAAAGCCCTCTGGGCTTTCAGCCAAATTGTGTCCAACCACACAATTCAGATAGTGACGAACAACACTACCGTCAAATATTACATCAACAAACAGGGCGGAACGGACTCTCAAACTATACTCACCATCTCTTCCCGCATTTGGGATGGTGTATCCAGAGGAAAATATTCCTCACAGCAATCCACTTACCAGGCCAAGACAACACACTGGCCGATTCACTGAGCAGGTCCTCCAGAAACAATCACAAATTGCACCTCCATCCCTCCAAATTCAAACTCCTCACTAACCTGTGGGGCAAACCATGAATAGACCTCTTTGCGTCACCAACAACCACTCACTGCCCACTCTTCTGCACGAAGCTCCACCCTCACAAATCCCCAGGTTGTCTCGGAGACGCCTTCCTCTTCCGATGAACCTCTTCTCTACCTCTTCCCTCTCCTTCCCCTCCTATCCTCAGTTATAGCCAAAATAATCTCAGACAACTCAAACTGCATCCTAATCGCTCCCTGGTGGCCCCGCCAACCATGATTTGCACCACTTCTCCAAATGTGCCAGAACCAGTTCCTCTGCCTCAGGCCATCCCCGGACCATCTCACGATAGAGAACGGTCTTATACAGCACCCAGATCTTCACTCCCTCCACCTAATCATGTGGAGGATCAAACCACAATAACCCCCTCCAACGAAGTTTCCTGCATAATCCTAGCGGCTCAGAAACCTTCCACAAAAAAGATCTATGTATACAAATGGTCTCTCTTTAAATCCTTTACTGAAGCCTCAGGCAGAGACCCATCCCCGGCCTTTATTCCCCTAATACTAGATTTTCTATCTCACCTGGCTACCAAAAGATTCTCACTCTCATCAATCAAGTGTTATGTAGCTGCCCTCTCTTCCTTTAGAAGGAAGATGGACTTGCCGTCCCTTTTTTAGGATAACCTAATTCAATTGTTTCTCAAAGGCTACAAAAACCTCTACCCTCCAATCTCTCCACCATCATTCCCATGGAGCTTAGAACTGGTTTTATCCCAGCTATCGAAACCCCCCTTTGAGCCTATGGCTTCTAGCCATATCTCGCACCTCTCCTGGAAAACAGCCTTTCTAGTACCAATCACCTCTGCAAGGAGAGCCGGTGAGCTTTGTGCTCTCCGGGCTGACCCCCCTTATTTTCGCTTCCATGATGACAAGGTGGTCCTCCGCACCAATGTCACATTCCTCCCTAAGGTAGTGTCTTATTTTCATACGTCCCAGGACATCTCACTGCCTTCCTTCTTCCCTAATCAGTCATCCCCTCTGGAGGTTGCACTCTACTCCTTAGATGTAAAAAGGGTGCTCTCCTTCTATATACATAGAACCGCTCCATATAGAAAATCTCCAAGACTTTTCCTTAAATATAGAGTGGACGCTCTAGGCCAACCGCTGTCATCACAGACAATCTCCTCCTGGATAATATCCACAATTAGACTGGCCTACTAACTAGCAGGAAAGGAACCTCCAGCTCATGTTACAGCCCACTCCACCGGGTCGGTCTCCACCTCACAAGCCTTCCTGAGGGGAGTCCCCCTGGATCAAATCTGCAAGGCGGCAACGTGGTCCACACCATCAACATTCACCTCCCACTACAAACTTGACCTGGTGGCAAAGAAGGACGCAGCCTTCGGCAGAGCAGTACTTTCCTCCTGTGTAGCATGACCTACCTCCAGGTCAGTAGCTTGCTATTCTCCCACATGTGCGCATTTCACAGAGGACACGAAAAAGAATTATAGGTTGCTTACCTGTAACCGTATTTCTTTGAGTGTCCATCTGTGAAATTCGCACAAACCCGCCCGTCCTCCCTGCTATGTCATGCCTTTTTCCTTGACTGCTGTCTGGCACTGAGGAACTAAAGGTGAAACCACGCCTCTGGGCTTATATTATCATGGGAGGGGATGGGCAGGGCTTCTTTGTGGCAAAAAACCATGTTTTAATTCTAGAATGTCCGAATTTCTGTGCAGCCACACCAGGAAACCCACATGTGCGAATTTCACAGATGGACACTCAAAGAAATACAGTTACAGTTAATTCCTTGTGTTCCCAAATGATTTATTGTTTCCCCCTGTCATCTCTTTGGGTCAGCTCATCTCTCCAGACCTCTCGCATGGGCAGACTTCGGCCCTTCCTCCAGGTGTTTTGGACTTCAACTTCCACAATTCCTAACAGTGTTCCAGCTGTTAGGAATTGTAGGAGTTGAAGTCCAAAACACCTGGAGGAAAGGCTGAAGTTTGGCCATGCCTGAGTAAACTTGGATCTTCTTTCTCACCTAAGTGACTCTTTGGGCTCTTCAGAGCTGCCTTCAGCAGGCAAGACAGCCTTTCCTGTTTTCTCCCTGGTTGACTGTCTTTTCTGGTCATCTCCCGCAGGTGCCAGCAATGTGCCATCATTTGCGCTGTGTGCCACCACATGGTGAAAGGCTTGTCTGTGTGGTGCCAGGGCTGCAGCCACGAGGGCCACCTGCAGCACATCATGAAATGGCTGGAGACCAGCTCCCCCTGTCCAGCAGGGTGCGGACACCTTTGCGAATACACCTGAAGTACCTGGCGGCACATGCAGCCTGCTGTGAAGCAAAAGAGAACTGAAAACCTGTATTTGTGGAAGCATTCGAATTCACTGTTTTTGGTGTGCTAGATAGTGGCACATGAGAGATTATTGGTTCAGATGCTAAGAAGAGAAAGATGCTTGCATTAATACTTCCTGAAGGATAGCAAATCTCTGATTCTCCGGTGATTCTTTTGCAAAATTTCACCTGCTCACTTTCTTCTATTTATTTATTTATTTACTGCTGTGTAAACAGTTTTTTTTGTTACCACATTTCTACATAAGCCGGCATCTTAGTAAGACAAGGTAGCACCCAGGGAGCTTTCACCCATTTTTTATACTGAATTAAAAGAACAGAATAAACTTTACTGCTTGATATTTCGTATGGAGTTCCAAAACTCTTTAATATAGGTGTTCCTGGATTCTAAGTAGTGAACTGTGCAGCTGCATTTGCATTCTTTCTAAAAGAAAAAGACATGCACTTGTGTTTGGCAATGTAATTCTGAGCAGAATCATAATTTCCAGTTCATGGATGCAGAACAAAAATATTGATAAGTGAGGAAAGATTTTTTTCTTTAATGACTTTGTACTCAGTAAGAGATTGATATAATAAACACATTGCAAGAGATCCTAAAGACAATCAAAAAGATCCTCTGCAGATTGAGAAGAAAACAATTATACAGCAATATCCTATTACTAGTCCTTTCAAATATATCCCATCATATTCAATGGAATTTACTCCCAGGTAAGTGTACATAGTATTTTAGTCTTAGTAATAAGTCAAGCTGTAGTTAAAGAGCGCAGTTAGCAATTCTTTTGGTTTACTAATATCAGACAATTATATGCTTAGCCTTTTTCTTTTAATTGTAACAGGGAAGTTGAAAGAATCTGCCCATCTTCAGACTAATACAGTTTTCAGCTAGCCAACATAGGCATCACCTTGTGGGATTCTGTTCTTGTTTCTCCTGTTCTTGTTTCTCTGAATAAGATGGAAACACATCCCCTTAATGGGTTGCTGTGAGTTTTTCAGTCTGTATGGCCATGTTCAAGAAGCATTCGCTCCTGATTTTTCACCCACATATATGGCAGGCATCCTCAGAAGTTGTGAGGTCTGTTGGAAACTAGGCAAGTGAGGTTTATATATCTGGAATAAGGTCCAGGGTGGGAGAAAGAACTCTTGCTTGTTTGAAGCAAGTGTGAATGTTGCAATTGGTCAGCTTGTTTATCATTGAATAGCCTTCCAGCTTCAAAGCTTAGGTAATTGCTGCCTGGGGGAATCCTTTGTTGGGAGGTGTTAGCTGGACCTGATTGTTTCCTGTCTGGACTTCCCCTGTTTTCTGAGTGTTGCTCTTTATTTACTGTCCTGATTTTGGAGTTTTTTCATACTAATAGTCAGATTTTGTTCAATTTATTTCTTTTTCTCTTTTCTATTGACATTGCTCAAATGCTTGTAGATTTCAGTGGCATCTCTGACATTGTGGTTGTTAAGAGTGGTCCAGCATTTCTGTATCATCAAATAATATGCTGTGTCGAGCTTGGTTCATCAGGTGCTCTGCTATGGCTGACTTATCTGGTTGAATTAGTCTGCAGTGCCTTTCATGTTCCTTGATTTGTGTTTGAGCAATGCTGTATTTAGTGGTTCACCATGGGGAATTCCAGACAGGAAACCATCAGGGCCAGCTAATGCCGCCAAACAAAGGATTCCCCAGGCAGGAGGCAGCCAGGCTTTGAAGCTGCAAGGCCATTCAAAGCTAATCAAGGTGGCCAATGGCAACATTAACACCTGCTAGGGCTGGGCGGTTTCGTTCGTTAATTTTGTAATTCGTTAATTATTCGTTATTTTTAACCATTACAAAATGATTTAAAAACTTATTTTCAAACCCGGAAGTGTTTTTAAATAGCGAAACGGCATCCTCCATTTTTTTTACGAGCTTCCGCCCATTTCGGAAATGACGTTTAAGGATGGAGGATGCTGGGTGCGCCGGGAGCCAATCCGGCGCTCCCAAGCACCGTGGCTCATTCTGATTGGGCGGGCTGCCCTTTAAAAGCGGCTCCACGTGGCCGCATTTCTCATTCTGGGCTGAAGCGAGGAGCCGGGAGGAGCGGCTTGGGAGGCTTTAAAGCATTGCTGGCTGCTGCTTGGGACTAGGGAGAGCGAGGAGGGTGGGAGAGAGCAGGAGGCATTGCTTGCTGTGTGTGTGTGCCGTCGCGCCTGGGGCTATAGAGAAAGAGGCATAGACGTGACTGCTTTCCCCAGGGGATTGCTTTCTTGCCCTCCTTTAGGGAAACTGGAACTCCCAAGGACCAGAACACAACAGTTAACTCGAAATGATGTTTATTGTTAACAGTTCTCTTTCTTTGAAACAAACTTTATGCTTCAACTGAGAAAAGATACTTTATAAACTCTAAGTCCAGGGTCCTAGGAGTAATAAGCTGAGAAGCTTTTCCGGTTCCCTCTCTCTCAATGGCTATGGATGCCGGAGCAAACCACAACCCCAGTTCAGTGGCCTAAATTGAAGGACAAGACCTTCCTATGGTGCCAAAGAACTGGTGTGAGGGCGCCTGAAGTCTTCACATGTTCGTTCAGGGGGTTTGAACATAAAGAATAAGACTCAGGGGTAAAACTTAAGAACTGGTAGTAAAAAATGCCTTGACCAGGGGCTTTTGGGCCAAGCTTTTGGACACGTCCATCCAATGAGTCTTTTACTGAGGTAAAAAAGGTGAGGGAGAAACCTTCCCTTTCTCCCTTGGAAGGGGCGGAGCCTAAACAACAGAACTAGGGAAACAAGCCAATTGGTGCACAACAACAATAAATTGACAGCTATAGTAACCAATGAAATTTAACTATACATGTACAAGGTAAACAGAAATAAAATGGCAGTTTAAAATCCTGCAACTAACAGTTCAAAATATATGAGGCGCCACACGCGCCGTCACAGTGTGTGTGTTTCACCCAGTTGTTGTGTGCCTGCCTGTGGCTGTTTTTGCCCCACTACACTGTTTGACTGTTTGACTGTTTGTCTTTGGTGAAACAAAAGCTCTGTTTCACCCAGTTGTTGTATGTGTGCCTGTGGCTGTTTTTGGCTAGCATTTTGTAAATTTTCTTTTTCTGCTAAATATTTCTTTTATTATTAAAAAAATTAAAAAAATATTCAAAAGAAAAGAAAAAAACATTTCTCTTTGGTGGTGAAACACAAGCTGTTTCACCCAGTTGTTGTGGCTGTTTTTGCCCCACTTCAGGGCTAGCATTTTGTTAATTTTCTTTTTCTGCTAAATATTTCTTTTATTATTAAAAAAATTAAAAAAATATTCCAAAAAAAGGAAAAACAATTCTCTTTGGTGGTGAAACACAAGCTGTTTCACCCAGTTGTTGTGGCTGTTTTTGCCCCACTACAGGGCTAGCATTTTGTTAATTTTCTATTTTTAAACTTTTTCTGCTAAATATTTCTTTTATTATTAAAAAAAATTAAAAAAAATTCCAAAAGAAAAACAAAAAAAAACATTTCTCTTTGGTGTCACCCAGTTGTTGTGGCTGTTTTTGCCGCACTACAGGGCTAGCATTTCTTTTGTGTAGTTCCAACCAGTGCGGCCCTTTTGCCAACACAAAGTGCTATAATACAGTGCTCCTTCCTTATTTGTGTAGTTCCAACCAGTGCGGTGCATTAGACACCTCAAAGTGCTATAATACATTGCTCCTTCCTTATTTGTGTAGTTCTAGTGTGGTCCTTTTGCCAACACAAAGTGCTATAATACAGTGCTCCTTCCTTATTTGTGTAGTTCCAGTGCGGTCCTTTTGCCAACACAAAGTGCTATAACACAGTGCTCCTTCCTTATTTGTGTAATTCCAACCAGTGTGGCGCATTAGCCATCTCAAAGTGCTATAATACATTGCTCCTTCCTTATTTGTCTAGTTCCTTTTGCCAACACAAAGTGCTATAATGATTTTGATTTTGAAGCAACCAACCAACCAACCACCCACCCACCCAGTGGGAATTGGTCCTTCTTACTTAACTTGCAATACTGCTACAGAAATTAGTATGTATGGAGCTTATTGAAACTATCTCTACTAGGAAGAATTGCGCTCATAAAAATGAATGTTTTACCTAAACTATTGTTTTTATTTCAAAATATACCCATAATCAAAAATCAAACAGAATTTATAAAATGGAAGAAAGAACTATTGAAATTTGTGTGGAATGGGAAAAGACCGAGAATTAAATATTTGAACTTAATTGATAAAAAAACACGAGGGGGACTGGGATTCCCAGATCTGAAAACATATCATGAGGCTAGTGCCCTTTTGTGGATAAGAGATTGGATGACATTAGAAAATGGAAAAGGCTTGAACTTAGAAGGACATGATCATGGCATGCCTACACGTGGTACGATCGAGAAAAAAAGGAAAAAAAATTGGAAACCATTTTGTAAGAGCATCATTATTAAGAGTATGGATGAAATACAAGAATCATTTTTATACTAAAACACCTCTATGGGTTTCACCGATGGAGGCGTATCAAATAAGATTACTGGGTTGGAGAGCGTGGCCAACATATAGAGATATACTAGTGAGGAATACTATGGAAATTAAATCCTTCCAGCAAATGAAAGAAATAAATGGTAATTTGACGTGGCTACACTACTTGCAAATGAAAGAATATATCAAGCAAGACAATAAGATAGGCTTCGCCTGGGAAGAGTCAACTTGGGACAAAATATTAAAGACGAATAAGAAAGTAATTTCAGTTATTTATAATACACTATTAACCTGGCTAACGGAGTGCGAACAAGTGAAAACATGTATGATAAAATGGGCCGAAAACATAAGAAGACCTATTCAATTTAGGGAGTGGGAGCAGATGTGGAACAAAAAATTGAAATATGTATATGCAACAGATTTAAAAGAAAACTGGATAAAAATGTTCCACAGATGGTACACCACTCCTAAGAAATTATCTTTAATGAACAAGAATACTTCTGATAAATGTTGGAAGGGTTGCCATCAAACAGGTACTTTTTATCATATGTGGTGGACGTGTAAAGAAATAGAGAAGTATTGGACGAAAGTACATGAAGAGCTACAAAAAATTTTGAAGAGAGTTTTTAAGAAGAAACCAGAATATTATCTATTGGGATTTACAGATTTGGAATTACAATTAGATGAGAACGAAGATAGACTATTTACCTATGCTACAACAGCGGCGAGAATATTATTGGCGAAGTTTTGGAAACAGGAAGATATCCCTACTACTGAAGAGTGGTTAGGGAAATTAAGAGAAATGGACGAATTAACTTTTTTCTTGAAAAAGAATACCGGGAACCCGATAAAGAGGACAGATTGGACTCTATATGAAAATTACGAAAAGGAAATAAATAAATAAGAGGAATACTATGAAGTGGATATAATGGAAATATCATTGAGGACACAACACCTGATGGAGAGATGGAAGTCAATTTTTATTTTATACTTTTTTTTCTTTTTTTCTTTTTTTCCCCTTTTTTCACTTTATTTTGTGTGGCTTTTATATTTTTGTATTTTTTTGGTGGACTTGGGGGTAGGGGGATGTATTTCTTACTTTTTTCCTACTTTCCTATCATCTTTTTTAATATTCTCCCTCTTTCGATGTTATTTTTAAAACCTTAATAAAAACTATTATAAAAAAAAGAAATTAGTATGTATGCAATACTTCCCAGATAATTTTCAGAGTTTTTTCAAAGTGCAATTTCTGTTACTTTTTGTTACTTTTTCTTTATTTATTTCTTATATTTACTTTCTAAGTTTTTATAATAACATTATTTTTTATATATTAATAATTAATAATTTAATTTTATATATTATTTTTATTATTATTTATAATTATATTTTATAAATATTTTATAAATTTAATTATATTTTATTTAAATATTTATATTATTATTTCATTTATATAATATATATAATAATATATTATTATATTATATTATTTTATTTTATATTGTATATATTATATAATTTTATATTATTTATTATTAATATTTATTATTATTATTTATAAATTATTATTATTTATTATTATTTATATTTATTTAAATTTTTATTATTATATTATTGTTTATTTCATTATAATATTTGACTCAGTTTTGGCTACTTTATCTTATTACTTTTTTATTTAATATCTTAATATCTTGTTCTATTTGGTTATTTTATTTGATTTATTTTATGAAATGATTTTGTTTATAGAGCATTTAGCATTGCGCAATCGCGTCCGCCATTATCATCTTAATAACAAATCGATTAGTATTTAATAACGAAGTTTCAGAAGTCGTTTTTGCGCATGCACAATCGCTTCCGCCATTTTTACGAATCGATTCGTTATTACCTTAACGAATCAACCCCGTTTTAATAACAAAGTTTCGGAAGTGATTTGCCCATGCGAGGGGGTCCGCCATCTTAACGAATTGATTCGTTAATAATAACAAAATTTCGTAAATATCAAACTTTTTAAAAGGAAAATTTTGTAATTATTTTAAATAACGAAACGCAAAACCCCCCAAAAAACGAATCGATTTTAGAAACAAATTTTTCCGTTGTTACCCAGGCCTAACACCTGCCTCAAACAGACAATAGTTCCTTCTCCTACCCTGGACATTATTCCACAGATATATCTGTGTGCCAAGTATTGTTCTTGATCAATCATTGGATGAGGGTCACAGTGGTCTCAGAAAGTGAGTTTAGGTACTGCAAGTCCCATCATCCATAGTCTGATCACCCCCAAACCTCACCAGAATGTTGAGTTGGCCAAGGGTCTTTCTTGGTATTTGGTCTTTCTTGCTATTTGGATAAGTGTGGTTGCGGTTTTAGGAAATGACTGAAGGTACTGGAAGTCCCATCATCCATCATCCGTCCTCTTCCAAACAGCATCGGGATGTAGAGTGGGTCATGGGGGCTGCCGCCTTGGGAAGGGAGTGGAGGTACTTGAAGTCCCATCATCCATGGTCTGTCCTTGAAAGGGCACCAGGATGTAGAGTAAGTCATGGGGACTCTGTGTGCCAAGTTTGGTCTTGATCAGTCATTGGCAAGAGTCTCAGTGGTCTCAGGAAGTGAGTGAAGTGACTGCAAGTGCCATCATCCATTGTCAAATTCTTCCAAACCGCACCAGGATGTAGAGTGGGTCATGCGGGCTCTCTGTGTAAATTGTGGTATTGATCTATCATTGTTGGCAGATGTAATGGTCTTAGGAAAGAAGTGCAGGTATTGCAAGTACCATCGTCCATGGTGCATCCTCCTCCAAAGTGTACCAGAATGTAGAGTGCGTCATGGAGACTCAGTGTGCCACGTTTGGTCTTTATCGGTAATTGGATGAGGGTTGCAGTGGTCTCAAGAATTGAGTAAAGGTACTGCAAGTCCCATAATCCATGGTCCATCCCCGGCCGAACCATACCAGGATGTAAAATCAGGATTTAGAAGTCTATGTGCCAAGTTTGGTTCTGATCTGTCACTGGATGATGTTAACAGCAGTCTCAGAATGTGAGTGATGGTACTGCAAGTCCCATCATCCATGGTTCATCCTTCTCCAAACTGCAGTAGGATGTAGAGTGGGTGATGGGGGCTCTGTGTGCCAAGTTTGGTCTGTATTGGTAATTTTCTGACACAGCTCCTGGCATTTTCCTTTCCTCTCTTTGTCATCTTGGAATCATGGAATTGAGGCTGGCCAATCAGAGACCATATGCAAATTTCCTTTTCTCATGTCTCCGTTTCTGTCATGAACCCTTTTCTCCACCAGGGGTTCCTGTTGAAGAGACCATATGGAAATAGCACCACAGCGGCAGCCAATCAGAAAGCTGGCACATACCCGGTCGCACCGCCGCATAAAAACTTTGACTTTTATTATATGTACTAGCTTGGGGACCCGGCGCTGCTCGGGTTATTATAGAAAGGCATTGTGTGGCAAAGGCATTCTTTATCAGTTATGAGTTAGTGAAGATACTGCAAATCCCATCGTGCATGGTCCATCCTCCTCCAAACAGCACCTGGATGTAGAATGTGTCATGAGGGCTCTGTGTGCCAAGCTTGGTCTTGATCATTCATTGGAGGGTCGCAGTGGCCTCAGAAAGTGAGTTAAGGTACTGCAAGTCCCATCATCCAGAGTCTGTTCTCCCCCAAACCTCACCAGAATGTTAAGTGGGCCATGGGAGGTCTCCGTGCCAAGTTTGGTCTTTATTGGTATTTGGATAAGTGTCGCTGTGGTTTCAAGAAGTGAGTGAAGGTACTGGAAGTCCCATCATCCATCATCCATCCTTTTCCAAACAGCATCAGAATGTAGAGTGGGTCATGGGGGCTCTGTGTGCCAAGTTTGGTCTTGATTGGACATTAGATGAGGGTTGCAGCAGTCTTGGGAGGGGAGTGAAGTCCCATCATCCATGGTGTGTTCTCCTCAAAAGTGCACAGGATGTAAGGTGGGTCATGGAGGCTCTGTGTGCCAAGTTTGGTCTTGATCAGTCATTGGCTAGGGTCTCATTGGTCTCAGGAAGTGTGTGAATTGACTGCAAGTACCATCATCCATTGCCAAAGTCTTCCAAAATGCACCAGGATGTAGGGTGGGTCAAGCGGGCTCTCTGTGTAAACTGTGGTCCTGGTCCATCATAGTTGGCAGTTGTAATGGTCTTAGGAAGGGAGTGCAGGTATTGCAAGTCCCATCGTCCATGGTGCATCCTCCTACAAAGTGCACCAGGATGTAGAGTGCGTCATGGGGACTCAGTGTGCCAAGTTTGGTCTTTATCGGTAATTGGATGAGTGTTGCAGTGGTCTCAAAAATTGAGCAAATGTGCTGGAAGTCCCATAATCCATGGTCCATATCTGGCCAAACCACACCAGGATGTAAAATGGGTCACGAGAGGTGTATGTGCCAAGTTTGGTCCTGATCAGTCATTGGATGGTTAACAGAGGTCTCAGAATGTGAGTGATGGTACTGCAAGTTCCATCATCCATGGTTCATCCTCCTCCAAACTGCAGTAGGATGTCGAGAGGGTCATGGGGGCTCTGTGTGCCAAGTTTGGTCTGTATTGGTAATTTTCTAACAGAGCCCCTGACCTTTTCCTTTCCTCTCTTTGTCATCTCGGAATCTTAGAATTGAGGCTGGCCAATCAGAGAACATATGCAAATTTCCTTCTCTCGTGTCTCCGTTTCTGTCATGAACTCTTTTCTCCACCAGGGGCTCCTATTGAAGCTGGCCAATCAGAGACTATATGCAAATAGCTCCACAGCTGCAGCCAATCGGAACACCGGCACATACTCCTCCCGCCACACGTCCGCCGCATACAAACTTTGACTTTTATTATATGTATACACTTGCTTGGGGAAGTCCCATCATCCATGGTTGCAGCAGAATGTCGAGTCGGTCTTGCAGGCTCTGTGTGCCAAGTTTGGTCTGTATTAGTAATTTTCTGACTCAGCCCCTAGCCTTTTCTTTCCTCTCTTTGTCATCTAGGAATCTTGGAATTGAGGCTGGCCAATCAGAGACCATATGCAAATTTCCTTCTCATGTCTCCGTTTCTGTCATGAACTCTTTTCTCCACCAGGGGCTCCTCTTGACGCTGGCCAATCAGAGACCATATGCAAATAGCACCACAGCGGCAGCCAATCAGAATCTTGGAACTTTCAGGCTGGCCAATCAAATGCTGGCACATACACCGCCACACCGCCACACTTTTGTCCTCCGCATACAAACTTTGACTTTTATTATATACTAGCTTGGGGACCCGGCGCTGTCCGGGTTATTAGAGAAAGTGGGTAATGGCGGTTCTGTGTGCCAAGTTTGGTCTTGATCAGTCATTGGATTAGGGTTGCAGTGGTTTCAGTAAGTAAGTTTAGGTACTTCAAGTCCCATCATCCATTGTCTGTTCTCCCCCAAACCTCACCAGAATGTTGAGTTGGCCATGGGGGCTCTCTGTGCCAAGTTTTTTTCTTGGTATGTGGTTTCAGGAAATGAGTGAAGGTACTGTATGTAACATCATCCTTTGCCTGTCCTCCTCCAAACAGCATCAGGATGTAGAGTGGGTCATGGGGGCTTTGTGTGCCAAGTTTGGTCTTGATCGGACATTAGATGAGGGTTGCAGCAGTCTTGGGAATGGAGTGGAGGTACTATAGATGATGGGTGGAAGTCCCATCATCTATAGTCTGTCCTCCTCGAAAGTGCACCAGGATGTAGAGTGGGTCATGGGGACTCTGTGTGCCAAATTTGGTCTTGATCAGTCATTGGAGAGGGTCTCAGTGGTCTCAGGAAGTGAGTGAAGTGACTGAAGGTCCCATCATCCATTGACAAATTCTTCCAAACCGCACCAGGATGTAGAGTGGGTCATGCGGGCTCTCTGTGTAAATTGTGGTCCTGATCCATCATTGTTGGCAGTTGTAATGGTCTTAGGAAGGGAGTGCAGGTATTGCAAGTCCCATCGTCCATGGTGCATCCTCCTCCAAGATGTAGAGTGCGTCATGGGGACTCGGTGTGCCAAGTTTGGTCTTTATCGGTTATTGGATGAGGGTTGCAGTGGTCTCAAGAATTGAGCAAAGGTACTGCAAGTCCCATAATCCATGGTCCATCCCCGGTCAAACCACACCAGGACATAAAGTGGGTCATGTGAGGTCTGTGTGCCAAGTTTGGTCCTGATCAGTCATTGGATGAGGTTAACAGCGGTCTCAGAATGTGAGTGATGGTACTGCAAGTCCCATCATCCATGGTTCATCCTCCTACAAACTGCAGTAGGATGTCGAGTGGGTCATGTGGGCTCTGTGTGCCAAGTCTGGTCTGTATTCGTAATTTTCTGATGCAGCCCCTTGCTTTTTCCTTTCCTCTCTTTGTCATCTTGGAATCTTGGAATTGAGGCTGACCAATCAGAGACCATATGCAAATTTCCTTCTGTCATGCCCCATTTCTATCATGAACTCTTTTCTCCACCAGGGGCTCCTATTGAAGCTGGCCAATCAGAGACCATATGCAAATAGCACCACAGCGGCAGCCAATCAGAACGCTGGCACATACTCCTCCCGCCACACCACCACACTTTTGTCCTCCGCATACAAACTTTGACTTTTATTATATGTATAAACTAGCTTGGGGACCCGGCGCTGCCTGGCTTATTAGAGAAAGGAATTGTATCAAGGTTGGTCTTTATCAGTTATTTATATGACTTGCAGTTGTCTCAGGAATTTAATGAAGATACTGTGAGTCCCATTATCTGTGGTCCATCCTCCTCCAAACTCCTCCAGGATGGAGAGTGGGTCATGGAGGTTTTGTGTGCCAAGTTTGGTCTTGATTGGTCATTAGATGAGTGTTGCAGAGGTCTTGGGAAGTGAGTGGAGGTACTTGAAGTCCCATCATCCATAGTCTGTACTCCCCCAAACCTCACCAGAATGTTGAGTTGGCCATGGGGGCTCTCTAGTCCAAGTTTGGTCTTTATTGGTTTTTGAATGAGTGTTGCTATGGTTTCAGGAAGTGAGTGAACGTATTGCATGTCCATCATCCATCGTCCATCCTTCAAACAGCATGGGGATGTAGGGTGGGTCATGGGGGCTGTGTGTGCCAAGTTTGGTCTTGATCGGTCATTAGATGAGGGTTGCAGCAATCTTGGGAAGTGGGTGGAGGTACTTGAAGTCCCATCATCCATGGTCTGTCCTCCAAACTGCACCAGGGTGTAGTGTGGGTCATTGGGGCTCCGTGTGCCAAGTTTGGTCTTGATTAGTCATTGGCGAGGGTTTCAGTGGTCTCAGGAAGTGAGTGAGGTTACTGCAAGTCCCATCATCCATCTCCATTTTTTTCCAAATGACACCAGGATGTAAAGTGGGTCATGAGAGGTCTATGTGCCAAGTTTGGTCTTGATCAGTCATTGCATGAGGTTTGCAGAGGTCTCAGAATGTGAGTGAAGATACTGGAAGTCACATCATCCATCGTCCGTCCTCCTCCAATACCAGCAGGATGTAGAGTGGGTCATGGGGGCTCTGTGTGCTAAGTTTGGTCTTGATCGGACGTTGAGGGTTGCAGCAGTATTGGGGAGTGGAGGTACTTGAAGTCCCATCATCCATGGTCTGTCCTCCTCAAAAGTGCACCAGGATGTAGAGTGGGTCATGGGGACTCTGTGTGCCAAATTTGGTCTTGATCAGTCAGTGGTCTCAGGAAGTGAGTGAAGTGACTGCAAGTCCCATCATCCATTGACAAATTCTTCCAAACCGCACCAGTATGTAGAGTGGGTCATGCGGACTCTCTGTGTAAATTGTGGTCCTAATCCAGCATTGTTGGCAGTTTTAATGGTGTTAGGAAGTGAGTACAGGTATTGCAAGTCCACTCGTCCATGGTGCATCCTCTTCCAAACCGCACCAGGATGTAGAGTGCGTCATGGAGATTCAGTGTGCCAAGTTTGGTCTTTATCGGTAATTGTATGAGGGTTGCAGTGGTCTCAGGAATTGAGCAAAGGTACTGCAAGTCCCATAATCCATGGTCCATCCCCGGCCAAACCACACCAGGACATAAGGTGGGTCTTGAGAGGTCTATGTGCCAAGTTTGGTCCTGATCAGTCATTGGATGAGGTTAACAGCGGTCTCAGAATGTGAGTGATGGTACTGCAAGTCCCATCATCCATGGTTGCAGTAGGATGTCGAGTCGGTCTTGCAGGCTCTGTGTGCCAAGTTTGGTCTGTATTGGTAATTTTCTGACAGAGCGTCTGGACTTTTCCTTTCCTCTCTTTGTCATCTCAGAATCTTGGAATTGAGGCTGGCCAATCAGAGACCATATGCAAATTTCCTTCTCTCAGGTCTCTTTTTCCGTCATGAACCCTCTTCTCCACCAGGGGCTCTTGAAGCTGGCTAATCAGAAACCATATGCAAATAGCACCACAGCGGCAGCCAATTAGAAAGCCGGCACATACCCCTCCGGTCGCACCTCCACACTTCCACTGCATACAAATTTGTCTTTTATTATATACATAGACTAGCTTGGCAACCCGGCGCTGCCCAGGTTATTTGAGAAAGGAATTGTGTATCAAGTTTGGTCTTTATTTGTTATTTATATGGCACGCAGTGGTCACAGGAAGTTAGTGAAGGTAGTGTAAGTCCCACCATCTGGCATCCATCCACCCCCAAACTGCACCAGGATGGATAGTCGGTCATGCAGGCTCTGTGTGCCAAGCATAGTTTTGGATGAGGGTCACAGTGGTCTCAGAAAGTGTGTTAAGGTACTGCAAGTTCCATCACCCATAGTCTGTTCTCCCTCAAACCTCACCAGAATGTTGTTGGCCAAGGGGGTTCTCTGTGCCAAGTTTGGTCTTTATTGGTATTTGGATGAGTGTCACTGTGGTTTCAGGAAGTGTGTGAAGGTACTGCAAGTCCCATAATCAATCATCCATCCTCCTCCAGGATGTAGAGTGGCTCATGGGGCTCTGTGTGTCAAGTTTGGTCATGATCAATCATTAGATGAGGTTTGCAGCAGTCTTGGGAAGTGAGTGAAGGTACTTGAAGTCCCATCATCCATGGTCTGTCCTCCTCGAAAGCGCACCAGGATGTAGAGTGGGTCATGGGGGTTTTGTGTGCCAAGTTTGGTCTTGATCTGTCTTCGTTGGGGGCTACAGTGGTCTGTAGGAACCGATGGGTTTGAAAGTACTACAAATCCCATTATCTCGCCTGTCCTCCCCCAAACCTCCCCAGGACGTAAAGGGGGTCATGGGGGTTGTGTGTGTCAAGTTTGGTCCAGGTCCATCATCCATGCTGGTCACAGTGGCCTGTAAAATTGGCAGCCAATCAGAAAGCTGCCACATACACCGTCCTCCGCATACAAACACTGACATTTATTATATACATAGATATATATAAAATGGGAAAGGGCGTTCAACGGGACAGCAAAACGTGAAAGCCCCCTGACGAAAACTCACCAAATTTGCCATGTACATACCTCAACCCACAAGGTATGCACAACTTGAATCAAAATTCCAAACAACATTTCAACAAACTCACAATTACAAATACCAACTGAGCATGCGCAGTGCCCAGGTGAGGAAGTACACGTGCAATGCACCCTGGGAACTGTAGTTCTAGAATGCGGCCTACCCGCTGACGCTGAAGCCCCAGCCTGGGAGTTCGAGCTCAGCCGGCTGTGCTCGCTGGGGACCAGGATGCTGCGTGACCTGCCGAGGCTGCCCGGAAGGCCCCCTCTGCGTGCCTTGCTGGCCCAGTTAGGAGAGGTCATGGCCCGGCTCTGCCGAGGACAGCCCATCGGCCACCGCAACGCCCGGCCCAGGCCGCCCCCGTACACCGCCGTCTGGCTCCGCCATCGGTGTGGAAGGGGAAGGAGGGAAGGAAGCGAGAGAGGGAAGGAAGAACGGAACTGAGGGGGAGGGATGTAAATAGCAAGGGAGGGAGGGAGGGAGGGAAGAAAAAAGAAAAGTGGGAAGGGGAAGGGAAGGTGTAGGAAGGAAGGAAGGAAGGAAAGAAGTAAGGAGAAGTTGAGAAGATATATGAAACAAGAAAGGAAGAAAAGAAAGAAGAAAGGAAGGAGGATGGGAAAGAAGGGAGAAAGGAAGGAAGAAG
The DNA here is from genome assembly GCF_037176765.1 of Anolis sagrei. Classification (NCBI taxonomy): domain Eukaryota; kingdom Metazoa; phylum Chordata; class Lepidosauria; order Squamata; family Anolidae; genus Anolis; species Anolis sagrei. The sequence continues at coordinate 45,428,134 of NC_090035.1, forward strand.
AAAGGAGGGAGGGGAAGGTGTATGAAGGAAGTAAGGAAGGAGAAGTTGAGAAGGTATATGAAAGAAGAAATGAAGGAAAGAAAGAAGAAAGGGAGAGAAGGAGGATGGGGAAAAATGGAGAAAGGAAGTAAGGGAGGGAGGGAAGGTGTATGAAGGAAGGAAGGAGAAGTTGAGAAGGTATATGAAAGAAGAAAGTAGGAAAGAAAGAATAAAGAGAGAAGGAGGATGGGAAAGAAGGGAGAAAGAAAGGAAGGAGGAGAGGAAAGAAAGATAGAAAAAAACAAAGGGAAGGGAAAGGGAAGGTGTCAAAAAGGAAGGGGAATTTGGGAAGGGGAAGAGAGGGGAAAAAAGCAAAGGAAGAAGAGAAAGGGAGGGAAGGAAAGAAATAAAAGGAAGTCTGGAAGTCAAGAGCGAAGGAAGGAAGGAAAAAGATAGAGAGGGAAGAAAGAGAAAAAGGAAAGAAAAAAGGGAAGGGAGGAACGACGGAGCAAAAGAAGAAGAGAAAGAAGGAGAGAAAGAGGGAGGGAAGGAAAGAAATAAAGAGAAGGAAGGATGGGAGCAAAAAGCTAAGGAAGGAAATAAACAGGTAGAGAAGGACGAAAGGAAAGAAGAAAAGGAAATGAAGGAAGGAGTGAAAGAAGGAGAGAAAGAGGGAGAGAAGGTTGGCCACAGCAACACGTGGCGGGTAAAGCTAGTATTAGATAGATAGATAGATAGATAGATAGATAGATAGATGATGCTTTAAACCTGGCATCTGTGGTGGCTCTTTGCAGGCAGCAAGATATACAGTTATTTACTTTATTTAACCCATTACTTTAAAAATTAGGCAGCACATTGGAAATCAAATATGAAATGTCAAAGATATGCAATTGCTTACCAACTTAAAGAAGACACAGTAAAAAGGCAACAATAGGCAACCTAGTTTGTTTTTACCTTAAAGTTGTTGATTTATGATAACCCCATGGATTTTATAGGGTTTTCTTCGGGAAGGAATACACAGAGGTGGTTTTGTCATTTCCTTCCTCTGAAACCGATCCTACAGTACCTAGAATTTGTTGGTTGCCTCCCACCAAAAACTAACAAAATCTGCATGGACTCTACATTCAGATGGATCTGGAATTAAAATAAACCTTAAACCTTAAACGGAAATAATAAAAATTGAGAAAAATAAAAAGATTATTACCTCTCATTGAAGAAAGGTCAAAGCAGAGACTAGTTGGACCTTGCTAGAGACAGTATCCTGTAATCAGGGTGCCAACAACACTAGTTCACTAAAGTAAAGGTAAAGGTTTCCCCTTGACATTAAATCTAGTCGAATCCAACTCTGGGTGTTGGTGCTCATCTCCATTTCTAAGCTAAAGAGCCGGCGTTGTCCGTTGACGCCTCCAAGGACATCTGCCCAGCATGACTGCATGGAGTGCCAATACCTTCTTGCCAAAGTGTTGCCTATTGATCTACTCACATTTGCATGTTTTTGAACTGCTAGGTTGGCAGAAGTTAGGGCTAACAACAGGAGCTCACCCTGTCCCACAGATTCAAACCGCTGACCTTCTGGTCAGCAAGTCCTGCAGCTTAGCGGTTTAATCCTCTGCGCCACTGCAGCCCTAGTCCATTTTAGATTAATGAAATTCTGTGTTTCAGTGACAGTTGTTTTCCAGAATCTTTAGTGTTAGGTGAAAAATGTTAATTTTAATTATAGATTTGGTTGAGAAACTGCAACATACAGGATTTGTTAGGTTCTTTTCCAAGTTTCCATAACTGGCACCATCAGTTGTGCCAACGTTGATAGAGAAAATATAGAATAGAATAGAACAGAATAGAATAACTTTCTTTTCATTGTATATTGTACAATGAAATTAAATGCTTTCCCCAACATTTATCTCCACAAAACACCACACGCTTCCATCCCCACCCGAACCACCACCACATACCCCACAATGCCACATCAGTGCAAAACCATGAAGTTCAACATAGCCACATCTCTAGGATAAAAGCTATCCTTCAATCTGTCTGTCCTTCCCTTTGTCACCCTGTACTGTCTGCCAAATGGTAATATTTTTTAAAAAAAATATGCCAGGTGAGATGGATCCCCAAGAATGACCTGAGCTTTCTTAAGACTGGGGGACCTATAAAGGTCTTCCAAAGAGAGGAGAAGGCAACCAATGATTGTGCATAAGTGGTGACCCTTTGGAGTGCCTTCCTATCTGCCACTGTGCAGTTACCAAACCATGCGCAGATGCAGTAAGTTAGGACACTCCCTCTAGCACAGCAATAGAAAGTCACCAGCTTTTTTCATTCATTTGTTGGTTCTTTAGGAATCTCAGACATTACAGTCTCTGTTGGGCCATCTTCACCAACGCTGCTGTATGAACTCTGCCATATATGAGATCTCCTTCTCAGTGACATCCAGGAATGTAGAAATTGTCACATGCTCTGCTTAGGCCTCTATTTATGATCAACAGCTGGATTTCTGGTCTGTTCTTCCTATAGTCCACTATGAACTCCTTGGCCTTGTGCTGATACTTTTACGTTAAGCCACTTTGAGTCCCCTTCAGGGTAGATAAAGCAGAATATAAATTAATCTATATAAATAAAAATATAATGTTCATTTGTGGGGTTAAGATAACTCAAAAACCACTAGATGAATTGACACAAAATTTAGGCACAATACACCTATCAGGTCGACAAGTGACCATCTCTCATAAAAACATTGAAAACCACAGTGGAAGTGACTTTAAAAGCCAAAAAAGAAAAAAGAAGCTACAGTACATGTGCAAAATAATCCCCTGGCAAACAAAAGACAATAGCATATCCACACTTTCTTCCGGTCTACAGCTCCCAGCATCCCTAGACCAGGCCCTTTAGGAGAAGAGGAGGATCCAAACGCACTGCTTCCAAGCTGCAAGCTTTCTTCTCCTTGGATTTCTTTCAAAGCATCCCAATTCCTGCAAATTTCCAATTTCCTATTCCTGGACTGCAACTCCCAGCAACCCTCCCGATAGATAGATAGATTAGATAGAGATGGGTAGGTAGGTAAGTAGGTAGGTAGATAGATCAATCAGGAGGATTGCTGGGAATTGCAGACCAAGAATAGGTAGGGAAGGGAGAAAGGGGAGAAAGAGGAGGGGATAGAAAAGGGGGGGGGGTGGAGAAAGGGGGGGAAGGATGGAGAGAATGAAAGAAAAAAAGGAAGGAAAGATGGAAGGAAGGAGAGAAAGGAGGAGAGAAAGAGGGAGGGAAGGTTGGCCATAATAATAATAATAATGTTAAGCACCAGATTATTGCCCCTGTGCCAAAAAAGCAGCTGATCTACCTCATCCCGATAGGCATAGAGAAAAAGAAACATAACAAAGGAACTTCCTTCTGTCTTCATTGAATTCATTGCCCTTGTATTTGTGTACTGGATGAATCAGAGCATAAATTAGAGCAGTCACAGAAAAAAAATATTCTGATGTTTTCATCTTGAGATGTGTGGATCCAGCCTGTCATGAAGAATCAGCGACGTGTGCATGAGGAAAGGCCACCCAACCTTGCATACTGCAGCCAGACATAAGCAGGGCCATCAGAGGAGAGTCCGGGTTCTAGAACCCAGTCATGTCAGGGTCCTCATTATGGGAGGGTTCTGGAACTACCTTGACCCATGACACCCTTTTTCCAAGAGGAGGGTGAAGTAGACGGCCTGGCAGCACTGCGCTGCCTCCCACCCCACAAGTGTGCACGCCCCTTGGGAACGAAATGGATGACACCTCTGCTTTGGCGGGGTACTCCCACCGCCACATGGAGAGGAAGATGAGTGCCATGGCTTGTACTGTCTTCAATGAGCTGCGCCTGGAAGGGAAACTCTGCGACGTGATCATCAAGGTCAACGGGTGCGAGTTCAACGCCCACAAGAACATCCTCTGTAGCTGCAGCTCCTATTTCAGGTCTTATTTCTATGAGTCATTTCCAAATATTTTTCCCAAAGGGAAAATGGTAAGGAGAGGGGAAAGGGTCAGGCACCCATATTAGTGTTAGTAAATGAAATCTTGACATGTATCTAGTAAATCATCAAGGGCAAGGAAAATGGTATAGAGCAGGCATGGGCCAACTTCAACCCTCGCCTGAATCTATGGCAGGCATCCTCAGAGGTTGTGAGGTCTGTTGGAAACTAGGAAAATCCAGGGTGGGAGAAAGGGCTCTTGTCTGCTGGAGTTAGGTGAGGAATTCCCCCAGGCAGTAACAAGGCACACTAAAAAAACTGTCAGGCCATCAAATGCTAATCAAGGTGGCCAACTGAAACATTCACACCTAGCTCCAGCAGACAAGAGTTCTTTCTCACACCCTAGAGTTTCCACAGATATATAAACCAAATTTTCCCAATTTCCAACTGATCTCACAACCTCTGAGGATGCCTGCCATAGATGCAGATGAAACGTCAGGAGAGAATGCTTTTAGAACATGGCCATACAGCCTGAAAAATCTGCAACAACCCTATTTATTTACAGTATTTATACGCTACCCTTCTCACCCCGAAGAGGATTCAGAGCGGCTTACAGGGTACACACATACAGCAAACATTCAGTGCCAATTGTACACTTAACAAGGACAACAAACACAAACAGGTCAAGGCAGTTGTTCCCATCTTATTTCTGGCATCTTGGAAGCAGTCCTTGACTCTGGTCACTGTTAGGAATGGTGAGAGTTGAAGTCTAAAACACCTTGAGGGAGGGCCGAAGTTGGTCCATGAAACATGTCAACTTCAAGACTTGTTTTATAAAATTGGGGGGGGGGGGGTGTTATCACTCCATCTTCCAATCAATCGGTGTCCTTAAGGATGCCTTTATTACCTCCCCTCTGAAAGTGGTACCTATTTATCTACTCACATTTCTGCTTTTGACCTGCTAGGTGGGCAGATGAGCAGGAGCTAATGGCGGGTGCTCAACCCCACCCAGGTTTGAACTGCTGACCTTTAGATTGGCAGGATTTTTCTGCAGTACAGCAGTTTAGCCTTTTGTGCTTTGATACTCAATAACATCCTCGGAGATACCACTGAGTTTCTGCAAACTCTATTCTTGCATCCATGCCATGTCAACATACCAAAAGAAATGGGCTCCTTCCACTACATCTATTTGTGTTACTACACACCTGAATCATGGCAGGCTTTCCAGATGATATGCACTGTCTGGAAGGCATTGCTGTGGAAGTAGTCCTGCAGGATATGGATGGTAAGAACTACTTCTGTGGGAATGTGAGTGCATGAGTTCTAATATGATGATGATCACCCAAAAGTGTATTATTGTAGTTTTAGACTCAGCTGGAGAAGCTTAGCAAACCCAGCAATATCCTTTTGAAGGACAGGATTCCCTAAGGTATAAAAGACCAATGAGAAATAGTTTTGTTCTTTTTTTTCCAGAGCTCTGTTCACTAGTAGCTGGAACAACTCAGAGAAGAGAGTGTATAATATCCCCGGCATTACTCCAGACATGATGAAGCTCATTATTGAATATGCCTATACAAGGACAGTCCCCATCACTGTGGACAATGTGGAGAGGCTTCTGGTGGCGGCCGACCAGTTTAATGTGATGGGCATCGTCAGGGCTTGCTCCGATTTCATGAAATGCCAGCTGTGCCTGGAGAACTGCATTGGCATCTGCAAATTCACAGAGTACTATTACTGCCCGGAGCTGCGGCAAGCAGCCTACATGTTCATCCTCCACAACTTCGAGGAGATGGTGAAAGCGTCGACCGAATTCCTGGAGCTGTCAGTCAATGAGTTTAAAGACATCATTGAGAAGGACGAACTCAACGTGAAGCAGGAAGATGCTGTTTTTGAGGCCATCCTCAAATGGATTGGCCATGATCCTCCCAACAGAAAGCAGCACATGGCAGTCCTGCTCCCAAAGGTGAGCCCTTTTGCAAATACTTGTTGCCGTTGCGCTTCCAGATCAGCCACACAGGTCAAAACTAGTCTGAGATTGGAATATCTTAATGTCAAAGCAAATCCACTCATCAATCTTCTCTTCTGCCTGTTCTAGTCTGTTTTAATTAACAGTAGCTCTGCAACAGCCTTTGGAAATTAAAGGAAAATTTGTCCTGGGTTGTCCAAACTTTTTTCGAAGAGGGCAAGATTTAGTGAGGTGAAAATGTGTGGGGACCAACCATTCAGCCTGATATTCTTTGAACCATCAACATTAAATGCAAATTTATTTTATGAAATTTTGCAAATGGCATACTTTTCATTTCTTCCCACAAATAAATCTTAAGTTTTGACCCAAATCACTCTGCCTTTCCTATTAGAAGTCCACATAAAATGAAGAAAAAGTCTGTCTGGAAGATTAAACTTACCTAGGTTCACTTGAAACATTACATATTATTTTACATATTATTCACTAGTAAATGCTCACCATAACTTTTATATTCAAAACATGTGAACAGAAAATAATACTAACAGGTGTTATTCAGAAGTACATAACATTGAGGGCCATGTGAATCCGTGTATCCCTCATTCTTTTGTTTTTCAATTAGTCATCAAAATTAAAAAAACAAAAATATGTTATTTGAATTTGAATCGGATATCAAAAATGAAAAAGGCAGTGTTTTTCATTATTTCAGTTTAGACTTGGATAAAAATATGCAAGGGAAAAAGGGTTACCAGATCGAGTCTGATTTTAATGTTAAATTTGTCAGATATATGAGGCCTTGTTTGATCCTTAATTGAAAAACAAAAGAACTAATGATACATGGATTGGAAAGACTCAGGGCATATTCAGAACAGTGGTTTTGATCAATATAAAATATTGTTTTTGTACGCGTGTATTTTATCCTGTGGCCAACAGTGCTGGCAGGCTGCATATTCTTGATTTTTATGGCAGAGGCTATGGTCCAGTGGAAATTTGAACATGGGATGCAATTGTCCCCCGGGCTGGATTTTGGACATGCCTGGCCTAGGCCTTTCTTACTTGGCACTATCAAATTAAATCAAATCATTTATTTCGGTCATTGACCAGCACAGGAAATAGTCACATTTTCATACAAACTTGGTATGTTTGGTACATTAAAAATATAAATATAACTACTGAAGCACAATATGGGTGAGGGAGCAGAAGGGAAGGGGAAACAGGGTAAAAACATACAATGCCCAGATCCATCACCAAATTGTAGATTCAGAGAAGAAGATTACTGGACACAGTTAACTTTTGGGACTAGTCATTCCCTGACAGATTTTGTATGCTGCTGCACAGAACTTTGCAACATTGTAGGTTGTAGCTGAATTAATATCTGCAAGTAGCATGGAGGTATAAAATTGTCCTGAATGGCCTGGGTGCTTGTATAACAGAGGTAAGATAAGCCTGGCACGGATATCCATTACTTGGCACTAAAATAGCAGCATGTAGACTTCAAGGGAAGGGCATTCCTCAGCCAGAGGCAGTCCTCTCCTATCTCTCCTGACTTTGCACTGCTTACCTATGCGGTCAGTGGTTCCCTTGATGTATGGCAGGAACACTTTTCCTCTGGCTGGATCTTCATCTTGACTCTCGTGGCTTCTTCTGAGTCAAGATGAAGATCCACCCAGAGGAAAAGTGTTCCTGCCATACATCAAGGGAACCACTGACCGCATAGGGAAGCTGATGAGGAAACACAACATACAAACAATCTACAAACCCACCAAGAATATCCAACAAATGCTACGTTCAGCAAAGGACAAGAGGGATCCTCTCACCTCTGCAGGAGTCTACCATATACCATGCAGCTGTGGACAAGTCTACATAGGGACCACCAAATGCAGCGCCCAAACAAGAATCCAGGAACATGAAAGGCACTGCAGACTACTCCAACCAGAGAAATCAGCCATAGCAGAGCACCTGATGAACCAACCTGGACACAGCATTTTATTTGAGAACACAAAAATGCTGGACCACTCTCACAACCACCATGTTAGACTACACAGAGAAGCCATTGAAATCCACAAACATGTGGACAATTTCAACAGAAAGGAACCATGAAAATGAACAAAATTTGGCTACCAGTATTAAAAAATTCTAAAATTGCAACAGCAAAAACAGCAGAGAGAGAAACAGGCAGGGACATCTAATCACCTTTCAAAAAGAGTTTGCTCCAGGCTCAGTCAGCCCATTGTAAGCTAATCAAGGTGGTAAGTTGAAAGATTCACACCTAGCCCAACTTACAAAAGCCCTTTGTCTCACCTTGGTCATTCCACAGATATATAAACCCCTTTTTTCCCAGTTCCAGCAGACCTCACCTCTGAGGATGCTTGCCATAGATGCAGGCGAAACGTCAGGAGAAATGCCTCTAGAACATAGCCATATAGCCCGAAAAAACCCACAAGAACTGAATGATTCCAGCCATGAAAGCCTTCGACAATACTGTTAGGAATGTTGGGAGTTAAAGTACAAAACACCTGTAGGGCCCAAGTTTGCCCATGCCTGCTCTAGAGGAAACGGTTTAGGGCTCTAAATGTCAATACAGGCTCCCTGGATTCACATTTGATTACTGCTAGACTAATGAAGGCACTCTAGTGAGAAGTATTCGTAAAGATATAGGCATCCTAAATGGGGGAAAGGTTGCAACGTAGTAGTAGAATTCCAACTCTCATGTCATGGCTTCCACATCAATCCTTTGCTCCAAAGGTCAGATTAGGAAGTTACAGGAGGAAAAACCTAGTCTTTTTTAATGTTTATTTGCTTTGCTGCCTGCTGAGTGGGAAACATCATGCATCTGGTGGACTATGAAGGTTCATGCCATACTAAATTGGCTAAATCGTCTAGTGTTGCAAGATTCTTGTCACTTTTACTATTTGTCAGAGCAGACAGTGGCAAATGCGTCCTCATTTGTGCAGCTGTCAGGATCTCCCAGTGATTCGTTCTCTCCTGCTGAGCCAAGGCACCAGCCTGGAGGCCATCATGGTTTCCAAAACATCAGAGGAATATACCTGAATAAGCTGTACTTAGGATTTGAGAAGAAGCTGGATTACTAGTAGCTCCCCAACTCTCCCTAAAAGAGCAATTAAAGGTTCCTTGACTCTCAGAGCTGGTCTCTCAACTTCCAGTTAATATGTTATCCGACATAATTTGGTTTTCTAAGAGTCCTATCCTCTGCATGTCACCATTCTAAGAACTGTGACCCCTCTTTGTTCCTAGAGTCATTGCCTCATGGCATGCAGACTTTTCTGTTATTATATTTGCCCAAGGCGGATGTGCCTAGCTTTAGTTCTGCCTTTCCATTTTTCTGAGACTGATGGGCGCTGCTTTAATGCATAAGCCCCATTGTGCCGTGACCACTGGGGCTGATTTCAATTACTGATGGGTAATAAGCCTATCTCACAAAACAAAGACTGGGAAGTTCCTTGGTTTTCATGTTTCCTTTGCTCACAGTCCCATATATCTTCCTCTCCTTTTTCAGGTCCGCCTGGCCTTGATGCATGCCGAATATTTTATGAACAATGTCAAAATGCACGACTATGTGAAAGACAGTGAGGAGTGCAAACCCATTGTTATCGATGCCCTAAAGGCCATGTATGACCTGAACATGAATGGTCCGTCCAGCTCCGATTTCACCAACCCATTGACCCGGCCCCGCCTGCCCTACGCCATCTTGTTTGCTATCGGCGGCTGGAGCGGCGGGAGCCCAACCAACGCCATCGAGACGTACGATGCCCGTGCCGACCGCTGGGTGAATGTCACCTGCCAGCAGGAGAGCCCCCGGGCTTACCACGGTGCCGCCTACCTGAAGGGCTACGTCTACATCATCGGGGGCTTTGACAGTGTGGACTACTTCAACAGCGTCAAGCGATTTGAGCCAGTCAAGAAGACGTGGCACCAGGTTGCACCGATGCACTCGAGGCGTTGCTACGTGAGTGTCACCGTCCTGGAAAACTTCATCTATGCCATGGGTGGCTTTGATGGCTATGTGCGCCTCAACACAGCGGAGAGGTATGAACCCGAGACCAACCAGTGGACCCTGATAGCTCCTATGCATGAGCAGAGGAGTGACGCAAGCGCCACCACGCTGTACGGGAAGGTAAGCAACAATGGCCCATCCCCAGCGTAGATAAAAGTGCCAAGTGCCATGTTGGCCAAGCTGGATAATCCAACCCCAAATTTGAGAGGGTTGTCCCTCCCTCCCTTCCATCCATCCTTCCTCCCTTCCGTTCTCTCTCTCTCTGGGTCTCTAGTGGAATAAATGAAGCCTGAAGGCAGCACTCTCCAGCCTGATTGCCCTTCTACATTGCTTTGTAAAAAAATTGGATGGCCAGTTGGATGTATCCTATGTATTCTCCAGTCTATTATTTGACTTCTGTATCTTTGTATGTCTTCTGATGTCTTTATCTTTGTTTTGTTTTCTGCAGAGCCTATCCCCTTGAATTATTCTAATGTGCAACTGGGTACTTTTTGTGCTTTAGAAAATGAAATGTCCAGCACAAAATGGGTTTCATTATTAACAACTTTATTTATATCTCACCTTTCTTCACCCTGGGCATCATATCAGCAACTGCTTGTTGTGACTCAGCCTGTAGTGACTATGAAAAACGCAGTCAGTGCAAACATTGGAAATGTATTGAAAATAGAGGTTTCCTGCATATTTTTTTCAAAATGAAAGCAACTTGGAAGCTTTCCTCCTAGAGCTGTGACTATCTTGAACTCCATGGTTTTGTATTGATGTGGCATTGAGGGTGTGATGATGGTGGGAGTTTTGTTTTTGTGCTGGGAGAGGCATTTAAGTTCGTTGTGCAATAGTACAATCAAAATAAAGCTATTCTATTCTATTTAAAAGACTTTTCTGGTCCACTTGTAGTGTTGATTATTACTATGATAACTGGTTTGTTTTAACTACTTTATTGACTGCCAGTTGGGTCTTGGGGGCACTGGGTTGCAGTAACTCGCCCCTTCCTGGAGGACTGTTCCCAGATGCTGGGGGACACCTGCTCAAACCCTTACACATTGTCCTGTGGGGTCCTGCAAGATTCTTTTCTCTCCCCTATGCTTTTCAACATCTACATGAAACTGCTGGAAGAAGTCATCCGGAGTTTTGGAGGTGGGTGCCATCCCTTGCAGAAGACGCACAACTCTACTATTTTCCATCTAAATCCAAGGAAGCTCCCTGGATCCTGGACCGGTGTCTGGCAGCTGTGATTGACTGGATGAGAGTCAACAAAATGAGGCTTAATCCAGACAAGACAGAGGTCCTCTTGGTCTGTCACGAGCCCGATCAGAGTATAGGGTAGCAACCTGTGCTCGAAGGGGTTACACTCTCCCTGAAGACACAGGTCCGCAAACTGGGGGTCCTCCTGGACTCAGCACTGATATTTGAAGCTCAGGTATTGTCAGTGGCCAGGAGAGCATTTGCACAGTTAAAACTTGCACGCCAGCTGTGACCTTACCTCTAAAAGCCTGACTTGGCCATGGTGGTCCATGCCTTAGTTACATCTAGAGTGGATTACTGTAATGCACTCTGCGTGAGATTGCCTTTGAAAATGGCTCGCAAATTGCAATTGGGACAAAGATCGGCAGACAGCTTACTAACTGGAGCTAGCTATAGGGAGCATGCCATGCCTCTATTGAAGCAGCTCCACTGGCTGCCAATAAGTTTCCAATCCCAATTCAAAGTGCAGGTTATCATCTATAAAGCCCTACACGGTTTGGGTCCAGCCTATCTTCATGACTGCATATCCCCCCCAACTGGTTCAGGCTCTGATATCTGCCGGGGAGACCCTCCTCTTAGTCCTGCCTCAAGCATGATTGGTGGAGACGAGGGAGAGTGCCTTCTTAGTGGTGGCCCTCCCGGCTCTGAAACACCCTTTTTTCCCCCACAAGTGCACAGCTACGGCATTGTTGCACCACCTCCCTCTGCTTTGCAATATGAGGACTGCAGTCAAAGGAGAAATAAGAGTAGAACAGCTCTATTGGATGCACTGCTGGGATTTTCCTGTCTGTTTAAAGGCATCATGCAATCACGGTTCAAATGCAGTGAAACTCTAGGGCACACCCAACTTTGTGTGATAAGCCCTGACTGAAGGCGATCACATTCCTCTCCTGTATGGTTTTTAAAGCTTTCTACAAAATTGCTTAGAAGCTCAAACTGTTGAAAACTTTGAGCTTCTAATATTTTACTTCCTTTTTATTTCCTTTTTTAAAGGTCTATATTTGTGGTGGATTCAATGGGAATGAGTGCCTGTTTACGGCGGAAGTGTATGATGCTAAGGTTGATCAGTGGAGCTTAATCGCACCCATGAGGAGCAGGCGGAGCGGCATTGGCGTGATCGCGTATGGAGAACACGTCTATGCAGTAAGGCCAGGCTCCTTTTGCTCCTGCAAGTCTTCTTTTTCTCTTGCCTTTTTCTCTCTTCTTCACTCCCTCAATCTGGCAGGCTGCAGGGGCAGGTTGCTCACTGATTGAAAACTTGAGGTTCCTTCCTACCCCAATTATGAGACCATGGTCTTACAGAAACCTTGTACAGAAAGTTAATATTATCATCTCATAGGATAGTTAAGAAGCTAATTCCATGCTAAGATGAAGCCAAAACTGGGAACTTCACTCCCCAAGTCAAGTCAGGTATCCTATATCTCCCCATTTATTGGTGGCAATAAATGTAACGGTATGTGTTGATGTACTCTTATTTATTTACCCTATTTATACCTTGCCTTTCTCTACCCCAAGGGGACTCAAGGTGGCTTACATGTGGCAATTAATCAAATTCTTAAACACATGCAACATTAAGCTTAAAATTCATTGAATTAAAATGTATACATATTTTTAAAATTTAAAATTACATTCAATATTAAAATCACCCCATCCCAGAATCGTAGTTTGAGGCCAATCCGTAGTCATTGCACATATTCCAGTTACATTATATTATAGCACTGCTTCTCTGAAGGCTTGGTCCCAGAGCCAGGTTTGTACTCTCCTTCTAAAGGCTAGGAGGGAGGGGGCTGATCTAATGTTACTAGGGAGAGAGTTCCACAGTTGAGGGGCCACCACTAAGAAGGCCCTGTCTCTCATCCCCATCAGTCATGCTTGTGAAGAAGGTGGGACCGAGACCAGGGCCTTCCCAGAAGATCTTAATCTCCAAGGTGGTTCATAGGGGGAGATAAGTTTGTACAAGTAAACTGGACCGGAACCATTTTGATGTACTCTCATGTCTTCATAGCACCAGTTCTTCTCTTATCGGGCCATTGGTACCAGAAGCAACTTCCTTCCTTTGCCAAACAGTGAGGAAACTGAGGAATTATTTCATTTATTTATTTCAAACATTTGTACCCTGTCCTTCTCAACCCCCAAAGGGGGACTCAGGGTGGCTTGAAACCGGCACAATTTGATGCCCACACATACAAGCAGCATAAAAACACATTACATAATAGGTAAAAACATTAGATTAAAAAGAAAAATCCATTTAAAACAACAACAATAATAAAACATTATTTATAACTAATGATTTATTAACTAAATAGCTGTATCCAAATCCGACTCAGCGACCAATGACCCATCCAAGGCCTGTCCATACTCAGTTCTCCAGGGCATTGTGATTGCTGTCAGCCTGCTACCTGAAAGCCTGGTCCCAAAACCATGTTTTAAGCTTTTTCCTAAAGGAAAGGAAGGATGTAGTTGACATAATTCTGCTGGGATTGTGTTCCACAAGCAGGGGGCCACCACCAAGAAGGCCCTGTCTCTCGTCCCCACCAAGCGCATTCGCGAAGAAGGCAGGATCGAGAGCAGGGCCTCCCTTGATGATCTTAGACTCTGAGGTGGGACATAGAGGGAGATATGTTCGGACAAGCCTCTATTGCTTAGTTGTTGATCTGTATTAAGTTCCATGGAGTGGAGATAGTGCAGCCCTCCAGATCTAACTCTGTATAAAGTAGGCATGGCCCACTTCGGCCTTCTCTCCAAGTGTTTTGGACTTCAACTCCTTGGTCTACACAATAGGACAATGGATAGCTTTGGCTGTTGGACTAGGACCTTGGGATTGAAACACAGAGTTGAGCAATGGCAAAACTGGCCCATGCCTATTCTAAAGCAACCCACATAGTAGTGTTTTGCTCCCTGCAGGTGGGTGGATTCGACGGGGCCAACCGCCTCCGGAGTGCGGAAGCCTACAACCCGGTAGCCAACACCTGGCGGACAATCCCCACCATGTTCAACCCTCGGAGCAACTTTGGCATCGAAGTGGTGGACGACCTCCTCTTCGTGGTGGGTGGCTTCAATGGCTTCACGACCACGTTCAACGTTGAGTGCTACGATGAGAAGACGGACGAGTGGTACGACGCTCACGACATGAGCATATACCGCAGCGCCCTGAGCTGTTGCGTTGTGCCGGGGCTCCCCAATGTCGGGGAATACGCGGCCAGGCGGGACAATTTTGTGGGGTCGACCCCGAGAGATGAGGTCAAGTACTCCTCATCCACCAGCACACTCCCTGTGTGAAACACTCTCTCTGCTTGACTAATAAAGCCCTCTAAGCAAGAACTCTATGCACAGCTGGGTTCATCTTGTCTTTCCCCCCAAAACAGTATGCTAAAAAGTATCATAAATGAACTAAGAGTGTCTTAACAACCCAATTTGTTTATTCTGTAGACAGCCAAGGAACTGGAAAGATGCAGAGGATACTGGCAGGATTGAGAGAAGAGGTACTGTGGGCAAACAATAGGGTTTTGCCATGTCTGCACCTGTTGCTTTGGCACTGAAGGAGTCAGGGAGGATTCTTGAGGGATTCAGAAATACAGAACTTCAGTAAGTAACTTACTACTTACAGTGCAAGAGGGGAAATGTTTGTAAATCATCCTTGTTTTGCTCCTCCTAAGAATTACCTTTCCAGTCTGCCTGTTGAAGAGCCCTTTGCAAGCAGAAAGCTTGCATATTCCTGCACCGACAGAAGTCGATCCAATAAAACACATTCACGCAGACTGTCCATTTTCCATTGCTTATTGTCTGAAATAGATTAGCAGTGTCAAATCATACTAAGCTGTAAAAGGCTTCTATAGTTGTTCCACCAATCAAGCATGTTATTGTTTTGGTAGCTTCTTAGGAAACACGCCAGGCCTTCCTCTGAAGTGGAAAAATGCAGGTTTATTCAGCTGGGACTTTGAGTGGAAAACAAATTTCCAAAAACTTACACTCATAGAAATGGTTGTTACATTATAATCTGCAATTTTCTTTGTAGAGATCGGTTCCCTGCTCTCAGTTAACACTAACTACTTTTAGTCTTTTATTCAATATGCTGCTTTGTAAATAGGGAATGTGGTATAAACAGCACTGGTTGTTTCCAGTAGCTAAGCTATTATTAATCATTTTAAGAGGCTTGTAGCTGCTGCCCAAATCTGAAGCATCATAGAATTATAGACTGGCAGAGACGACATGGGCCACCTCGTCCAACCGCCTGCCATGCAGAAAAAGCACAATCAAAGCAGCCCTGACAGATGGCCATTCAACCTCTGTTTAAAAGCCTCCAAAGAAGGAGCCTCCTCCACACTCTGAGGCAGAGAGTTCCACTGCTGAACAGTTCTTAAGTTATTCCTAATGTTTAGGTGAAATCTCATGTCATTTGACCCCATAGTTCCATTGAGTCCTAGTTTTCAGGGCAGCAGAAAACAGGCCTGCTCCCTCTTCCTTAGGAGATCCTTTCGCATATTTATACCTGGCTCCACTCAACCTTCTCTTCTGCAGGCTAAACAGACCCAGCTCTTTATGATGCTCCTCATAGGGATTATTCATGGTCTCCAGACCTTTGATCCTTTTAGTTGTCATCTTCCTTCTGGACACCTTCCAGGTTAGAGATAGTATCTCTTTTAAAATGTGGTGCCCAGTATTGCATAGTATTGAGACAATGCAATTAAATGAGAGATGATGTCCCTCCAAAAAGATCTCCTGAAGCAGCTTCCGCCTGGCTTTGGCTCAGCACTATGATCATATGATGTGAATCTAATGCACAGCCTCTTCTTCTTCTTCTTCTTCTTCTTCTATTTATTTATTTACACCCCACTTGATCCCCCCCTTAAAGGGAACTCAGCAGCTTGACATAAAAGCATTAGCATACACTTTAAGATATTATTATTATATTATTATTACTATAATATATATATATATATATACACACCCACCCAGTTTTATCTCTCCCAAAGGAGATTCAAAGTGACTAACTATTACTATTATTATTATATTTATTTATATCTTGCTTTATCTCTCCCAAATGGGACTCAAAGCAGCTTGACATAAAAGCATTAGCACACAATTTAAATATTAGAATATATTATTATTACTACTACTACTACTATATTAATATTATTATTAAAGGGGACTAAAAGCCAGCTTGACATAAAAACATTAGTACACAATTTACAATATTCAATTATTATTACTACTATTATATTTCTTTATATCTCGCTTTATCTTCCCAAAGGGGACTCAAAGCGGCTTGACATGAAAGCATCAGCATACTATTATTATTATTATTATTATTATTATTATATTTATATAATTCTATTGATTTAGGCCTCGTTTTATCTCCCCAAAGTGGGCTCAAAGAGACGTGACATAATATCATTCATATACAACGAATCTTACATTGGCTTTCTGGCTGGAGATGCCTTCAAAACCTTCCAGCGGAAGCTCCAAACAGCTGAGAGGACTTAGAGACTGGACGGCGCTTTCCTAGAGCGGCTGACTGGAAAGAATGTCGTGTGCAGTAGTTCCGCCGCGAAACAGAACCCGGGCAAAAGGTTCCTCCCCCAAACGGTTCCTTTAGAGATGTTGCTCCTCCTCGAGGCGCGCTGTGTGGGCCCTTCTCTGCCGGACGGAGCGGATGGGCCTCCTCCTGGGTCGTTTCTTCATCCTCCTCTTCCTCATCCCCAGAGAGTCGCTGGGATGGAGGTTGGTGAGAGAAGGGAGGGAGGGAGGAAGAAAGAAAAAGGAAGACAGAGGGGCAGGCCTGAGTGGGGCAGGGTTGTCTTCGAATGTGTGTGTGTATAAAGCTTGGGGACTTGGCGGTGCCTGGGTTATATGAGAAAGGCATTGTTTGTTTAGCCAAGTTTAACCTAAATCCACAGATGAGTTCAGTGGTGAAGCCGAGCATGCCTCCCCCCCAATAAGAGGTAGTAACTTATAGTTCTGCAAAGGGCAAGGGCACCAGACTGCACAATAGGGGTTAAGCCTTGGTCAATTTGCCAAGACACTAACAACAGCAAGGACCCAGGAGGCTTTCAGGGAGCAGATTTGAAGTTTGAACTCTACAACTTTGAATTTGCTATAAATATGACTGTATTTGTATATTCTCCTCATGCTCTGCTGGCGAATGATTGCGGCTCTTCATCCTTTTCAGCTGAATTGCTAATGAAAGCCTCGGTGGCCATTTCTTCAACCTTGGTGAGATTTATTTGGGAAAAATCAGGGAAGATTCTGGGCCTTTCTCCTCTTTCGCTTGCCAAGGGTTTCGGACTCTCTTTGGTGGGTCTAAGGGCTCCTATCTCCTGGGCAGAAGCCTCCAAATTCTAGCTCAATATCAATTGGCGGACCACGAAGGGACTGGCTTAGAGTCTCAAAAAGCAAAATTTTACTCTAAAACCCAAGCTGCTACTTGGTCCAGGGGCCTTAGGGCAGATCTCTGGGAGGAACAGCTGGGGAGAGGCACCAAAATCTAATATCTCATGGGCTCCTTGCCCATCCAGACACCTTCCTCTCAGCTGAACTGACTTGGGATCCTGACACAAAGGAGCGAAGCGGGGCACGTTCACTTCCCTGGAAGAAAGGCCACCGACGTGACTACAAATCCTAGGTAATTTATTAAAAATAAAAAAAGCAGCCAGAATCGCACCAAGACCTCAGGTGGGAGGGACCCCGTTGAAATTTGGAACTTCTGGTAAAGGGGGGTTCGGTAACAAATTCCTGAGTGAGGTGTGGGGAACATCTGGCATCTTAGGTGAGGCAAGAATAGTCTAGCTTTGTAGTTACAGGCTTGAGTGCTGTAGGGGCCGTGGGATTGTTTTCCTTTTTCCTCACAGGTTGTTCAAGTGCTAGCCGCTTATCTTATGTGAATGGGACTATTAGGAGAGCCTGCGTTGTGGTTGGTGAGGTTGGCTTCCATTAACCTATAGGTAATAGGGCTGGGTAACAACGGAAAAATTTGTTTCTAAACTCGTTTCATTTTTAGGGAGCGCCAGCGTTTCTAAATTCGAAATACTTCCAAAATTTGCGGTTTAAAAATTTCGAAATTTACGAAATTTTGTTAATAATAATGAATCGATTCGTTAAAATGGCGGCCGTGTTTGCGCATGTGCAAAGCACTTCCGAATTTTTTGTAATTAATTACGAATTGATTCGTTAAAATGGCGGCTGCGTTTGTGCATGCGCAAAGCACTTCTGAATTTTTTGTAATTAATTATGAATCGATTCGTTAAAATGTCGCCTGCGTTTGCGCTATGCAAGTAATGCAAACAACATCATTTCATACTAAAATAATCAAATAGAATAAATCAAATAGAATAAGAAATTAAATTTAAAAAGTAATAAAATAAAGTAGCAAAACAAGTAGTAAGGTAAGAAATTGATATTAAATGACTTAAGTTTGTAATAAAATATAATATATACATTAATAATCATCGTCATATTTAAAAATATACAAAATATAAATTATTAATATAATAATATATATAACAAGTAAAAATTTAGAAAGCAAATATAAGAAAAAAAATAAACAAAAAGTAACAAAAATTGCACTTTGAAACAAACTATGAATATTAAATTATGGCCAAATAATCTGGCAAGTGTATTAATTAATAGTAGCAGTACTGCAAGTTGAGTAAGGACGAATTCCCACTGGGAGGGAGGGAGGGAAGGAGGGTGGGTGGGTTCGAAATCAAATTCATTAAGTAAGTATATAATTTAGAATCCACAGAAATTAATTTATAAATGAAAAAAACCTTTCATTAAAAAATAAACAAATCAATCAGCCATCCCTCAGTGAGACAGCCTTTAAGACCTCCTGGAGGGGGGGGGGGGGCTTGACCCTGGTTCCCCCGGGAATGGCTGCCTGCTGGATTGCTGGGTGAAGGCATTGGACAGTGACCCCCGGGAGTGTCACGCTGTGCAGTTACCTTTCACTGCATATCAGCCGTCCCCCAGTGAGACAGCCTCAAAGTCATCCTGGGGGGGCATTGGACAGTGACCCCCCGGGAGTGTCACGCTGCGCAGTTCCCTTTCACTGCATATCAGCCGTCCCCCAGTGAGACAGCCTATAAGTCCTCATGGGGGGGGGGTTGACCATGGCCCCCCCGGGACTGCCTGCTTGCCTGCTCTGTGAAGGCCAATTCCCTTCCCGGCCTTCTCCATGCCCACCGGGGGGCATTGGACAGTGACCTTTTACTGCATATCAGCCGTCCCCCAGTGAGACAGCCTATAAGTCCTCCCGGGGGGGGGGGCTTGACCATGGCCCCCAGGAATGGCTGCCTGCTTGCCTGCTTTGTGAAGGCCAATTCTTTTCCCGGCCTTCTCCATGCCCTACCGGGGGGGCATTGCTCAGTGACCCCCCGGGAGTGTCACACTGCACAGTTACCTTTCACTGCATATCAGCCATCCCCCAGTGAGACAGCCTGTAAGTCCTCCCGGGGGGCATTGGTCAGTGACCCCCCGGGAGTGTCACGCTGCACAGTTACCTTTCACTGCATATCAGCCATCCCCCAGTGAGACAGCCTCTTAGACCTCCCGGGGTGGGGCCTTGACCCTGGCCACCCCGGGAATGGCTGCCTGCTGGGTGAAGGCTTGCCTGCTGGGTGAAGGCCAATTCCCTTCCCCAGGTCCTCCCGGGGGGGCATTGGTCAGTGACCCCCGGGAGTGTCAAGCTGCACAGTTACCTTTCACAGCATATCAGCCGTCCCCCAGTGAGACAGCCTGTAAGTCCTCCCGGGGGGGCATTGGTCAGTGACCCCCCCGGGAGTGTCACGCTGCACAGTTACCTTTCACAGCATATCAGCCATCCCCCAGTGAGACAGCCTGTAAGTCCTCCTGGGGGGGGGGTAAGCTTGACCCTGGCCCCCCCTGGGAATGGCTGGCTGGCTGCCTGCTTGCCTGCCTGCCTGCTGGTTGAAGGCCAATTCCCTTCCCCAAGTCCTCCCGGGGGGGCATTGGTCAGTGACCCCCAGGAGTGTCATGCTGCGCAGTTACCTTTCACAGCATATCAGCCGTCCCCCAGTGAGACAGCCTGTAAGTCCTCCCGGGGGGGGGGGAAGCTTGACCCTGCCCCCCCGGGAATGGCTGCCTGCTGCTTGATTGCTGGGTGAAGGCCAATACCCTTCCTGGCCTTCCCCAAGTCCTCCCAGGGGGGCATTGGACAGTGACCCCCCCCCCAGGAGTGTCACACTGCACAGTTACCTTTCACTGCATATCAGCCGTCCCCCAGTGAGACAGCCTGTAAGTCCTCCCGGGGGGGAAGCTTGACCCTGCCCCCCCGGGAATGGCTGCCTGCCTGCTTGCCTGCTGGGTGAAGGCCAACCAATTCCCTTCCCAGCCTTCCCCAAGTCCTCCTGGGGGGAAATTGGGCAGTGACCATAGATGCATCCTCTGCATCTATGGTATCTGGTTTCTTCCTCTTCCCTTTGACAACCAATGCCATCTTGGAAGAAAAGGGATCCGTTGCACACCCAGTGACACCGAGGGAAAGTTCAATATATTCCAAGAAAGGGACAGCTGCCGGCAATGACAAATTTAAGGTGACCCACCATGCAGTAGGGCGGCAATACTCAGTAGTGAATCAGACACCCCAGAGAATCTCAGGGTCTAGAGAAGGTCAGGGTATGAATACTCAAAGTAAAATTCACTTTATAGAATATTTAAATTAACAAACATTTCAAATTTTTATGTCATATGATGAAATTAATGACACTAAAAGACTACATTGGGAGATCGATTACAATAATTATCTATGTAATGAAAGAGAATGTTAGTATGTATGCGGAGGGAGGAAGTGTATGTGGCAACTTTCTAATTGGCTATCACTTTCACAGGTGACAGAGACTTGCATGAGCGACGGATCTGGACCAAACTTGATACACATAACCCCCATGACCCCCATGACCCCCTGCCGAGGTATGGGGGAGGACAGGCAAGGGAGGATGCATTTGTAGTACTTTCAACCCCTTTGGATTCAAGAGACCACTGTGGCTCACTACAAAGAGCGATAAAGGCCAAACTTGGAACACATAACCCCCATGACCCTCTTTAGTTCTGGGTGAGATTTGGAGAAGGACAGACAATAGATTATGGGTAGTGTACAACTTTCTTACGTGTCGGTTACCACAGAACACTGCGGCCCCCAACAAAGATTGATAAAAACCAAACTTGGCACATAGTGCCACCATGACACACTCTACATCCAGGGGCTGTTTGGAGGAGGATAAACCATGCACAATGGCCTCTCTTCCAGGCACCTCAGAGACGTTGCCTGCCAGGCTGAAAAGTGGACTTCCCACTCCCCAAACATGGGTAAGAGGATTAAAAATTAAATATAATAAAATTATCAAATTATCAAAATACCTCCAAATTTGTAGGGAAGTGAAGACTCATGTAATCCAGTTCAAAGCAGATAATATGACTGACGGAAACAGAAAGAAAAGTAAAATTGATTTTCAATAAGTGCTGGACCTCAAAGGGCCAATATTCCCGCAGTCAGCAGGCGTGTAACTCATTTGAGGAAACAGAAAGAAAAGTAAAATTGATTTTCAATAAGTGCTGGACCCCAAAGGGCCAATGTTCCTGCAGTCAGCAGGCGTGAAACTCATTTGAGGAAACAGAAAGTAAACTAAAATTGATTTTCAATAAGTGCTGGACCCCAAAGGGCCAATGTTCCCACAGTCAGCAGGCGTGAAACTCATTTGAGGAAACAGAAAGTAAACTAAAATTGATTTTCAATAAGTGCTGGACCCCAAAGGGCCAATGTTCCCGCAGTCAGCAGGAGTGAAACTCATTTGAGGAAACTAAAATTGATTCAACCGCAATGTCCAAACGCATGCGCCCTCTTTTCCGGGCACCCCAGAGAGACGTTGCCCGCCAGGCTGAAAAGTGGACTTCTGAATCTACCCAAAGATAGGGAGCAAGGATTAAAAACCTACAAACCAACGAACACATCAGTATGGCTATCACTTTCACAGTGTTCACGGGGGTTGCTGGGGGAATACTATGGGTTCGTTCCTCTAGTGAAACAGCCTCTAAGCTATCCCGGGTGGTATCGAGCCTTAACCACCCATGAGTTAATGTCTGAAAAGAGAAACAGGGGCACAGGGAGATTGATGCCAAGGCTTCAGTGGCCATGCTCTAGGTATGCTGCAGCAATCGATCAGAAGAGGAAACCAACAGTGTTCTGGATGACAAAAAGAAGAGGAAGAAACCAGGTGCCAGGTATGCATAGAAAATGACATCCAAAGACAAAGGAAACGTCGGAATACATCACTGTGATCATAACTGCCAGGGTCCCCCGGGAGTGATGGCTCCCCTGTTATGGAAGCCCAACGCATGCACCCTCTTTTCCGGGCACCCCAGAGAGACGTTGCCAGCCAGGCCGAGAAGTGCCCTTCAGAATCTACCCAAAGATACAGGGAGCAAGGATTAGAAACTAATTTGAGGTACTAATTTGCGGTATGGGTGCAGAGTGCAGAAAAAATGTTGCAGCTGCTCCCTGATAAATGCACACCACCCCCCCCCCCAGTTTTTTAAAGGGTTTTCTTAAGGGTTAATTTTTTAAATTATTTTTATGAGGTAGTTGTTTTATGAGGTAGTTGTTTTATGAGGTAGTTGTTTAAGAGGTATTTTTCTTATGAGGTAGTTTTTCATGAGGTAGCTGTATCCTCCCTTCTGCCTTCCCATTCCCTAAGTCTGTACAGTTGCTACCCACGTTAACGGTAGCAGTGGACCACATGAAAGCAAGGGCAAGTTAGAAATACCTCAAGGACAGAACTGCTTCCATCGCAAAGTGAAGGAACACGAGCAACAAAGCATACAAGGACTCCTTCGCATTAAAAAATTGAGACCTGAATGGCCCACCAACACACAGCAGACAACCAGGTAGTAGACAACGGTAGACAAACAGGAATACACCATATCACTCAGAGGCTCACCAGGCTCCTCAAGCCCTATCACCGTCCTCCCCTCATGTTGATTCATGTAGGAACCAATGATACTGCAAGGCATACGTTTCAAAAGATCACAAATGATTTTCGAGCTCTAGGAGCAAAGCTAAAAGAATGTAATGTACAGGTGGTCTTTTCATCCCTCCTCCCTGTTGTAAGACACGGACCCACAAGAGCGAGAAAAATAGTACAGGTCAATAACTGGCTTAGAAAATTGTGTCAGGAGGAACGTTTTGGCTTCCTCGACCATGGCCTGCTTTTCCAGGAGGATGGCCTACTGGCAAGGGATGGGGTGCATCTCACACAAGTAGGAAAACACCTTTATGCTCACAGACTCGCAAATCTCATTAGACGCACTTTAAACTAGGTCCACCGGGGGAGGGGGACAACAGCCTTGCGAACACTACTTTACCCATAATGTCTGGGAATCGCCAGAAGGCTAAACGGAGGGCTGCACAAACACAACAAGGACCAAGTACCAAAAGCACAATAATCCCAATTAAACAGCTCAAGGGAAGATCTCAGGGGCTCACATGTCTTTACACTAATGCACAGAGTATGGGAAATAAACAAGACGAACTCCAACTTTTAGCACAACACCACAAATATATCATAGGGATCACTGAAACCTGGTGGGATGACTCCTATCGCTGGGATGTAGATATCGAGGGGTATAACCTCTTTCACAGAAACCGAACAAAGGGGAGAGGAGGCGGAGTAGCCTTATATGTCAAAAACTCTTATGTTGCAGAAGAGATTCAAGACAGCAATCTGGGAAACCAGCTTGAAATCATCTGGATAAGAATCAAGGGAACTGGGACTCAAAAAGATGTTGTTGTAGGCGTTTACTACAGACCCCCAAGCCAGGAGGAAGAACTTGATGAAGTCTTCTGCCAACAGTTGACCAAACAGGCACAGAGATGTAGTATTCATGGGCGATTTCAACTATCCCGATATTTGCTGGAAAACAAACTCAGCCAGGAGCACAAGGTCCAACAAATTCCTCGCATGCCTTGCAGACAATTTCATGGTCCAGAAGGTAGAAGAGGCAAGAAGGGGATTGGCTACTCTTGATCTCATCCTAACAAATGCGGAGGACCTGATCGATGCGGTCGAAGTGGTAAGATCCTTAGAGGCAAGTGACCATGTGCTCCTGCAATTTGAGGTACAAAGGAAGGCCGAAACTAAGACAAGTCAAACCCGCATTTTGGACTTTAGGAGAGCTGATTTCCAAAAAATGAAGGAAATGCTGAGCAGCACTCCGTGGACACAGATACTAAAAGACAAGGGAGTTACGGATGGATGGGAATTTCTCAAGAGTGAAATACTCAAGGCGCAATTGCAAACCGTGCCAACAAAGAGAAAAAATAGGACAAGTGCAAAGAAGCCAGAATGGATGTCCAAAGAACTTCTAACTGTGCTAAGACACAAAAGAGACATGAACAAGAAGTGGAAAAAGGGAGAAATCACCAAAGAAGAATTCAAACAAATGGCCAACACCTGTAGGGAAAAGGTCCGCAAGGCTGAAGCAAAAAATGAGCTCAGACTTGCCGGGGACATTAAAGACAATAAAAAGGGCTTCTATTCTTATGTCAGTAGAAAAAGGAAAAACAAGGAGGCGATAGGACCTCTTCGAGGAGAAGATGGGGCAATGCTGACAGGGGATAGGGAAAAGGGAGAACTACTTAATGCCTTCTTTGCCTCGGTCTTCTCACAAAAAGAGAGTCTTCAACCTCAGCAAGATGGAGTGGATGAGGGATTGGAGGACATCCAACCTCAAATTGGGAAAGAAGTCGTCCAGGAATACCTGGCCGCTCTTAATGAGTTCAAGTCCCCAGGGCCAGATCAACTACACCCCAGAGTATTGAAGGAACTAGCGGAAGTCATTTCGGAACCATTGGCAACCATCTTTGAGAGTTCTTGGAGAACGGGAGAAGTTCCAGCAGATTGGAGGAGGGCCAATGTGGTCCCAATCTTCAAGAAGGGAAAAAAGGATGACCCAAACAACTACCGTCCGGTCAGCCTCACGTCGATACCGGGCAAGATTCTGGAAAAGGAAGGAAGCAGTCTGCTAAGGAAGCGGTCTGCAAACACTTAGAAACAAATGCAGTCATCGCTAATAGTCAACATGGATTTATCAAAAACAAGTCATGCCAGACTAATCTGATCTCTTTCTTCGATAGAGCTACAAGCTGGGTAGATGCGGGGAATGCCGTGGATGTAGCGTACCTGGATTTCAGTAAGGCCTTCGACAAGGTCCCCCCATGACCTTCTGGCAAGGAAATTAGTCCAATGTGGGCTAGGCAAAACTACGGTGAGGTGGATCTGTAATTGGTTAAATGTACGAACCCAGAGGGTGCTCACCAATGCTTCCTCTTCATCTTGGAAAGAAATGACAAGTGGAGTGCCGCAGGGTTCCATCCTGGGCCCGGTCCTGTTCAACATCTTTATTAATGACTTAGATGAAGGGCTAGAAGGCATGATCATCAAGTTTGCAGACAACACCAAACTGGGAGGGATAGCCAATACTCCAGAGGACAGGAGCAGAATTCAAAATGATCTTGACATATTAGAGAGATGGGCCAAAACTAACAAAATGAAGTTCAACAGTGACAAATGCAAGATACTCCACTTTGGCAGAAAAAAATGAAATGCAAAGATACAGAATGGGTGACGCCTGGCTCGAGAGCAGTACGTGTGAAAATGATCTTGGAGTCCTCGTGGACAACAAGTTAAACATGAGACAACAATGTGATGTGGCGGCAAAAAAAGCCAATGGGATTTTGGCCTGCATCAATAGGAGAATAGTGTCTAGATCTAAGGAAGTAATGCTACCCCTCTATTCTGCTTTGGTTAGACCACATCTGGAATATTGTGTCCAATTCTGGGCACCACAATTCAAGAGAGATATTGACAAGCTGGAATGTGTCCAGAGGAGGGTGACTAAAATGATCAAGGGTCTGGAGAACAAGCCCTATGAGGAGCGGCTTAGTGAACTGGGCATGTTTAGCCTGAAGAAGAGAAGGCTGAGAGGAGATATGATAGCCATGTATAAATATGTGAGAGGAAGCCACAGGGAGGAGGGAGCAAGCTTGTTTTCTGCTTCTTTGGAGACTAGGACGCGGAACAATGGCTTCAAACTACAAGAGAGGAGATTCCATCTGAACATTAGGAAGAACTTCCTGACTGTGAGAGCCGTTCAGCAGTGGAACTCTCTGCCCCGAGTGTGGTGGAGGCTCCTTCTTTGGAAGCTTTTAAGCAGAGGCTGGATGGCCATTTGTCAGGGGTGATTTGAATGCAATATTCCTGCTTCTTGGCAGGGGGTTGGACTGGATGGCCCATGAGGTCTCTTCCAACTCTTTGATTCTATGATTCTAAGTAAAAGACAGCTCGGAAACGGCACCTCACATGTGGAAGAACAGAAGGTTTCAAAATCCCCTTAATAAGGATGCAGGTGCACGCATTGAGCAGAGAGGCGTGGTTATTCCCAAGGATAGTCTGGGACGAAGTACTGGCCTACACTCAGCAGCCAGGCAGACAGTTCCCACAGTTCCCACCCTTCGAAAAGGAAAGAGAAGACTCACAGAACTGCCTTGTAAGAAATCGTGAATGAGAATAACAAATGACTATGTATGCCAGTATTACAGCAAACCTGAATCTTTCTAAATCTCTTCCTCTATGAACGAAAGCTGTCCTCCACAGAGCAGACAAACGGACACTCCCACATTATTAAAATTCTGGATTGATACTATAGAAAAAGGGTTAGGAGGTTGAGATGACTCCAAACTACCCGCCCCATAACACACAGAACCCTTGTAGTCACAAAAAGCTTCTCAAATACCCCTAGAAGCTACAGAGGGAAGAGAGTATGCAACGTAAACAGTCTCTTGAAAAAACTTTGCAGACTCAGAACAAGCAGGAAGCAACAGCACCCAGTGAGCATAGGGTACTGTAACTGTTTATTCCAGATGAAACTCTGTGAAAAAAGAACTGGCCTACACAAAGCAGCCAGGCAGACATAACCCTCAGGAGATAACGTATTACTAACGCGTGCCATAGTAATTGCAGTGTTTGCTCTTGGGATGGAGATTTGCATTGCAGCCCGGTGGAAAGGGTTGGGGTTAGTAAGTTGGCAGGTAAAGTGTTTTGATTAAAGATGAGAGCTGGAGGAAAAAAACGTAAAAAGTGCGGAAACACTGTAGCAGCTGTTCTCAGATAAATGCAATTCTGCCCAAGTTTTTAATATTTTTTTTTGGGATTTCTTTAATTTGTTTTTTAATGAGGTAATTTTGGCAAAGCTTACTGCATACCGGAAGGGCGGCCGGGAAAGTGTGCATAAAAGGGTGTTGATTGAAGCAGATAGAAGTACTTTGGCCACATGATGAGGAAAGGGGAAGTCAAGCTGGCATTCGAAAAAGATTGCCCGCCCTCGATGGAGGGGGACGGCAGAGATGCTGTGAAAGCTAAATGCATACATGACAACCAGAAGAAGAAAAAAAAGAAAAAGAAAAAAAAACAGGGGCACAGGGAGATTGAAGCCAAGAATACAGTGGCCATGCTCTAGGTATGCTGCAGCGTTCGATCGGAGGAGGAAACCAACACTGTTTTGGATGTCAAAGGGAAGAGGAAGAAACCAGGTGCCAGCTATGCATAGAAAATTTCATCCAAAGACTAAGGAAACGTCAGAGCACATCACTGTGATTATAATTGCTAGGGACCCCGGGAAAGATGGCTCCCCTGTTATGAAACCCCGACGCAAACGGCCTCTCTTCCGGGCACCTCAGAGACGTTGCCTGCCAGGCTGAAAAGAGGATTTGCGACTCTACCCAAAGATATAGGGAGCAAGGCTTAAAAACCTCCAAACCAACGAACACCTACTGGTTCACAGGGGCTTGGAGGGGGACGGTACACATGCAGTGAAAGAGAAATGCACACATGACAACCGGAAGGGCGACTGGTAATGAGTAAGGAAAGGGTTAGGGTAAGGGTTAGGGGCAGGTGTAACTACTTAGAGGTAAAAGAAAGCAAAGTCTTTGAACGTTTCTGATTGTAAGTAACAGCAAAGGGGAAACCATCAACATACGGTGTACTTTAACTGCAGTAGGAGTGAGGGGAACAGGCCACAGTACCAACTGAAAGGGAATGAAAGGCAAGGCAAAGCTAATTTGAGGAGGAAAAAAGGGAGGAAAATTGCATCTACATTTGTGTGGTGTCTCTTCATGTGCATCATTAGCCCTGTGGTGGCAAGATACCTCACATATTTTCCTCTGCTGATGCTCACACCGCAATGCCAACAAATTGCCATATATGACAACCAGAAGGGTGGCCAGGCCAGGAATGACTGCTTGCCTGCTGTGAAAGCTAAATGCATACATGACAACCGGAAGGGCGGCTGGGAATGACCAAGGAAAGGGTGCAGAAAAGGGCATTGAGGGAAGCAGATAGAAAGGGGAAATCAAGCTTGCCTTTGAGTGAGAATGCCCGCTCTCGATGGAGGGGGACGGCAGAGATGCAGTGAAAGGTAAATGCACACATGACAACCGGAAAGGGGGCCTGGGAATGATAGAAGAAATGGTGCATAAAAGGGGCGTTGGGGGAAGCAGACAGTAGTTCTTTGCCCACATCATGAGGAAAGGGGAAGTCAAGCTGGCATTCGAAAAAGATTGCTCACCCTCGATGGAGGGGGATGGCAGAGATGCAGTGAAAGGTAAATGCACACATGACAACTGGAAAGGGGCCCCGGGAATGACCAAGGAAAGCGGCTGTAACTACTTAGAGTTAACAGAAAAGCAAACCACACTGGTTTTTGCTGAATGGCTCGACCCCAAAGGGCCACTTAGCGCGCCAGAAATGCCTGACTGCCGTGAAAGATAAATGCACACATGACAACTGCAAGGGTGGATGGGAAATGACTAAGGAAAGGGTGCAGAAAAGGGCGGGCATTGAGGGAAGCAGATAGAAAGGGGAAGTCAAGCTGGCCTTTGAAAAACATTGCCCACCCTCACAGATTTATTTGAGAAATGAGATGGTACGTCCTCCGCTGATAGATTCAACCGATCCATACTCACCCAGTAATCAAGCAGTAGTTGCCCGGAGAAAGGAGATAAAGAGGGAAGTTTGTTATGGATGGATGGAGAGGGACGGCAGAGATGGTGTGAAAGATAAATGCACACATGACAACTGCAAGGGCGGATGGGAAATGACAGAGGAAAGGGTGCATAAAAGGGGCGTTGGGGGAAGCAGACAGTAGTTCTTTGCCCACATCATGAGGAAAGGGGAAGTCAAGCTTGCCTTAGAGCGACAATGCCCGCCCTTGATGGAGGGGAACGGCAGAGATGAACGCCCAATGCAAACGGCCTCTCTTCTGGGCACCTCAGAGGCATTGCCCACCAGGCTGAAAAGTGAACTTCTGACTCTACCCAAGCATACAGGTAACAAGGATTACAATACCTTTCCCAGCATTCTCCAAGTCCTCCCGGGGGGGGCGCATTGGGCATACATGACAAATGCTGGGGCAGCCGGGAATGACAGAGGAAAGGATGCATAAAAGGGGCATTGGGGGAAGCAGACAGTAGTTCTTTGCCCACATCATGAGGAAAGGGGAAGTCAAGCTGGGCTTCGACATAGAATGCCCACCCTTGATGGAGGGGGATGGCAGAGATGCAGTGAAAGGTAAATGCACACATGACAACCTGAAAGGGGCCCCGGGAATGACTAAGGAAAGGAGGCATAAAAGGGGCGTTGGGGGAAGCAGACAGTAGTTCTTTGCCCACATCATGAGGAAGGGGGAAGTCAAGCTGGGCTTTGACAGAGAATGCCCGCCCTTGATGGAGGGGGACGGCAGAGATGCAGTGAAAGGTAAATGCACACATGACAACTGGAAAGGGGCCACGGGAATGACAGAGGAAAGGGTGCATAAAAGGGGCGTTGGGGGAAGCAGACAGTAGTTCTTTGCCCACATCATAAGGAAAGCGGAAGTCAAGCTGGGCTTCGACAGAGAATACCAGCCCTTGATGGAGGGGGACAGCAGAGATGCTGTGAAAGGTAAATGCACACATGACAACCGGAAAGGGGCCCCGGGAATGACAGAGGAAAGGGTGCATAAAAGGGGCGTTGGGGGAAGCAGACAGTAGTTCTTTGCCCACATCATGAGGAAAGGGGAAGTCAAGCTGGCCTTTGAGAAAGAATGCTCGCCCTCGATGGAGGGGGACGGCAGAGAGGCTGTGAAAGGTAAATGGACACATGACAACCGCAAGGGGACTCGGGAATGACAGAGGAAAGGGTGCATAAAAGGGGCGTTGGGGAAGCGGACAGTAGTTCTTTGCCCACATCATGAGGAAAGGGGAAGTCAAGCTTGCCTTAGAGCGACAATACCCGCCCTTGATGGAGGGGGACGGCAGAGATGAACGCCCAACCCAAACGGCCTCTCTTCTGGGCACCACAAAGGCGTTGCCCGCCAGGCAGAAAAGTGAACTTCTGACTCTACCCAAACATACAAGTAACAAGGATTCCTAACCTCAGAACCAACCAACACCTACTGGTTCACGGGGGGGGGGGGGGGGTTGGAGAGGGACGGCACAGATGCAGTGGAAGAGAAATGCACACATGACAACCGCAAGGGGCACAGGGAATGACTGCTCCCCAATTATAGAAGCCCGCAGTCAGCAGGTGTAACCACTTTGAGGTAACAGAAAGAAAAGTATACTGGACTAGCTGTACCCACCACACGTTGCTGTGTCCAACCTTCCCTCCCTCTTCCTCTCCCTTTTTCCTATCTTTCATTCCCTCCCATTCCTTCTCTCTTTTTTCTTTTTCTTTCCCTTCTTTCTTCCTTCTCTACATGGTTCTTTTCTCTCCTTCCTTCTCTACTCTTCTTTATATCTTTTTCTCCTTCCCTCCTTCTTCCCCTCCTTCTCTCCTTCTTCCCTTTTCTACCCTTTTCTTTCCTTCCTTCCTTCTCTCCTTCCCTCTTTCTCTCCCTCCTAATATTCCTCCTTCTCTCCTTCCTTCCTTCTTTACCCTTTCCCCCCCTAATTCTCTCTTTCTCTCCTTCTTTCCCTTCTTCTCTCACACTTTCTATCCTTTCTTATCTCCTTCTTTCCTTCTTTACCTTTCTTTCCTTCCTTGTTTCTCTTTTTCTCTCCCTCATTCCCTCCTTCCTTCCTTGGGGTGCGTGGATGGGGGAACAAGAAGTAGGGGGAGGTGAGTAGAAAAGTGGGCGTATGAGAGGATAGGGACAGAGCAGGCGATGTTGAGGGCATGGTCTGATCCCCAAAGGGCCACTGAGCCTGAAGACACCGGTTGTAACTACTTTGAGTTAACAGAAAAGCAAAGAACACTGGATTTTCCAAAAGGGCTGGACCAAAATGGGCCACATAGGCTGCAGTAACTGGTTGCAACTACTTTGAGTTAACAGAAAAGCAAAGAACACTGGATTTTCCAAAAGGCCTGGACCAAAATGGGCAACTGAGCCCGAAGACACTGGTTGTAACTATTTTGAGTTAACAGAAAAGCAAAGAACACTGGATCTTCCAAAAGGGCTGGACCAAAATGGGCCACATAGGCCGCAGTAACTGGTTGCAACTACTTTGAGTTAACAGAAAAGCAAAGAACATTGGATTTTCCAAAAGGCCAGGACCAAAATGGGCCACAGAGGCCGCAGTAACTGGTTGCAACTACTTTGAGTTAACAGAAAAGCAAAGAACACTGGATTTTCCAAAAGGGCTGGACCAAAATGGGCCACATAGGCCGCAGTAACTGGTTGCAACTACTTTGAGTTAACAGAAAAGCAAAGAACACTGGATTTTCCAAAAGGGCTGGACCAAAATGGGCCACAGAGGCCGCAGTAACTGGTTGCAACTACTTTGAGTTAACAGAAAAGCAAAGAACACTGGATTTTCAAGAAATGCTGGACCAAAATGGGCCACGGAGCCCGCAGTAACTGGTTGTAACTACTTTAAATTAACAGAAAAGGAAAGAGCACTGGATTTTCCAAAAGGCCTGGAGCAAAATGGGCTACAGAGGCCGCCGTAACTGGTTTGCAACTACTTTGAGTTAACAGAAAAGCAAAGAACACTGGATTTTCCAAAAGGCTGGTCCCCGAATGGCCACTGAGCACGCAGACACTGGTTGTAACTACTTTGATTTAACAGAAAAGCAAAGAACACTGGATTTTCCAAAAGGGCTGGTCCCCGAAGGGCCACAGAGCCCACAGACACTGGTTGTAACTACGTTGAGTTAACAGAAAAGCAAAGAGCACTGGATTTTCCAAAAGGGCTGGTCCCTGAAGGGCCACTGAGCCCGCAGACAGAAATCAAAGCACACTGTTTTTTGCAGAAGGGCTCTACCCCTAGGGCCAATTAGCCCGCAGTCAGCAGACTTTGATTTTGGGATGTGGATTTTGATTGTGCCTTTAAATACAGTGTCTTATGGGCTGAGGTAGTTTTAGTGGATAGGGTGGTGTTAATCATTGGTGTGGGTTTTGTGGGGTTGTGGGTTTTGGGGAGGGGGGAGAGGTAGTTGAAGTGGATTGATTAAATATTAGATCAATAGTTGTTAATGTTCGTAAACAGAAGGCTATAGTGATCTACGGGACGGTGCTCTTGAAATCAATCTCAGGATAGCCCAAAATTGGCAGGTTAGCCTTCAGGAAGACCAGGTTCTCCACCGCAAGGGGGTCGAGCGCGTTATGTTGGAGGGTTACAACATCTCCTGCCAGGCTGAAGACCCTCTCACTCTGCACGCTAGTAGGTGGACAACTGAGAAACTTGCATGCCACGGTTGAGAAGTCAGGCTATGCCTTGCTTTGGGAGGAGCAGTAAGTCAATTGATCGGTGGAAAAACTCTCCTGAGGCTCCTTAAAGTAACGGTTAACAGAGTACTCGGCCAAGTCTATCTTTGCCGCCTGGGCCGACAAAGATGTTCCTTCCTCTGAAAGAAAAGCGATACTGTCCTGTATGAAATTTTCCTCACACCTCCTTTTCTGATTGACAGTGATACGGCGTGGACTGCCCTCTGTTGCTCCACCATGCACTCCAACATCATGTAGGTGGAGTTCCAGCGGGTGGAGACATCCTGCAGTAACCGGTGTTGTGGGATGCACTCCAGGGTCTGCCTGTCATGCAGCAGTTTTGCGGACTTGGTGCTACGATGGAAGAAGCCTGTGATTCTGCGGCAGTGGTCAATGAGCTGAGTGACAGCGGTGGAGCTGTTTTCATTGGGCCCCTTGAAGCCATCTTTTACACAATTATGCAGAAAGTGCGCCATGCATGTGACGTTTGTGAAGCCCGCACTTTTAACCGCGCGGATCATGTTCCTTCCTGCGTCTGTGACCATGAATCCCGAGTTAGCACCGGAATGAGTATGCCGCATCCAATCTCTCATCATATCTCGCAAGTACTCAGAGATGGTGTCACGCAGCAGTTTTGCGGACTTGGTGCTACAATGGAAGAAGCACGCGATTCTGCGGCAGCGGTCAATGAGCTGAGTGACAGCGGTGGAGCTGTTTTCATCGGGCCCTTTGAAGCCATCTTTTACACAATTATGCAGTAAGTGCACCATGCATGTGACATTTGTGAAGCCCGCACTTTCAACCGTCCGGATCATGTTCCTTCCTGCGTCTGTGACCATGAATCCCGAGTTAGCACCGGAATGAGTATGCCGCATCCAATCTATCATCATATCTCGCAAGTACTCAGAGATGGTGTCGGCCCTGTGATCCGTATCTATCACCTCAAGGGACAGGAGGGCCCATCGATGACCCGAATTGAGGCAACCCTCCGTCTCCCACCAGTGAGCGGTGAGGGACAGATAGGAATGCCCTCCTCCCGTGCTGGACCAAATGTCCGAGGTGAAATGTACATACACAGCACGTGATTTGTTCAACAGGGTTCTGAGGCGTTGCTTGCATCCCTCGAACAAAGCTGGAATGACAGTTCGAGAGAAAGTTTTGCGACTCGGGATGTTGTACCATGGTGCCAGGAGGTGAACAAATCGGCAAAAACCTTCCCGTTCCACCATACGAAAGGGCTGGTGGTCCAGAGCCATCATCTCTCCCAGGCGACGTGTTATTTCCTTCACTGATGGCTGCTTCAATCCAGATCTCACCCTTGTAACTGGGAGGACCCAAGCATCGATGGTTTTCTGCATGGGGTCTGTTGGTGAGGTTGGAGTGCTCTGTGTACTGCCGCATGTGCTGCCGCCTTCCACTGTGTCTACCTTTACATTTGGGTGATGTCTCTTCATGTGCATCCGTAGCCCTGTTGTGGCAAGATGCCTCATATCTTTTCCTCTGCTGACACTCACACCACAATGCCTACAAACTGCCAAAGTGGCCTTCTGAGCATGGACGTCGTAATGATCCCGGAGAAGCAATCTTGGCCTACCCACATGCGCTACAGGTATAACAATGCTTGTATTTGGAGTAGAGGTGTTAGGGGAAGGATGTGGGATTGTTGGTGGTTCCTCTTCCTCGCCCTCCAGCAGCATGCAGTCCTCCTCTGGATCACTAAGTGCCGAGGTGGAAGCAGAATCCATGTTGTCAAGGTCTACCACCCATCCCTCAGAATCATCCTCCTCCTCACCCTCCTCTTCATAACCAGTGGTAGTTTTAACAGAGGTACTCGGTAGAACATCATGAGCGCAATTTTGAGACTTCAGAACAGATGTAGATGATTCTCCCATCTCACAGTT
Source organism: Anolis sagrei (assembly GCF_037176765.1). Classification (NCBI taxonomy): domain Eukaryota; kingdom Metazoa; phylum Chordata; class Lepidosauria; order Squamata; family Anolidae; genus Anolis; species Anolis sagrei. Next base: position 45,462,927 of record NC_090035.1, read on the forward strand.
TGATAAAACATTTGTGTCTGTTTCAGTTGACATTTCATTGGTTGAATGTTCCCTTCTTCTCAATGTGGTCTTCATCATTCCCCTGCCTTTCTTATATGCTCGTGATACCCTCACTGGGCCCTTGCGTCCCGAAGAGCTTGGAAGGAAACGTTTCATCACACTATTCAAAGGCAAAGGCTGGTAGGAGTGGGTGAGGTTTCCTCAGAGTATTAGAACGTTTCTGATTGTAACTAACAGCACTAAAAGGGGAAACGATGTACTGTGACAGAACTAAGAGTGGGGGTTGCAGGCCAAAATACCACCTGAGAGGGAACCGTAAGGCAAGGCAAGGAAAAATTGAAGACAAAGAAAAAGGAAAATTGTATGGACCCCAAGGGCCACAGAGGCTGCAGTAACTGGTTGTAACTACATAGAGTTCACAGAAAAGCAAAGAGCACTGGATTTTCCAAAAGGGCTGGACCAAAATGGGCCACGGAGGCCGCAGTAACT